>NC_143041.1:14317446-14934946 GCF_057628025.1 Oncorhynchus mykiss | reverse complement strand
GCTAAATTCTTTATAAACTGCTCGGGTGTATTAGCTACAACTGTCCTCACATTTGTGAACTAACATAACAACTGTTTAGAGCAGGCAGGTACTGTGGCTCCCGTAGGACATATAAGGTGAGTCAAAAGGAACACACAACAATAAATCAAAAGGGTTAAATAGCAAACATAACAAATACAACTGTTTATTATGGATTCTCTTGACACTGAAGTTGTCATGTGAGTTGAAGCGCTCTACTCTCTCTCGCAAATTATGATGCTGTAACGTTTTCCTCCTCTTCTGAGGAGGAGTAGGAAGGATCGGACCAATATGCAGCGTGGTTTATTAATATTTATTTAAACTGAACACAAAACAAAATAACAAGAGAACGAACGAAAACGAAACAGTTCTGTCTGGTGCAGACACAGAGACAGAAAACAACTACCTGCAAATCATAGTGGGAAAACAGGCTGCCTAAGTATGGTTCTCAATCAGAGACAGTAAAAACAGCTGCCTCTGATTGGGAACCATACCAGGCCAAACACAGAAATACAAAAACATAGATCAACACATAGAATGCCCACCCCAACTCACGCCCTGACCAAACTAAAATAGAGACATAGAAAAGGAACTAAGGTCAGGACGTGACAGGTGCCACTGACAGCATTTCTTTGTGATTTGGGCTTAAACCTGAGTTGAGTCTAGCTACAGTATTTTCACCTTACAAAAGGACCGTGCCATGGACTATTGCTGTGTCAGTCAACATACACTCACCATGCTTTCTCTAGACGCAATATTGTATGAAGGTAACGTTTAGGTCAAGTGGATTTAGATGGAGATCAGAGTAGCAGTCTAGAAACAATGTGTATTCTATAAAGAAAATAAATTGGGTGGGTGAACACTGAGGGAGTTGGATACAACAATTGTTATTACTCACTACATATCCTCTGCTTGCGTTTTCATTATCTCTCCCTCTTTCATTCCCTCCTCTTTTTCTGCTCCTTTTTTTCTGCTCCTATTTCCATCATCATTCTTACTCTGTCTCGCTCTCTCCCTCCAGTCAAGCGCCTTCTCTCTCAAGCCTTCACTTTCTCTCTCTTCCCTCTCTGCCTTTCTCTCTCTCTCTCTGTGCCTCTGTCAAGATAATGATAATCAAATAACGCCATGGGGATGATGGCTTCTTGACATGGTGTCTCTGCTTTGTGTCAGAGCTCCGCTGGCGTAGTAACTGTCCAAAATGAAGACATCCACCTCCACGCCTTTGGAAGTAGTGTCTGGAGAAAAGTCACAGCTAAGCATAGGAAATGACAGGCTAATGTAATGGAGTTATGTTAGTGCCGTGGGATGGTACTCTATCTATGCCAGTATCATGGATTACATGATGTCACAGGATGTGGTGTCTCTGCCAGACTTAATCTTATTTCTCTCCCAAAAAGTTGAGAAAACCATCGAAAGGATAATGCCTTTAGTTCTACTGCCCACAGGGGATGGGTTAACTTTGGACAGGATTGTCTAGGTTGGCTTTGGCTGGCATTGTAGGGGAGTTATTGTATGTACAGTATAAGTAGCCTAGATGATATACATTTAAGTGGTGGGAGGAGTGAAATCCATATTGGGTTAGTTTTTGATGGTGCAGTGACGTTACCTTACAAACGCACTTAATAACAAATTCATACATGGAAAAAACAGATAGTCAAAATATAAATCAAAAAGACGTTTGTTTTAACTTCTTTGGGATAGGGGGCGGTATTTTGACATCCGGATGAATAGCGTGCCCAAAGTAAACTGCCTGCTACTCATGCCCAGAAGCTAGGATATGCATTTGATTGGTAGATCTGGATAGAAAACACTCTAAAGTTTCTACAACTGTTAGAATTATGTCTGTGAGTAAAACAGAACTGAAATGGCAAGTGAAACCCCGAGGACAAACCATCCCCCCCAAAAACTACCACTGATTTCAATGGCTGGCACTTTTATAATAGGGTTGAAATCGTGCCCGATTGCAGTTCCTAGGACACACTTCCACTAGATGTCAACAGTCTTTAGAAAGAGTTTCAGGATGGTTTTTGGGAAAATGAGCCAGAAATTGTAGTTTTTCTATGTGGCTCCCATTTTGGCTGAAGTGTTTCCAAGCGCGTGAATGAGAGGGCGTTCTTTGGTATTTTTCTCAGGTAAAGACAATAATGATTCTCTGTCTTAAATTGTATTATTTATTTGCGTATTAGAGTACCTAAGGTTTGATTATAAACGTTGATTGACTTGTTTGGATAAGTTTATAGGTAAGGTTTGGGATTAATTTTGTATGCATTTTGAAGGAGGGAAGCCGAATGGATTATTTACTGAAGCGCGCCAGCTAAACTGAGTTTTTATGGATATTATTATCGAAAATTATCGAAAAAAAGTACCATTTGTAATGTAACTGGGACCTTTTGGAAATCCATTAGAAGAAGATCTTCAAAAGGTAAGACAAATATTATATCGCTATTTCTGACTTTCGTGTCGCAATTCCCTGGTTGAAAATTATTTGTTATGCATTTGTGTGCTGCGCGCTGTCCTCAGATAATCGCGTGGTTTGCTTTCGCCTTAAAGCCTTTTAGAAATCTGACATGGATTAACAACAAGTTAAGCTTTATTTTGATGTATTGCACTTGTGATTTCATGAAAGTTTAATATTTATAGTAATTTAATTTGAATTTGGCGGTCTGCAATTTCACCGGAAGTTTTCGTCAGCGTCCCACTGATCCGCGAATTAAAGCGTCTGTTCTATATCTGAGAGAAATACAGTTGAAGTCATAAGTTTACATACACTTAGGTTGGAGTGATTAAAACTTATTTTTCAACCAATCCACAAATTTCTTGTTTAAAAAACTACAGTTTTGGCAAGTCGGTTAGAACATCTACTTTGTGCATGACACAAGTCATTTTTGTTTACAGACAGATTATTATTTCACTTTCACTTTCATAATTCACTGTATCACAATTCCAGAGGGTCAGAAGTTTACATCCACTAAGTTGACTGTGACTTTAAACAGCTTGGAAAATTCTAGAAAATTATGTCATGGCTAATTGACATAATTTGAGTCATTTGGAGGTGTACCTGTGGATGTATTTCAAGGCCTACCTTCAAACTCAGTGCCTCTTAGCTTGACATCATGGGAAAATCTAAAGAAATCCTCCAAGACCTCAGAAAATGTTTTGTTGACCTTCACAAGTCTGGTTCAATCCAAGGGAGCAATTTCCTAACACCTGAAGGTACCATGTTCATCTGTACAAACAATAGTACGCAAGTATAAACACCATGGGACCATGCAGCCATCATACTACTCAGGAAAGAAATGCGTTCTGTCTCCTAGAGATGAATGTACTGTGGTGTGAAAAGTGAAGGAAAAAAATGCACCTTTATTTAACCAGTTAGGCTAGTTGAGAACAAGTTCTCATTTACAACCAAGATAAAGCAAAGCAGTGCGACACAAACAAAAACACAGATTACACATGGAATAAACAAACATAGTCAGAAACACAATAGAAAAAGTCTATGTACAGTGTGTGCAAATCAATCCCAGAACAACAGCAAAGGACCTTGGGAAGAAGCTGGAGGAATCAGGTACAAAAGTATCTATATCCACAGTAAAAACGAGTACTATATTGACATAACCTGAAAGGCCGCTCAGCAAGGAAGAAGCCACAGTTCCAAAACCGCCATAAAAAAGCCAGACTACGGTTTGCAACTGCACATGGGAACAAAGATCGTACTTTTTGGAGAAATGTCCTCTGGTCTGATGAAACAAAAATAGAACTGTTTGGCCATAATGACAATCGTTCTGTTCAGTGGAAAAAGGGTGAGGATTGCAAGCTGAAGAACACCATCCCAACTGTGAAGCACGGGGGTGGCAGCATCATGTTGTGGGAGTGCTTTGCTGCAGGAGGGACTGGTGCACTTCACAAAATAAATGGCATCATGAGGGAGGTAAATTAGGTGGATATATTGAAGGAACATCTCAAGACAATGGTCTGGAAGTTAAAGCTTGGTCGCAAATGGGTCTTCCAAAAGGACAATGACCCCAAGCATACTTCCAAAGTTCTGGCAAAATTGCTGAAGGACAACAAAGTCAAGGTATTGGAGTGGCCATCACATGCCCTGACCTCAATCGTATAGAACATTTGTGTGCAGAACTGAAAAAGTGTGTTTGAGCAAGGAGGCCTACAAACCTGACTCAATTACACCAGCTCTGTAATGAGGAATGGGCCAAAATACACTCAACTTAATGTGGGAAGCTTGTGGAAGGCTAGCTGAAACGTTTGACCCAAGTTAAAAAATGTAAAGGCAATGCTAGCAAATACTAATTGAGTGTATGTAAACCTCTGCCCCACTGTGAATGTGATGAAATAAATAAAAGCTGAAATAAAACATTCTCTCTACTATTATTCTGACATTTCACATTCTTAAAATGAAGTGGTGATCCTAACTGACCTAAGACAGGGAATATTTACTAGGATTAAAATGTCAGGAATTGTGAAAATCTGAGATCAAATGTATTTGGCTGAAGTGTATGTAAACATCCAACTTCAACTGTATGAAAGATCAGGAAATCCTTTAAATATTTTTTTTTACCCATATTTAACCCCTTTTATTGTGCAGTAAACTACTTCCATATATACTTCCATTCATCTTTTTAACCTTCAGACAAGTCATCAGACAGCCAACATGTACGTATTCGTTAGAGTCTCACCTTTCCATAAAGGGGTCATTTTAATGTGTATCCCAAACTGTTCAAAAGGGAGAAAACGTTCATGTTCGTGAGAGTCTCATCTTTCCATAGAGTGGTCAAATTAGTTTTTAGGCCAAATTGCTCGGACACCACAGACGTTTTCCTGACAAGACAGATTTCCGGGATGTCTTATGTATGGCACAGACCGCTGTAGCTCATGGACACCTTCCACTGCAGACGCAGAAGCCTGCCATTTAATCAATCAATCACATTTATTTATGAAGCCCTTTTTACATCAGCTGATGTCACAAAGTGCTATACAGAAACGCAGCCTAAAACCTCAAACAGCAAGCAATGCAGATGTAGAAGCTCATTGGCTAGGAAAAACTCCCTAGAAAGGAAGGAACATAGTAAGAAACCTAGAGAGGAACCAGGCTCTTAGGGGTGGCCAGTCCTCTTCTGGCAATGCCGGGTGGAGATTATTAACAGTAAATGGCCAAGATGTTCAACCGTTCATATATGACCAGCAGGGTCAAATAATAATAATCACAGTGGTTGTAGAGGGTGCAACAGGTCAGCACCTCAGGAGTAAATGTCAGTTGGCTTTTCATAGCCATTGCCGGATGCCTTGGATTGAAACGCAGCCCATGTAAAAACAAAAACAGATCTCTAACTTAAACAGATGGATTTTGATACTATGTTACATTCCATTTTTTTTGAACATTTTACCAATTTTTCTCTCCAATTGTTAGTTACAGTCTTGTCCCATCGCTGCAACTCCCATACGAACTCGGGGGAGGAAAATGTCAATAGCCTTGCGTCCTCCAAAACACAATGCCGCCAAGCCACACTGCTTCTTGATGCACTGCTTGCTTAACCCTTCGCACCAATGTGTTGGAGGCAACACCGTACAGCTGGCAACCGAAGTCAGCGTGCATGCTCCTGGCCCACCACAAGGAGTCGCGAGAACGCAATGGAACAAGGGCATCTTGGCCGGCCAAGCCCTCCCCTAACCCAGACATCTGGGCCATTTGTGCACTGCCTTATGGGTCTCCCAGTCGTGGCCGGCTGTGACACAGCCTGGGATCCAGGTCCGTAGTGATGCCTCTAGCACTGCAATGCAATGCCCTAGACCGCTGCGCCACTCGAGAGGCCTTCATTCTAGGTGGTTTTAATGAGCAACTGGCAAACATGTTAAAACAACCCTTTCTGCTAACACTTTATCTGGATAGTCCATCTGTAGATGCTCTACAGCAGGGCTCTCCAACCCTGTTCCTGGAGAGCTACCGTCCTGTAGGTTTTCGCTCCAACCAATGTTTTTAAGCTGATAGTGGATAACCAGGGGTGGGATAATGTCAATGTTGCATTGGCTAGATAGTAGCTGGAAGCTTGCGGTGTCTGATACTTGTGAGCTTTGTTTATTACCATTTGCGGTGGAACATGAAAATTGCATGTACTTTCAGAATTGTTTGGCAAGCTACTCATAGGTGGTCTGCATGTTTCAGACTTTCTCTGAACCATTTGGATTTTCCATTTGACTGATAGTGATCTCAGTGTCGCCCATTCAAGACAAGTCAATAGTCAAGATGGAGGTAATAACGTATTTTGCAATTAACAGACTTAGTGGGATGGGAACAGAGTCATAAATTACAGCAATGTGGCTAGTGGCACATTTAAGTCCACAACAACAGAAGAGGAAAATAGAATAGATAGATGCACTATGAATTAGTTTCATTGAATCGCCTGGTGGAAAATTATGCGTGGGTGAGCATCAAACCAAAATAATAAGAATACTGATATTGCAATTGTTGAGGTTATTGAGTATCCTGCCTCCAATACATCCTCAATTTCAGTGTGAAATTAAAATGCGTAATGAGAGATTGAAAGCATTGTTTGGAAGGTATGGTGGGAAAACTGTTAAGGTACTGCCACTATTGTTATTTCTGCTCTATTGCCTATATAGTGTTGTCATTATATTTTCCACAAAGAGTACATGGAGATAGATTGGTGGATGCGTTTGTCGGTAATTTGTAATTTATTTGTTAATCTGTTCCATATTGATCGATCACTGTGTCTATTTCTCCCATTTAACTAGATAATAATGAATGAATGCCAATTACTGTACATCTGGTCTGTTCAATGTACTGTATTTTCACTGTTACATTCAGTATTCTGTAACACTTTACTTACGGTCATAACCATGTCAAAATATGTCATAACAGCTGCCATAACACTGTCATGACCCATATATTTACACCTGTTGTGACATAAATTGTTTTATTTTATAGCTGGCCTTTTGTTGTTGTTGTTGTTTGGCGTAACCCTGAACAACACCCTGTCGTTCTCTGCAAACATCACAGCATTGATTCGTTCCTGCAGGTTCATGCTCTACAAGATCCGTAGAGTACGACCCTACCTCACACAGGAACCGGTGCAGGTCCTAATCCAGGCACTGGTCATTTCCCATCTATACTAGTGTAACTCCCTGTTGACTGGGCTCCCCGCTTGTGCCATCAAAGCCCTACAACGTACCCAGAATGCTGCATTCCGTCAAACTTCCCAAGTTCTCCCATGTCACCACACTCCTCCGCACACTACACTGGCTTCTAGTCGACGCTCACATTCCCCACAAGACCATGGTGCTGGCCTACCGGAACAGCAAGAGGAACTGCCCCGCCAAACCAGGTTATGCTCAAACCCTACACCCCAACCTGAGCATTCCATTCTGCCCACCTCTGGTCTGTCTCTTGGCTCTCCCACCCCTACGGGATGGCAGCTCCTGCTCAACCCAGTCCAAGCTCATCTCTGTCCTGTCACCCCAATGATGGAACCAGCTTCCCACTGAAGCTAGGACAGCAGTCCCTGCCCATCTTCCGAAAGCACCTGAAACACAAATCCATTTGTAGCCACTATCATGTACAGTATGGCAGAGGTTTTCAAACTTTTTGACCCCCGACCCCCAAAAAGGAGTGATAGAAAACGTGCGACCCTACACAAGCAAATGCACGTGTGCAGGCGTGAAAAGGCACACACAAATGTGTTTAAATAACTTCTAGAAAATACACGTTATGACACTGTCAAGGAGCATTATGACCATCATAATCATATAAGCCAGATTGGCCTATCACGTACATGCCCTTATGTCAGCCATCAGTCAAGAAGAGGGTGTCTTTATCCTGCTCCTGATATCTGCTCCTGCATTCATCCCAGTCATCAGCAACAGCTCATTGGGGTAGGTGCATATCTGACATCAATATGTGCACAATTATATAACATAAAGTTGGAGGGCCTGGGGATAAAATGATGAGATTGGTCTGTAATTTGTGACTTTTACTTGTACAAAACTGTAAATAGGAGATTTTAATTTGTCCTCACTTTAATATGATTTATCAAATTAGAGGTATTCATTTAGCTTCCCTCTACAAACTGTTTTAAATTAGTCCACTTACTTTAATATGATTTATCAAATTAGAAGTTTTAATTTAGCTTCCTCTCTTTTTATAACAGTTTGTAGATGTCCAATCGTCTTCTTAATATGTTAATAGTGTGTAGTGGGAATATGGGTCACGCTTCTATTTAAATATAAATTGGTTCCTAGGCTTTGATAAGTTCCCTAACTGACCGTAAGGTTTTGAAAACCGTCACAACACTCTTAGAATAGCACTAGCCTGCTAATCTCTCTCTCTCTCTCTCTCTCTCTCTCTCTCTCTCTCTCTCTCTCTCTCTCTCTCTCTCTCTCTCTCTCTCTCTCAGTCTCTCTCTCAGTCTCTCTCTCTCTCTCTCTCTCTCTCTCTCTCTCTCTCTCTCTCTCAGTCTCTCTCTCTCTCTCTCTCTCTCTCTCTCTCTCTCTCTCTCTCTCTCTCTCTCTCTCTCTCTCTCTCTCTCTCTCTCTCTTAGCTAATGATCTCCGTCTGAGCAGTTTGAATCTTCTCCAGCTTCTCTGCTAACATGCCCCCTCTGCCCTCTGGAAGCCATTCAACTCAGCATGATCCTCAAACAAACAGGACACGGGTTGCTGATCATTCCAGTGAATGAACAATGTTTACCAGAGAATGTCATGTTTTGTACTGTAAACACAATTGTTTGAATTCCAACATTTAAACAGATTACTGAGTTGATGTGCAGGGGTATGAGGTAATCAAGGTAGCTATGGACATATAGGTAGGGGTAAAGTGACTAGGCAACAGGATAGATAATAGACAGTAGCAGAGGTATACTGTATGTGGTGAGTGTGAAAGTAGGGATAGGGTTACAATTAGGGTAAGGGGTTAGTGTTTAGGTTCAGGGTTAGGAGCTATGGTTAGGTTTAGGGTTATGGTAAGGGTTAGCGTTAGGGCTAGGTTTAGGGTTTATGGAAAATTGGATTTTGAAAGGAAATACATTTTAAGTCCCCACAAGGATAGAATACTATACCGTGTGTGTGCGTGTGTGTGAGTGTGTGTGTGTCATCAGTATGCACGTGTCTGTGTGGGTGTATTCAGTGTGTGTGTGTTGGGTCATCAGTGTATATACAGTGCATTCGGAAAGTATTCAGACCCCTTCCCCTTTTCCACATTTTCTTATGTTACAGTGCTAAAATTGATAAAATTATATTTTTCCCTCATCAATCTACACACAATAATGACTAAGGCAAAACAGGTTAAGACATTTTTGCAAATGTATAATATATAAAAAAGATAAATACCTTATTTACATAAGTATTTCAGACCCTTTGCTATGAGACTCGAAATTGAGCTCAGGTGCATCCTGTTTCCATAGATCATCCTTGAGATGTTTCTACAACTTGAATGGAGTCCACCAGTGGTAAATTCAATTGATTGGACATGATTTGGAAAGTGGCACACCTGTCTATATAAAGGTCCCACAGTTGACAGTGCATGTCAGAGAAAAAAACAAGCAAAGGTCGAAGGAATTGTCCGTAGAGCTCAGAGGATTGTGTCATGGTACAGATCTGGGGAAGGGTAACAAAAAATGTCTGCAGCATTGAAGGCCCCCAGAACACAGTAGCCTCCGTCATTCTTAAATGGAAGAACTACTAAGACTCTTCCTGGAGCTGTCCGCCCGGCCAAACTGAGCAATCGGGGGTGAAAGGCCTTGGTCAGGGAGAGCTCCAGAGTTCCTCTGTGGGGATGAGCGAACCTTCCAGAAGGACAACCATCTCTGTAGCTCTCCACCAATCAGGCCTTTAAGGTAGAATGGACAGACAGAAACTACTCCTCAGTAAAAGGCACATGACAGTCCGCTTGGAGTTTGCTAAAAAGCACCTAAAGGACTCTCAGACCATGAGAAACAAGATTCTCTGATCTGATGAAACCAAGAACTCTTTGGCCTGAATGCCAAGCGTCATGTTTGGAGGAAACCTGGCACTCTGCCTACGGCGAAGCATGGATTTGGCAGCTTCATACCATGTGGCTGTTTTTAAGCGGCAGGGACTGGGAGACTAGTCAGGATTGAGGGAAAGATGAACGGAGCAAAGTATAGAGAGATCCTTGATGAAAACATGCTCCAGAGTGCTCAGGACCTCAGATTAGGGTGAAGGTTCACCTTCCAACAGGACAACAACCCTAAGAACACAGCCAATGAGTGGCTTCGGGACAAGTCTCTGAATGTCCTTGCGTGGCCCAGACTTAGCTGAAAATAGCTGTGCCGCAAAGCTCCCATCCAACCTGACAGAGCTTGAGAGGATCTGCAGAGAAACTCCCCAATTGTGCCAAGCTTGTATTGTCATACCCAAGAAGACTCGAGGCTGTAATTGCTGCCAATTGTGCGTCAACAAAGTACATAGTAAATATTCTGAATACTTATGTAAATAAGGTATTTCCGTTTTCTATATTTAATACATTTGCAAAAATGTTGTGGTATTGTGTGTAGATTGATGAGGATTTTTTAAATTTTAGAACAGGGCTGCAACTGAATACTTTATGAATGCACTGTATGTGTGTGTTAGAGTCCAGTGTGTGTCCATAGATTCCGTGCAGAAAAGTGTACACTGAGGTGTTGGTGTGGTCCACATTCTTCCCATCCAAAATAGTTTGTGCATGTATTATGATAACATCTTTGTTCATTTTGGAAAAGGGGATATCTAGTCAGTTGCATGTAAACCAACCCCTCTGAATCAGACAGGTGCAGGGAGATGCCTTTATCAACATTATCAGCAGTTGTTGGGGGTTAACTACATTGCTCAAGGACAGAACAGTAGATGTTTTCCACCTTGCCGGCTCGGTGATTCAAACCAGTGATCATTTGGTTACTGGGCAAACGCCCTTCACCACTAGGCTACCGGCTGCTTTGATCTTTGGCAAGAGTTTTTTCTGGTGTTATTTCTTGTACTAAGCTGAAGTCGGTAGCCAAAGCATCGATAGCCGAAGTTGGGATTCTTCATTTAAGTGTTTGATGTTATTGAACGAGAGACTAATCGTTTTCATGCATACATTTTTTGAAAAATACTGCACCAAACACTAAACTTATTTAGATTAAAAATTGTGCATTCCATGTGAAGCTGTTTGAGAGAATGCCAAGAGTGTGCAAAGCTGTCATTAAGGCAAAGGGTGGCTACTTTGAAGAATCTTAAATATATATATATTTGTTTTATTTATTTTGTTTTATTTTGGTTAACACATTATTCTATATGTGTTTATTAATAGTTTTGATGTCATCACTATTATTATACAATGTAGAAAATAGTAAAAAGAAAGAAAAACCCTGGAATGAGTGGGTGTGTCCAAACTTTGGACAAGTAATGTACATCCTGGAAAATAGTTGCTCATGAATCTCTCATGGACAGATTCTCAGACAATGAAACAGCAAGAATCTGTCAAAGTAATGTAGAATTAAGGGCGCTTAAGGGCGCTGTACTGCAGTGCCAGCTGTGCCATCAGAGACTCTGGGTTCGCGCCCAGGCTCTGTCGTAACCGGCCGCGACCGGGAGGTCCGTGGGGCGACGCACAATTAGCTTAGCGTCGTCCAGGTTAGGGAGGGCTGGGTCGGTGGGGATGTCCTTGTCTCATCGCGCACCAGCGACTCCTGTGGCGGGCAGGGCGCAGTGCGTGCTAACCAAGGTTGCCAGGTGCACGGTGTTTTCTCCGACACATTGATGTGACTGGCTTCCGGGTTGGATGCGCGCTGTGTTAAGAAGCAGTGCAGCTTGGTTGGGTTGTGTATCGGAGGACGCAGGACTTTCAACCTTTGTCTCTCCCGAGCCCGCACGGGAGTTGTAGCGATGAGACAAGATAGTAGCTACTACAACAACTGGTACCATGAAATTGGGGAGAAAAAGGGGTAAAATTGAAAAGAACAAACAAAAAAAAAAGTTATGTAGAATTACGAGCAGCAGTAGTAGTTCCTTGTTTTGCGTTTTGGCACTAGGATTGCCAAAACTGGCAAAATTGGCACAGGGATGTTTGAGCCTGTGTGCGGATGATTAACGGTTTCCACTAGATTTCACAGCCTCAAACTCAAAATTGTCTGTATCAAAACATTTGATGAAAACAAACATTTGCTTTTTGCCCATGATAAACATGGGTGAAATTAGCGGAAGGGAAGGGTTTGTCCGAGAGTTTCCGTTTGTGACGGAGGACACTTCGCTTTGTTCCTTTGCACAAAGGTAATCATAATTGTTAACGGCATTCCCCAAAAGTAAAACAGGAAATTACAAACTTTCATGAGATACATTTCTCCTGGGTAACTGAGATTCGTTGCTCATAAATGTTACTGTGTGGATGGATGGACAGACGATGGCTGTATTTGTGTGCGGTGTTGCTGTCTGCCTGTCTGTGACTGGTGCCGGGTTGGATGTCTCAGGTGTCACAGGACTGATGGATGGGCAGCTCTTTGAGAACACACAGGGGGCCTCTCACACTACCTCACAGCTTGGCTGAAGTGAGGGATGAGAGGTCCAGAGAGGGGTGGGGGATGGGAGGATGAAAGAGAGAGAAGGGAGAAAGAGAGAGTGATGTATAATAGAGGTGTATCGATTGACCACTCCGCAATCAATACCACCCTCCCACTGCTATGCCCCATGAGACAGAGAGAAAAAAGACTGTGTGCGCGTGCGCGTGTGTGGTAGAGGAGAGGGTCAGAGAGAAGTGAGTATAGACACCTTAGCTATTGAGTGATGAAGAACGGCTGCTATTACCTCATTTCAAATACACATATTTAGCAGATGTTATTGCAGGTGTAGCGAAATGCGTGTGTTCCTAGCTCCAACAGTGCAGTAGTATCTAACAATTTACAACGATACACACAAAAACAAAAGTAAAAGAATATAATTAAGAAAATAGAAATGTATAGAAATATAAGGACGAACAATGTCGGAGTGGCATGGACTAAAATACAGTACAATAGAATACAGCACATACAGTACATATGACATGTGTAAAGCAGTATGTAAACATTATTAAAGTGACTAGTGTTCCATTATTAAAGTGGCCAGTGATTCCATCTCTATGTACAGTGGGGCAAAAAAGTATTTAGTCAGCCACCAATTGTGCAAGTTCTCCCACTTTACACACTTTCAATATTTGGAAGACCCTCAGTCCTCTATCAAATCAAATCTATTTATATAGCCCCAGCCTAAAACCCCAAACAGCAAGCAATGCAGGTGTAGAAGCACGGTGGCTAGGAAAAACTCCCTAGAAATGCAAAAACCTAGGAAGAAACCTAGAGAGGAACCAGGCTATGAGGGGTGGCCAGTCCTCTTCTGGCTGTGCCGGGTGGAGATCACAGTGGTTGTAGAGGGTGCAACAGGACAGCACCTCAAGAGTAAAAATTAACAGTTTAGGGTTCCATAGCAGCAGGCAGAACAGTTGAAACTGGAACAGCAGCAAGGCCAGGCGGACTGGGGACAGCAAGGAGTCATCATGCCAGGTAGTTCTGAAGCATGGTCCTAGGGCTCAGGTCCTCCTCCGAGAGAAAGAGAGAATTGGAGAGAGCATACTTAGCATACTTAACTGTGACTATTAAAACCTACCCAAACCAGAAACTGTGGCTATATGGCAGCATTCTCATAAAAATTAAAGCACAAACCACAGCATTTAACCGTGGCAAGGTGACTGAGTATATGGTCGAATACAAACAGTGTGGTTATTCCCGCCGTAAGGCAATCAAACAGGCAAAACGTCAGTACAGGCAAAACGTACAGAGACAATTGTGGAGTCGCATTTCAACGGCTCAGACACAAGACGTATGTGGCAGGGTTTACAGACAATCACGGATTACAAAGGGAGCTAAACATCTTCTTCTGTTCTACAAAACACTCAAACAAAATGACAAAAGGTGAAAACGAATGTGCCAAGTTCTGTAAGGCAAAATAAACTATACAGAAAACAAGATCTCACAAAACCCAAAAGGAAAATGACAACTTATATATGATCCCCAATCAGAGACAACGATAGACAGCTGCCTCTGATTGGGAACCATACTCAGCCAAAAACACAAATAAATAGAAAACATAGTTTTTCCCACCCGAGTCACACCCTGACCTAACCAAACAGAGAATAATAAGGATCTCTAAGGTCAGGGCGTGACAGCTCTGTTAGTCAAAAGTTATTACTGGCTGTTAATAACACAAAAAACCTTCTGGGCTAATAATGTAAGACATAACATACACAAAAATGAAATACTGCGAATTTGCTTACAAGCTACAAGCAGAGCTGCATGTCTGTCGGCGCCCTCGTACCCCTGCACATTGATTCTGTAACGGTACTCCTGGTAGATAGCCTCTTTATTGTTATTTTATTGTGTTATATTTGGCCAATTATTCATCCTTTTTAACACTGCATTTTTGGGGAAAAGGCTCGTAAGTAAGAATTTCACGGTACAGTCAACAAATATAATTTTTTTTCAAAAAAGATTTTGATGAATGAGGTATGGTGGGTGTTACCTTTCAATAAGGCCAAGACAGCAGACAAACACCCTTACAATGGCTCAAGGATCGGAGGCTAAGGGATATGGATGGTTGCAGAGGGACGGAGGACTAGATGACCATTTAGCCCCATCGTTGATGGGATTGGTGAAGTAGGTGTGTGCTTAGTAATGGGTTAGTGTAGAGTGGACCCAATTAAATGATTGAATGATAAGAAGTCAAATTACGTCAGGTATGGATGCGGCTTGAATAGATGACTGAAGTAAAATGCTACATGGAGCGAGGAGACGCACTGGAGACCAGGACCGCTGAGCCGGCACAATCCGTCCTGGCTGGATACCCACTCTAGCACGGCAAAAGATGACTTTCAATTAATATGGAGCTGTCCTAGGATGCCTGAATGAAGAAAGTAGACAAGTAGACCCCCCAATAAACTGAGGTACTTGCTATTCTGAGATTGATAGGTAGAGAGAAAGAAAGAGATGGAGAGAGCAGACAGAGTAAGAAGAGAGACTAGTGGCGCTCCCTTTGACATTCACAGTGATTCCCCACAGGCTATCAGGGGTCTGTCAGCAGAAAGATAACACTCCACTCCTGTCCTGATTTAGTGGAGGCTGCTGATGCATTGATTCATATCTGCTGCTTGTCTATTAATCATACATTAATGGATGAGATGGGAATTATCCCATCTCACCCACTGTCCGTCACCAGCAGTGGAAATAAGATAGAGACCACACTCCACCACGCTGTCGGTTGCTCACTCTCGTCCTTTTTCACCAAACTCTCGATCTCCCAGTCCTCTCTCCTCTGTCCTGTCTCAGTGCAGCCCCAACTAATCCTCTCCCCTCTGCCATCATTCTTTAGTATCCTCTACTATCTCTTTCCGTCTCGCAAACCACCTCTCTCTCCTCTCTTGTGATCCATCCATCGCCTCGCACCCCCCCTCAAGGCTGTCAAATGTTCTTTCTCACATACTTTCTCTTCTCAGTGCACCCCTTCACCCCAAATGTCCCCCTCTCTCCATACTCCCATCCCCTACCCCACACTAGCCCCTCAAACCCACTCCTCTCCCCAAACTTAATCTGGGAACATCCATTCCAGATGGGATCTGGGAGGAAACCCAGAATACTGACATAATACGGGTCAAGGAGAAGTCTGGCATTTGGTTGTGGTATGCAACCCTAGTCTCCCCTGCTCTCCTGCTCTCACTGCTACAGTTGTAGACTATTTCCTGCTTTAAGCACTCAGAAGCCAATTTAGCATAACGAGTTTTGGCAGAGGCAGAGAGATTGTTTCTCCCATGGTGCAGTAGGGTTGTATCGGTGGCAGCTTTGGGCGCAAGACATGGCACCGCAGAATTATGGGGCGACAAGAAAGAGAAGGAGAAAGAGAGCAGATAGGATAACTAAAGTGAAATTTCATGCTCTAGTGGTCACCCCAGTGAATTTTGGGATGTGATCTTCAGTAGAGATGATAGCGAGAGCCAAGATACAGAGAGGGCCGAGCAAGAGAGAGAAAGAGAGAGAGAGAGACATATACGTGATCAAATACAAATCTTAGAATCAACTATTCAAGACTACCAGAACCCACTTGTTTATCCAATTACCTCGAATGAAGTACAGGACAAAATAAAAACCCTCCAACCCAAAAAGGCCTGTGGTGTTGATGGTATCCTCAATGAAATTATAAAATATACAGACAAAAAAATCCAATTGGCTATACTTAAACTCTTTAACATCATCCTTAGTGCTGGCATATTCCCCAATATTTGGAACCAAGGACTGATCACCCCAATCCACAAAAGTGGAGACAAATTTGACCCCAATAACTACTGTGGGATATGCAGGAAGCTTGAAAAAATCCTCTGCATTATCATGAACAGCAGACTCATACATTTTCTCAGTGAAAACTGAGCAAATGTCAAATTAGCTTTTTACCAAATTATCATTCAACAGACCACGTATCCACCCTGCATACCATAATTGACAAACAAACAAACCAAAACAAAGGCAAAGTCTTCTCATGCTTTGTTGATTTCAAAAAAGCCTTCGACTCAATTTGGCATGAGGGTCTGCAATACAAATTGATGGAAAGTGGTGTTGGGGGATAAACATATGACATTATAAAATCCTTGTACTCAAACAAGAAGTGTGCGTTTAAAATTGGCAAAAACACACACATTTCTTCACACAGGGCCGTGGGGTGAGACAGGGATGCAACTTAAGCCCCACCCTCTTCAACATGTATATCAACGAATTGGCGAGGGCACAAGAACAGTCCGCAGCACCCAGCCTCACCCTACTAGTCAAATTTCTACTGATGATCTGGTGCTTCTGTCACCAACCAAGGAGGGCCTAAAGCAGCACCTAGATCTTCTGCACAGATTCTGCCAGACCTGGGTCCTGAAAGTAAATCTCAGGTAGCCCAAAAGAATGGTGTTCCAAAAAAGGTCCAGTCGCAAGGACCACAAATACAAATTCCATCTAGACACCGTTGCCCTAGAGCACACAAAAAATTATATATACCTTGGCCTAAACATCAGCGCCACAGGTAACTTCCACAAAGCTGTGAACGATCTGAGAGACAATTCAAGAAGGGCCTTCTATGTCATCAAAAGGAAATACCAAGTAGGATCTGGCTAAAAAAATCAGTTATAGAACCCATTGCCCTTTGTGGTTGTGAGGACAGGGGTCTGCTCACCAACCAATAATTCACAAAATGGGACGAATTCCAAATTGATACTCTGCATGCAGAAATCTGCAAAAATATCCTAATTAGGCCGATACCTGTTAATTATCAAAATCCAGAAAAGAGCTGCCTAATTCTACAAGGAAGGAAGCAATTCCCAAACCTTCCATAACAAAGCCATCACCTACAGAGAGATGAACCTGGAGAAGAGTCCCCTAAGCAAGCTGGTCCTGGGGCTCTTTTCCCAACATACCCCACAGAGCCCCAGGACAGTAACACAATTACACCCAAACAAATCATGAGAAAACAAAAATATAATTACTTGACACATTGGAAAGAAGGAACAAAATAACTGAGCAAACTAGAATGCTATTTGGCCCTAAACAGAGAGTACACAGCGGCAGAACACCTGACAACTGTGACTGACCCAAACTTAAGGAAAGCTTTGACTATGTACAGACTCAGTGAGCATAGCCTTGCTATTGAGAAAGGCTGCCATAGGCAGACGTGGCTTTCAAGAGAAGACATTCATACTGCCCACTAAATTTGGTGGAAACTGAGCTGCACTTCCTATCCTCCTGCCAATTGTATGACCATATTAGAGACACATTTCCCTCAGATTTCACAGATCCACAAAGAATTAGAAAATAAACCCGATTTTGATAAACTCCAATATCTACTGGGTGAAATACCACATTGTGACATCACAGCAGCAAGATTAGTGAGCTGTTGCCACGAGAAAAGGGCAACCAGTGAAGGACAAACACCATTGTAAATACAACCCATATTTAAGTTGATTTATTTTCTCTTTTGTACTTTAACCATTTGCACATCGTTACAACCCTGTACATATACATAATTTCACATTTGAAACGTCTTTATTCTTTTGGGACTGTTTACTGTTAATTTGTATTGTTTATTTCACTTTGTATATGATCTACTTCACTTGCTTTGGTTATGTTAACATATGTTTCCCATGCCAATAAAGCATCTTGAATTTAATTTAATTGAGAGAGAGAGCGGAGAGAGCGGACAAAGAGCAGAGAGAGAGATGGGGAGAGAGAGAGTTAGAAAGAGAGATTTGCAGGTTAGTGCTGCTCTTAAAGTAAGTTAGGAAATTTTCCAAGGCTTAGGGACCATGAATACATGTTCAATTAGTCATTAATTCATTTATATTTAGATTGATTTGTGACCCATATTCCCACTAAACACTATTAACACGACGATTGGACATCTGCAAACTGTTTTAAATTAGTCCACTTACTTAAATATTATGTATCAAATTAGAGGTATATATTTTTTATCTCCTATTTACAGCTTGGGTACAAATTACAGACCAATCTCTCAATTTTATCCCCAGGCCCTCCAACTCCCCCTTGATCTCTGTCTCTGACCAGCTCCTATCTGCTAGAGAGACCTTTCTCCTCTTGCCATCCTCCAGACCTTCCTGTCACTACTGGGGGGGTCATTTTCAGCTGGAACACACCATTTCCACAGTAATTCACAGTGAAGATAGTAATCGGAAATGTCTCCAGGTGTTTGCTCAAACCTGTTTTTTTTATCGGCCTAGCACCTTCGCTACAGTGGCTGACAGTGTTTATCTAAAATGCAATCTTTCTGAACTCTAAAGCACAGAGTTTGTATCCTGGGACTCAATGAGCGGGGCACTGAGGGTCAAAATCAATAAAAACTTACAAGCTCCTCCTGCTGCTACTGTAGACTAGCAGAGGCGAGAGGGACAGGAGAGGAGGTGAAGGGTGGGAGGGGGTGAAGGGAGGTAGAGGGGGGTGAGGAGGTTCCGGTGGTATGGATGAAGACATTCTAGTAGAGGAAAGTGGTATCTTTCCAGTTCGTAGAATCGACGCAAAGAGGTGAAACAGCAGCTAGAGTTTTCAGGCAGTTCTAGAACATACAGTGAAATACTATGGCAACCCGAAAATGTTATTTCTCATCAAAATGCCACACGAAAGTCATATCACCAAACCTATAAAAAGGAAACAATGTTTTGGCATTGGACTTCTGGTGCAATGCTGTATGCAACATAGAAAAGATCCATTCAATCTAGCTATATGCTCATTCTTACTGTATGTTTTCCTCGGCTTCCCCTCAGGCAGCGTATGTACAGTATCCTACTGCTTGGATACATAAAAAATACCCCTGTGTAATCTTCCTTTGATAATGACTCATCTAACGACTAATCTATTCATCAATTAACAGTGATTGACCCATCAATTTACCTGAGTAAATGGAAAGACACATGAGAATGAGAATGAAAAGTGTAGGAGCACGTTCAGATCCTGTGGGACCAACAACTAGTTAATATGTGGCTGCAGTGATGCTTGGTTGATACATTGGATCCGTGTTGTGATGTCTTCCCTGACTGTTATATCTCTTCATGTGAGGCCTGCATTTGATTTGTAAATAAATAAAACAAGGTCTTTGTTTCTCCTCATACAGTGTGATCTCCAAGATGTTTATTTTGCTGTGGATGTGGATATGCTGATTCGTTTAGAGATATTACTTTTTGATGCAGTGTTTAATTCACATCTGAAACAACATAGAGCTGTAACTGTTGGAAATGTTCTAAATCGCTTCTGACAGTTTTATTTATCACGTGACCGCATGGTTCAAAACCAGGCTGTATCACATCTGGTCATGATTGGGAGTAGGGCGGTGCACAATTGGCCCAGCGTTGTCTGGGTTTGGCTGGGGTAGGTCATCATTGTAAATAAGAATTTGTTCTTAACTGTCTTGCCTAGTTAAGTAAAGGTAAAATGCAAATTGGTGAATGAAGAAAACCCAGATTTGACAAAGAAACCAATGAATATCAAGGTCAGGTCACAGTCGTAATAAAAAAATAAGCTTAAAGTCATTAACGGGGGATGGAAAGGGAGGGAAACAGTAGTGTTAGTCAAGGAGATCTGTACTCTCAAACCTATTTCTCTGTTCACTTATGGTAAGAGACAGACCCAGATGTTGGGTCAGACCCTTATTTTCCTACTCTCTGACGGTAAGAGAGACAGACCCAGTTGTTGTTAACCTTTGTGCTGAAGGGTGTCCCCTAAATAGAAGGAGTCTTGTTAATCATTGGTTTTGATTAACCTTCCTTTACAGCTAATGTGTGTCTGATTGCGAGGGCAGTTTGTGCAAGACCTGAGGGTTTCGACCAGGAGCCACTTAGCATGCACAACTGTGCTTAAAGGAAATCAATGACCTAAATGACAAGGCAGGAGAGAGAAGACTGTCTCTGCATACCAAAATGGAGGAATGCTATTGAGATTACCCACTTGCCCATCCTTCTGGATATACTGTACCCGATGAACTTAACCGCTTGCTATGCAATCTTTGGTTACTACATTATGCCAAAGTTCATCAAAAATATCTTCCCTTTTTTGTCTTCCCACTTCTAATTTGGGGCAGTCAGATTTAGGTTTGTATAATTTTGCCATCCACCAAAACATTACCCATCATACATCACAGTTGATACTGCCAATCCAAGTATCAGGTTCCCCGGTCAATCCATGGACACAACTCATAAAGAGACCCCTGTCCACTAATCACTGATCCATAGCCCAGAAGTAATGGAGACAGCGACAGCAGTGTCAGTACAGGTTAGATAGCTCCTGAGGGTTTAAGCACCGCCGAGCGGTTAGCGACACGTTCATGTCGCCTGAGTCCATCTGACGGGCCTATCAGTGCGGATAATGGCTAATCAATGCTACAGCTCTTTAAACACGGACTGACACACACTACCTAGTCAGAGCTCTCGCTGTGATTAAAGCCAGATGACTGATAACAGCATGGCTTCTCTCCGTACCATCTAGGGTCATAAACAAGCTCTCAACCCCATGCTGAAGAAAATGGCTTATGCTTACTTCCACATTGACGACCCTTTATAGATCACGATTTAAATTGCTCAGAAACTCTGAATAATGCATTGTGATACAAAAGGTGCAATTCTGTTTTCAAGGGCTTACCTATTACACCTCTAGAAACTCTTGTTATATATACGCTTTTATGAGATGCTACAGCACCTTCAATATTCAAATGCAGACACAAAAATGTATAGTATGCAAAAGCTTATTTGGATCCGCATTAGCTTTTGCAGAAGCAGCAGCTACTCGTCTTGAGTCTTTCCCTCTCCTAAAAACCTCAAACGCCATCTATTTTCATCTGGAGTGCAGTAGCCTATGTGTATTAGACATGTGTCCTCTCCTTTGGTCTCTGAAGACCACCAGGAACAAACTCAGGCCATTAGGCCTCTGGATCAATACCTCTGTGGAGGAGTATGATATCATATCATGGCCTCATTTCATGCACTTTAAACACCAGGGAAGGGGGAGCTTCAGCAGGGTGTCTGCAAAACCATGCTGAATATAAGACTGAACTGTCAGTTGATTTGGACACCAATGTTTGCTAATGTACTATTATTATATGATCAATTCAGACCCCTCCACCCCCCTGAAAGGGTCATACTAGCAGCAGCTGGTAAATTAAACAGTGTCAGGATTTGTTTTAGTAGCCTAGATGGTTGGTGTTTACAGCTAAGGCTGTCTGGTGTTGAGGCGAATCTCTGTGTGTGAGGCAAATCACATCTCATCTACTCTGATGAAAAACGACACAAATAGATTATGTTCAAGTGGTTTCCTTTCATATGATTAGGAGTCACGCAAGAGGCAGAGATAATCTTGATTCGGATACATTTCCTTTCCATATGCAAACCAGCTCCCAAAACAAACTAATCAATTTCATATCAACTATAATGTAGCTTAATGGTCAGCCATTAAGAAAACCAATTGCCAAAGAAGCACGGTTTGGCGGGTCATGTTTCGGAGGACGAATGACTCGACTTTCGCCTCCCGAGTCCATTGGGGAATGGCAGTGATTAGTCAAGATTGAAATTGGCGACAAAAAGGGGTAAAATACAATTTTAAAAAATTATAATATTTAATAAATGAAAGAAAACCAATCGCCTCCCTCCCCCTTCTGTTCCACCTTTGTGTTTGACTGTGCCTTTTATTAGAAGCCCCTGCAGCAACTGGATCAACCCCCCCCCCCTCCCCCTGATGTTCTGAAAGAGCTGCAAAATCTGGATCCCTACAAATCAGCTGGGCTAGACAATCTGGACCCTCTCTTCCTAAAATTATCCTCCGCCATTGTTGCAACCCCTATTACTAGTCTGTTCAACCTCTCTTTCATATCGTCTGAGATTCCTAAAGATTGGAAAGCAGCCGCTGTGATCCCCCTCTTCAAAGGGGGAGACACTCTACCGTACCTTCTCCGCTATGCAATCTGGTTTCCGAGCTGGTCACGAATGCACCTTAGCTACGCTCAAGGTCCTAAGCGATATCATAACCATCATCGATAAGAGACATTATTGTGCAACCGTCTACATCGACCTGGCCAGGGCTTTCGACTCTGTCAATCACCGTATTCTTATCGGCAGACTCGACAGCCTTGGTTTCTCTAATGACTGCCTCGCCTGGTTCACCAACTACTTCTCTGAGAGTTCAGTGTGTCAAATCTGACGGACTGTTGTTCTTTGGACAATGTGTTAACGAACCTCCAAACGAGCTTCAACGCCATACAGCACTTCTTCCGTGGCCTCCAACAGCTCTTAAATTATAGTAAAATGAAATGCATGCTCTTCAACCGATCACTGCCCGTAACCCGCCCACCCAACTAGCATTACTACTCAGGACGGTTCTGACTTAGAGTATGTGGACAACTATAAATATCTAGGTGTCTGGTTAGACGGTTAAATTCTCCTTCCAGACTCAGATTAAACATCTCCAATCCCAAATTAAATCTAGAATCGGCTTCCAATTTCTCAACAAAGCCTCCTTCACTCATGCTGCCAAACATACTCTCTTAGAATGGAAAATCCTACCGATCCTTGACCTTGGCGATGTCATTTACAAAATAGTCTTCAACACTCTTGGATGCAGTCTATCACAGTGCCATCTGTTTTGTCATCAAAGCCCCATATACTACCCACCACTGTGACCTTTATGCTCTTGTTGGCTGGTCCTCCCTACATATTCCCACTGGCTCCAGGTCATCTGTAAGTCTTTGCTAGGTTAAGCTCCGCCTTATCTCAGCTCACTGGTCACCATAGCAACACCCACTCGTAGCACTCGCTCCAGCTGGTATATTTCATATTGTGTTAATGACTGTACGTTTGTTTATCCCTTGTGTAACTCTGTGTTGTTGTTTTTGTCGCACTGCTTTGCTTTATCTTGACCAGGTCGCAGTTGTAAATGAGAACTTGATCTCAACTGGCCTACCTGATTAAATAAAGGTGAAATAAAAATATAAAAAATAAAAAGAACATTACCCGACACACTCACTATATTGTTATCTAGCAGCATGTACATTGTGTAAATACTATAATAATTTAATGTGGCCAGCACAGGAGATGTTTTTAACCTCTCTAGGGTAGGGGGCAGCATTCGTAATTTTGGATGAAAAACATGCCCAAATTAAACGGTCTGCTACTCGGGCCCAGAAGATATGATATGCATATACTATAATTTGGATAGAAAACACTCTAAAGTTTCCAGAACTGTTAAAATGGTGTCTGTGAGTATAACAGAACTGATTTAGCAGGCGAAAACCTGAGAAAAATCCATTCAGCAAGTCGTTTTTTGGGGGTTTTGTAGTATTCTATTGAATGCCATTACAGTAGCCATTGACTTAAGACTCCGTTTGCAGTTCCTATGCATTCCACTAGATGTCAACAGTCTTTAGAAATCATTTCAGGCTTGTATTCTTATAAATGAGGGAGTAAGACCTGTCTAAACGAGTGGACCCTAACGTGTCGCAGAGTTTTTCAGGCGCATATGCATTTCTGGTTTACCTTTTATATTGACGACGTTATTGTCCGGTTGGAATATTATAGATCATTTAGGGTAAAAAACAACCCGAGGATTGAATATAAACATTGTTTGATATGTTTCTATGAACATTACGGATACAATTTTGATTTTTTGTCTGATTGTCTGATTTGTCTGAGTTTGAGCCTGTGGATTACTGAAGAAAAAGCGCTAACCAAACGGAGGTTTTTGGTTATAAAGAGACTTCATCGAACAAAAGGAACATTTATTGAGTAAATGAATGTCTTCTGATTGCCACCATATGAAGATCATCAAAGTTAAGGGATTATTTTATCTCTATTTCTGAGTTTTGTAACGCTTCTGCTTGGCTGGTTACTGCTTGTAATAATTTGTCAACTGGGCTATGTTCTGGGCTAGGTATGTTCTCGCCGAAAAGCATTTTATAAGTATGACACTGTGGTTGGTTTAACAAGAAGATAATCTTCAAACCTATGTAAAATATGTTTTGTTTTTTAAATTTTTATAATGAACATTTCTGTTATTGAATTTGGCGCTCTGCAACCTCACTGGATGGTGGCCAGATGGGACGCTAGCGTCCACATACCCTGGAGAGGTTAAAACCCCAGGATTATGAGTTGTGAATTTGTAGGTATATTAGATTGCAGATCAAGAGATTGTGTCCTGCACCTGGTATGATTTGGACACATCCCAGAGGTACATCTCAATGCATTTCCAGAATTTGGCACCTCTGAGCTACACACTGAACACAGAAATAGTCCACTCTCTTCCTTTCTTTCTTTCTCTCTCTCTCTCTCGCTTTCTCTCTCTTTCTTTCTCCCTGACTCATCTTAAATCACTCCTGGTGGCTCCATGTAAAAAAGCCTGTCATGAATAAATACATTTTTAAGAGGAGTTTAACCTCCAAAAGTATAAGCCGTTGGGAGGGCTTCTACTAAGTTTACATATGGAATTGTTTTAAGATGGTCACGCCGTGGATCATTTAGCTCTTTGATTTATAATTTAAGGACCCCTTTAGCCATAAAAAACCTTTTTAAAATTATTTGTTAAATATTGAATTTTGCATTTACTACTACAGCCCATAGAAACGTAGTGAATAACACATTCATGAATGGCAAAATTACAGTCAAAAATGAATCATAAAGAAAAAGGCTTTGAAGTTTCTCTCCTATATCTAGGTGATAGCGTATAAGAAAGCTCAGGATTTGTTTTGGGGTTTGTTTGGACAAATGTTTAACCCCTTATTTTCCTTGGCACAAAACTGTCTCCATACTTCCATTCATTTGTACGGGTTACCTTCAGACGAGTCTGTCGTAGAGCAAAACAGAGAACACCAACGTGTTCGTGAAAGTCTCATATTTTCATAGATTGGTCATGTAAGTTTTTTTTAGGCCAAACGGTTTGAAAGCTACAGACGTTTTCGTAAAAAAACTTTTTGTAATGTCTCATGGTCTGACAAAACACTACTGCAGCTCTGCCACCTTCCACCGCAGAAGGCCAACATAGGCGGATGTGGTGGATTGAGATGCAGCCCATTGCAAAAAACAGATAGCTTTAACTGATGGATTATGATGGGATTTTTGATTATGTTATTTATATTGACGCATTGGTGTGTCAATAGACTCTTAAGGAATACATTTATTCACCAGCAAGCTTGGAATTTATCGTGTCTGTCAGGAATCAAGGTAAGACCCAAGTGCAGACTGTGTGAAGTAACAATGTTTATTGTAACCACAGGGGAAGGCAAACGACATGTCAAGGCAGTCAGGGGTCGATAATCCAGAGCAGAGGCCAAGGTACAGGACGGCAGGCAGTGTCAGAGACAGGCAGTTGTCAAAAACCAGGAGGACGAGAAAAAAAGAGATTAGGGAAAAACAGGAGCTGAGACTAAAACACTGGTAGGCTTGAACAAACAAGATGAACTGACAACAGACAGACAGACAACACAGGTATGAATACACAGGGGATAATGGGAAATATGGGCGACACTTGGAGGGGGGTGGAGACAAGCACAAGTACAGGTGAAACAGATCACAATCACAGGCATAATCACTCACATCACAGCACCAGACACCCTCACCGTGGGACCCATGCACCAAGAAAGCTTTCCCTTCCTCATCCTCATCACACCAGTAGACAAAGTCATCCTCGGCCTCCCGTGTCTCCAACGTCATGACCCCACCATATCCTAGTCGAGGATGAGAATCCCGAGTGCCGCAGGACCTGCTTTTACCCTGTGGTTCCACATCAGTTGAGAGTCCTGTGGTTTCCCTCCTGCCCGACATCCCAGAGGTTTACCAAGATCTCCGGGTGGTTTTATACAAGACCCATTTCTACCAGTCTCCCACCTCATTGCCCCTAGGACTGTGTCATCGACCTGCTTGCAGGCTCTGCACCTCTGCACAGCCGTGTCTAACATCTGTGGATGGTTGAAACCGAGGCCATGGAGGAATACATCCAGGAGGCTATCCAAGCTATCCAAGGTTTCATCCACCCATTCACCTCCCCAGCGTTGGCAGGCTTCTTCTTTGTGGACAAGAAGGACGGTGGTCTATGTCCATACATCAATTACAGAGGACTCACTTCCATCACCACCAAGTTCTGCTACCATCTCCCGTTGGTGCCGCCTGCTGTTGAACAGCTCTGCGTGGCCGTTTTTTACTCAACAATCTGATCCACATCCGGGAGAGGATAAATGGAAAACGGCCTTCAGCATGATATTTGGCACTACAAGTCCTCGGCGATGCCTTATGGATTAGCCAATGCTCTGTCAATGTTCAAGGCGTTAGGGAATGAGATGTTCCGGGATATGCTCGGGCGACAGGTGGTTGTGTATGTCGATGGCATCCTGGTATACTCGGCCACCATGGAGGATCACATCGCCCACATCCGAATAATCCTGAGGATGCCTTCTGGAGAAACACCTGTATTTGAAAGCGGAGAAGTGCCATACCGGATCAGCCCCCAGGAAGTGATGATGGATGTAAGGAAGGCAAAGCCGTCAGGTCATGGCCAATCCCAACCAACATTCAAGGGCCACAATGGTTTTTCGGGTTTGCCAACTTCTACTGCCGCTTCATTAAAAACTTCAGTGCCATCGCCCCTCCTCTCACCTCTCTCCTCAAGGGCGGTCCCAGTACGTTGGTGTGGAGTCCTCCAGCCAATGAGGCTTTCGGCTTGCTGAAGGAGCGTTTCACCTCTGCCCCGTTGCTGAAACACCCAGATCCTACGCTGCCCTTCGTGTTGGCGGTAAACGCCTCAGAAGTGGGCATGTGGCCGTCCGGTAAAAAATGGCAAGGTAACCCACAGAAATTGTATTCATGTGCATATCACTCAAAAAACTGTCTCCTGCAGAGGAACTTTGATGTCGGTGAACGGGAGCTCCTGGTGGTGAAGTTGGCATTAGAGGAGTGGAGAAACTGTCTGGAGGGTTCCAAGGGCCCATTTCTTACCCTCACCAAACATCGGAACCTGGAGTACATACAGACAGTGAGGCAGCTGAACCTGCGCCAAGCAAGGTAGTTTCAACTTCACCCTGTCATTTTGCCCAGGTTCAAAGAACATCAAAGCCAATGCCTTGTCCTGTCTCCACAATTCTGAAAAGGCTCCTGGCCTGAGTGCGGCCATCATTCCACCCTCCCGAATCGTTGCCCCCGTGCTTTGGGTCATAGACGTGGACATCCGCCGGGCTCTGGAGATGGAACCCGTGCCTGCTACCTGCCCTCTGGAACACACCTACGTCCCCAAGGGGGTAAGGGATCGGCTGCATGATGTGGGTGACACCCAAGTATCACCCACATCATTCATTCCATCTCTGCAAAGTATAGGTGGCTCAACTTGGCGCGAGACGTCGCACGCTATGTCAACTCCAGCTCCATGTCCCGAAAACAAAACTCCTCGGCACACTCCAGCAGGGAAACCCCTTCCCATGACTCAGCGGCTCTTGATCACATCTGTCCAATATTTTGTTACTGATCCCTCCCCGTCTGACAGTTTCACCGCTTTTATGGTTGTTGTGGACAGATTCTCTAACTCCTGTTGTCTTATCCCTCTCTCTGGTCTCCCTACTGCTCTCCAGGTCACTGAGGCACTGTTCCAGCATGTCATCGTCTCTGACTGTGGCCCCCAATTCACATCGCGGGTATGAGGAGTATTCATGGAGAAGCTAGGGACCACGGCCAGCCTCACCTCCGGGTACCGGGAAACGGGCAGGTGGAGAGGAGGTGGAGAGGATCAAGGAGCTGGGTAGGTTCCTTAGGAATTACTCCCCGGCTGATTAGGGCCGGACCTTCCCTGGGCAGAGTACGCCCAGAACTTACTTTCTCACTCCTCCACCGGGCTGACTCCCTTCCAGTGTGTCATGGTCCCGTGGACCAGGAGCCAGACCAAAGCCCCTGAGATGGACGAGTGGTTCCGGAGCACAGAGGAGGTTTGGAACGCTACCCATGTGAGGCTCCAGTGTGCCGCTGCCGCCAGAAGGAGCGGTGAGGCTCTGGTGTTGCATCCTGGTGATCGCGTCTAGCTCTCCACCAATAACATCCCGCTCCACCTGCCCTGCCTGAAATTGAGCAACCAGTTTGTGGGGCCCTTCGAGGTCCTACGGATGGTCAATGAGGTAACATATCGATTACAACTCCCCACCAACTACCGGATCTCACCCTCTTTCATGTTTCCCTCCTCGTCCCCCGCGACACCCTACGCATACTCTGGACATCGATGGGACCGTCTATGCTGTAAGGTCCCTCCTGGACTCCCGACATCATGGGGTTGGTTCCAGTAACTGGTGGACTGGGAGGGATACAGCCCAGAGGAGCGCTGTTGGGTCCCGGTGGCCAACATCCTGGACCCCAACATTGTTTCCATCTACGCCGTCTGGACGGGCCCGCTCCTTGCCCTCTGGGCCGTCCTCCTGGCTGGCGTTGTCCTGCGGCTGAAACCATGCGGCGCAAGGGGTACTGTCATGCCTACTATCGCTCCTTCACTCCAGTGCTCAACGTGGCCGGTACTAACCATCGGTCCAGGCAAACATCATTACGTACACCTGCTCCCCACCGTTATGCACACATGGACCTCATCATCTTGATTACTCCCTTCATTTAGCCCTCAGTAGCCTCAGTCATCAGCCAGTATTGATTTTTGTCACGTTCAGTATGCTTCTCCTGTTTTGTTAATTTGCCTTACTCTCAGCGTATATGTTGCATTCTGTGACAGTGCTGAGGTGAACACTTTATTATTTATTGCAGCAAACACTGGACAAGCCAGATGCCCCAAAGATTAAAAATATTTTAAGACAGTCTGACAAACCTCTAAAGTTTATTTCCAAACTGTATCAAGGGTTGATAGAGGCTTTTTCGGATGATACAAAACATGTCAAACAAAATGTGAGAAAGACCTGGGAGACACTATTGATGATGATGGATTCAGATATGTTTGAATGCCTAGTCATGTTCATATAATCTCAGACATAAATGACTGCAGTTTAAGACCACCCATAGAACATACTATATGCCAGTGAAACGGAATATCATGCACTCGGAAATGTAATACCGCTGCTGGAGGTGTAAAACACAAAAGGGGACATACAGTGTTTCATATGGTATGCTCTTGTGAAGGCTGACAGAATTCTAGCAAAGAGTATGTTATTTTGTCTCAGCATGTCTACAGACTCCCTTCTCCCTGTTTTTGTTTGCTTAGAAATGTTGATACTGGAGGCTGTTATCAGAATAAACTGTGTAACCTGTCACAATGGATAGCAGAAATGTTACGTTATGTATCACTAGATTTAATGTATTACTAGATTAAGGGTATACTGTGCAACTTCATAAGGTCTGGATGCCTTATATGGAATCCAGTTCGACCAAAGGGTTCTGTTCGCAGGGGTCTGTATTGAAAACATGCCCATGTCAGGAAAATACATATTTGGCAATAATGAATGTTTCACTAAGAACCTAAAGCTGAGTGGGGTGTGTTGGGTTGGGGGAGCTGCAGGGCAGTGGTCTCCTAGGGGCAGGACAGGGAAATCCAGCTCCATACTCCAAAAGTTTGGATTTGAAATCAAACAGTGACTATGAAGTTAAAGTGCAGACTGACAGCTTTTATTTGAGCGTATTCATCCATATTGGGTGAACCGTTTAGAAATTGCAGCACTTTTTGTACATAGTCCCCCAATTTTAGGCGAGAAAAAGCATTGGGACAACTTCACTTGTAAGTGTATTAAAGTATTGAAAAGTGAAGTAATCGGTCCCACATTCATAGCACACAATGACTATATCAAGCTTGTGACTATACACATTTATTGGATGCATTTGCTGTTTGTTTTGGTTGTGTTTCAGATTATTTAGTGACTCGGAGAAATGAAAGCTAAATAATGTATTGTGTCATTTTGGAATAACTTTTATTGTAAATAATAATATAACGTGTTTCTAAGCATTTATACATTAATGTAGACGCTACCATGAATACGGATAATCCTGAATGAATCATGAATAGTGATGAGTGAGAAAGTAATACGCACAAATATCCCCCCCAAAAATTCTAGCTTCCCCTGTTATTGTAATGGTGAGAGGTTAGCATGTCTTGGGGGTATCATATTTATGCGTCTGTAACTTTCTCAATCATCATTATTCACGATTCATTCAAGATTATCCATAATCATGGTAACATCTACATTAATGTAGAAGAGTTTAGAAACAGATTATATTCTTATTTATTATAAAAGTGACCCCAAAATTCCAAAAGGTCAAATTAGTTTGTGTAGAAATGCAGGATATTAGCTTTAGATGGACAAAACATTTCTGAGGTAGGACCACCAGACCCCTCTCCAGGTTACATCCCCCCCACTTCTAAAATCAAAGTTGCGCCCCTGGAAATGATATTAGTCACCAACCACAGTTGGGTCACCTGCTACTGTCCTCCCATCCACTGCCATACTGTTATATTCAGATCATAACTGTTTGCTTTGTCTTTATGTTGTCTGGTGGTCAAACCAAGAGTGATATAACAGTCTGAGAATGGACAACCCCTCCCTCTCTCTCTCTCCCTTTCTGCATTTCTCTCTCACGCTACAGTTAATGTCACCTCTCCCAGGTCTTACTGACACCTACCCATGAGCCCCCTCTCTTTCCATTTACTGTAACCAGCATCCTCACGCACTGAGCAATGACCAACACGGTACATCCATGGACTTTGAAAAGTAGTTGAAATTTGGTCCGTCCAATCTAGCTTTGATGTTAACGTCCACAGACGGACCGGACTGGACCAAATCTGAAGCTATCATAGACTTAACCAAGATGGCGTAGCAGTCAGACACCTTTCGTCCTCCTCTGGTCGTGTCTTGTCGTGTCCCGTGTATATATCTTTTTATATATTTTTTCTTAGCATACATTTTTTTTACATTTTTCTTAACCTCAACTATGTTCTTTATCCCATCTTTTCTTTTTATTGGCCAGTCTGAGATATGTTTTTTTCTTTGCAACGCTGCCTAGAAGGACAGCATCCCGGAGTCGCCTCTTCACTGTTGACGTTGAGACGTGTTTTGCGGGTACTATTTAATGAAGCTGCCAATTGAGGACTTGTTTGGTGTCTGTTTCTCAAACTAAACACTAATGTACTTGTCCTCTTGCTCAATTGTGCTCCGGGGCCTCCCACTCTTTCTATTCTGGTTAGAGCCAGTTTGCGCTGTTAAGGGAGTAGCACACAGCGTTGTACAAGATTTTCAGTTTCTTGTCATTTGTCACATGGCATAGCCTTCATTTCTCAGAACAAGAGTAGATCGACGAGTTTCAGAAGAAAAGTCTTAATTTCTGCCCACTTTGAGCCTGTAATCGAACTCACAAATGCTGATGCTCCAGATACTCAACTAGTCTAAAGAAGGCAGGTTTTATTACTTCTTTAATCAGAACAACAGTTTTCAGCTGTGCTAACATAATTTCGAAAGGTTTTTTCTAATGATCAATTCACCTTTTAAAATTATAAACTTGGATTAGCTAACACAATGTTCCATTGGAACAGAGGAGTGACGGTTGCTGATAATGGGCCTCTGTACGCCTATGTAGGTATTGTACAAAAAAATTGACGTTTCCAACTACAATATTCATTTACAACATGAACAATGTCTACACTGTATTTCTGATCAATTTGATGTTCTTTCATTGGACAAAAAATGTGCTTTTCTAAGTGACCCCAAACTTTTGAACAATAGTGTATGTTTCACAAGTTTGGACATTACAGTACAGTGAGTAGAGCAAAATAGAGTACAGTCCAATATTACAGAAAAGTATAGTCCAGTGTATTGTACTCTACATTTTAGCAAGTTACAGGAACAATTAGGGTTAAGTTCTTTGCTCAAGGGCATATCGGCAGATCTTTCACCTAGTTGGCTCGGGTAATTGACCAGCAACCTTCAGATTACTGGCCCTTAAACACTAAGCTACCAGCCACCCTCTACACTGCTCTGCTGTGCTGTGCTGTATTGTACTGCACTGTACTGTACTCTACTGTGCTATGCTGTCCATACCTGAGGAGAATGACATTCATATTCATAACTATACATTTCTGTCACATGATACATGTAGAACAGAACAGCTCATTATTATGGGCTACCGAGTGGCGCGGCGGTCTAAAGCACTGCTTCTCAGTGCAAAAGGTGCCACTACAGTCCTTGTTTCGAATCCAGGCTGTATCACATCCGGCGGTGCACAATCGACCCTGCGTCATCTGGGGTAGGCCATCATTGAAAATAAGAGTTTGTTTTTAACTGACTTCCCTAGTTAAATAAAGGTTAACTAAAAAATACAAAAATGGCTGGATCGGCGCAAATGGAATGGCTTCAAAGGAAATGGAAACCATGTGTTTGATACCATTCCATTGATTACACTCCAGCCATTACCACAAGCCAGTTCTCTCCAATTAAGGTGCCACCAACCTCCTGTGATTTCTGTGTAGTACAGATCAGGGACCCATGATGTAATTCTGGTACCGGGTATAAATCCACGTCACTTACTGTAGTTCAATAACCAAAATATATTCCATGTCATAGCACCCCATTCTTTCTGCTGACATCTTTGAATCTTAATTCAGAGAAGATATTTAACAGTTGTTGGCAAAATGCGGCCACACAAAAATCTGACGGAGATTTTAACGTAATTTCATTACCAAAGATTGCAGATGCAAAGTTAATTCAAGGTCATTTTATACTTTTCTTTCCTCAGATAATGTAAAGTAATTGTATGTAGGATTTGTCCACAAATGTGACCTCCAGAAAGTATTCACACACCTTGACTTTTTACACATTTTGTTGTGTTTCAAAGTGGGATTAAAATGGATTTAATTGTCGTTTTTGCTCAACAATCTACACAAAATATTCTGTAATGTCAAAGTGGTAGAAATATTCTAACATTTTTTTCAGGTATGAGAACCAGATGCAGACAACGTCGAATAAACAATAGTTGAATGATCCAATAGGGGCAGGCAATAGACAGGTCAAGGCAGGCAATAGACAGGTCAAGGCAGGCAAAGGTAAGTAAAACAGAGGTGAGGCACGGTACCGGATGGCAGGCAGGCTCAGAGTAAGCAGAGGTCAAAAATCCAGCAGGGGGGGCAAAGGTGCAGGTCGGGAGGCAGGCTCAGGGGCAGACAGAGTGGTCAGGCAGGCGGTTTCGGAGTCAGGAAAGGCAAGGTTCAAAACCAGATGGGCAAGAAAAGAGAGACTGGGGAAAAGCAGGAGCTGAGAAACAAAACGCTGGTTGACTTGACAAACAAGACGAACTGGCAACGGACAAACAGAGGGGATTACGGGATAATGACGAAGATGGGTGACACCTGGAGGGGGGTGGAGACCATCACATGGACAGGTGAAACAGATCAAGGTGTGACACATTTGTAAAATAAAAAAAATAAAAAGCAAACACTAATATATCTTGATTAGATAAGTATTGTAACGTGTATGCTAATAATCGGGAAGCAAGTACAGGGAGTGATTTTAATAAATAAATTAACATGGACCTAAACAAGAAACACGAGAGGCGTACAGATATGAAACATATAAACAGAAACAATAACTCCTGAGGAAAGAACCAAAGGGAGTGACAGATATGAGGGAGGTAATCAGGAAGGTGATGGAGTACACGTAACGATGGTGACAGGTGTGCGTAATAATGAGTAAATTGGCGACAATGAGCGCAAGAGAGGAGGAGCGGGAGTAGACGTGACAATTATTCATTAAAATTTTACAATATTTGCCCATTATTCTTACAAAATTCTTCAAGTTCGATGTTGATCGTTGGTAGACAGACATTTTCAAGTCTTGCCATATATTTTCAAGACGATTTAAGTCAAAACTGTAACTAAGCAACTCCAGTGCATATTTGGTCTTGGTCTTTGAGTTATTGTCCTGCTGAGACGTGAATTGGTCACCCAGTGTCTGTTGGAAAGCAGACTGAACCAGGTTTTCCTCAAGTATTTTGGCTGTGCTTATAGTTGTATTCCGTTTATTTTTATCCTAAACTCCCTAGTCCTTGCCGATGACAAACATACCCATAACATGATGCAGCCACAACCAAACTTGAAAATATTAAGTGGTTCTCAGTGATGTGTTATGTTGGATTTCCCCTGAACACGGTGCTTTATATTCAGAACAAAAAGTTAATTGCTTTGCTAATTGTTTTGCAGTATTATTGCTACAAACAGGATTCTGTACAGAATTCCTTCTTTTCACTCTGTCATTTATGTTAGTATTGTAGAGCAACTGCTATTTTGTTTATCCATCCTCAGTTGTCTGATACCACAACCATTAAACTCTATAACAGTTTTAAAATCATCATTGGCCTAATAGTGAAATCCCTGAGCAGTTGCCTTCCTCTCTGGCAAACGATGTTAGGAAGAACGCTTATATCTTTGTAGTGACTGGGTGTATTGATACACCATCCAAAGCCTAATTAATAATCATGCTCAAAGGGATATTCAGAGTCTGCTTTTATTTATTTATACACATCTACCAATCAGTGGCCTTCTTTGAGAGGCATTGAAAAACCTCCCTGGTCTTTGTGGTTGAATCTGTTCTTGAATTCCCTACTCGATTGAGGGACCTTACATATAATTGTATATCTGGGGTACAGAGATGGTGTAGTCATTAAAAAATCATGTTAACCACTATTATTGAACACAGAATGAGTCCCTACAACTTATTATGTGATTTGTTAGCACATTCTTACTCCTGAGCATATTAAGGCTTGGCATATGAAAATAGTGGAATACTTATTGACTCAAGATATTTCAGTTTTTACTTAAAAAACATTATTGGGTATTGTGTTTAGATCAGTGACACAAATATGAATGCATTGTAAATAGTTTATGATTAGTGAATGCTATAGTGTATTTATTTTGTTACATACTATTTCTTTCCATTTAAGCTGTAGTGCTAATTGTTTGGTCCGAATATAGCATAGAAACATGGGGATTTGTCGCACGATGCTGACGTTGCAACCTATTTGTTAGATTCATGATAGTGTTGTTAGACAAAGCAAGGAAAGTAATCTTCAAAATGTGATGTGGTTTTATTAGGATTTGCTTCTGTTGTTGGTAAGTAATGCATCCTGCAAGCTTCTAAAAATACTTACTCAGCCTTTAATTAATCTGATTTTCTAAAAGCCCTCACTGTTTATTGACTAGTTAACATTAGTCTTCTAGCAGTTGTCTTCAAGGACCTCCAAGGCCTTTACAGAATAGTTGTCACAAAACATAGAATGCCCACGCCAACTCACGCCCTGACCAAACCAAAATAGAGACATAAAAAGGATCTCTAAGGTCAGGGCGTGAGTTGGGGTGGGCATTCTATGTTTTGTGTTTCTATGATTTTCTATTTCTATGTTTTGGCCAGGTATGGTTCTCAATCAGGGACAGCTGTCTATTGTTGTCTTTGATTGGGAACCATACTTAGGTATCCTTTTTCCCACCTGTGTTTGTGGGAAGTTGACTTTGTTTAGGGCACATAGCCTTTGAGCTTCACGGCTTGGTTTTGTAGTGTTTATTGTTTTGTTTGGCGTCATTTTGAGTTAATAAATAAAATGTACGCTCAACACGCTGCACCTTGGTCCTCATCCTTCAACAGCATTGACAATAATGAACAAAGGGCATTGGAACAATCCAGCCATCTCTGCTGTCCTTACAGCCCTTGATGACTGCAGCAGGGCACTCCAACCTTTACTTTGTACGTGCCATTCTCTAAAGAAACAAAAAAAAACCCTGACCCTTGTCCTTCTGTATCCACAGAGAATCTGAATGTGCTGAATGTGTAATGGTTGTTGTACACACTTTACAGACCCTAGTGTTTATTGCGGCAAGGAAAACAAGTGTTTTTACAAAGCAACTTTGTTCAAGGTTACAAGGGAAAGAGTTCTATCTCTGTATGTGGAGAGAGTTTTAGGTTTGAGGTTTGAGCATCATCCTAAATAGCATTCTAAATATTATGAGTTTATAAACAGATTGTTTGGATCCTAGATGCTGATTGGTTTATAGCAGGGAGTTTTAGCACCAAATGAAATAAAATGTTTTTAGTCACATGCGCCGAATACAGCAGGTGCAGACCTTACAGTGACATGCTTACTTACGAGCCCCTAGCCGACAATGCCGTTTAAAAAGAATATGCATAAGAATAAGAAATAAAAGTAACAAGTAATTGAAGCACAGCAGTAAAATAACAATAGAGAGACTATATAAAGGGGGGTACCGGTATAGAGTCAATGTGCGGGGGCACAGGTTAGCTGAGGTAATATGTACAGTGGTTCCGTTAAAAGTTGCGTCATACTGCGGCACACCTTGCGGGCTTCCGCAGCATTCTGTGGCACATCAATTAATTGTCGGACATTTTTATTGATAATGCAAGTTAGTGCTAGTTTGACCACCAGAGGGCATCTTTGAGAAGCATTGAATAGTCTTCCATATTCCAGGCACGCGGGAGACCGGGGTTCAATTCCTCGACCGGGAGGAAGGAGTTGGCTGTCCTTGTAAATACGAATTTGTATTTGATTCCATATGTGTTATTTAATAGTTGTGATGTATTCACTATTATTAACAATGTAGAAAATAGTACAAATGTAGAAAAAACCTGGAATGAGTTTGTGTGTCCAAACCTTTGACTGGTACTAGCTTAATTAATATGAGGAATATTATGGTGTTTCTATTCCATGAAAAAATAAGAACCCTCTGGGTTTCTGTTAGGATGGAACGGAAAAAATGGCGCTATACAACGTGATGGTCGGCAGTAGAGTATTGGGCTATTTACAGTTGAAATCGTAAGTTTACATACACTTAGTCATTAAAACTTGTTTTTCAACCACTCCACAAATTTCTTGTTAACAAACTATAATTTTGGCAAGTCGGTTAGGACATCTACTTTGTGCATGACGCAAGTAATTTTTCCAACGGTTGTTTACAGATAGATTATTTAACTTATAACTCATGGTATCACAATTCCAGTGGGTCAGAAGTTTACATACATTAAGTTGATGTGCCTTTAACCTCTCTGCGCACCGAACCCGTTAGCGCGATTAAATTCGTCAACATACGGTGATCGCTACATAAATAGTCATATTAAAAATTCATGAAAATACAAGTGTCTCACATGATTCGAAAGCCTAGAATCTTGCTAATCCAACTGCGTTGTCAGATTTAAAAAAGGATTTACTGCGAAAGAATACGATGCGATTATCTGAGGACAGAGCCCAATAAAAAAAAACTATTTCAACCAGCACAGGCGTAACAAAATCACAAATTGCAATAAAATACATTGTTTACCTTTGACGATCTTCCTCTGTTTGCAATCCCAATGCTCATTGTTACAGAATGAAGGGTCTTTTGTTTGATAAAATCAATTTTTATAGCCTAACACAAAACATTTTGTGAACCGCTCGTGTCGTGAATTCCGTCTCATTCAATTTCCGATGACATATTCGATGTAAATACACACACTAAACGTGACTTTTCCAGTCATGTTTGGTTTCATTGCAATCAACTGGTTTGTTTGTAACACAATCAAACTTGATGAGTCATTTCGCGGGACGTATTGACTGAAAGAAACCGATTTGAAGACAACAAGGAATGACATCATTGTGCACCAGTGATATGACCACTGATTCGTTGATTGACTGTATTTTAACCCAATGACCATTGATCGTCTTGAAATCTAGCTGGGTAGATAGCCAATGAGCTGAGGTAAACAGCAATATGTAATGTTTATTTGTTGGAAGACCAACCCATGTAGTAAACTCCTGCGTAAAGACGGTCATTCGCCATTGAAGATTCATACTGGAAGGAGCCAAGCTTGTTACGCACAACACTGTTTCGGTAACGCGCATCTTCAGCTGTTTATATATCGAACATCATGGCGAATAAGTCAGAGAAAGCTAAATCAAGACTAGATATACGAATGTAGACAAAATTATAGAGGAAATTGATCGTGATGGTGAAACAGATCTTCTTTTGGAAGACGATTCAGTTAGCGACCATAGCTATGACTGGAATCATATTTTTTGAACGGAGAGGACATTGTTTTGGACTAGTAAGTTCTTCTCATGCCAATGCCGTTGTTTGAAATTAATAATATAAAATATTATTTAAATGTTTTTTACATTTTATTTGCAATATATTAAAATGTAATGAAATGTGTAAAGTACACATTGGCCATGCGTTGTGGGTGGGGTTATGCTTGTATGTATGTGAATGACCCATAGCCTATTTCTGTGTGTATATATACACTGCTCAAAAAAATAAAGGGAACACTAAAATAACACAACCTAGATCTGGATGAATGAAATATTCTTATTAAATACTCTTTTCTTTACATAGTTGAATGTGCTGACAACAAAATCACACAAAAATTATCATGGGAAATCAAATTTATCAACCCATGGAGGTCTGGATTTGGAGTCACACTCAAAATTAAAGTGGAAAACCACACTACAGGCTGATCCAACTTTCATGTAATGTCCTTAAAACAAGTCAAAATGAGTCTCAGTAGTGTGTGTGGCCTCCACGTGCCTGTATGACCTCCCTACAACGCCTTGGCATGCTCCTGATGAGGTGGTGGATGGTCTCCTGAGGGATCTCCTCAAGCAACTCCGCCAACTCCTGGACAGTCTGTGGTGCAACGTGGCGTTGGTGGATGGAGCGAGACATGATATCCCAGATGTGTTCAATTGGATTCAGGTCTGGGGAACGGGCGGGCCAGTCCATAGCATCAATGCCTTCCTCTTGCAGGAACTGCTGACACACACCAGCCACATGAGGTCTAGCATTGTATCGCATTAGGAGGAACCCAGAGCCAACCGCACCAGCATATGGTCTCACAAGGGGTCTGAGGATCTCATCTCGGTACCTAATGGCAGTCAGGCTACCTCTGGCGAGCACATGGAGGGCTGTGCAATCCCCCAAAGAAATGCCACCCCACACCATGACTGACCCACCGCCAAACCGGTCATGCTGGAGGATGTTGCAGGCAGCAGAACGTTCTCCACGGCGTCTCCAGACTGTCACGTCTGTCACCTGTGGACGTTGGGTCCTCATACCACCCTCATGGAGTCTGTTTCTGACCGTTTGAGCAGACACATGCACATTTGTGGCCTGCTGGAGGTCATTTTGCAGGGCTCTGGCAGTGCTCCTCCTGCTCCTCCTTGCACAAAGGTGGAGGCAGCGGTCCTACTGCTGGGTTGTTGCCCTCCTACGGCCTCCTCCACGTCTCCTGATGTACTGGCCTGTCTCCTGGTAGCGCCTCCATGCTCTGGACACTACGCTGACAGACAGAGCAAACCTTCTTGCCACAGCTCGCATTGATGTGCCATCCTGGATGAGCTGCACTACCTGAGACACTTGTGTGGGTTGTACACTCCGTCTCATGCTACCACTAGAGTGAAAGCACCGCTAGCATTCAAAAGTGACCAAAATTTCAGCCAGGAAGCATAGGAACTGAGAAGTGGTCTGTGGTTATCACCTGCAGAACCATTCCTTTATTGGGGGTGTCTTGCTAATTGCCTATAATTTCCACCTGTTGTCTATTCCATTTCGGCATGTGAAATGTATTGTCAATCAGTGTTGCTCCCTAAGTGGACAGTTTGATTTCACAGAAGTGTGATTGACTTGGAGTTACATTGTGTTGTTGAGGTGTTCCCTTTATTTTTTTGAGGAGTGTATATATTTATAAAAATGGAATGGAGTAGAATGTAACAGCAAACCCACACATCGCAACACAGCGACCATGCTTCCTCCTCTCAGTCTACATATTATGGATTAGAGGGAGCATGGTCGAGATGCGAGTGTCTGCCGCTCTACCCCACCTCCACATGAAATAGCCTATTTGAGGCAGGCCCACAACAATGGCCAAAGTGAAATGGAACAGCACTTATGTTCCCTGTACTCTATATATCTGTTTATTATACCTGTTGATACAGGGCTCATATGTGAAACTATTCTAACTGAACATTTTCTTTCACAGTGACACTGACTCCGAATGGGAGCCCCCAGTGCCAAGGTGTCCATCCCCCACTGAAGCTGGTTCATCCAGCCGGACACCTGTTGTCTCCGGCTCCACACCTCCTGGGCCATCTAGAGATGTGAAGGCACTGACAAAGAAGCAGAAGAGGGGAAGTGTGCCACCTGCTAACTAAGGGACAGAAGGGCATTGGCACACTGTCCTAGAAGATGATGTGGAGCCACTTCAACCAACATTTATGCCGAAAAGGAAGCCAGGACCTCAGGTGAACATCACCGCAACTTTCAGCCCGCTTTAGCTTTTTCAGTTGTTTTTCACCCAATCCGTTGTAGATTCGCTCGTGCCTAACACTAATAAGTATGGGGAGAAGAAGCAAGCAGGCAAAAAGGTAGAATGGAAGCCCATATCCATGTCAGACTTTTTCTGCTACCTTTCACTGGTCATCTACATGGGGCTGGTGAAGCTGAAAAGCCTGAAGTACTACTGGAAAACATCATTTCTCTACCAACTGCCTTTCCCCATGACTGTTATGTCTTGCAAAAGGTTTCTGGTTATCTCACAGGCGCTTCACATCAGTGACCCAAAGGTTGATGAAGCGAATGACAAGAAGAGAGGCAAAGCAATGTTTGATAGACTGTGCAAAATAAAACCTCTCTACTACAGCATTGTTGAGGCCTGCAAAACCTACTTTCAGCCAGCCCAGAATGTGTCAATAGATGAGAGGATGGTAGCCTCAAAGGCCAGAATTGGCCTCAAACAGTGCATGAGAAACAAACCAACCAAGTGGGGTTACAAGCTGTTTGTGTTGGCTGATTCTGTGTGTGCCTACACATGCAATTGTTTTGTCTATGAGGGGAAGAACAGTTTTGCTACCGGTAAGGGACTTAGCTATGACTCTGTAATGGAGTTATTGGATTTTCAACTGCTAGGGTAGGGCTACAAACTGTTTGTGGATAACTTCTACACAAGCCCTACCCTGTTTGCAGACCTTAGGAAGCGGGAAGTGTGGGCTTGTGGCACCATTCGTACCAACAGGGTGGGCTTTCTGAAGACGAAGGTGAACGACATGCCTAAGCGGGCTGAGCGGGGGACCATGCGATGGATCCGTGAAGATGGCCTGCTCTTTGAAGTGGATGGATACCACAATCCACAAGTCCTTCAGTGGGGATCATGTCGTCAGACATGTGAAGGACGGTGCCGGGGCATGGACCACCAAAAATGTCCCCATTCCAACTGCAGTAAAGGACTACAACAAGAGCATGGGAGGTGTGGCCCTATCAGATAACCTGATAGGCTATTACAATGTTCTCCATAAGACGATGAAATGGTACAAGACCTTCTTCTATCATTTCATCGACATTGCTGTGGTGAATGCATTTATCCTACACAAGGAAATGGCTAAGAGCATATTGACCTGCAACATAATAGGGTTAAATGGCAGTCGTTTATTTCGCAAATCTAACTTTTATGTTTACTTCAAAATGTTAAAAAATAAACGATACTTACAATCAAATTATGGTAAATCCGATTTTTACTGCTAATATACGTTGTACTTTGGGGAAAAAAACTGCTCATTATTCAAGGGGAAAATGTATGGTTTTGTTTGACAGAATAAGCAAATTAACAAAACATTTGCTAAAATAACCGTGTGTTTTGGGGATTTTTATTTCAGATAACCTTATTTACATGTCTAATTACGTTTTGATATGAATTAAGTTGTGTTTTGGGGCGGCAGGGTAGCCTAGTGGTTAGAGCATTGGACTAGTAACCGAAAGGTTGCAAGTTCAAATCCCTGAGCTGACAAATCTGTTGTTCTGCCCCTGAACAGGCAGTTAACCCACTGTTCCTAGGCCGTCATTGAAAATAAGAATTTGTTCTTAACTGACTTGCCTAGTAAAATAAAGGTAAAACATTTTTTTGTTCAATGTTTCTTTATTTGATATTATTTCAAAAGGAATAGTTTCACCATACCAAAAACAAGCCAGTTACATACTGTATTAGGGTGGACCTTAAAATTATGGACAGGGTTGTTGTTTTTATAACTTAAAATGAATCACTAAATCACATGAAATAAATAATAATATTCAGAAATGCAAGAAAAAAAACTAGGGCTTTACTAGGATGGTGGATAAATGTTGGGATTAAGAGGGTTAAAATCTTCTTAGAAGTCACAGAGGGACAGAGCTGGGACAGAGCTGGGACAGAGCTGGGACAGAGCTGGGACAGAGCTGGGACAGAGCTGGGACAGAGCTGGGACAGAGCTGGGACAGAGCTGGGACAGAGCTGGGACAGAGCTGGGACAGAGCTGGGACAGAGCTGAATTTTGGCACTTTAGCAAGTCTCTATTTCGAATTGTCCATGGGGTCTACGTTAAAGGAGACTTCATTTAAAATAACAGGCTTTAAAAATGTCCACGTAAGATATTTAAGGGACGCAAAAGGCACTCATTTCGTCGAACGACCCAAGGACTAAACCCCGCAAAAAATGGAGAGAGATGGGATTTGGCATTGTTCAGACATCATTGTCGATGTACTCCAAATTAATGAATGTTTAAATATGTTAGCTAATGTGTTTCAGCAACAGCAGATAACATTTTACATTTAGTAATTTAGAAGACGCTCTTATCTAGAGTGATTTACAATCAGTGCATTCATCTTAAGATAGCTGGGTGAGACAACCACATATCACAATCGTAGCAAGTACATTTTCCCTTTCCCTCTAAAACGTCTAAATTCTCCCCCTCAACAGCATATACCAGCCCTCTACGACGATCATCCTCATCATCTCCATCTCAATCTTTCCAGGCCAGTACTCACTAACAACTCTTTGCCGTTTATAACGCAACACATCTAAGATCTTCAAACACCCTGGGGAGGGGGACGGGGGGGACGGGGGGGGGGGGGGGGGGGGTATGCAGAGAGCAGGAGGGAAGCCTGCCTCTCTTTCTGTTTATTTCTCTCTGTATGCATGGCTGTGTGCGTCTGTGTGCGTCTGTGTAGGTGTGTGCATCCGAGCAGTGTATGTGCGTGGAGTGTATGTGGGCAACCCGTCAGCATCTCAGGCATTAAAAAACAGTGTGTGCGTTCATGATCCACGTCCAACTCATCTCACCCCCCCCCCCCCCCCCCCCAGCGAAACAGCTCTAATGGGGAGTCTGCTGCTACCAGAGGGAACACACGGCTTCCTCTACTCATCAGGGAGGAAAGGAATGAATAGAACAAGCGGAACCTCAAAGACAACCACCCACGTGCACTCACACACTGAAATGCACAGCAAGCAACTGAGGACTATGAATAGAATAATAAAGCCGCCCGGTCAGGGGGTAGCACAACACTGCAAACATCGCCTTAGAACAATAAGTAATTGGGACTTTCACAAGCCTTAGAGCTTTCTTTGGCTACAGGACCAAGCAAAGTGGCAGCAGACCAAGATAGAACATTAGCCTGGTAGCAGGGTTTGTTAACAACACTTTTATAATTATTTTGTAAATGGATAGACCATGAAGAGAGCCATCTAGAGCGACCAATAGAGAAACAGGTTAAGTTTAAATCCAATGGAAAGAGCCCAAGGTAGAGGTTGAATTAGATTCTGTGACCAGGTCCCCAAGTGAATTGAAGCACACTGTTGTGATGCAGGGGAGGGGGACACACAGAAGAATGTCCTGCTTGCCCCTCAGGAGATACATTGAACAGCTTTAACTCTTGTTTTATCTTGTCAGGACGCATCCACTCACCATGGTCACTCATTAATATTGTACCCTAGCTGAGTGATGGGGAACAGCAGAGGGGAACATGGGGGAAGAGGGGCAGTCCTGCATGTCTGAGTGGTGTTCCCCATATAGCACCCCTTCCATACACACAATACACACGGGAGGGACACCAATCACTCTTCCCCTCTTCCCTGGCCACTATACTGTCTCACAAAGGATTTGTCTACAAGGGGACACTACCCAAACAACCGTTTTTTTTTTACAACGTTTCTCAAACCGACAGTAAACATACTCTTCCAGAAAGCTTGCTGTAAAGCTCCCCTTACACCAACTGCTTCCACCATTCACCCACACACCTTAAGGCAGTGTTTCCCAAACTCAAACCTGGGGGACCCCCTGGGGTGAACGTTTTGTTTTGCCCTAGCACTACAGTACACAGCTGATTCAAATAATCAAAGCTTGATGATGAGTTGGTTATTTGAATGAGCTGTATAGTGCTTTGGGGGGGGGGTTGAGAAATCCTGCCTTAAGGGACTGCACCTGAATCGTACCTTCTCAAAACTGCCACATGGAAGAGCTGGAAGAGCTGAAGCTAGAATCACAGCAGTAGGTATTTAGCTGTTTAGCTCAGGAAAGTCTAGTCTCTAATGTGTCCTTATCTGACTCATGCCCTTCTCTACAAGCCAAGTGTGTTTGTTGTCTGAGATTCACCATGAATACCCTAAGTGAACCTTCTACTAAGGCGACAGGGCAGTCAGACACCCATGCGGGACAGGACAGAAGTAGCATTTTTGTCATGATTGTCATCAGTGTAGCCTGTTTCATCATTCTGCACTGAAATGGCACCTACTTTGTTCTAAGAACACTAACAGAAGAGGAAAAGTACAGTCACTGTGAGGAGATGTGTTTACTTAGAAAACTGCATGTTGTTTGGAGGCAAACAGGAGAGAAATTGAAATACACATTTTCCCTTGTTCTTGGTAGGGCTTTTATTTGTATATTAACTCTGGTTTACCACTCCAGGGTCCCTCAGCCTGCTTTCTGCCATTAAAAAAACAACAATAATGACAAGACAATTAGCCATCTCATTTCAATTAGCAGCCTTAATAGGTCATTAGCAGCTGACTTTTCATAATGATCACCATACAAACAGCAGAGTGGCGCGCCCAACAGTTGTGCTGTGGGACGTTGTCATTTAAAATGAGGTATTATACATAAGTATAATGGTTGATGAGGTGATTACGTGGAGTCGCAAGAAACCACAGCAGAGAAAGTGAACCCAAATTGATTACTTAATAAGGCAAAGCCTCTTAAATATAGTATTTTCTCTCTCGGTGGGAGTTGGAGTTCTTAACACAAAAGTAGGGCAATCTTAATAATCTTTTCTCTAACTCTTTCCCTCTGCCATTCCCTCTCGCTCTCTCTCTCTCTCTGTCTGGAATCGACAAATTCCACCGTCTCCGTTAATTGAATATCGATTAGTTGGTTGCACTTTTTCAAAGAAACATAATTAAATATTTCATCCCACAATTGACCATACATGTCTACGAAGCTTAATCAGTGCCTGTTATCCCTAAGGGCATTGCTCTGCTAAACGCTGCTGTCAGGACGCTCACCATAAACACACAGATGCATTTTAAATCACACTTTAGAGAGTACAGGATAAGGCGGAACATTTAATGGAGAAAGAACAAGGTTATTGGTTATTTTCTTTTTTTCTCTCTTTGTAATACATGTGCAGTACAATGGCTTGAAGCTACAAACCTGATCATGGTAATATTTTATAATAGTCTATTTGCCTGATATATTAGTATAATGATAAATGATGTGAGGACAGAATGTACATTATGCACACTATGAAATAACCCAGTAGCTTTAAATTACAGTTTAATAATGAAAATACCTCACAATCATAAAATATGAATGTACCTCCAAAGAAGTCTTTCATTTGATGTCGTTGACAGATCATACTAGAATAATTACTGTTGCAGTTTTTCTTTCTTCTTACATTAATGATGCAATTTGTCACGTCCAGAGGCACATACCTGTTTTCGAAAAGGGAATAATCAAAATAACAGTTGAGTACAGCACATCTAACTACACAACAGGGCCCCTGTTTCCCGATAGGCTTACGTAAAAAAATAAATAATAAAAAAAAAGATGCATCTTTCCTACAACGACCGAAGGTGTTCGGTCGCTAAGTGCGTTCTTTGGCGCATATGTCGATATGGATAGGATCGAAAGTACGGGAGCACTGCTCTCGGATCAGATTCCTCAAATCTTTCCTTAACATTCGAATTATTTCACAACACTAACAAAGGATCAGCTACGAGAGAGATATTACCGCCTACAGATGCGCATATTGAGCTGGCTTCTTTGAATTTTTACCCAATCAAAATTCATAAAATCACTGATTTTGCACGTTTGTGCACATGTTAAGCTACATATCATGAAATATATTGAGACAAATTCTAAACATTAGCCTACAAGTAGCAAAACAGAACAATAATTGATTTAACATTAAACGTATTTTAATCATATTGAAATACATTTCATATTCAATCAATTATTGTTATATTTTGCTAGTATAGCCCACTGTTGATATTTCAATGCCGTCATCTTGGTTTTCATTTGAATCATGTTTGTATACTTCGCTTGTTTGTATCAAACGCAAAGACATTGGCAACTTTGTTTGTGGTCAACTTTGTTATGAAGTTATCAGCAGTCACAGAGATGCGGGTAAACCATGCGATTCTATGTTTAGCGGATATCTTCTGTGTATAAAGTGAGAGGGCAAAAAAGCATCTAACAATGCATTGAGGCAGGTGTTCGATTACGAGCGTTTCAAGTGCAACGTTAAAAATGATGGTTTTGGGTAACAGCTCAGGGATTTATCGACGCTCCTACGAAGTTTCTAACGATGAGCTTAGCCTTAAAATGATTTTGGGAAACCAGGCCCAGGTTGTGTAATTTGTTAAATCAATTACTCAAAGCCATCTTCAATGTGATGTATTGTGACAAAAACATTCATCTGCATATTAACATATGTTACTCTAACTAAGTCTGTGTAGCTGATTCTGATTAGTATTCTCTCATGAGGACCTTTGGGTTTTTTCACAGTTTTGTCAACATACTACATACATGATATTGCAAAAATACCCAGAATATTTACAGCAGTTGGAATAAACCTTTTCCTGTATCATGCAAGGTGCTGATGGCTCCAGAACTGAGGCTAGTAGCTGAGTCCTGTCTAACTGGCACCATGGAGAGCATCCCTTCTCTGTCAGCAGATGACTACCCTGGACAGCTCTCTATTCATTCCCCATCATTTCAGTACCCTGCGTAACCCACCAGTCACTCCAAGTAATTTCAGTACCATTGACAGCTCCCTGGTCACGCCCTGTCATTTCAGTGCACTGGATAGCACTGGATAGCCCCCCAATCATTTGAGTGCTCTGGAAATCTTCCTATTCACGTCCAGTAATTTCAGTACCTTGGATAGTTCTTCATTACATTTTTGTCATTTAGCGGATGCTCTTATCCAGAGGATCCACAGGATCAATTAGGGTTATTTGCCTTGCTCAAGGGCATATCTACAGATTTTTCACCAAGTCGGCTCAGGGATTTAAACCAGCTGACCCAACACTCTTAGCCACTTGTCTACCTGCCGCCCATTCACATCCAGTAATTTCAGTGCAATGTAACATTTGTAACATTTCTAGTGTTGATTCAGCTGTTAAATTAACACTCATTGGTGTAAAATAGCTGGGAGATTTGTTTTAATTGTTTCATTATATGTGTTTTCATTATATGTGGGTTTTTTTCTAAACAAATGAAATCTTTTACTGAAATGGTTGTTCCAGTTTAGATGGTTTAAGTAGTCTCACATCTTAGGTTCCCAAACCCGGCAGTCAGACTTTATGAAGATTACGGATTGAATTACATATACTTTGCAGGCCATTATGTGACTTGCAGACCTGAAAACCGAGAGTTTCAGGCCACTTTATTAGTGTAAAATGTATGTATTTGAATGAAAGGGGGATACGTAGTCAGTTGTACAACTAAATACCTTCAACTGAAATGTGTCTTCCACATTAACCCAACCTGAATCAGAGAGGTGCAGGAGGCTGCCTTAATTATTATCCACAGTGCCTGGGGGAACAGTGGGTTAACTGCCTTGCTCAGAGGCAGAATGACAGATTTTTACCTTGTCAGCTCAGGGATTCGATCCAGCAACCTTTCAGATACTGGCCTAACTCTCTAACCACTAGGCTAATGATAACATATTCGCTCAGGATCTCACTTGTTGAAGGCCACAGGACTGAAAATAGATGAATGCAACAACCTTGGGGTTTTCTCATTTGGGAAAAAGACCGTCCTCCGTCCTTTCTGCTCTGTCCTCTCCCCTCCGTGACCCAGAAACAAATAAGTGGTTGAGTGGTCGAGGAGTGTGTGAATTCATTAGTAGGCAAAAGAAAGTGTCCTCTCCTCCTCGGTAGCTACCTTTCATCGAGGATACTCGTGTATCGTACCACAAAATAGTTTTGAAATCTGTCATACCCCTTTTGAATCAGCTTTTGTTTTGTCACAGGACAAAACATGGACACGTTTAAAAGCAGTAAGCAACGTATTGTTTTATCTACACAATGTCTTGCACAACTAACTGAATTTGTTTTGATCACTTTAGACATTTATTTTGGGATCCACCGTAGTGAACATAATTTGACTGATGATGCACGAGGTTAGAAGGACCGTGTCATTTCAAGCAAGAGCATTTCCATCCGAGTCCACTCTCGTCGATTAACTTTCGCCTATTTCAAAAGGAGCCGAGAGAATCTGGAGAGAGAACGCAGGAGGTGATAAAATATTAACTGATAAAAGGCCCATGTCTCTGTCACGAACCAAAAACAGAGGTAACTTTACAATTCATTTGAAAGGCAACCCGTATAGACACTGGACAAGTGCTAAATGTCAGTGTGATGATTTAACACTGGAGAATTTGCTGTGTTTGACAACATTTATTCTTACGATAGGTACCCAAAGTACAATTATGGATAATACTGTTTATAGAAGGGGATATTTCATGTGTTATTTCCATGTGTTTAACCTCTAGCGATGAGCAATCCCGTATCCGGGAGCGTAATTATAGCCTCAAGCGCATTACCATAACGCAACGTTTCCTATTCATGAAAATCGCAAATGAAATGAAATAAATATATTGAAACACAAGCTTAGCCTTTTGTTAACAACACTGTCATCTCAGATTTTCAAAATATGCGTTACAGCCAACACTAGACAAGCATTTGTGTAAGTTTAGCATGGCATAATGCTATGCTAGGCTGTGCTGGCAGCAGGCAACCTTTTCACGAAAATAAGAAAAGCAACCAAATTAAATAATTTACCTTTGAAGAACTTCAGATGCTTTCAATCAGGAGACTCCCAGTTAGATAACAAATGTTCCTTTTTTTTGTAGGTGAAAAACTTCACGTTTGTTCATCCTGCTTGGCTGAGAAATTGACCGAAAATACTTCAACTATAACGCCAAACTTTTTTCAAAATTTGCTCCATAATATCGACAGAAACACGGCAAACGTTGTTTAGGATCCATCCTCAAAGTGTTTTTAACATATGTATTCAATAATATATCCGTGGAGGCAGTTGGTTTCTCATAAGAAACTATTGGAAAAATGGCTACCTCAGTATTTTACGCAACGTTTTCTCCGGGAGACACCATGCGTCCACTGCCCTATATGGTCTCTTACAGCCATTCTCCAATGGAAATGCCTAAAAAGACGTCACAATGCTGCAGACACCTTGGGGAAAACGTGGAAAACGTAAGCTGACTCCTAGCTCCTTCACAGCCATATAAGGAATCATTGGCATGAGGCTGTTTCAAAAAATGCGGCACTTCCTGATTGGATTTTTATCTGGGTTTCGCCTGTAACATCAGTTCTGTGGCACTCACAGACAATATCTTTGCAGTTTTGGAAACGTCAGAGTGTTTTCTTTCCAAAGCTGTCCATTATATGCATAGTCGAGCATCTTTTCGTGACAAAATATCTTGTTTAAACGGGAACGTTTTTCATCCAAAAATGTAAATAGCTTCTATACCCAAGAAGTTAAAGGTGCTTCACGCTTCACTATTGATGGTGATAAACCATTAACACAGAGAGGAAAATGTATACATATACAAAATTATGTGGACACTCCTTCAAATTAGTAGAGTTGACTATTTCAGCCACACCCTTTGCTGACAAGTGTATAAAATCGAGAACACAGCCATGCAATCTTCACAGACAAACATTGGTAGTATAATGGTCTTTAAGAAGATCTGTGACTTTCAACATGGCACCATCATAGGATGACACCTTTCTGTTTGTCAAATTTCTGCCCTGCTAGAGCTGCCCCGGTCAACTGTAAGTGCTGATATTGTGAAGTGGAAACGTCTAGGAGCAACAATTGCTCAGCCGTTACGTGGTAGGCCACACAAGCTCACAGAATGGGATCGCCGAGTGCTGAAGCTCTCTTCAGTTGCAATACTCACAACAGAGTTCCAAACTGCTTTTGGAATTAACGTCAGCACAAGAACTGTTCCTCATGGGAACAGTTCTGGTGGGTTTCCATGGCCGAGCAGCCGCACACAAGCCTAAGATCACCATGTACAATGCCAAGAGTCGGCTGGAGTGTGTAAAGCTCACCGTCATTGGACTCTGGAGCAGTGGAAACGCGTTCTCTGAAGTGATGAATCACGCTTCACCATCTGGCAGTCCGACGGACAAATCTGGGTTAGGCGGATGCCAGGAGAACGCGACCTGCCCCGATGCATAGTGGCAAAGGTAAAGTTTGGTGGAGGAGGAATAATGGTCTGGGGCTGTTTTTTATGGTTTGGGCTAGGCCCCTTAGTTCCAGTGAATGGAAATGTTAACACTACAGCATACAATGGCATTCTAGACGATTCTGTGCTTCCAACCTTGTGGCAACCGTTTGGGAAGGCCCTTTCCTGTTTTAGCATGAAAATTCACCCATGCACAAAGAGAGGGCAATACAGAATGGGTTTGACAAGATCGGTGTGGAAGAACTTAACTGGCCTGCACAAAGCCCTGATCTCAACCCCATATAAGACCTTTGGGATGAATTGGTGCCCGACCTCATCAGTGCCCGACCTCTGATCTTGTGGCTGAATGGATGCAATGTTGGCAGCAATGTTCCAGCATCTAGTCGAAAGAATTTCCAGAAGAGTGGAGGAGGTTATTGCAGCAAAGGGGGGACCAACTCCATATTAATGCCCATGATTTTGTAATGAGATGTTTGCTGAGCATGTGTCCACATACTTTTGGTAATGTACCGTATTTGGAAAGTGTTGCACTCCAGTTGCAATTGTAATGAACTGAGCAGCAACAGGTTGTAACAACCCACTTTATATGTATATACTTTATTCTAGTCAAGGCCTTTTCTATATACAGTAACTTCTGCTGTACACACCTTTTCTATTCATATACTGCACACAATGTCTATAATACTTAAAAATATAAATGCAACATGCAATAATTTCAAATAATTTACTAAAATCAGTCCATTTAAATACATAATCCATGGTTTTCACATGATTAGTCAGGGGTGTATCCATGGGTGGCCCACCTCAGCACCCCCGCCTCAGACGATCCTGCAGGTGAAGGAGGAGGATATGGAGTTCCTGGGCTGGCATGGTTACATGTGGTCTGTGATTGTACTGCCAAATTCTCTAAAACGATGTTGGAGGCGGCTTATGGTATAAAAATGTACATTAAATTATCTGGCAACGGCACTGTTGGACACTCCTGCAGTCAGCATACCAGTTGCACCTTACTTCAAAACTTGAGACATCTGTGGCATGGTGTTGTGTGACAAAACTGCACATTTTAGAGTGGCCTTTTATTGTCACCAGCACAAGGTGCACCTATGTAACAATCATGCTGTTCAATTGCAACACAGCGGCTTCAATCCCAGTGGTAGGTTTTGTAATTGTAGTTTTTCTGCTGTAACCCTATCCCAAACCCTAACCTTAACCTGTACTCTTTCATATGGTTTGTATGTATTTTTGTGGTATTGCATCTTATTGTATTATTGTATTATGCCATGTTTATTTTCTTTTACCAAGCTTTCTCGTTTCTTGATCAATTACATATGGTAATGAATTTAGTCACTTTCTGTGATAGTTGGGATATACACCTGTCTGTACACCCCTACTCTTTGACACCCTGATGAAAGCTGGTGTAGCTGCTACGTGACGTTGTGTATTTATTAATTCCATTCAATCCATAAACAATGATTACTTCTATAAGTTTGTTTGCAAAAAGTTTTTTGTGTGTCCACAATCCAGCATCAACTTAGTTTTGTTGTATGGTATTTCATCCCATTATCAAAGAGCCCCCGCATGGTATTCAACTATAACCAAAGAAGCACTCCTCTCCTGTGTCCCTACCCAACCTGGTGTCAGAACAAAACATAATATATTTTACTCAAATCTGTGCCACTCCATTTAGTATGATGTGTTACGTTACGTTAAGTTATTATTACATTGGCCTACCAATGTAATAGTGGTTATACAATATAATACGAATTGCCGAACGTATAGTATCCTATGTCTTGATCGCACCAGTTTGCTTTTACCCGTTTAGTATGATACATTACATTTGACTGCTTTAATATGATATATTACGTTCAACTGCTTTAGTATGATATGCTACTTCAGGTAAAGGTTAAGGTTAGGGTTAGGGTTAGGGGAAGTGTTCGTGAACATGTTAAGTAGTTGCAAAGTAGCTAAAAAAGTAGTAAATAGTTGCTATTTAGCTAACATGCTAAAGTTGTCCGTGATGAGATTAAAACACATAATCTTGGTGTTGCTAGATGTTTGAGTTGCTAGACTTTTGTGTTGTACAGCTATCATCCACCCCGACCACCCACCCTCCTTTTGTTATTGCCTTCAGTAATCTTCTGTCACCCGAAAACTAAAAAATCTATCTGAGACCAGGCTGCTCTTAACCACTCAGAATGAATTCCTTAGCTTAACCCTAATGCCTAAAGTTAATCCAAACCTCAACACTTACACCGAATGAATGCCTAAACTTAAGTTTCGGTTTCATATTATGTACAATTTGACGGACAGCTAACAGTTTACAGACAGGAACACACTCTGTAATCTCTGTTGCCTGTATTTACGACTACTATCTCCGATTGCTTTAAAGGTCCCCTTGTTCATATTCACCATGCACTTTTTGCTTACTGTTAACCAATAAATGTGGCCTGATTATATTAAGACAAATGTATAACCTTTTTTTATCTAAAGCCAACGAAATAACGATGCTGTGTCTTGATAAACCCATTTGATGGACTTTGCAAAATAACAACCTGTTATAATAAGCTTCAGTTCCTTGTAGAAAATTCAGTGATGCTCCAGCATAATACCAAAGACAAGTCACAAATTCAATAGTCGTAGCGGGATATGACAAGTTGCAGTCGTCGTGGCAATTAGCGGCAGTTGTGAAAGCGCTCTGTGACAGAGTGAGGATTCTAATGAACTGATTATGCCAAAGGCAGAACACAATTAGAAAGAAAATAATAACACAGAATAACAAATATGTTCAGTTCTCACACAGCTCCCAGCAAATAATTACTGATCCTGGTTATAAATGAGTTTTCTCCTTGTTAAAGACTCGCCAGGCTGAACGGGCAAGAAATTATTTTGACAAGTCAAAGAAGGAGAAAAGCAATCAGGACAGATAGATTGCTGGGAGTCAACTAGGCTACAGGTGGTCAAGCTGAAGGAAGGCCTTGCATATCAACACACAGACTACAAAGGTAGCCTGGCTGACATGACTCATGTGGTACACAGAAGTCCGTTGATGGTGCAATATTCTCGCAAAAGTTGGATTTAGCTTGATTGGTACTCTCAGACATTATTTTTTTTGTGAGGGGTTGAGACCTCTCGTTGTTTGCTATTGGTAGAGGGTGGCACTCTTAGGCTGTGTGTGGCTGTCCATGTGGGTGTGTGAGTGAGAAAGAACCAAATCAGCAAAAAAGCACAGCCCCCTTCATTATCAACCCTTTATGCCTACAACATTAAGGAGCCTTTCCAGACTCTGAAGTCAGGAAGACTTTGAGTTTGGTGTCAGCCAGACTACAACAAAGGTGCTTTCGGGGAGAATAGTATGGTGCCGTCAATGGGCAGGTACAAGTCTGAGTGGGTCTTGAATGAGTGACCCACACAATTTTCTCATCTGAAACCAATAACTGACAATGAACTCAATGCATTAGAATCAATAACTGTCTGAAGAGTCTGATGTTCTATTGTTAGTGCAGCCAGATGGTTTGGGTTTATAAAAACATCTTTCTTTAACCTCGATTGAAATGCAGAGCTTCAATACCGAATATAATACTTGTTAGAGCTTAACCATACAAAGACAAATTATTACCTCAAGGCCAACACACTGCTATTATTGTCCCCGCTGTCTGGAAGTGCTGATGTATCAGTGGAAGATATAAAATGCAGTTTTCCTTTTGCAAAATATGTTCTAACTATGATGAGTCATCCTACTCTTGCCAAAGCACAAAACGTTTTTTGACTGCTTTAACCTCATGTAGGTGGGTGAACTTCTCTTCAGAACCTGACATTTTTGGGGGGGATCTGAAATAAACCTCAAATGTGACTATAATGATGAGTCTCTCTCCAGGTTAGTTGTTGTCAAAGTGTTTTTATGTTCTTTATTCCTGCATGAGGAAATGTCAGCCACACAGGCTTAAGCTTTCTCTCTAGGTTCCTTTGAGATTTAGGACTATTTTCGGCACACTTGGCTAGAACATTCAGTACTATACATGAATACACATCCACACTACTAGCTATTTACTAAAAAAACATGAGGGACATTGGCCAGTTGAAGCATTTGAAGAACATTTAATATATGCTAATGTTACCCAGAGCTATTCTCTGTTACTGAGTAAAGGTCCCCTTAGCCTCTTAGAGGGAACGTAAGGGGAGTGAGGGGGGTGAATGAGACTAGCCGGGGGGGTGGAAGTTAGTCCTGAGGATATTTTGAGTGTGTGAGGCAAAGACGGACGCAACTTTTGGTACATATGTTTTAAAACAATTGTTTTATGTTCCAACCTTCACGGCCAGAGTTGGTTAGTTGTGTGCACTGTAGGACATGATCGCTAAAGTAAAGTTAAGAGAGTGAATTGTTAGCGATCTTGTGAGTTGTCAGTTGCTAGTTAGCCTGTCAGTAAGCTAGCTAAGTTGGATGGCTAGCTATCACTAGTGGGCTGTTTCAAGTGATGACTGTGTGCACCAAGCCATCTATCCCGCTACAAGCTAGCTAGCTAGATATTGTAAGTACTCTCCGTTGTTTCTATATTCAGGAATAGTACCCCACTGTCCTGGGCAGAAATCACTTATTCTATCAACTTTTCAAAAGGAGACTCGATAACACACACAGCCCCGAGCGCTGATTGGTTCCTTAGTTAAAGAGTCCATGAGTTCAGATAGCATCCATGGCAAGAAGGGTGCAACTGCGGCCCGCTATTTGGGTCATTCTGGACAGGTGGGAGGCAGGGGCGCTCCAGTACACTAGGTGGCGGTAATGCACAATAACATTGGATGCCAACCGCAGATAAAACCCACAGAAGAAAGAGTGGGGGCGACAATGGTGTCCTTCGCCCCCGCCTGTCAGGCGCTCTTTTGCCGCAGTTCTGATAAAGACGGCGAGAGCAGGTGGACACTGTGTACTGGCTTAGCCAGATAGGCCTAAGGAGAACTCTGGTACACAGAAGGTGGGAGGCGGGCGCGACACTGTGTATTAGTTAACTAGCAAGCTAGCTAGCACACAGTGTCACATACTATCAAGCTAGCTAGTGCTCGGTGTCTCCCTAGCCTCCCATCTATTGTGCAAGTGGGAGGCGGGAATGATTGGTAGATCGTGTCCTTCGCCCCTGCCTTTCTGGCACTGTTTTCTCTGGTACACAGTAGGCAGGAGGCTGAGGGAACACCATGTGCTAGCTAAGTAGCAAGCTTGCACACGTTAGCTAGCACGTTGTGTTGCCCCAGCCTTCCGCCTGCTGTGCTAGCGGCTGTTCGGCAGGCAAGAGCAAAGGACACTGTCTAAAATCCCGCTAAAGAAGGATTTTTCAGCTTTGAGACAATTGAGACACGGATTGTGTATGTGTCCCTTTCAGAGGGTAAATTGGCAAGACAAAATATTGAAGGGCATTTGAACAGGGTATGGTAGTAGGTGCCAGGCAAACTGGTTTGAGTGTGTGAAGAACACTCAAAACAGTGTTGATATTAAAGTCTCATGTTAATTCTAACCATTAAGAGTCAATTTTCTATGGAGTAGTGAACTACAACATGTATGCTAATACAATGGTGGTGACATGTTGACCTGGTTTCAGTAGCGGTGTGTAGGTAAAATCACTAGGGAAGCCAAGCCAGACAAAAAAGCCCTATTACAACCTATGTGTTTGCTCTTTAACCTGTTGATTAACATGCCTTGCAATCATGATATATAGGTTTAGCCATGAGATGCAGCAATTCAAGTTGTTTCTCTCGCTACAATGCGATAGGAGTGAAGCCAAATCCAAACTGGCTTGACTTGACACTTTTTTTTGCGCCAGGACCATTCACAATTGAGCTCATTCAGTTTAGCTCAATGCTGATTGGCTGTGTTGCAACAATGTCATACTGTTTTTGACCAGACCGCATCAGATAGATGGCCTACACATACAGAGCTGCACTGTTTCGCTCGCTTGGAGATACATTCAGCCTTTTGCGAATGGAAGGATAATTATGAAAACACAGAGAGGCGGAAGATAAATTACTTCATTCTTTTGGGGGGGGGTTAATTTTCTTTTTGGGGGGGTTAATTTTTTGGGGGGGAAGCCTGGTTCCTCTTTGCATACATTAATACATGTCACTGCCTGGTTGATGATATTACACCAAGTCAGGTGGTTGAGTGTTAGTCAAGGATCAATATTCAGGTCATATTTCAATGCAGAAGTATTTTAGACAGTGGATTGGATGTGCAGGAAGAGCGGACAGAGAAAAGCAGGTGATTGATTGCTTGTAGGGGCTGATCCCAGCTGCCATACGTGATATGCACATTGAAGCGAAGTGGACATTATTGGCGCATACAAGAGACTATTTGCTCTAACTTAAAATGTTTAACTGAAACAACACTGACTTTTAAAAAAAACAACATTTTAAAACAGATGCCAGCAGGTTTTTTAGATCAGTAAGGCTGAAAAAAGTGGTAGTATCATATGAAAAGGTACTACAGTATTCTAAAATGTTGGTTTCATAAGTATCATGACGTTTTGATTCTGCCATATTACTGTGGTATCAGAAAACTGTGCAACTCTATTAGACACCCTCTCAGGTAGAGAAACAATACGTATATCTTTATGGTATACAGGGGTGTGTTATACAAACTATACATATGCATACAATTAATCATCAATTAATAATTAAAATAAATGCTTCTAATATTAATGTACGTCAGTAGTCAGGCCCATTCAGTAGTGAAGTGGGCTCCCAACTAATTAACAATCAGAGACAAAGACAACGTCCTGGGTCAGTTAAGTGTTTTGTGTTGTGATTGGAACCATGAATTGTTAAACCGTTCCAATGCTTTCAACAATCAGCCGGAGCTGACTAATGCAGCTAGTCTCTCTGTCCGACGGCCTCTAATTCGGCCCACTATAATCAGAAAGCTCATATTATAGCCTTATTGATCTGTAATGAGAGGAATGAGGATGCTGGAGGGCCACACACGCGCACACACACACACACATAACACACAAAAAAACGTACCACACACATTCACCCTCAGATCTGTGACGCCCCTCCAATATAGCAAGCAAGAGACTGTAAATGGAAACTCTATCAACAAACCAGAGTTAGCAGATCATTCCATACCAGCTATTACAATTTGTATTAAAATATTTTTATTTCACATTTATTTAAGTCAGTTAAGTACAAATTCTTATTTACAATGATGGCCTATCAAAAGGCAAAAGTCCTCCTGCGGGGATGGGGGCTGGGATTAAAAATGAAAAAATATAGGACAGAACACACATCACGGTAAGAGAGACACCACAGCACTACATAAAGAGAGACCTAAGACAACAACATAGAATGGCAGCAACACAACATGGCAGCAGTGCAACATGGTAGCGGCACAAAACATGGTACAAACATTAATGGGTACAGACAACAGCACAAAGGGCAAGAAGGTAGAGACAACAATACATCACACTAAGCAGACACAACTGTCAGTAAGAGTGTCCATGATTAGGTCTTTGAATGAAGAGATGGAGATAACTGCCAGTTTAAGTGTTTTTTGCAGCTCGATCCAGTCGCTAGCTGCAACGAACTGAAAAGAGGAGTAACCCAGGGATGTCTGAGCTTTGGGGACCTTTAACAGAATGAGACTTGCAGAACAGGTGTTGTACTGTACGTGGAGGATAAGTGCTCAGGCAGAGGGGATTGAGGCCAAAGAGTGTTTTATAAATAAGCATCAACCAGTGGGTCTTGTGACGGGTATACAGAGGTGACCAGTTTACAAAGGAGTATAGAGTGAAGTGGTGTGTCCTTTAAGGAGCAATGGTGGCAAATCTGATGGCTGAATGCTAAAGAATATCTAGCCGCTCTCGAGCACCCTTACCTGCCAATCTATAAATTATGTCTCCGTAATCTAGCATGGGTAAGATGGTCATCTGAATCCGGGTTAGTGTGGCAACTGGGGTGAAAGAGAATCAATTACGATAGATAATTACGATAGAGGAAACTATCATCTGTATATAAATGGATGAGAGAGTTTCCTACTGCCTGAACTATGTTGTTGATGTAAATTGAGAAGAGCGGTGGGGCCTAGGATTGAGCCTTGGGGTACTCCCTTGGTGACAGGCAGTGGCTGAGACAGCAGATGTTTTGACTTTATACCCTGCACTCTTTGAGAGACGTAGTTAGCAAACCAGGCCAAAGACCCCTCAGACACCAATACTCCTTAGCCGGCCCACAAAAATGGAATGGCCATGTCAATAAAAATAGCTGCACAACATTGCTAGAATGAAGGGCAATGGTGACATCATTTAGGACATTTAAGTTGCAGTGACACATCCATAACCTGAGTGGAAACCAGATTGCAGAGAGAATAATATAGACATCAAGAAAGCCAGTCATTTGAATATTGACAAGTCCCTTTTAAATAAAGGATGCACCATGGCTGCCTTCCAAGCAATGGGAACCTCTCTAGAGAGGAGGGACAGGATGAAAGGGTCAGAATTAAGCTAGGCGATGATAGGGGCAGCAACCTTAAAGAAGAAAGGGTCTAAACCATCTGAACCAGATGAACCAGATGTTTTTTTGTCAAGTTTAAGGAGCTCTTTTTGCACCTCGGAATCAGTGACCGCCTGCAGGGAGAAACTTTGTAGCGGGGAAGGGGAAAAAGAAGTAGGAGCATCAGGGCTAGTCGCATTAGAAGGGGTGAGAGATGAGGAAATGTTGGACGGACAAGGAGGCATGGCTGAGTCAAATAAGAATCCTGACTTAATGAAGTGGTAAAGAGCTCAGCCATGTGCTTCTTGTCAGTAACAACCACATCATCAACTTTTGAGGGACATCGGCAGCTGTGAGGAGGAGGGTTTATTATCCAGGACTTTAACCATTTTCCTGAACTTCTTGGGATTAGACCCAGAGAGAGAACTGCCCTTTAAAGTAACTAAATTTGGCCTTCCAGATAGCCTGAGTGCACTTATTTCTCAATTGCCTGAACAATGTGCATGTCCTCTGATTTGTCCACCCACCACTGCAACAAACTATTCATTATATACAAGAAGGGTCAACTGCAAGTCTGTTAACAAGAAATACCTTGTATTCCTAATCTTCCAGCTAGCATTGTAATTTCCTCCCAGAAGTTGATCTGATTAGAATGTTTGCAGTAAGCTATTATCGCTACCTCCCCATAGCAAGGTATCTAACATGTGAGTCAGCCTAATATCCATACTGAGGTTATGACGTGCTTCTATTCAGCCTGAGGAGATTCAAAATGATGAACACAACTTCATCCTTAAGCTGTGTCTCTAGTCTACAGAATAATACAATGTATGAGCAGCGATTGAATTACCTGGGAAAGATTAATCATACAACCTCGAGCTCTGCTAACTGAATTGAGAGAGTAACGCTTTAGTAATGAAATTTCCTGAGAAACTCTGCAAAGAGATGGGATCGAATAGCTCCTATTCTATGATGATATAAAGTGAGAGGAGTGCTATGCTGTACCAAACACCACTTTATATACAGCTCCCCTGCCTTCACATAACAGGTTAGGAGAGCCAACCGACATAGACTCCTGAGGTGTTGAACTGTTGCACCCTCTAAAGCCACCATGGTTATTATTTGACCCTGCTGGTCATCTATGATAGTTTGAAAGTCTTGAAAAGCAATCTGGCCTTAATGCCCCATGTACTCTTAAATCTCCATTCGGCACAGCCAGAAGAGGACTAGACACCCTTTGGAGCTGGCTTCCTCTCTAGGTTTCTTCCTAGGTTCCTGCCTTTTAGGGAGTTTTTTCTAGCCACTGTGCTTGTGAATTGATTGTTTTTTGGTGATTAGGCTGGGTATCTGTGAAGCACTTCGTGACAACTGCTGATGTGGCTTTATAAAATACATGTTATTGATTGATAGATTGATTGATTGAGAGACAATTTAATTAAAGATCAAATCCACATTTGGGGAAACAGTGGCACTCTTCCTTCATAATAACACATACTCCAGAACGATGGATTTGTAAGTAGTCTGGTGTGCAGCTATTTGAGGCACAGTTTGCATGTGCCTTTGGGACAATGGTGGATTTTAAGTGTACAATTATTCCTCAGCTGGTTACTTGATCAAAAATATCTTGATTTATTTTGCCCTTCAATTATCAGTGTCAATGGCAAAACAGCAACATCATTACCATAAATGTTAAACCAAAATTACTCTGCAATTCCAGGTCCTTTGCAAAATAAGCAATAGGACAACCATAAAATATACCTTTATTTATTTAATCTCTACTTTGACAGGGAGTCATGTTGAGACAAAGGTCTCTTTTACAGATGACCCCTGAATCACCTCAAGGGCAAATGGGTAAAGGGGTAAAGGCAGCTAGTGGTAAGTTACTGTATTAAATATTACTGTAATTTAAATACAGCATCAAAACAAGTACTGCATAATGACTGTCATGGAAATTCAGACTGATACTTTGTCATTTCTTCAAAGAATCATCTTTATTTAATATTGATTAATTATTGCAATAATGAGACTAGTCAACCCAAAACTCTTGGCTTTTGGGCTGAGCAGTCTAACCTTTACAGACAACGCAGAGTTTTTATATACCTGACACTGAAGATTTATTTATCCGTTATTTTATGGGGTAAGTTGACTGAGAACACGTTCTCATTTGCAGCAACGACCTGGGGAATAGATACAGGAGGGTGTCGAATGAGCCAATTGTAAACTGGGGATTATTAGGTGACCGTGATGGTTTGAGGGCCAGATTGGGAATTTAGCCAGGACACTGGGGTTAACACCCCTATTCTTAGGATAAGTGCCATGGGATCTTTAATGACCTCAGAGAGTCAGGACACCCGGTTAACATCCCATCTGAACGACAGCACCCTACACAGGGCAGTGTAGTGAGATATTGTTTTAGACCAGAAGGAAGAGAGCCTCCGACTGGCACTCCAACACCACTTCCAGCAGAATCTGGTCTCCCATCCAGGAACTGACCAGGATCAACCCTTAGCTTCAGAAACAAGCCAGCAGTGGTATGTGGGGTGGTATGCTGCTGGCATGCTTAGTCATGGTTGGTTCCACCACTCCCATGCAGATTGGGTGGCACCACAAGCCATCCTGATTTCATCCTGTGGTCATCTAAACCCAGTGCCATTTTAACCTGACCTCGGCTTAGTTTGATGAAAATGAGACAATAAGGGGTTGTTCTAAACTCTTCCAGGCTATCTCTATCTCGGGTCACACACCACATCTTGTCTATGGAATGCCAGCTTTAGGTTTTCATCACCAAGTCATTGTCAGCTCAAGCTATCTCTAGGAAAACCCACTTACCTGACCATATGACCAGACTAATTGCAGGAAGCTAGAGTAGAAACCATCCTTTTACAGAAACACAGCATTTAATAGAACAGAAATGTCTTACTGTTAGTTAAGTATATAATTGTACAACCTATTATACTATTATATAAACTATTAATATCAAACAAATCAGCGAAATACATCATTCTTCTTTCACTTGACACCCAGTATAGTACCGTATAATTGATTGTATTATACTGTAAAAAAGTAAAGGCTACCATAATCGTAATGAATGAATGAATGGATGGATTAATGAAATTCATTGAGGAGATTGGGGTTTCTAGCTCACTGTATTTTACTGTAATTACACAGGATTGGTGCAAGCAGGTTGAAGGCAGTAAAATAGTATTTTACGTATTAATTCATATTTGGTGTTTTATATCACTTCCACTTCTAGAGGCCTTAAAGGAAAATGTCCAGCACCACTTCAACATCAACATATGTGAAAATGGCACATTCCTATATTTTGTAAAAAAAAAAGATAGATGAACATAAGTGTTTCCAATAACATCATCAATCAATAAGCAGACAATTAACGGTGCTCTATGGTCAATCTGACAACTGCATTGACCGTGCAGCATTTACGGTGAATCGGCCTCTGCAGAAGGCAGGGCATTCATTCTTCTTGCTCTTCGTGGAGCAGGACAGAGCTGTTGTGAAGGAAGTAGTCAGGGAAGTGAGTTTGTGTTTATACAGAACCTCCCGTCCCCACTTACCGTCAACCAATCATGTCATTGCGGAGCTATACGAAGCCAACCGCATTGGAACAACATTTGTGAGGCGCACAGCGACGCCTTATGGAGCTCAATTTGGCTTCTGCATGGCTTCTGCATGCCTCAGGAGGCTCTGGAATTGTGTCACACCATCCATACCAGATTTTTGGATCAAGCATAAATTGGCTTTTAGTAGTCAATGGCTGCAGTCCAAACATGTACATTTGACCCCCTCAGCGCTTGAGCTAGCCACTTTCCCACTTCCCAGTCGAAACCGGATGCAGTTTGATTGGCATCTTAAGTGGAGGTCCAATTCACAATCATTGCCCTCTAGGCCCATGATTTAGCTCAAGGGAGCGAGTGAAAAACTTTGATCACTTTTGGGGTTGATATGACACATCAACTCAAAGTGTTGATACAATTCAATGCAAACTGTAGTCACGTGTCAAACTCCAGTGGCCGCGAAGTGTCAAATTTAATCAACACAGCTGCATGTGAGAAAATTCTGAAGTTAGCTTGCTAAAAATAATATTTACAGTACGAGTCAAAAGTTGAGACACACCTACTCATTCAAGTTTTTTTTTACTATTTTCTACATTGTAGAATTATAGTGAACACATCAAAACTATGAATTAACACGTATGGAATCACGCAATAACCAAGAAAGTTTTCAACAAATCAAAATATATTTTATATTTGAGAATATTCAAAGTACCCACCCTTTGCCTTGATGACAGCTTTGCACACTCTTGGCATTGTTTTGGAATAGTTTTGGCATGGTTTTGATGTCTTCACTATTATTCTACAATGTAGAAAATAGTAGAAATAAGGAAAAACCCTTGAATGAGTAGGTGTGTCCAAACTTTGACTGGTACTGTTGATGACATTGATTTTAGCATCGGAAAAATGGGAATGACGCTCAAATTGGCTTAGTGTCATAATTAGGAGCCATAAATCATATGTAGCTTCATAAATATATTTATAGATTTTTTTAATTTATTGGAATAAATGAACAAACTATAAAACTAGCTAGCCAGCTATGGGTAACTTTAGCTAACTACCTGACAGGAGTACTAGCTATCTACATTAACTTGCTAGGTACATTAATAGCTCTAAGTTGGCTGTTTTTCAGCTCAACTTCAAGATTTTCACAAAGGACGTTGCCTCTCCGATCATCACTCTCCCTCGCTTGAGTGAGTGACATTGTGACGATGTACGGTATGTGACGTCATTCAAAGGCTGAGGGTTTAGGGCTGAGGGCTGTCTACTTTGCATTTGGACTGCAACCAATGTCTTTTCACATTTTCTTAAAATCACATGATGCCCACTGATGATGTCATTGGAAACACTTATTTCCTCTATCATTTTTTTATTACAAAACATAGAAACGTGCCATTTTTACATAAGGTAAGCTGATGTTGGGGTGGTGCTGGAGATGATGAACATGATGTCGAAAATGTTTGACATTTCCCTTTAGCTAAAGGCTTCCAAACATTTTCTTGATGTGTCACTACTACCACATAGTTGTTTAGGCACTCTCACTAGCAGGTGCAACAAATACTGCATAGCCTCTTACAAGGCTCGCCTCAAAATATATTAATAAGTCAGAAACTACAATACCATGCACCTACTAGTGGTCAAAAGGTTTTTGCACTCCAAAAATACAGTACCCTATTTTGTGAGATGGAATTACAGTACCATTCGAAATACAGCAATTATTTCCTCGGTCACAAACATTTCCCAAACCTCACTATAATTTACAGTATTCTGCAGCAAAATGTTTCACAGTATTTTACTGTTGAAATTAATACCCAAAATACAGAATAAATTACAGTTTCCTGATTAAGTATAAAATGCCCTTCATCCAAATGCCATACAGTATAAAATGCCATTCATACAGTACAGTCTATACAATTACAAACAATTATACAGCTTCATGCATGAGTGAATGGATATAAGGGCTCTATTCAATCCTAGTGCTGAAAATCGGTGCTGTAGAGCGATTTCAATTTGGAGGTATGCAGCATTTGCCATGAATGCAGTCTCAGCAAACGGGGTACATTGCCTCTAAATTTACATTGTGCTGTAGTGAAAGGTCTTCCACACTACGGACTGAATCGAGCCCCAAGTCATGCCACTGTCATTGTCACTCTGGTGCCGGTCTTGGAAAGAACAGATGAGTTGAAAATATAAGGAGATATGACCAGATGGTCGTGGTTCTAAGTTACCCCATTTCCGTTGTGAAAAACTGTGTTTTCAACATATTTGCAACGTTGCCAAGAAAAACACGTTTTATGGATTATTGTTGAATAGAATCTCCACCACAATCTCCCACCGCAGAAGTCAAGGTCTCTGCATACTGTTTCTAGCAGTACGAATCAGCCAAGGCATTTCATTACTAACTGTGTCAATTAATGTAGCTAGACAACACTAACACTCTGGCTCTTCTCATCTCCTCCAACAGTAAGAAGAGTACATTACCTGGCTGTATGCCTGGTAATGAGAATCCAATAAAACAAACCAATACAAAGCAATAATAGTAACCTCTAGTTGTTCCCAAGGAGGTGTACAGTATACAAACAAAGGTAAAGTCACAATTAAACAATTATAACGAGATAATAAGAAGGCTATAATACTACTGTAGGGAAATATGAGGATCTTAGCGATAGCTAATGTTTAACCACTCAGTATGTATCCACAGTGCAGTTTGCCAGCCCATCAGATCCCCTTTTGTTAAAAACCCTTCCTCATTTAAAACAGATGGTGCCGGCGCTCCATTGACTTTACATCTCCGACGCGCTAAGGAGCATCAATCTCTCAACGCGCATTGATGTTCTTTTAATTTGCTCCAGCCCTTACACCCTCTCTCCTCACTCTGAGAAATAGGGTTGTGGCTGTGGGTGTGGATTCATTACCAAAGTCAGTCCTGCTCCTCCCTGTTATTTCATTATATTTGGAGCCGCGGCGCCCATCCTAATATAAACACTGACATGCTGTTGTGTTCAGGAGTAATAGGGAAGGTGGGGCTGCTATTGTGTTTTGTTAATGGCTTGCATAATCAGGAAAACAATTTACTTTAATCTTAACCTATCCACATCGACAGGGCTGTAGTTGTTGGGGGAAGGGGCCATAAGTAAGCATTTCACTGTTAGCAGGGGTTTAAACTGTAAAACCTAGTTCCCACATTTGAAGATAAAAATAAAACTATGCTACATTTTATCTCTGGGACCCTCTGGATGACAAATCTGAGCAAGATTACTGAAACAAGTACATTATTTATATCATGACACAAGGCGAGACCCAGATGCAGATACAGGAGGCAGATGGTTGTAGTCTTACAATATTTATTAATCCAAAAGGGTAAGGCAAGAGGATGGTCGTGTACAGGCAAAAGGGTCCAAACCAGTTCAGAGTCCAGAAGGTACCAAAGAGCAGGCAGAATCAATGTCAGGGCAGGCAGGCGGAAAAGTAGTCCAGAGTCAGACAGGGGTCAAAACTGGGAAGAATATCTAAAGAGAATAGCAAAAGGAGTACGGGAAAAACACGCTGGTTGACTTGACTAAACATAAAAGACAGACTGACACAGAGAGACAGGAAAAACAGGGATAAATACACTGGGGGAAATAAGTGACACCTGGAGGGAGTGGAGACAATCACAGGAACAGGTGAAACAGATCAGGGCCTGACAATTTACCTTCAGAGGTATATATATCAAACCAGTTGCCGTGATAAAAGTGTTTTGTTGTGCACTCTTCTCAAACAAAAGCATTGTATTTTTTTCTGTTAATTGGACACTGCAGTTAGATTAAGAAGAATTTAAGCTTTCTGCCCATGTAAGACCTCAGGAGCGCGTATAATCTGGTGCGTATTCGGGGAGGAGACGAGTGGAAAACAGCGTTTAGTACCACATCAGGCCACTATGAGTACCTCGTCATGCCGTATGGGTTGAAAAATGCTCCAGCCGTCTTCCAATCCTTTGTAGATGAGATTCTCAGGGACTTGCACGGGCAGGGGGTGGTAGTCTATATTGACAACATCTTGATTTATTCTGCCACACGCACCGGGCATCTCTCCCTGGTGCGCAAGGTTCTTGGGCGACTGCTGGAGCATGACCTATACGTCAAGGCTGAGAAATGTGTGTTCTCCCAACAAGCCGTTTCCTTCCTGGGTTATCGCATTTACAGCTCGGGGGTGGTGATGGAGTGTGACCGCGTTAACGCCGTGCGTAATTGGCCGACTCCGACCACGGTAAAGGAGGTGCAGCGGTTTTTAGGGTTTGGGGTTTTAGGGTTTTTAGGGTTTGAAGGCGCTGTTCACTGAAGCTCCCGTGTTGGCGCATCCCGACCCTTCGTTAGCATTCATAGTGGATGTGGATGTGTCTGAGGCTGGGGTTGGAGCCGTGCTGTCTCAGCGCTCGGGCACGCAACCGAAGCTCCGTCCCTGCGCTTTCTTTTCTAAGAAGCTGTGTCCGGTGGAGCGGAACTATGATGTGGGGGACCGGGAATTACTAGCTATGGTGAAAGCCCTGAAGGTGTGGAGACACTGGCTAGAGGGGGCTAAACACCCTTTCCTCATCTGGACTGACCACCGCAATCTGGAGTATATTCGAGCAGCGAGGAGACTGAATCCGCGTCAGGCTAGGTGGGCCATGTTCTTTACACGCTTTAGATTTCCGATCTCTTATAGACCAGGTTCCCTTAACACTAAGGCCGACGCGCTGTCCCGTCTCTATGACACCGAGGACCGGTCCATCGAACCCACTCCCATCCTTCCTGCCTCTCGGCTGGTGGCTCCGGTGGTAAGGGAGGTGGACGCGGACATCGAGCGGGCATTGAGGGTTGAACCTGCGCCTACACAGTGTCCGACCGGTCGTAGGTACGTGCCGCTTGGTGTCTGTGATAAATTGATTCGGTGGGCTCACACACTACCATCTTCGGGTCATCCGGGGATTGATAGGACAGTGCGGGGTCTTAGGGGGAAATACTGGTGGCCCACCTTAGCTAAGGATGTGAAGCTCTATGTCTCTTCCTGTTTGGTATGCGCTCAGAGTAAGGCTCCTAGGCATCTGCCTAGAGGGAAGTTACAACCCCTCCCGGTTCCACAACGGCCTTGGTCCCATCTCTCGGTAGATTTCCTTACGGATCTTCCCCCATCTCAGGGGAACACTACCGTTCTGGTCGTTGTGGATCGGTTCTCTAAGTCCTGCCGTCTACTCCCATTGCCTGGTCTCCCTACGGCCCTACAGACTGCAGAGGCTCTATTTACCCACGTCTTTCGGCACTACGGGGTTCCAGAGGACATCGTATCTGATCGGGGTCCCCAGTTCACGTCCCGGGTTTGGAAGGCGTTTATGGAGCGTCTGGGGGTCTTGGTCAGCCTTACCTCTGGTTATCACCCCGAAAGTAATGGGCAGGTGGAGAGAGTAAACCAGGAAGTGGGTAGGTTTCTGATGTCGTATTGCCAAGACCGGCCTGGAGAATGGGCGAGGTACGTCCCATGGGCAGTGTTGGCCCAGAACTCACTTCGTCATTCATCCATGAATATGTCGCCATTCGAATGCGTACTGGGCTACCAGCCGGTCCTGGCTCCGTGGCATCAGAGTCAGACCGAAGCTCCTGCGGTGGAGGAGTGGGTACAGCGCTCTAGAGAGACCTGGCGGGCAGTCCAGGATTCTCTCAGGCAGGCCAGTGAACGGCAGAAGAGAAACGCTGACCTCCACCGCAGTGAGGCCCCGGTGTTCGCACCAGGGGACAGGGTCTGGCTCTCGACCCGAAACCTGCTCCTCCGCCTGCCCTGCCGGAAGCTGGGGCCGCAGTGTGTGGGGCCATTTAAAGTACTGAGGAGGAGAAACGAGGTGTGTTATAGATTGCAACTTCCCTCTTACTATCGCATTAACCCCTCGTTTCATGTGTCTCTCCTCAGGCCGGTGGTAGCTGGTCCCCTACAGAACGGTGAGGTGCCGGAGGTCCCTCCACCCCCTCTGGACATCGAGGGGTCCTCGGCGTACATAGAACGAGCTATTCTGGACTCAAGACGCCGGGTGAGGGGCCTGCAGTACCTCGTGGACTGGGAGGGGTACGGTCCGGATTAGAGGTGCTGGGTACCGGGGAGGGACATTTTAGATCCTTCCCTCTTGAGGGATTTCCACCGCCTACACCCGGATCGCCCCGCGCCTCGTCCTCCGGGAGCCGCGCGTCAGGAGGGGGGGTACAGTCACGAATCTCGCCGAAGATGGTGCCTCTTCCTGTTCGGGCGGCGCTCGGCGGTCGTCGTCGCTGGCCTATTAGCTGCCATCGATTCCCTTTCCGTTTGTTCTCTGTTATCTGGTGTATGAGTGTTATCTATATTTTTCCGGACAGTTTTAGTCCGTTGTATTTTGGGACGGGTTGTTTCATGCGCCCTTGTGTTTTGCATGTCCGTGGCTCCACAGTCTTTGGAATAAAATATCCACGTACGGAATTACCTGCTCTCTGCGCTTGACTCCTCCACTCACCATTCAGAGAAGTTGTAACAGTATAGCCAATATGCTGTGACAATGAATTAGGCCTACTGCACAAACCTCATTCCTACAGAACTGTTTTATTAGGTTAATGTTACATTTATAAAGTCACGTAGAAAAAAAATCTGAGCAGTAGATCTCGGCTTTTCTTTTTGACTGCAAAAGTGATCTTGACTCAGAAAAGGTTGGTGCTCCACAGTAATAATTCCTGCTGTTAAAGGGAATGTTTTTGCTGGCCAGTGTGATACAAAATGCTGCAAAGTAATGTCAAAACCTGCAAATTACAGTTCAGGTTGTAAGGACAAAACATAATGATGTTTTCATTAGCTAGCTTGCTTTCAAACCTGAAAGATTGGGTGACAGCATGTTGCTCCTGAAATTAGTTATTTTGCACTTCCGTGTTTAACAGAGTAACATTCTGACCTGTCCAACAGGCACCAAATGTGAGATCTAATATTGTAGTTGCCTATATGCGATTTTCTCTTAGGCTACGCATCCCAGCCCCCATCTGCGCTGCATTAGGCTCGGGATGATACCAGTATCGCCATACACGTTAGTATCTGCCAAGGAAAGAAAAAACAGCCCTAATGTTGGAAACAAACATCATGATGTTGTCATCCATAGTCACATATTTTATTTTCCAAGCTATAGCACACAATATTTTACATACAGCAAGTTTTTTAAAGGACCAAAGAGTTTGATCTGCTTCGTGTTTTCATTTTTTGCCATGGGAAAAAATATTGCAATACTGGTATCATCCCGGCCCTTCTCTACATGACCACAGAAGTGAAACCATGGCCAGGCCGACACCTTCCTCTCCACAGAGAATGCTTGAGTATGCCATTGTATGTCGTTGTCAAGTTCATAGAAACTATGTCTATCCGTCATAGACAGACAGTGTGACTGTGCACAAACTCCACCTTTGTCTCTGTGTTTCTGGTGTCAACAGACAATAACAATTCAGCCTCACTGAAGATTGTCCATAAAAATGCAGTGTGCACATTTATTTGCGTAGATTATTGTAAAGGTAGGCCTACGTCACTGTAAATAACATCAAAGCTCACACATGCCCAGAAAACGGAGAAAGAGAGGACTCTCGCTCTCCCAAAAAAATGCAAATCAGGTCACCGTCCATGATTGTCTAACACTGCTAAAATCCCTCCACCACCTAAGTGAAGTGGAGTAGAGTCAGGACTACAACAAGCCTGGACAATCACAGGTGGCTTGACCCGGGTGTTGATGTAGACAGTGAGTAGGGCCCCAACAGCACTGTCTCAACTGTATATAGAAGAGAGAGATCTCTGGGCTAAACTGAGAACAGCGAAATGGTAAGGTAAGGACCGGATCCAATACAGACATAATGGCAGTTCACCAACCAACCTACCTACAGTACAGTATGTGTTTCATGTGTCTTACAGGACTGAGGACTCCTGGGCTGTGTGATGCAGACTGAGGACAGAGGTCGATCAAGCAGCAATATTTAAATGTTGACATAAAGTGAGGATGTGAATGAAGAAAATCACAGAATGGGCCCATGTTTTGTTCTGTGTATCATTCAATGTCTGTTCTGATAATGTTTTCATAACCAACTACAATTGCAAGCTGAGCAAATACAGGAATGGAACATAAATGATTACAATGTACAGACAGCCTACACGTTCATTATAATCTACTCCTGCGCTTAGGTCCTATCACACATTGACTACTGAGGGTTCCCAGTGTTACAGTATGTTTGAGCGGGGCCACATTTACTTTTCAATTATTATGAGGGACTTCATGGCCACCACTGAAATTAGAACCATGTCTGTGCTCTAACAAGCCACCACTTCCTCGCTTGACTATAACCTATATTACAGTATACACATTATGTTAAAAAGGAACACTGGTGTTATTTGGAGACTGCAAGCAAACTATTCATTTTGTACTAAATACACATCAACAGTGTAATGTCTGGATGAAGTTTTATAATTCTAAGTAAATAGTGGGGAACATACTATAAACTTACGTGATATGTATACATTGTATGGAGTTTATTGATAGGCAATGCTGTTGCTGCAGGGTATGATTTATGATTTGACCAAGTGACATCCTTATCAAAACAATGGTCAAGAAGTTAGGCTATTGTATTAGCCTTTACAAAAAAAATGGCAGTTTTGAAACTTGTGTCATTTGTGTTTATGTATTCGGGAATAATGCTTTTACTCAAATGTCAGTACTCCAAGGTTTCGCCATTGCGATGCATTTATACTACTGTTGGTCAGTAGGGGGCAGTGAGACGTGTTCACTTCGCAATGGGACTATATGCGATCCTGCACCTGTGTGTTCTCATAATTGAGAGAACCCTTGAAAGAGAAGCCACATTCTCCTCTTCTTAATTTATGTATCAAATGTAGCCTTTATTTAACGAGGCAAGTCAGTTAAGAATACATTTGTATTTACAATGACGACCTGCCGGTGGGTTAACTGCCTTGTTCAGGGGCAAAACAACACATTTTATTCTTGTCTGCTCAGAGATTCGATCCACCGACCTTTCGGTTACTGGCCCAATGCTCTAAACAAAAGGCTACCTGCCGCCCCCAATAGCCTTTATCATGTGTTACAGGTCAGTAAAGTGCAAAAATACACTGATTACCACGATATAGTTTTGTAACTTGCCTGTTGATGTGAATGTATCAGTTTTGAACAACATAGTCATTTGTATAATTTGGGGTCCTGAGTGGGGCAGTGGTCTAAGGCATGGCATCTTAGTGCTAATAGGCTTCACTACAGTCTCTGGTTCAAATCCAGGCTGTATCACATCCAGCTGTGATTGGGAGTCCCATAGGGCAGCACACATTGAAATACAGTGAATGGACAGAAAACGACAATTTGCACTTGAGAGAATGTTGAATAAAATAACCTTTGAAAGAGATACCACGTTTTCCTGTTTGATCATTTGTCTTGTGTTACGAGAACTATTTTCAGATTTTTGGGGACTCGTCCGGGATTGACGCCACCTGTTGGTCGGGAGCTTATCCAGTGATAGATAACATCTGGGACCAAGACGGAGCTGCGGCTGAAATCCATGTCACGGACAGACTGATGTGAGCAGAGACTGATTCTTGATTCTGGACTGTGTTGACCGTTTGTGAGGAAAAGGAAGAAGTTACAATGTTGGATAATGGGAGGAAGAGCCTGGTGTGGGACATCAGGAAGAGCCTACTCAACCTATCAGCAAATTAACTTTTTTAAATTGCCAATACCACGGAGGAAGTTTCAAGACAAAGAACAATGTTATAGCTCGAAGAGGGTGACAATTAAGGTTGCTTTGAGTACATTGGCACCTTTATGCACAGTAAGTCATTACTTGAATCAGAGGAGGCGTATGGTTGAATTGTTAGTTTTGAAAGATAATGTTGATGGTGTTATACAGACTCATAATGGAACACCACTGTTTGATCCAAGTGATAATATTGAGCCGTGCGACACATTAATAATCCCTCCTCCTACTGACATAGCTCATACAGTCACAGCTAGCACAGTCAAAACGACACCAAATACTGATTTACATAGTGTGCTTGCAAGCTATGAGGAGCTTGGCAAGAGACTTCTCCAACACGTTACCGAACCTACCTCACAGCCTGTGTCCACACCGTCCTCTACAACACAATACAGTGACACGCCATGCACATGCCTGCAGTCTGGGTTGACGACACACCCAAAACACGAGAAGGTGATCTCCTTAAGAGACTCCTATCTCCGCCGTAGGGAATTCAAAACACAGGGGGGTCAAATTGGTGACCACACACCAGACATCACCTACAACAGCGTGTGCAAGCAGATAGAGGAAGAGGTCAAAGAAGACTTCAGTGATTAGGACATTGTCAGAGGGGGGCTCAAAATATTAAATCCAGGACATTTCAAAGACATGTTGATGAATAAAGAGGAAATGACACTAGCGGAGCTCAAGGGGTTCCGCCTGGCCCACATAAGAGAAAAGAACAGTAATGAACTATTCCAGGAGCTAATGTGTGCTAGGATGGAGTCCTGGCCTGCTGTGGAGTGACGGACTCCATCCATCCTAGTGTTCTCCATCCATCCTCCATCCATCCTATCTTTGAACATAGACAAGGCTCTAACTCCTCTAGCTCCACAATGAGATATGGTGCAGGCCAGGCAGCAGGCTGTTAGCCAGCCTGCTAGCTTAGTGGAGTCTGCCACTAGCACAATTAGTGTAGTCAACTCAGCTATCCCCATTGAGACTGTGTCTGTTCCTCGATATAGGTTGGGCAAAATTTAACATGGCGGTGTTCGCTTCAGCAATCCCACTGGAATGAAGACCTCCTCCATTACTGTTGAAAGAGATTGTGATATCTCACATCTCAAAATAGGGCTACTTAATGTTAGATCCCTCACTTCCAAGGCAGTTATAGTCAGTGAACTAATCACTGATCATAATCTTGATGTGATTGGCCTGACTGAAACATGGCTTAAATGAGGCCTCTCCTCCTGCTTATACTAGTGACCATATCCCCAGCGCATCCCACAAAGGCAGAGGTATTGCTAACATTTACGATAGCAAATTTAAATTTACAAAAACAAAAAAAGAAAGCATTTTCGTCTTTTGAGCTTCAAGTCATGAAATCTATGCAGCCTACTCAAGCACTTCTATAGCTACTGTTTACAGGCCTCCTGGGCCGTATACAGCGTTCCTCACTGAGTTCCCTGAATTCCAATCGGACCTTAGTAATGGCCGATAATATTCACATTTTTGGTGACTTTAATATTCACATGGAAAAGTCCACAGACCCACTCCAAAAGGCTTTCTGAGCCATCATCGACTCAGTGGGTTTTGTCCAACATGTCTCCGGACCTACTCACTGCAACACACAGTCATACTTTGGACCTAGTTTTGTCCCGTGGAATAAATATTGTGGATCTTAATGTTTTTCCACATAATTCTGGACTATCGGACCACCATTTTATTACGTTTGCAATCGCAACCAATTATCTGCTTAGACTCCAACCAAAGATCATCAAAATATATGCTATAAATTCTCGGACAACCCAAAGATTCCTAGATGCCCTTCCAGACTCCCTCCATCAACCCAAGGACGCCTGAGTACAAAAATCGGTTAACCATCTAACTGAGGAACTAAATTTAACCTTGAGTAATACCCTAGATGCAGTCGCACCCCTAAACAGAAAAAATATTTATCATAAGAAACCTGCTCCCTGGTATACAGAAAATACCCAAGCCCTCAAGCAAGCTTCCAGCAAATTGGAGTATCGATCATCCAAAATATATTTTTGATACTGTCGCAAAGCTAACTAAAAAGCAGCATTCCCCAAGAGAGGATGGCTTTCACTTCGGCAGTGATAAATTCATGAACTTCTTTGACGAAAAGATCATGATCATTAGAAAGCAAATGATGGACTCCTCTTTAAATCTGCTTATTTCTCCAAAGCTCAGATGTCCTGAGTCTGCACAACACTGTCAGGAAGGACCTAGAATCAAGGGAGACACTCAAGTTTTGTAATACTATATCTCTTGACACATTGATGAAAATAGTCATGGCCTCTAAACCTTCAAGGTGCATACTGGACCCTATTCCAACTAAAATACTGAAAGAGCTGCTTCCTGTGCTTGGCCCTCCTATGTTGAACATAATAAACGCCTCCCTATCCACCAGATGTGTACCAAACTCAATAAAAGTGGCAGTAATAAAGCCGCTCTTGAAAAAGCCAAACCTAGACCCAGAAAATACAAAAAAGATTGGCCTATATTGAATCTCCTATTCCTCTCAATTTTTTTTTAGAAAAAGCTGTTGTGCAGCAACTCACTGCCTTCCTGAAGACAAACTATGTATACGAAACTCTTCAGTCTGGTTTTAGACTCCATCATAGCACTGAGACTGCACTTGTGAAGGTGGTAAATTACCTTTTAATGGCGTCAGACCGAGGCTCTGCATCTGTCCTCGTGCTCCTAGACCTTAGTGCTGCTTTAGATACCATTGATCACCACATACTTTTGGCGAGATTGGAAACCCAAATTGGTTTACGTGGACAAGTTCTGGCCTGGTTTAGATCTTATCTGTTGGAAAGATATCAGTTTGTCTCTGTGGATGGTTTGTCCTCTGACAAATTAACTGTAAATGTCGGTGTTCCTCAAGGTTCCGTTTTAGGACCACAATTGTTTTCACTATATATTTTACCTCTCAGTGATTGGAAAACATTATGTTATCTTTCACTGCTATGCGGATGATTCACAGCTGTAAATTTCGATTAAAACATGGGGAAGCCCCAAAATTTCCCTCCCTGAAAGCCTGTGTTTCAGACATAAGGAAGTGGATGGTGAAAAAATATTTACTTTAAAACTCAAACTCAAACTCAAAATAGAGATGCTAGTTCTAAGTCCCAAGAAACAAAGAGATCTTCTGTTGGATCTGACAATTTATCTTGACGGTTGTACAGTTGTCCCAAATAAAACTGTGAAAGACCTCTGGACCCTTTTTTGATGAACATATCAAGACTGTTTGAAGGTCAGCTTTTTTCCATCTACGTAACATTGCAAAAAATCAGAAACTTTCTGTCCAAAAATGTAGAACAATTTATCCATGCTTTTGTCACTCAATTTTTATGGAATGGTCTGCCTATCCATGTGAGAGTTGCAGACTTGGTCCTGAATTTAAGCCTTTATTGAAGACTCATCTCATCAGTAGGTCCTATGATTGAGTGTAGTCTGACCCAGGGATGTGAAGGTGAACGGAAAGGCACTGGAGTGACGAACCGCCCTTGCTGTCTCTGCCTGGCCGGTTCCCCTCTCTCCACTGGGATTCTCTGCCTCTAACCCTATTACGAGGGCTGAGTCACTGGCTTACTGGTGCTCTTCCATGTCGTTGCTAGGAGGGGTGTGTCAATTGAGTGGGTTGAGTCACTGACTTGATTTTCCTGTCTGGGTTGGCGTCTCCCTCGGGTTCGTGCAATGGGGGAGATCTCCTTGGGCTTTACTCCGTCTTGTCTCAGGGTTGAAAGGTGGTGGTTTGGAGATATCCCTCTAGTGGTGTGGGGGCTGTGCTTTGGCAAAGTGGGTGGGGTTATATCCTTCCTGTTTGGCCCTGTCCTGGGGTATCGTTGGACGGGGCCACAGTGTCTCCTGTCTCAGCCTCCAGTATTTATGCTGCAATAGTTTGTGTTGGGGGCTGGTATCAGTCTGCTATATCTGGAGTATTTCACCTGTCTTATCCGGTGTCCTGTGTGAATTTAAGAATGCTCCATCTAACTCTCTATATCTCTTTTCTTTCTTCTCTCAGAGGACCTGAGCCTTAGGATCATGCCTCAGGACTACCTGACCTGATGACTCCTTGCTGTCCCCAGTCCACTTGCTCGTGCTTCTGCTCCAGTTTCAACTGTTCTGCCTGTGGCTATGGAACCCTGACCTGTTCACCGGACGTGCTACCTTGTCCCGGACCTGCTGTTTTCGACTCTCTATCTCTACCACACCTGCTGTATATATTTCTGAATGATCAGCTATGAAAATCCAACTGACATTTAATCCTGAGGTGCTGACCTGTTGCACCCTCTACAACCACTGTGATTATTATTATTATTTGACCCTGCTGGTCATCTATGAACGTTTGAACATCTTGGCCATGTACTGTTATAATCTCCACCCGGCACAGCCAGAAGAGGACAGGCCACCCCTCAGAGCCCGGTTATTCTCTAGATTTCTTCCTAGGTTCCTGCCTTTCTAAGGGGGGTTTCCTAGCCACCGTGCTTCTACACCTGTATTGCTTACTGTTTAGGGTTTTAGTCTGGGTATCTGTATAGCACTTTGTGACATCGGCTGATGTAAAAAGGGCTTTACAAATACATTTGATTGATTGATTGACTAACAAGATACAATATTGAGACTTGATGAGAATAACGAGTGAGTAAAGTGAGAGACAACGAAGGCTAAGCCCGATGCTTCTTCAACACACGTCACATGCACACAGAACACAGTTAGAGGTAGATGCAGAACCAGACTCCAGTGCCAATCCAGAAGCATCTGGGTGTAAATCCAAGATTGACACTATACAACAACTTTGAGCAGATCTAGATGAGCTCATCAGCATAATCGATTCAATGAAACAGTCAATACCGCAACGGCAATCAGATCATATGTGCCGATGTTCCACGAGTAAAACAATGCTGCCCAGAAGAGAGAAACCTTAAGGCTGTTCACAATGTGTCTCACAGGGCCATGCATGGGCTGTCTAAAGTAACCAAAGCGCTAGGAAAACTGGAGCTGGTCACTGCAGGGGGATGCTCATTGACTAGGCCCTGACAACCATGCCACGCTAATAGTGTCCAAAGAACTGAGCTTAATACAGAGCCATGTAGTAATACTAATACTCCTCCCTGTATCACACCAGAAGTTGTCAGCTTACAACAGATATGTAGGCCGTGAAAGACCTCCACTTTACCCTCACAAGACCCACCAGCTGTTAAAAATGAAAATGTTGCAAGACTCATAGGGAGAAAAGCCCTGACCCAATGTAACTTGATTGGCTTAGCAGTGAGTGCTATGCGTGACACAGGAGCTCAAATTAGCATGATAGATTGTATTTGGAAAGACAAATACCTACCTGATCTTGATATCAGACCACTCATTGAAATCATTAATGATGATGAAGAGCTGGAGGTGTATGCAGTAAATGGAGACCTCATACCTTTCGTTGGTTGGGTTGCCTGTCAATCAACATCCCTTTTCTAGTGAGTAGTCTACCACTGGAGAGGCCAATGCTTGGTTTCAGCATACTTGAAAAACTGGTCCAAGGGCAACCAGAGAGACTCATACCTACCCTCATTATCCTACTCTGTGGGGCCATCTCTGTCCCGATTGACAAACCAAAGACCATTGTGAGCTGTATGCAGACCATAAAACCCAATGTGCAGGAAGGACACCTGAGAGGTGGCCAACAGGAGGTAGTCACCGCCACTGGCTAGGTAGCTTGGGTTAATTGTAGAGTTCCGCCCAGTATGGACCAATCTGAAGCCCCGGTGTTGTTTGAGCCGGATGAAAACAGTATGCTACAGCAACTGGATATGGCTGAAGGCTTGCTAGAAATCTAGGACCCAAGGAGGCCATATGTAGCAGTGCCGGTAGGCAACAACACAAAACACAACATCATCCTGCTACAAAATAAATGTATGGGCAGTGTTCAGCACATTCAGATGGTGGTTGAAACAAACTCATCCAGCAAATCAGAGTTCAATGTGAAGGTCAACAGCATTATCACCACACCAGCTGTGGCACCTGCCAGTTGACATCAGTCACCTAGATGAGAGGCAGCAAGAGACAGCCAAGGAGATGTTATATGAAGAATCAGCAGCATTTGCTCGAGACAGCAATGACCTTCGGTGTATTCCAAGTCTGCAAATGTCACTCAACCTCAAAGATGACATTCCAGTGCAAAAAGCGTACTCGTCAGTCCCGAAGCCATTGTTCAAAGAAGTTAACCTTTTCACGTGTGAGTTCCAAATATCTCTAACAGTGAGAGTGAGTTGTTTTATGCATGAGTTGTTTTATGCACGTGATGTCAGAATGCACTCACTGTTCCAAAATGTGATTATTACGCAACAGGACAGTTGACACGCGCTGCCTGCTAATTATCTATAGGCTATGTTTCAACTTGTCAATTTCTAATTATTTTCTAACAACATTTTGAATTGAGGTGTGTTCCGCCTCCTCATTAATTCACTTTCAACGTTGCGGACTATTTATGTTTGAGGCTTTACTGAGCCGATAAACTTCTCTCTTCGAGGAGAGCCCCCCGCACTTCATTTATGTTTGCGCAGATCAAGTATGCATCTTGTCTCCTCTATTATCTTTGGTTGATGTGAAAAAACAAACATTCCGGAGCTCACACGTGATGTGATTAATTATAAATAGTAATTGCTATTAGCTAATTCATATTGTAGTTTCTGTCAGCCAAGAGTTATAAACATATGACTGCTTGCATTATGTCAATCTTTCCTCAGCTAGCGCAAGGATAAATGTAGCCTACAATTTCCGGTTTGGATGATTGTGTTATGCTGTAGCTACTTCTGTGAATGTCTGAACATTGCATCCAAAAATAAACTGGTCACATTCTGGACATAACTTTGTGCAAAATGTTTCTGTGAAAAAAAGTGTTGCCAGCTCAAATGCTGATTGTTGCGTCAATCGAAAATGGATGTTCTAAATAAGCATTCTAATCAAGCGTTCTAATCACACCGGTTTGATCGTACGCAACAGGGACCACTATAGAATGATCACAGCCGTTTGTTGGTACGTGTGAAAAGGTTTGGGATCTTCTGATGAAGGGGTGGATCTCCTGATGAGGTTGGTTAATGAAAGACTCCTTACTCCGCTCCTGCTGTGTGCGTCCATAAAAAGGATGGAATGTTGCACCTCAGTTTTGACTACCGCCTGTTAAACCAGAAGACGGTACCTGACAGGCACCCATTTCCCAGAATCCAATACCTGACAGACACACTTGGTGGCTACTCCTGGTTCAGCATCTTAGACCAGGTTAAAGCCTACTATCAAGGTTTCACAGTAGAGGGTTCCCGACATCTCACCACCATCGTCACCCCCTGGGGACTCTATGAATAGCTGAAAATTCCGTTTGGACTCTCCAACACACCCACAGTATTGCAGAGGAGAATGGAGGAGATGCTGAGCTCCCTCAGGGATGAATGTTTCATACCATACCTGGACGATGTTCTTTGCTATGCATGTGGACGGAATCCACAAATTCCTCAAGGCTCTCCAACATATTGGAGTGAAATTCCAGCAAGAGAAGTGTGAACTCTTCTGCTGGGAGGTCCAGTACGTGGGACACCTGATGTCGGCCGAAGGGGTGAGGATTGACCCTAAAGACCTGGAAGACAAGACACACAGACAGTGGGCGACGTCAGGAGGATCCTTGGTTTCCTCAGCTACTACAGATCATACGTCTGGGACTGTTCTATGAGCTGCTCCAAGTAAAATCTGGAAAGCCACAAGTACAACCACGCAAAGAAAATACCAAATTCCCCTAGCTGTCCTCCAGGACGAACACTGGACAGGCGAACACCAGAGCGCACTTGAACAACTCATTGACATGCTTGTGAAACCACCTGTGTTGGCATACCCTAACGTTGACTTACCACTCGTACTGCATACTGACGTTTCACAGAAGGGCCTCGGAGCCGTCCTTTATCAGCAAGGGAAGTTGAGAGTCATCAGGTATGGATTAAGAACATTGACACCAGCTATGAGGAACTACAATTTGCACAGTGGAAAGCTTGAGTTCCTTGCTCTAAAATGGGCAGTGTGTGAAAAGTTTAGGGACTACCTATTCTACGCACTTTGCCATTTATACATATAACAACTCCCTAACCTACAGCATAAGCACCACAAAGTGTAATGCTGTCGGCCACCGCTGTGTTGGAGACCTGTCAGATTTCCGGTTTAACATTAAGTACAGGCCTGGAATAATAAATATACTGTACCAGTCAAAAGTTTGGAAACACCAACCAAGGGTTTTTCTTTATTTTTACTATTTTCTACATTGAAAAATAATAGTGAAGACATCAAAACTATGAAAAATCACATGAAATCATGTAGTAACCCAAAAAGTGTTAAACATATCTAAATATATGTTATATTTGAGATTCTTCAAAGTAGCCAGCCTTTGCCTTGATGACAGCTTTCAACACTCGTGGCATTATCTCAACAGCTTCACCTGGAATGTTTTTCCAACAGTCTTGAAGGAGTTCCCACATATACTGCGCACTTGTTGGCTGCTTTTCCTTCACTCTGCAGTCCAACTCATCCCAAACCATCTCAATTGGGTTGAGGTCAGTTGATTGTGGAGGCCAATTCATCTTATGCGGCACTACATCACTCTCTATCTTGGTCAAATAGTCCTTACACAGCCTGGAGGTGTGTTGGGTCATTGTCCTGTTGAAAAACAAATGACAGTCCCATTAAGCGCAAACCAGATGGGATGGCGTATCGCTGCAGAATGCTATGGTAGCCATGCTGGTTAAGTGTGCCTCGAATTCTAAATACATCACAGACAGTGTCACCAGCAAAGCACCCCCACACCATCGCACCTCCTCCTCCATGTTTCACGGTGGGAACCACAGAGATCATCCATTCACCTACTCTGCGTCTTACAGAGACACGGCGTTTGGAACTAAAAATAAAAAATGTTGACTTAGTAGACCAAAGGACAGATTTCCACCGGGCTAATGTCTATTGCTCATGTTTCTTGGCCCAAGCAAGTTGCTTCTTCTTATTGGTATCTTTTAGTAGTGGTTTACTTGCAGCAATTTGACTATGAAGGCCTGATTTACGCAGTCTCCTCTGAACAGTTGATGTTGAGATGTATCTGTTACTTGAACTCTGTGAAGCATTTACTTGGGCTGCAATCTGAGATGCAGTTAACTCTAATGAACATATCCTCTGCAGCAAAGGTAAGATAAAAGATAATTCCGGAGGAGATGGCAGCCGTTTTATGGGCTCTTAACCAACTGTGCTATTTTGTTTGTTTTTACATTGTAAATTATTTTGATTATAATGTTGCTGTTACCATCTCTTATTACCGTAAAGAGCTTCTGGACATCAGAACAGTGATTACTCACCTTGAACTGGACAAATAATTTTTCTTTAACGATTCAGACGAGGGGGATTTACTCCAGACACCTGACACATTGGCCCTCATTTGCGTCATTCATGGGAGAAAGAGACTGGGGTATCGCGGAAGGAGATCGGAGTGAGGATTCGACGATGAGTGGCTAATCTGCCTTTGCCACGGGTATTATTGGCCAACGTACCATTGCTTGATAATAAATTTGATGAACTTCAAGCACGTACAGTATATCCTACCAACGGGAGAACCTGTTATGGATGATGCAAATTTTCGCAGCTTTTTGTTAAAAATCGCGCAACATTTCAAAGTCCTGCTACTCATGCCAGGAATATAGTATATGCATATGATAAGTATGTGTGGATAGAAAACACTCTGAAGTTTCTAAAACTGGTTAAATCGGGTCTGTGGCTATAACAGAACATGTTTAGGAGTAAAAATCCCTGGTAAAACTGTTTACCAAAAACAAAACAAAAATATTTGTCCGCCATTCAATGAATTGTTTAAACGCCTACAGCTTCCACACGATGTCACCATTGCTATCAATATCAGAATCATTTATCCTTGGTTACAACACGAATAGACCCCTCCCTTCTTGTGGCGCACCACAGTATGTTGTGAAACTGAAAAAATGGACGATGTTTTCCAGACTTGCTGCTATCGAATACAGATCGCCCCGTGATCAATTTGATACATCATTAACGTTTATTAATACCTAAAGTTGGTTTAGAAACATCGTTTGAAGTGATTTGTAAAAGTTTATAGGCGACTTTTGTAATTTTAAAAAGTGACGTTACGTCTTGTAAATTGACTTTTTGCAGCATCAGACTGGCCTTCAGCAAATTACATTTTGGGTATACAATGACGGATTTAATCGGGAAAAAGACCCAATTGTGATGTTTATGGGACATATAGGAGTGCCAACAAAGAAGCTCGTCGAAGGTAATGAATGTTTTATATTTTATTTCTGCGTTTTGGGTAGCGCCGGCTACCGCAAAATCTGTTGTTTACGTGTCGTGCTGGTATTTTGGGGGGTGCATGCTATCAGATAATAGCTTCTCATGCTTTCGCCGAAAAGCATTTTACAAATCTGACTTGGTGGCTAGATTCACAACGAGTGTAGCTTTAATTCAGTACCTTGCATGTGTGTTTTAATGAAAGTTTGAGATTTAACAAGTACTAAGTAAAGTACTATAGGTGGCGCTCTGAAATTTCCGCTGAGCGGTCCCTGTACAGGGACCACCTCCATAAAAGGTTTTAAAAACTGCAATATCTCATGTTTCACCAAGTCGTGGCTGAATGCCGACATGAATAAGATACAGCTGGCAGGTTATACTCTGTATCGGCAGGATAGAACAGCAGCCTCTGATAAGACAAGGGGTGTTGTTCTATGTATATTTGTAAACAACAGCTGGTGCACAATATCTAAGGAAGTCTTGAGGTTTTGCTCGCCTGAGGTAGAGTACCTCATGATAAGCTGAAGACCACACTATTTACCAAGAGAGTTTTCATCTATATTCTTCGAAGCTGTCCACCACAAACCAATGCTGGCACTAAGACCGCACTCAATGAGCTGTATACGGCCATAAGCAAACAGGAAAACGCTCATCCAGAGTGGCCGGGGACCTTAATGCAGGGAAACTTAAATCCGTTTTACCAAATGTTTACCAGCATGTTAAATGTGCAACCAGAGGAAGAAAAAAAAAACTTTAGACCACCTTTACTCTACTATACAGAGACACATACAAAGCCCTCCCTCACCCTACATTTAGCAAATCTGACCATAATTATATCCTCCTGATTCCTGATTACAAGCCAAACATTAAGCAGGAAGCATCAGTGACTCGGTTAATAAAAAAGTGGATAGATGAAGCAGATGCTAAACTATAGGAATGTTTTGCTAGCACACTCTGGAATATGTTCCGGGATTCTTCCGATGGCATTGAGGAGTACACCACATCATTTACTGGCTTTATCAATAAGTGCATTGATGATTTGGCAGGGCTTGCAACTATTACAGATTACACAGGGATACGAGCCTACCAGACAAGCTAAATTACTTCTATACTCGCTTCGAGGCAAGTAACACTGAAACATGCATGAGAGCATTAGCTGTTGCGGATGAGTGTGTGATCACACTCTCCGCAGCCAATGAGAGTAAGACATTTAAACAGGGCCAGACGGATTACCAGGACGTGTACTCCGAGCATGTGCTAACCGAACTGGATAGTGTCTTCACTGACATTTTCAACCTCTCCCTGTCTGAGTCTATAATACCAACATGTTTCAAGCAGACTACCATAGTCTCTGCTCAAGAACACTAAGGTAACCTGCCTAATTAACTACCAACCCGTAGCACTCACGTCTGTAGCCATGAAGTGATTTTAAAGGCTGTTCATCGCTCACATCAACACCATTATCACAGAAACCCAAGACCCACTCCAATTTGCATACCGCCAAAACAGATCCACAGATGATGCAATCTCTATTGCACTTCACACTGCCCTTTCACACCTGGACAAAAGGAACACATATGTGAGAATGCTATTCATTGACTGCATCTCAGCATTGAACACCATAATGCCCTCAAAGCTCATCACCAAGCTAAGGACCCTGGGACTAAACACCTCCGTCTGCAACTGGATCCTGAACTTCCTGACAGGCCTCCCCCAGGTGGTAATGGTAGGTAACAACACATCCCCCACGCTGATCCTCAACACGGGGGCCCCTCAGTGGTGCATGCTCAGTCCCCTCCGGTACTTCCTGTTCACTCATGACTGCACGGCCAGGCACGACTACAACACCATCATTAAGTTTGCCGATGACACAACAGTGGTTGGCCTGATCACCGACAACGACGAGACAGCTTATAGGGAGGAGGTCAGAGACCTGGCTGTGTGGTGCCAGGATATCAACCTCTCCCTCAATGTGATCAAGACAATGGAGATGATTGTGGTCTACAGGAAAAGGAGGACTGAGCACGCCCCGCATTCTCTTTTTTTTTTATTTTTTTTTTTATTTAATTTACCCCTTTTTCTCCACAATTTCGTGGTATCCAATTGTATTTAGTAGCTACTATCTTGTCTCATCGCTACAACTCCCGTACGGGCTTGGGAGAGACGAAGGTTGAAAGTCATGTGTCCTCCGATACACAACCCAACCAAGCTGCACTGCTGCACTGCTACCAGTTTTTCTCAGTCGCTTTGGTACAATTCTTGATACTACTTGTACAAATTCCAAATGATCTAGTCACTTGTGCACATCATTAAAGCAATTTCTTATTCCTTTGAACAAATTGCAATTGATAATGTTCAAGTGTCAGCTTTTTCCACATCAATTGCTCATGTCATGTTGATCAAAATATAGTAGATGGTTCTCTGTTGAATAGTCTTACCCCTCAAAACATCTAGGCATTAGTTCCTTGCATAAGCCATTACATGCAAAATTGTTGAACTATTTGTCATAAACTGTCAAGCATAGTTTTACACATTTCTATTAGACCTTTTGTACAAAAACGTGAATTGATGAATCGTGCAGGTGAAATTGACCCTTACTCATGAAGGACTGTAAAGTGTTAGTTCAGCCAACAATCAACCAGTTGTCTAAATTGCTTAATTCAGTCTACCCCCTACTTTTTCGAACATTCTGTTAAAAATCGCGCAACATTTCAGCGTCCTGCTACTCATTCCAGGAATATAGTATATGCATATGATTAGTATGTGTGGATAGAAAACACTCTGAAGTTTCTAAAACTGGTGAAATAATGTCTGTGACTATAACAGAACGTGAACAGCAAGCGAAATCCCAAGAAAAACCTGGTCACAAAAACCACAGAAAAGTATTAATCCGCCAGTCTCTGAATTGTTTAATGCAAGCAAAAATATATAGCAGGGAGCTTGCAGTTCCTACAACTTCCACACGATGTCATTTTCATTGACAAAAATCCTTTGTGTAATGACAAATAGATCCTTCATTTCGTCCAGCATACAGCAATCGATTTTGGAAGAGAGACAAAGGACATCGTTTTCTTGAGTAGCTGCTATTGAATACAGATCGCCCAGTGATCAATTTGATCGCTTATTAACGTTTACAAATACCAAAAGTAGGTTGAAGTGTTTTGTCAAAGAATATAGGCAACTTATATAATTTTTAAAAATGACGTTGCGTGTTGGAAGGGAGCTTTTTTCCTGAACCAGACAGGCTATACAAATTGATATTTTGGGCATACATGGACGGATTTAATCGGGAAAAAGACCCAATTGTGATGTTTATGGAACATATAGGAGTGCCAACAAAGAATATCATCAAAGGTAATGAATGTTTTATATTTTATTTCTGCGTTTTGTGTAGCGCCGGCTACGCTAATTCTTTTGTTTACGTCCCCTTCAGGTATATTGGGGTGTTGCATGCTATCAGATAATAGCTTCTCATGCTTTCGCCGAAAAGCATTTTAAAAATCTGACTCTTTGGCTAGATTTACAACGAGTGTAGCTTTAATTCAATACCCTGCATGTGTGTTTTAATGAACGTTTGAGTTTTAATGAGTACATTTAGCATTTAGCGTAGCGCATTTGCATTTCCAGGTGTCTAGATGAGACATCTGCGTCTCAGGTAGGAGCAAGAAGTTAACGGTGCATCTCATGAAGAATCAATTGGCAAGCGTATATAGACAGACCACAACACAGAGTTGCAATTTTCCAATAATGGATGGACCAGGAAACGAACAGGGTCAACAACCAAGAGGAGGAAGAAGAGGAGCAAGGATGCGTGGTGGAAGGCAAAACAGAGGAAGAGGCAGAAGAGGACATAGGCGCATATCTGATGACATAAGGGCCACTATTGTAGACCATGCTGTCAATCATGGCCTTACAATGGCTGAGGCGGGTCGAAGGGTGCAGCCGAATATTGGGAGATCAACCGTGTCCTCAATAGTTCAAACGTTTCGAAGAGAGAACAGGTATGTCCACCAATGTACAGTGCACCGTTACTATATATAAGCAGTATACTGTATACTTCCTATAATGCTTCATATTACAGTAGTCCACTTGTATTTCACAGCATACAGAGATATACTCTATACAGATACATACTGCACCTTACATGCACCCACCTGTATGTTTTACAGTAAAATGTGTGTTCGCATAGTTTTTGTCTATGTGAAAGTGTGCAATGCATCACTGCATTTTTCCCCACATAGGACTGCAAGATTACCTCAAACCGGTGGCAGAGGGCGCCTTTTCACACCTCAACAGGAGGAGGCTATTTGCACCATGGCTGAGCAAACAATGCCATGAGACTCAGGGAAATACAAAGGACCATTATAGAAGACAACGATGTCTTTGAAAACATCCATACGGTTAGCATCTCAACCATCGACAGGGTGCTGCATAGAAACCAGATGCGTATGAAACAGCTGTACCGTGTACCATTCCAAAGGAATGACGACAGAGTTAAGGAGCTATATACAGGTAAAACATATATCTATGTAACTACTTTACAGCAACATTTTATAGTGATACATAGTACAGTAAGCATAAACTGCACACATTTCCATTGCTGTGGAAGCAACATGCAATATATGTACATTTGATGTCACTCTTCCTTACCAAAACAAATTCAACTGTGTGTTCTGGGATATAGCATATAATGGAGTTGGAATCAAGTGAACCCTCTCACAACTTTGTATACGTGGATGAGGCTGGCTTCAACCTGACCAAATGCAGAAGGCGGGTTTGGAAATATCATCGGTCACAGAGCTACTGTTGATTTGCCAGGCCAACGGGAGGAAATATCACCATGTATGCTGCTATTTTGGAGCACTGTGTCCTAACCCATATCCCCCTTATATGGCCATACAACACCCAGCATCTACTCAACTTTTCAGAGACTCTCTATAGGGCTCTCATCCCTGATGATGAGAGGGGTCTGTTTAGAGAGGATTTGCCAAAGTATGTGGTCATTTGTGATAATCGATCCATCGATCAAACATCATAAGGCAATGGTTTGTGACCCACCCGAGGATGCTCGTAGAATTCCTCCCACCTTATTCACCATTCCTTAGCCCAATTGAGGAGTTATTTTCAGCATGGAGGTGGAAGGTGTACGATCTTCAGCCACACACACAGATGACCCTGCTGGCTGCAATGGATGCAGCATGTGAGGACATCACAGTAGATGCCTACAGAGGATGGATAAGGCATTCCAAAAGATTCTTTCCACATTGCATTGAAAGGGAAAATATCCGGTGTGATGTGGATGAGAATATGTGGGCGGACAGACAGGAATGTCTGGATGTGTAGAGACAGCACAACAGTGCTGCGGGCAAAGTACAGCAGCTCGCCCTTCCTGTAAAGTACAGACTGGCAGCTCTTAAACATCTCCATGACGACATGGGACATGTTGGTACCGAAAGAGTACTCCACCTTGCGAGAGAGAGGTTGTACTGGCCATATATGAAGAAGGAAATTTCAGAACTACGTCACAAGGAAATGTCTGTGCATAAAGCAGAAAAAAACACCATATTGTATATCTGCAAGCACTTATGGGTAGCATCACGTCTAACTCACCCCTGGAGCTTGTCTGTATTGATTACTTACATTTGGAGATCAGCCCAGGAAGTTATGAGTACATTATGTTGGTGGTTGATCATTTTGCAAGATTTGCTCTAGCTTACCCGACAAAGGACATGTCCAGACAAACTGCAGCAGAGTGTATCTTTTATGACTTCTTATCCAAATTTGGATATCCACGTAGCTGCATCATGATCAAGGTCGAGAGTTTGAGAATGAGCTGATCCGTACACTCTAGCAGCTGTCGGGGGTTGGCCATTCCCGAACCTCACCATACCGTCCTCAAGGTAACCCAGCTGAGAGACTTAACCGCACCTTACTACAGATGTTGTGAATGCTGGCAGACGAAGAGAAGGAGAGATGGAAGGAAGATGAAAAGGGTAGTTCTACAACCTGGAGACCAAGTTCTGGTTAGGATACTCAGTGAGCAGGGAGGGCCCGGGAAGCTAATATCAAACTGGGAGAAAGTGATTGACAGTTTACATACACTTAGGTTGGAGTCATTAAAACTTGTTTTTCAACCATTCCACAAATTTCTTGTCAACAAACTATAGTTTTGGCAAGTTGGTAAGGACATCTACTTTGTGCATGACACAAGTCATTTTTCTAGCAATTGTTTACAGACAGATTATTTCACTTATCACAATGCCACTGGGCCAGGAGTTTACATACACTAAGTTGACTGTGCCTTTAAACAGCTTGGAAAATTCCAGAAAATTATGTCATGGCTTTAGACGCTTCTGATAGGTTAATTGACATAATTTGAATCAATTGGAGGTGTACCTGTGGATGTATTTCAAGGCCTACCTTCAAAGGCCTACCTTCAAAAAGTGCCTCTTTGCTTGACATCATTGGAAAATCAAAAGAAATCAGCCAAGACCTGAGAAAAGAAGTTGTAGACCTCCACAAATCTGGTTCATCCTGGAGAGCAATTTCCAAATGCCTGAAGGTACCACGTTCATCTGTACAAACAGATGTGCAAATCAATCCCAGAACAACAGCAAAGGATCTTGTGAAGATGCTGGAGGAAACAGGTACAAAAGTATCTATATGCACAGTAAAACGAGTTCTATATCAACATAACCTGAAAGGCCACTCAGCAAGGAAGAAGCCACTGCTCGAAAACCTCCATAAAAAAGCCAGACTAATGTTTGCAACTGCACATGGGGACAAAGATTGTACTTTTTGGAGAAATGTCCTCTGGTCTGATGAAACAAAAATGTAACGGTTTGGCCATAATGCCAATTGTTATGTTTGGAGGGAAAAGGGGAAGCTTGCAAGCCAAACAACACCATCTCATCCGTGAAGCACGGGGGTGGCAGCATCATGTTGTGGGGGTGGGTACTTTGCTGCTGGAGGGACAGGTGCACTTCACAAAATAGATGGCATCATGAGGCTGGAAAATGATGTGATGGAAGTTTAAAGCTTGGTCGCAAATGGGTCTTCCAAATGGACAATGACCCCAAGAATAATTCCAAAGTTGTGTCAAAATGGCTTAAGGACAACAACGTCAAGGTATTGGAGTGGCCATTACAAAGCCCTGACCTCAATCCCATAGAACATTTGTGGGCAGAACTGAAACTGCATGTGCGAGCAAAGAGGCCAACAAAAAATGGTTTTGAACTACATAGTAATTATATTACTTCGTACTAGACCAAAAATGCATGTTGAGTGTAAAATGAAATGATAGTGGTGCAAAAAAAACAATTGTTAACTACTAGACATTTTTGTTTTGGAAAAAGACACTCCTAAGGGTTTTTCGTAAGGGAGTAGCTAGCTATAAATATATTTGTCCACATTCTAGCTAGTGTACATTACTAATACAGTTGCTTACCTTGGCTCCATACAAAAAGCTTTAGGACCAGTTAGTGGGATTGCTTGTAAACATTCAGCTTGGTTGTTCCAGCTGTTGTTTAGTTAAATAGCTACATTTCAAGTACAGTAGCTCCAAACTACCTAACCTTTACTCTTTAGATAATTACGTTATTGTCAAGTGGTGGGTGTAGCTAGTGCAGGAAGTCAGGCGCAGGGAAGCAGAGATAAGTGAACAACGCACTTTAATAAAGATAATAGCACAAAGTAACAAACCCAATGTGCGAACAAAATAACGTTTGCCACTAAACACGGGTAAAACAGCACCCGGGAATAAACCGCCGAACACCGACTTTGGCAGAAGTCGTGACAGTTATCATGAAAACAGCTGAAGAATATAATATATGCCATTTAGCAGATGCTTTAATCCAAATCGACATACAGTCATGCTTGCATACTTCATTCAATTCCGTTGCATAAAAAGGAGGAAGAGAGTGGTTGGTCCTTCGCCTTGTCGTACAGTAGCTGTACTGAGCTCTGTAGCGAAGCTACCCTGACCCTGACTCTTTGGTTTGTTTACAAATCATGGAGGGTGGACTATAGGCACCATATAGGCTATGCACACGAAGGAAGGTAGGGATGTATAAGCAGCTGTACATCGGTTTTCGGAGGATGTTAGGTAAAACAGAAATCAGTTCAAAATAGTGGCGGCAACTTCAAGTGTGTTGAAAATGATGAGTCATAATTGTATGAAATCCACAGAAGTCACTGGCATGTTTTACTGAATGAAGGGGTTAACATAAAAATCAGATCAGGCATTATGTAACCTTATGTAAGGTTACATTATGTAAGTCTAGACTTATGTAAGTCTAGATTCTAACGGTTAACTCCAGAGATTAACTTCAGAGCATACCCAAATCAATACATAAGGGTAGGTTTACATATTGTTATTTGACTTAACTTTCCTCAACCATTTGCTAAACTCAGCAAAAAAAGAAACGTCCTCTCACTGTCAACTGTGTTTATTTTCAGAGAACTTAACATAACAAGATTCAACAACTGAGACATAAACTGAACAAGTTCCACAGACATGTGACTAACAGAAATGGAATGATGTGTCCCTGAACAAAGGGGGGGTAAAAATCAAAAGTAACAGTCAGTATCTGGTGTGGCCACCAGCTGCATTAACTCCTGCAGTGCATCTCCTCCTCATGGACTGCACCAGATTTGCTAGTTCTTGCTGTGAAATGTTACCCCACCCTTCCACCAAGGCACCTGCAAGTTCCCGGACATTTCTGTGGGGAATGGCCCTAGCCCTCACCCTCCGATCCAACAGGTTCCAGACGTGCTCAATGGAATTGAGATCCGGGCTCTTCGCTGGCACTGGCAGAACACTGACATTCCTGTCTTAAAGGAAATCACGCACAGACGAGCAGTATGTCTGGTGGCATTGTCATGCTGGAGGGCCATGTCAGGATGAGCCTGCAGGAAGGGTACCACATGAGGAAGGAGAATGTCTTGCCTGTAATGCACAGAGTTGAGATTGCCTGCAATGACAACAAGCTCAGTCCGATGATGCTGTGACACACCGCCCCAGATCATGACGAACCCTCCACCTCCAAATCGATCCCGCTCCAGAGTACAGGCCTCGGTGTAACGCTCATTCCTTCGACGATAAACGCGAATCCGACGATCACCCCTGGTGAGACAAAACCACAACTCGTCAGTGAAGAGCACTTTTTGCTTGTTCTGTCTGGTCCAGCGACAGTGGGTTAGTGCCCACGGGCGACGTTGTTGCCGGTGATGTCTGGTGAGGACCTGCCTTACAACAGGCCTACAAGCCCTCAGTCCAGCCTCTCTCAGCCTATTGCGGACAGTCTGAGCACTGATGGATGGATTGTGCGTTCCTGGTGTAACTCGGGCAGTTGTTTTTGCCATCCTGTACCTGTCCCGCAGGTGTGATGTTCGGATGTACCGATCCTGTGCAGGTGTCGTTACACATGGTGTTGTTACACATCCGTCCTGTCTCCCTGTAGCGCTGTCTTAGATATCTCACACTACGGACATTGCAATTTATTGCCCTGGCCACATCTGCAGTCCTCATGCCTCCTTGCAGCATTCCTAAGGCACGTTCACGCAGATGAGCAGAGACCCTGGGGATCTTTCTTTTGGTATTTTTAATTGCCTACCGTCTGTAAGCTGTTAGTGTCTTAAACGACCCTTCCACATGTGCATGTTCATTAATTGTTTATGGTTCATTGAACAAGCATGGGAAACAGTGTTTACCCTTTACAATGAAGATCTGTGAAGTTATTTTGATTTTTTGAAAGACAGGGTCCTGAAAAGGGATGTTTCTTTTTTTGCTGAGTTTATATGATTTTGGTATTGTTTACAGTAACTACATTAAAATAAACAAAACAGTAGTTGTTTCAATCAAGTGTAGCTTGAGTGTATGCTTGAGATACAACCTGGTGTATAGAGATTCTTAAATTATGGAAGCAGAGGAACTTGAGGTGTTTTGCATTTCTTTTATCTCCTGAGTCTCGTTTGAAGTTTTGAAGTGCTGCGTTTTGCCAGTCAACTATACTATCATGTGCATTTAGGGGGAACTCAAAAGGAAATCAACCAATCCCTTCAATATTTTGACAAAGCCAAGGTAAATAGTGATAGTGGTTTGAGGCCGAGGGAACGCAAAGAGAAAATTGCTTGTGTTATTACCCATAAAAGTAGTGTCATGGGAAACTGCACCACTGAAGACATCAAAGGGACAAAAACCACAAACATAATGCTTCTACTTTTTCTTCATCATAGCCAGGGATATATTTTATCTCTCTCTCTCTCTCTCTCTGTCTCCCCACTCTTCTTAATTTCCTAAAAGCGATCAGCACCCAGTGTTCTGTTGCTAGTGTTCTGGTGTTAATGACAGATCAAAAGTCTAGTATTATTTTCAGCCACAGTTCAAGAGTGGAGCAACTAACACGATTACATACCAATTACACACTAGCGTATGTTAGCCTTAGCATGTCACTGCTAATTGACCAGCATGACTTTGTCTAACGATAGATGAGGTGAGGAGAGATCAGTATGACTGGCACTGCAGGATTGGAAGATATAGCTTTGTGCCAGTGGCTTGATAACATGTACGATACATGTATTGATATGTCATGCTCCAGTGTCATCAACATACTCTACCTAGCTAGATGATTCCATGTTAGCACCAGATTTAACACCATGTAGGTTAATCTCCCTGTTTTACATGCCGCATGGTCTAAGCCTGTTTCCCCACCGTTCCTTCACACCTCATTAGATAACAACATTCCGTGATCCCTCGCCTTCGCTGTCATGTGTCCACCCATTTTCTCCCACCAGTTGTCCCACGTTTCGGCTGGAATGCTCATGCAAAGAAAGCCTAGGAGCCTTTTGTGCTAATGACTGCCTCCCAAATAATATCCTGGACTGTGTTCAACTCCAACATTTCCACCTGATAGGTAGCTCCTCTATCTCGGCAGCGTTCTGGATGAAATAACAGTTTAATTAGGATGCCAACGATGCATTTTAATGGCAATGTGGCAGAGAGAGGAGAGAGGAATGGGTAATTGGGTGCCATATACAGTGCCTTGCGAAAGTATTCGGCCCCCTTGAACTTTGCGACCTTTTGCCACATTTCAGGCTTCAAACATAAATAATAAAACTGTATTTTTTTGTGAAGAATCAACAACAAGTGGGACACAATCATGAAGTGGAACGACATTTATTGGATATTTCAAACTTTTTTAACAAATCAAAAACTGAAAAAGTTGGGCGTGCAAAATTATTCAGCCCCCTTAAGTTAATACTTTGTAGCGCCACCTTTTGCTGCGATTACAGCTGTAAGTCGCTTGGGGTATGTCTCTATCAGTTTTGCACATCGAGAGACTGACATTTTTTCCCATTCCTCCTTGCAAAACAGCTCGAGCTCAGTGAGGTTGGATGGAGAGCATTTGTGAACAGCAGTTTTCAGTTCTTTCCACAGATTCTCGATTGGATTCATGTCTGGACTTTGACTTGGCCATTCTAACACCTGGATATGTTTATTTTTGAACATTCCATTGTAGATTTTGCTTTATGTTTTGGATCATTGTCTTGTTGGAAGACAAATCTCCGTCCCAGTCTGAGGTCTTTTTCAGACTTTCAGGTTTTCTTCCAGAATGGCCCTGTATTTGGCTCCATCCATCTTCCCATCAATTTTAACCATCTTCCCTGTCCCTGCTGAAGAAAAGCAGGCCCAAACCATGATGCTGCCACCACCATGTTTGACAGTGGGGATGGTGTGTTCAGTGTGATGAGCTGTGTTGCTTTTACGCCAAACATAACGTTTTGCATTGTTGCCACTCTTCCATAAAGGCCAGATTTGTGAAATATACGACTGATTGTTGTCCTATGGACAGAGTCTTCCACCTCAGCTGTAGATCTCTGCAGTTCATCCAGAGTGATCATGGGCCTCTTGGCTGCATCTCTGATCAGTCTTCTCCTTGTATGAGCTGAAAGTTTAGAGGGACGGCCAGGTCTTGGTAGATTTGCAGTGGTCTGATACTCCTTCCATTTCAATATTATCGCTTGCACAGTGCTCCTTGGGATGTTTAAAGCTTGGGAAATCTTTTTGTATCCAAATCCGGCTTTAAACTTCTTCACAACACTATCTCGGACCTGCCTGGTGTGTTCCTTGTTCTTCATGATGCTCTCTGCGCTTTTAACGGACCTCTGAGACTATCACAGTGCAGGTGCATTTATACGGAGACTTGATTACACACAGGTGGATTGTATTTATCATCATTAGTCATTTAGGTCAACATTGGATCCTTCAGAGATCCTCACTGAACTTCTGGAGAGAGTTTGCTGCACTGAAAGTAAAGGGGCTGAATAATTTTGCACGCCCAATTTTTCAGTTTTTGAATTGTTAAAAAAAGTTTGAAATATCCAATAAATGTCGTTCCACTTCATGATTGTGTCCCACTTGTTGTTGATTCTTCACAAAAAAATAGAGTTTTATATCTTTATATTTGAAGCCTGAAATGTGGCAAAAGGTTGCAAAGTTCAAGGTGGCCGAATACTTTCGCAAGGCACTGTATCTGCACTGCAAGGTTATAGATCATTGTCACATTGTGTGTCAATGCAAATATAATGCATTGTTGTTGTTGTAGATGTAATTTGTGGTATAGTAAGGTTGTGTGTGTCTTTCTTTTCAAAATTTCTTCATAGAGAAAATACACATTTCTTGTTGACATTTACTGGGTATGAACCTCAACAAGAGGCTGTCGCCTCGTTTGATTGAAAAACACATTTTCTGAGAACATGTTCCCCAGTGACATTACCCCAGTCTCTGTGAGCCCCACACAACCAAGGAGTCCTTCTCCCGCCCTCTTTACATGACCTGTTTAACCAAATCCAGCCTGCTTCACATTAGTACTAAGTGCTCAGATAAGCAGTCTTCTTCTGTCAGTTAATGGTGGGGAGTGTTTTAAAGCTGATCTGAGCTATGTAAAGACGTTTAGTGGTCTTTTAGTAGCCAATTAGCTGACTAGTGCAGCTATGGGACCCCAAAGAATCACTGCAGACAGCTACAGTGGTGGAGAGACACATGTTGTTGTTGTTGTTGTAGTTTTTTGGAGCTGGTTAGGCTGGGGATGAGGATGTATTTTGTTGTGTTGAGGAGCGGTAGGATATATTGCTGGGGTTGGGGGAATGGGAGTTCTTCACAAAACTCAAACCAACCCATTTTCACCACAGAGAAATAACCCAGTCTCCAGTGACAAGATAATCATAGGCGAATTCCCATCTTGGTATGAGTCAGCACAATTACACCCCATAACCATTGTTTAGGAGAGACTCAAAGCCCTCGTTGGGGACTCTCCCGCTGAAACTAAACAACAGGAATTAGACTTGGAATTACTGATAATTAATCCCATTAACACAATTTCGATTTCCCCATGAAGGGTGAATTTGAGTTTTTCTCCACGACACGACTGACTAGGAATAGCTTTGGGTCCTAGTTATAGTCCATTCCGTCAGGTCTTGTAGTCAGGAAAAACTCCTAGCCCCATTCAACTATGTTGAGATGACAGACCAGGATCAGATCACTTTCCACCAGTCCTCCTGACTAATAACCAGACTATAGCACCTTCATGAGAGATAGTTAGGATAAAGAAGGGAGGAGGACTTATGGTTTGCCTGTTAGACAATGTATGCACTAATGGCACTAATGGGTTGCAATGTTAAACTTTGCCTTGTTCATTTCTTTGAGACTGAGGAGGATAGTCAAACATTAGCATATGGTATATGTCTCTCTCTGTGCCTAACCAGAATCTTTATTATTCTCAGTTTTCCACGGATACCGATACGATATTTTCCGATATGCCCTATTAGGCAAAGAGGACTCCTTCTGTTGATCTGCTGCTTCTATCTGGAGGATTCTATTTAAAAACACTCAATTGTTCTTTCTCCTCTGCTCCCCTCTCTCTCCTATCTCCCTTCCATAGGATATCTCATACATCTAACTTTTGCTGGCTAGTTTTTCTCATCAGTCCTTCTGTGTTCCCTCTGTTTTTCTCTTGTCCTCCTTTGCACTTCCACCTCTCCTCTGTGTCGTCCCTCCAAGTTAGATTTTAAACAGTCCCTCACTTCAGTCTTTTCCTCCTCCTCTGACTCTCCTCTTTCATTTCCATCTCTCCTCTGCCTCCCCTCCTTGATTTGATTTGAAAATGGAAGCGGTCCTCTTCTCCTCGTGTTTTGTCTTCCACCTCCATATCTCAAATGTGTCTGTAAAGCTGCAGATTGGTGTTCAACTGTCCCACTGCGAATTCCAAAAGGGCTTACTGTGTACAGAGGAAAGTATATGGGTTGAAAACACAGAGGAGCCTTTGTGATGGCGTGGGAATTCACCAGCATTAGATTCCTCAGTCCCAATCCCAATGTGTGTTTCCTTTCCAGTTTTATGAGATTAAGGGGTCTTAAATCACCTTCTAATCTGTTCGAGACTTTTTTTTAGACCGCCGGTTGCTATTACAAATCCACTCTCTGTAATGTCTGCCTGTTGTGATTCAAACCGACACCAATATAGGAGCTTTTATTGAAAGCCATGGACAAATTTGTTCTGTGGCAACCCTGCATTGTCTGTGGAACCTCAGAATGTGCGGAACACGTGGAAGGTCTTAATTCGGAGCCCTGTGTGTCAACAATGAAGCAGGAAGAGGTGTGTATATTTGAAGTACTGTGGAGCGAATAGCGATCGGGTCGGGTTATTCTGGCCCTTTGATGTGAATGATTAGCTGCTGTCAGATTCAATGGCATCTTGAGTCAGCATGTGGAGAGAATGAGAAATTAAAACAATGAGTGTATATATGAATGGACAAAGCCATTGACCACATGATACCATAACTCAAGTTGAAGACCGACCGGGGTACTGCAGACTGTCATTAGCAACTAATCCTTTTATCTTCTGTGTGCGATTTTTAAATAATCAGTTCAAGGACATACATCTGGTTTATTAGAAGCAATTATTGGTACCATGATTATCTTAGAAACAGTTTTACTTACATGAAGATTGACCACGAAGATTGCTATTTTTCCATTCACTATAATGGGGGATCCTACTTTCTGCTTACAATGCCTTCAGTAACGCTTGTCGGCCTTGAACTTTCGTGGCTTCAATAAGAGGGGCAGTCAGTCTCTCCTGGATCAAAGTGAGAGGGGTGTGTCACTTTGTTTGGTGGGATAACCTCAGACAGAAATACGGGTAAGTACAGTGGTTCCTCCTTTAAAAGTTGCGAGTTTACACTGAGGGACTTAGCGTCACGGCTTCATTGCTTCAGACCACCACAAGGGGGAGTTAGAGCACTCATTATGCATTTGGGTCCCAAGGTTTTTATATGTCCAATCATATCGAGTGGTTCCAATAACTAATTTGACGCTAGCCACCGCTCCCTGGTGACTTTCTTCAGCAAGATGGCTGACAAAACATTATGGGGGAAGAACATGTAAGTAGTCATGACGTCATAACGAGTCAAGCAAAAAATGAACAATTGAGAGGAATATGTTAATGTAGAGACAAACGATTGTGCATATTGCTTTGTCATAAAGTTAATTTACGAAAATGGCTATGTAGCAAGTACCAGGTGTATCAAACTCCATTATGTGAATGATGCTGTGTCTGCATGTATATGTATTACAATTATACACTTCAACAGTGTTTATCACTCCTGTTCCTGGGACATCAATGATGACACATTGTAACTATGCAATAGACTAGAAACATGATTTAAGTAAAGGCTGCTTTGTAATTCATACCCCTCGGGGTTCTCTATGGTGTAATAGGTCAGAGCGTGACTAGGGGGGATTTCTAGTTATTATAGTTCTATGTTGTTGTGTGAGTATGTTTCCCAATTGGAGGCAGCTGAATATCGTTGCCTCTAATTGGGGATCATACTTAGTGTGTCCCTTTTCCCACCTGCATGGTGGAATATTGTTTTGTTTAGTGCCTATGTGTGCTACGTACTGCCTGTTTGTTGTTTTGAAGTTTCACTGTAATAAATATGTGGATCTCTACTCACACTGCGCCTTGGTCCACTTATTTATTCGACGGACGTGACAAGATGGGAGTAACAAGTCAGGCTATTTGCTCTGAGAGCAACATAATAATATAATGAAACATGTAGGGAGCAGGTTTTGAACCCTCAACATTCAATGTCCAGCACGCTATCGACTGTGCCCAAATGTATTAATTGGGGTTGGGGCCAATTGTGGCAAAAAACATTTTATCAATTGGAACCTTTAACAAAAAAAGTATTATTATTAGTTTTTCATAAGCTAGCAGGATGAGATATTAGCTGATAACCATGTTGCGTTTTGGTCCGCCTCTCCTTCAACAGAAGAATCCCGTTACATCGCTAATAAAATAATGATTAAAAAATTTTTTTTTCAAAATAAAGATGTTGACTTAGTTATGGATCCATGATGAATTACTATGGGAATAAATATGACTGACTTACTGAAATATCTGAACAAAGTTGTCTAATGAAGGCAAACTATTTAGAATCCTCCAATCCTGTAGAATCCTGACCGTCACGTTGTACAGCGCCATATTTTCCATTCCATCCTAACCAAATGGGTTTCTTTTTTTCATTTTTCTCTGAATAGAAACACCATAATATTAATCTAATTAATTAAGCCAAATTTCTTAAAATGAATCCCATATACTATGTTATTAGAAAAAAGGTTTTAAATGATCTTGTAATGCCAATATGGAATACTATCAAATGCTTCTCAAAGATGCCCTCTGTGTCACATCTGCTCCTGCTATGCCCTCTGGTGTTCATTCGGTGTATTATTGACCTGCAGTTGCTCGCCATGTACACTCTCTCTCTCTCCCCCTTTCCCTCTCCCTCCCAGCTGCAACTTGTTCCATAAACAAGACCTCAACAAATACTCAGTCCTGCCACTTCCACTCTGCCAGATCTTAATCTCTGCTCATTACCCCTCTGTCTCTGGCTCCTGTTTCCTGTTCCACATCTCACCACCCAACTACCTTGCTCTGGATTTTACTCACCATTATCTTAGATTCCCCTCAGGACCTGTTAAACCTGTTCTACTCAGCTAACTCCAACCTCAGTCTCCACATCTGTTTTTTCTTCAAATCATCTGAGCTTCCCTGGATCTGCACTCCATATCTTCCTGTGTAACAATAAATATTTTGGTTCATTCATCCCTGTTTCCTCATCTGAGTCTGCTCTTGGGTTCCCCTGTGTCGCGCCGCTTAACAGTACGACCTGGCCAAAAGATTAACCCAGCAGACTCCACTACTCTTCTCCAAATTCTTGTTGGTCAAGGCGCCCTTCTTGAGCAACATGACCAAGCCCTGAAGCCTTGCTGGATAACATCAAGGAGATTTCACAGAGCATGCCTGACCTACAGGTCCGAAACTCCGCCCAGAGTTTACAACCAGCCTCAAGTCCCCCTTCTCATCCCCGGGAGCTTTTTGTTCCGTCTCCTGAGCGCTATGATGGTAACCTTGGCGCTTGCAGAGCCTTTCTTGTACAATGTTCACTAGTATTTGAGCAACAGCCCTACTCTTATGCTAGTGAACGAGCCAAGATTCATTTTTTGATTGGCTGCCTTTGTGGAGCAGCGCTTTCCTGGGCCACTGCGGTGTGGGAGAGACAGTCACCTATCTGCTTCTCCTACGGTGGATTAACAGATGAAAGGAGCAAGGTCTTCGACCACCCGGTCTGTGGAAAGGATGCCGCTAAACAACCTCTGTCTGTAAGTCAAGGCTCCCAGAGTGTGGCTGAGATGGCATGTGAGTTCCGCACCATCACTGCAGAGCGCGGCTGGAATGACGAGGCCCTTCAGAGAGCATTCCGGAACGCACTCACTGAGAACCTCAAAGACGAGTTGGTGTCCAGAGAGGAGCCTGGTGGACTTGATACACTAATTTCTCTCACTATCTGCATTGACAACCATCTCCATGAGCATCGGAGGGAGTGGGGAGGTAGGGTTGCATGTCCTATAACATCTGCTTCAGTGCCTTGCTCTCCTTCTCCGACTGCATCACATCTCTAAGAATGTTCTAATCCTGAACCCATGCAGCTCGACCGGACCCGTCTATCTCCAGAGGAGAGGCAGCGGCATATCAGTACTACGAGCTGTCTATATTGTGGCCAGGTTGGTCACCTGGTCTCCACTTGTTCCTTGTGTCCAGCAAAAGAGGGGGGGCTCAGCAGTAGTGGGGGATATACTGTTGAGCCAAATCGCCTGCCCATCATCTCCCAGACCCCTGCTTGAGGCCAACCTTGTGTGGCAGAGCCAGGCTTTTTCTGTGCCTGCTCTCATTGATTCAGGTACCGATGAGAGCTTTCTGGACCGAGGGGTTGTTAATCAGTTGGGCCTGCACACTGTTTCACTCGATCCACCTCTGGAGGCCAACACTCTCAATGGAAAGCTACTCTTTTGTGTTTTGGAGAGAACTGTTCCTGTTATCCTGCGTCTCTCTGGAAATCACCAGGAAACGAACCGTTTCCACATAATCAACTGTTCTCACTCACCACTGGGTCATCCATGGTTTAAGCTACACAACTCACAGATTGACTGGTCCACTGGAAGGGTAACTACTTGGAGTACATTTTGTAATTCTAATCGTCTACATTCTGCCATTCCTCCTGCCTTGTCTGCACCCCAGTCCATTCCAGAACCCCCAGGCCTGTCTTCTGTTCCTTCAGAATATCACGGTCTAGATCCTGTATTCAGTAAGCACCACACCCTATCTCTGCCACCTCATCGGCCATACAACTGTGTTATCGAGCTTCAGCCTGGAGCTCTTCTCCCTAGTAGCAGGTTGTATAACTTCCCTCGCCATGAGCAAGAATCCATGGAAGAATACATCCAGGACTCCCTGGCTGTCGGACATGTCAGGCCTTCTTCCTCTCCGGGGGGAGCTGGGTTTTTCTTTGTCATGAAGAAGGATGGGTCACTGAGGCCATGCATAGACTTCCGTGGGTTGAATAGTATCAATGTCAGGAACAAGTATCCCTTGTCACTTATCAGTGCTGCTTTTGCCCCCCTCCATGGTGCCAGTGTTTATTAAACTTGACCTCTGGAATGACTACCACCTTGTCTGCATCAGAGAAGGGGACGAGTGGAAAATGGCATTCAACACAGCGCTGGGACATTTCAAGTGTTTGGTTATGCCTTTTGGTCTCACTAATGCCCCTGCTGTTTTTCAGAGCCTGCTTAACCTCTTGGACAATCTGGAACTCAGTAGTGAATGTTGCAACCGAGGATAGACCATTTTTACATGCTTCGCGCTTTAGCACTCGGCGGTCCCATTCTGTGCGCTTGTGAGACCTACAACTTCACAGCTGAGACGCCTAGTCGAGTTTTGCTAGGAGCAAACCAAACCAAGTGTGCATACGGTTCCTCTGTGTGACATCATCGTTCTTAGGCGTTCTCTACAGTTCTTCTGTGTAACAGCACCAGTCTTTGGTGTTCTCTAAGGTTCCTCTGTGTGTAGTTGTACCAGTCTTTGGTGTTCTCTCCAGTTCCACAGTGAAGGAAGTTCTAATTACACAGTGTCAGAAACACAGTGACTTCAGGGCTAAGTTGCGGAACCATCCGCCAGAAACTAAAGGGGTTCCTTAATGAATGGATATCACAGCCAGGACCGTCTGGAATCACACAGTCCCCCGGACTCCTTTTAATTGATTGAAGAAACCACTAACAATGCCTTCCCCCTTTCGTCTTCTCTCCTCCACTCTGACAATCAGGTTTCCTGCTATCGAAGAGAGGAAAGTGAGATGGATAAGATCATTTCCAAGAAGTGAGACTATTTTTTTACGTAGTAATTACAATTAGTAATAGCATCCAGATAGTGAACATGCCATGGTGGGATTAAATTATTTTGTGATGCTTAACTTTTTGCGTCGAGCAATCCCGCATCCGGGAGCGTAATCATAGCCTCAAGCTTATTAGCATAACGCAACATTAACTATTCATGAAATCGCAAATTAAATGAAATATATATATATATATATATATATATATATATATATATATATATATATAATATATTGGCTCACAAGCTTAGCCTTTTGTTAACAACACTGTCATCTCAGATTTTCAAAATATGCTTTTCAACCATAGCTACACAAGCATTTGTGTTAGAGTATTGATAGCTAGCATAGCATTAAGCCAGAGCATTCAGCAGGCAACATTTTCACAAAAACAAGAAAAGCATTCAAATGAAATAATTTACCTTTGAAGAACTTCGGATGTTTTCAATGAGGAGACTCAGTTAGATAGCAAATGTTCAGTTTTTCCAAAAATATTATTTGTGTAGGAGAAATCGCTCCGTTTTGTTCATCACGTTTGGCTAAGAAAAAAAAACAAAAATTCAGTCATTACAACGCCAAACTTTTTTCTAAAGTAACTCCATAATATCGACAGAAACATGGCAAACGTTGTTTAGAATCAATCCTCAAGGTGTTTTTCACATATCTATTCGATGATAAGTAATTCGTGGCAGTTGAGTTTCTCCTCTGAAGCAAATGGAAATTACGCAATAATTGCAACGGAGGACACCAAGCGAGCACCTGGTAAATGTAGTCTCTTATGGTCAATCTTCCAATGATCTGCCTACAAATCCGTCACAATGCTGCAGATACCTTGGGGAAACGACAGAAAGTGTAGGCTCATTCCTTGCGCATTCACAGCCATATAAGGAGACATTGGAACACAGCGCATTCAAAATCTGGGACATTTCCTGTTTGAAATTTCATCTTGGTCTCGCCTGTAGCATCAGTTCTGTGGCACTCACAGATAATATCTTTGTAGTTTTGGAAACGTCAGAGTGTTTTCTTTCCAAATCTGTATGCATAGTTGAGCATCTTTTCATGACAAAATATCTTGTTTAAAACGGGAACGTTTTTTTTATCCAAAAATTAAAAGAGCGCCCCCTATATCGAAGAAGTTAAGGTACACGACTTAAGGTACTGTAGACTTTGTACACCTCCCTACATTTTTAAAGCTTTTATGCCAAAGAATATGTAAATGAATTCAACCAATTTGCGAATTAGGCCAGCGCACCTTCATGGTTACTTATTCAAAACATGTTCCCTATCTCTAGCAGAACATGAAACCCTTTCCTTATTGTTATGTCAGGAATGTCAGGAAACAAACACATCTTACCCAGACCTTCAGAGATGTATTAACCAGAGGTGCTGTACTCGCCTGCCTCTGAAATAGTGATGGGATTTTCATGTCGCTGCTCGGGTAGCACAAGGACCAGTCTAATGGATGGGGTTGGAAGGAGGGGATGATTATGAGAGGCTTTTATGAGGAGGTCTTGTAAATGTCCACATTCACACAGACATACTCACCAATATTCACATACGTGCACATGTACACACACACACACACACACACACACACAGTACGAGCCCATCTCTGAGATGTCATTAGAGAGAAAAACAAGATTGTATTGTATCATTTGATAGATTATGGTTCAATGGTATGAAAGCATTCTGCTGTTGGTTTCCTATGTTATTGGTTTTAAGGGATTCTGAGAATCTGTAAACCTACATCTTCAAAATTATGTTACTGAGGTAGGTCTGGATGATATGGCCAAAATATCACATCACAATATCTATGACGATATGATGATATTTGACGATATTGTAGGTTTTTGAATAATACAAGTTCAATAATGCTTTATGGGTAGTGCATAACCCTAGAGTGGCAACACATACATTAATTGGGGTTTCGCCATTCTGATTGTTTTATACTGTTCAATCAAATTCAGCCAACATTTTAAATATTGTGGGAAGTTTGAATAGTATTGTTTGACATGACAACGAATGAAAAAGCCAAGGAAGGGTTCATGTTGGTAAGAACTCAAATGTTTGTCAGTGTTTCCTAGTGGACCCTAATTAGATATTACATGAATGTTTCTCTAACTTGGTGTAAGTTAGCTGTGACGTAGCAAAAATATGAATGTTTACGTATTCCTCTCTGATTTAGAATATACCGATGCACAAACAACATGCTGATCTAGGCCTACACCAGTACCGGTATCAAGCTGTATTAACATTTAAATATCTAGCTGGCTAGCTCGCCAGCTAACTAGTGATTAGCATTAGTGGCTAACACAATTTATTTTAGCCACAACTTCCTAAGAAAATACAAACCTGCTGTTTGCATACAGTAAGATTCACAAACCAGTACTGTAATTAAAGAACGATTGTGTATAAACTGTGTATAAAGTGTATAAACTGAGCAGTGTAATAAGCATTTGGTAGCAGGAGTTGTGATGTGTGTGTAACATGAATGTATATTATATGTGTGTCTGTATGAGTGAGTGCATGTGTGCTAAGTTGTGGAGAATCAGAGCAGGTGGTCCGTCCAGTTCAAGTGTTCAGCAGTCTGATAGCTTGTAGATAGAAACATTCTCTGAGCCTGTTGGTATCAGACCTCATGCTCCGTCTGCCCGACAGTAAGGGAGAAAACAGCTTGTGCCTGGGGTGTGTTGTGTCCTTGATGATGCTGCTGGCCTTTGATGTGGAAATTCAGTACTGAGAGAGACTTGGTCATGTCTTCAAACAATCATCTTTATTTAATATCGATTCATTTTTGCAATAATGAAACCGTCGACCCCACACTCTGAAGTGTTTTGCCGAGTGCTTAACTGATAATGAAAAAAACAGATGTTAAATAGGACTGTGTGAACAGCGATGGAAATGGCATCTTCCGTGGCTCTATTGGAGCGGTAGGCAAATTGGAGTGGGTCCAGCATGCCTTGCATGCCTCTCGAAGCACTTCGTGATGACCAAGTTCCGGCAGATTGGTGATGGTCATTTGGCATGTCACCTTGTTTTTCTTGGGCACTGGGATGATGGTGGCCTCCATAAAGCAGGTGGGGACTACACTGTGGGACAGGGACAGGTTGAAGATGTCCGACAAGATGCCCTCCAGCTAGTCAGAACACACTGAGGATGCGGCCAGGTATGCCATCTGGGCTAGCGGCTTTGTGAGTATTCACTATTTTGAGTTTTCTTCACGTCAACCTTTGGAAGAGCGAAAGCACCTGGTTGTCCTGATCAGCGAGAATCTTCCAGGATGGCTCGGTATTGTCTGACTCGAAGTGAGCATAGAATGTGTTAAGCTCGTCTATGAGGGAGGTGCCAGTGGCTACCTCACCGCTGGATTTGCCTTTGTAGTCTGTGATAGCCTGTAGTCCTGAGTCTGAGATGTCAAACATCAATTCAAGTTTAAGTGTGTATTGTCTTTTTGCATCCCTGATGGATTGCAGAGGTTGTACCTGCTTGCCTTGTATGCGTCACGCACCACAGAATCATCAGGGTCCGTTCTGCTGACATTGAATATTGCAGCACGGTCCTCAGCATTGTTCAGATATAGTCGTTCATTCAGAGTTTTTGGTTGGGGTATGTTCGGATGGTTGTTGTGGGTACGACATCACCAACAAATTTCCTAATGAGGCCTGTGACTGACGATTTATATTCCTAAATGTTGATCGATGAGTCCAAGGTGGATGAGTCTTTGACCATATAAATATCAATCAGTATTCTCAAAACAATCCTGCAGCATTGAGTCTCCCTCTGTTGAGCGCCTCACTATTCTCTGTGTTGGTGGCTGTCTCTTGAGTTGCTGCTTGTAGGAGGGGAGTAGGAACAGAGAGACATGATCTGATTTGGCGGAAGTGGGGGCAAGGGATGGCTTTGTATGCATCATGTATCTTTGTGTATACATGGTCAAGCATGCTGGATCCTCTTGTGGGACAGGATAGATGTTGGTGATATTTTGGGGAAATATGTTTTAGACGGGCTTGGTTAAATTCATCTGTGACAATAAAGACTGCTTCTGGTTGAGAGGATTCTTGCTGGGGCATGATCTTGTACCGTTTGCTGAGTGCCGCCTTGGTGTTTGCTTGTGGCTGTATATACAGTGCATTCAGAAAGTATTCAGACCCTTTCCCATTTTGTTACGTTACAGCCTTATTCTAAAATTGATTAAATAAATACAAATCCTCATCAATATACCCCCAATACCCCATCATGACAAAGCGAAAACAGGTTATTAGAAATGTTTGCAAATGTATTAAAAATAAATAAACAGAAATACCTTATTTACATAAGTATTCAGACCCTTTGATATGAGACTCGAAATTGAGCTCAGGTCTATCCGGTTTCCATTCGTCATCCTTGAGATGTTTCTACAACTTGATTGGAGTCCACCTGTGGTAAATTTGATTGATTGGACATGATTTGGAAAGGCACACACCTGTCTTTATAAGGTCCCAATGTTGACAGTGTATGTCAGAAGCAAAAAACAAGCCATGAGGTCAAAGGAATTGTCCGTAGAGCTCCGAGACAGGATTGTGTCGAGGCACAGATCTGGGGAACGGTACCAAAAAATGTCTGCAGCATTGAAGGTCCTCAAGAACACAGTGGCCTCCATCATTCTTATATGGAAGAAGTTTGGAACCACTAAGACTCTTCCTAGAGCTGTCCGCACAGCCAAACTGAGCAATCGGGGGAGAAGGGCCTTGGCCAGAGAGGTGACAAAGAACCAGATGGTCGCTCTGACAGAGCTCCAGAGTTCATCTGTGAAGATGAGAGAAACTTTCAGAAGGACAACCATCTCTGCAGCATTCCACCAATCAGGCCTTTATAGTAGAGTAGCCAGACGGAAGCCATTCCTCTGTAAAAGGCACATGAACGCCCGCTTAGACTTTTCCAAAAGACACCTAAAGAACTCTGAGTCCATGAGAAACAAGATTGTCTGGTCTAATGAAACCAAGATTGAACTCTTTGGCCTGAATGCCAAGCTTCACGTCTGGAGGAAACCTAACACGCATCTCTACGGTGAAGCATGGTGCTGGCAGCATCATCCTGCGGGTATATTTTTCAACAGCGGGGACTGGGAGACTAGTCAGGATCAGGGGAAAGAAGAGAAAGATCCTTGATCGAAACCTACTCCAGAATGCTCAGGACCTCAGTCTGGGACCTCAGATTGGACGTTCACCTTCCGACAGGACAAGGACCCTAACCACACAGCCAAGACAATGGAGGAGTGGCTTCGGGACAAGTCTCTGAATGTTCTTGAATAGCCAGAGCCCGGACTTGAAAACGATCCAAGATCTCTGGAGAGACCTAAAAATAGCTGTGCAGCGAGGCTCCCCATCCAACCTGACAGTGCTTGAGAGGATCTGCAGAGAAGAATGGGAGAAAATCTCAAAATACAGGTGTTCCAAGCTTGTAGCGTCATACCCAAGATGGCTCCAGGCTGTAATCGCTGCCAAAGGTGCTTCAACAAAGTATCGAGTAAAGGGTCTAGAGACTTATGTAAATGTGATATTTCTGTTATTTTTATTATACATTTTCTAAAAATCTGTTTTGGCTTTGTCATTATAGGGTTATATTGTGTGTCGATTGATACAGAAAAAAATACGATGTAATCAGTTTTAGATTAAGGCTGTAGGAGTCTGAATACTTCCGAATGCACTGAACACATATGTGATAATAGCACACGTGAAATCTCCCGGTATATAGTGCGGTTAGCATTTTAGCATCAGAAACTCCAGGTCATGTGAACAGGAGCTCACACTGTTTTAAACTTTGGTATACTAGGAATTGTTTAAAAGGAAATATACACATGACATCTTCTAATATGGCATCCCAACTCAACCCCTCCCCATTTCCATGGATGTTAGAGTGCTGGACGGGTGCTCTATAGGCCGGGTCACCCACCAGACCAACCCCATCAACCTACGAGTGTCAGGGAACCACAGCGAGATGATTCAATTCCTGTTAGTTGAGTCTCCTCAGGTTTCCGTGGTATTGGGATTCTCTTGGCTCCATCAAGAAAATCCCTCTATTGCCTGGGCTACTGGTGCCATCGTGGACTGGAGCATGTCCTGCCACACTCATTGCCTGAAGTCCGTTCTGCCTGCCCCAGGATGTCTTCCTGGGGGCTTGGAAATTGCCCCAGTCCCGCAGAGTACCAGGACCTCCGGGAGGGGTTCAGTAAGACCCGGGCCACTTCTCTTCCACAGCATCAACCGGTATCCGAGAAGGTCAAGCCAGATGCGCTGGCACGCCGCTATAGCCCCGCGGCTACACCCCCGGAAGCCAAGACCTTTCTCCCCCTGCTCCAAGATCATTACCCCCTCTGGTGCTCATCCTCTGTTTCCCTGTACCCCCTGTATAATTCCTACCTTTCCTGTGTCTAGAATTAAAACCATGTCTTACAGCAGTTCGTCTGCATCAGGGTCTTACCTTAAAACGTGATATACAGTATATTACTGCACTTTTGGAGCTAGGAACACAAGAATTTCGCAACACCCACAACAACATCTGCTAAATACGTGTATGCGACCAATACAATTTGATTTTATTCCAAACTGTTCTCCTTGAATGACAGGTGTGAGGCTTGTGTGGAAGGAGAGCGGGAGAGAGATGACTCAAGTAGCAAATTAACTAAACTATTCAAAACAGACAAACATCGAAATACCAATATACCAATATGAAACACCCAAACCAGTCCATGCATCAATACCTGTATATAGTAAAATACGATATATCGCCTAGCCCTTTACCGAGGTATGATGTTCCAGGTAGAGGGAAAGTATTTAGTTTGGAATATGGAAAGTCACATCTGCCCTAACTGAAGCATAACATAATGCACAGATTGGGTATGAAATAATACGGTTCATTAAAGCAAAGCGATTCTCCGACACAAACACACACACTCCTGCTATACTGTCTTCTAACACATCTGCCTCCTCAAAATACCTACCCCACAACATCAAAGTCAGTGTGATGATTCCAGCTGAAAACCCGTCGATAGAAAGAGGTGTATACATTTATACCTCTTCTCTACACATTACTCATATCCGGCACTGCTGACAGTAAGCCGTCTGCTACCAGGATACTCGTTTTCATTTCTTGCCCAAAGATACAGAGGGGAAAAGAAAGCTAAACACGCATCTATCTGACAGTTTGGAACCTCTTCTTTAACCCTGTTATCATCACAAGGCCAACTTTCTAGCTTTCTGAATGACTCCTGCAAGTGTGTGTGGGGAACAAGGCTACTTGTTGTAAAGGCTCTGACCCCGAGGTCACCGTTTGTAAACTCACTACTGCTGCCAAAAGGCCTTATCTTGGCGCAGGGAAAGAAATACGGCGACAGTATTTGTCTCAATATATTGAATGCATTTTCATGGCCACAAGCGTGCACACACACACACACGCATGCACATAAATATGGATAGACTTTTAGCTTAAATGGGCACATGCACGCACACAAAAACATGCGCACACACACACTCACACAAACGTTCCATTACTTTTGGCGTCCTCTCCATTCTCCGAGTGGCAGGGATTGATCCCAGAAGTAATCTATATTCTGTGTAATGGCATGGTTTTGAATTGGAGATATGAGCTGGGATCTGGTGTGTCAAGTGTCTCGGCTGCACTATAGCGGTAGGTGCGATGCAATCTATTTTCATCAGTGTAAAATGTGGGGGTGAGGGGGGAGGGTCAATTTATACAGTGCAAAGAACAGTACACCCTAGATAGGAGACAAGCATACTACCAAAACAACTCTGTGGGATTTGTTGGGGATGGAACACATGGGAATGAAAACAGACAAAATGGCACTGTAAATATTCAGGATTCTCCCCAAAAAATGTAAGAGGGGAGCTGTGTCACCTTGTGGACTGGCTGCACAACTATTACTTTGTTTCTAATCATTAAAGGCAATTTTTTTAACAAGATTGCAGGAAAATGGCAGTTAGATGTGTTCAATAACGCAAAAATCTTGGAGCACAAAGGGGAGCACCACCCACTTCCAAGCCTCCCCCGCCATACTCAGCAGCATCACCCTGTTAGAAAATCCTGGGGAGAACCGTGATATATATATATTTCTCATATGCCTGGCTGTTTATCCAAACTGCATATAATGAACAGGAATTTGTATCTTTAATGTTTTACCTACTGCCATGCATAGAGTCTATGTATCCTGTTCCCAAACAGACTGATAAACATAACAGGTATTTTACATGTAGATGGTAGCCATGTTTGAGCCCTTCCCGCTTTCCAAATTGCAACATTACTCCTTTATTTAATGAGATGATGAGAAAATCTCATGATGGTAAAACAGTAAAGAGAAGTCTGACAGAAGATTAATTTCATTGTCACTCTGAACAGTAATGAACTTCCAATTGTAATCATAGTATTTGTTTCTTGGGCAACTAACTGAATGTTCTATTTCCTCTGTGTTCAATATTCACATGCGTATTTACAGAGCAGAGACATAGTGAGAGATTGTGAGGTGGAAATGCCCCCAAGTAGGACTGTAATGAGACACGTCTCTCTCTGAGTGGTTGACAGTAGGAAAACCGTGGGGAGAAGATCTGCACAAAACAACAACCGCCTTGTACACAGCTAACAATATACAGTACCATAATACTAATCTCTTTCAGTGTGTGTTTGGAGAGGGACGTGTGTGTGTGTGTGTGTGTGTGTGTGTGTCTACTGTAGATGTCTGTGTGGGAGGGTGTGCATGTTCTGTATACTGTATCATTTATCCCAGGCTTAGGTGTGAAGTTGGAGGTTAGAAAAGATTTGTGTTGGTGTGTGGGCTTACATTGCTACACAGACCCTACGCTGCCACACACACACACACACACACACACACACACACACACAAAGTACGCTATGATAAACACACAGTATAGATAAGCTTATACTATGTGAGAATAAAGGCTGTTTTAGAGCGGGGCTTAGCCCGTGAAAGCTCTTCTGTTAGTTGTCCGTAAGCAACGACAGGCAGGCAGGGAGAACAGAGAGAACACGGACCATCTGCTAGTTAGATACAGGAAGCATTAATGGAATGTTTACTTATTCTTTCATTCTATTTCTCAGCATTCAATTTCCATTCCTGAAATAATGTCTTTACGGCTGTGACGTTAGATGCAAATTCGATCATTAACGTTTTAGAAAAGGTTTACAAAACTACTGATAACTGGTCCCGATCATCCTCATAAAGGGTCATTTTTTTTATATACAAATACCTAACGCAACAATTCTATAACGTTAGTAGGAGGAGATATGCATCTTTAAAATTATTTGCGACGGATATAAAGCGCTCCGCAAGTCCGCAAGAAAAAATGGCAAAGGGCAAGACAGGGATGCGACAGCAGCAAACTCTGCTATGACAGTACTTTGAGATGTTTAAATGAGAAGGTTGTGAAATGCAAACGTTGTAGGGGGGAATTGAGCTGCAGTGGCAGTACAGGTGCAATGCTTAAAGGGAGGCACCATGAGACCCAAGTTACCTAACCCGTTGCTGGCAGCAGTGTGATAAGGGACCCAGGGCTGATTACAGAAATTATTGCAGTTGATATGCAGCCATTGCCAATGGTAGACGATGTCGGCTTCAATGTTGCCCTAATGGTATGTCTAGAACCAGTCTGCAAGATGCCATGTCGAAAAACTGTGACGGCCCGGATGGAGAAATTATACAATGATTACTCTGCAAGTAGGCCTACAAAGCACCAGCTCTCAAACACCATATGTGGAGCAACAGATTGTTGGACGTCCATGAACACGCTGTCATACATCACTGCAACGACCCATCACTTTAATCAAATCAAATCAAATTTTATTTGTCACATACACGTGGTTAGCAGATGTTAATGCGAGTGTAGCGAAATGCTTGTGCTTCTAGTTCCGACAATGCAGTAATAACCAACAAGTAATCTAGCTAACAATTCCAAAACTACTACCTTACAAGTGTAAGGGGATAAAGAATATGTACATAAAGATATATGAATGAGTGATGGTACAGAGCGGCATAGGCAAGATATAGTAGATGGTATTGAGTGCAGTATATACATATGAGATGAGTATGTAAACAAAGTGGCATAGTTAAAGTGGCTAGTGATGCATGTATTACACAAAGATGCAGTAGATGATATAGAGTACAGTATATACATATACATATGAGATGAATAATGTAGGGTATATAACATTATATTAGGTAGCATTGTTTAAAGTGGCTAGTGATATATTTTACATCATTTCACATCAATTCCCATTATTAAAGTGGCTGGAGTTGAGTCAGTGTGTTGGCAGCAGCCACTCAATGTTAGTGGTGGCTGTTTAACAGTCTGATGGCCTTGAGATAGAAGCTGTTTTTCAGTCTCTCGGTCCCTGCTTTGATGCACCTGTACTGACCTCGCCTTCTGGATGATAGCGGGGTGAACAGGCAGTGGCTCGGGTGGTTGTTGTCCTTGATGATCTTTATGGCCTTCCTGTGACATCGGGTGGTGTAGGTGTCCTGGAGGGCAGGTAGTTTGCCCCCGGTGATGCGTTGTGCAGACCTCACTACCCTCTGGAGAGCCTTGCGGTTGTGGGCGGAGCAGTTAATGTACCAGGCGGTGATACAGCCCGACAGGATGCTCTCGATTGTGCATCTGTAGAAGTTTGTGAGTGCATTAGGTGACAAGCCGAATTTCTTCAGCCTCCTGAGGTTGAAGAGGCGCTGCTGCGTCTTCGTCACGATGCTGTCTGTGTGGGTGGACCAATTCAGTTTGTCTGTGATGTGTACGCCGAGGAACTTAAAACTTACTACCCTCTCCACTACTGTTCCATCGATGTGGATAGGGGGGTGTTCCCTCTGCTGTTTCCTGAAGTCCACAATCATCTCCTTAGTTTTGTTGATGTTGAGTGTGAGGTTATTTTCCTGACACCACACTCCGAGGGCCCTCACCTCCTCCCTGTAGGTCGTCTCGTCGTTGTTGGTAATCAAGCCTACCACTGTTGTGTCGTCCGCAAACTTGATGATTGAGTTGGAGGCGTGCGTGGCCACGCAGTCGTGGGTGAACAGGGAGTACAGGAGAGGGCTCAGAACGCACCCTTGTGGGGCCCCAGTGTTGAGGATCAGCGGGGTGGAAATGTTGTTGCCTACCCTCACCACCTGGGGGCGGCCTGTCAGGAAGGCCAGTACCCAGTTGCACAGGGCGGGGTCGAGACCCAGGGTTAAATGCCGAGCTGTAGTCGATGAACAGCATTCTCACATAGGTATTCCTCTTGTCCAGATGGGTTAGGGCAGTGTGCAGTGTGGTTGAGATTGCATCGTCTGTGGACCTATTTGGGCGGTAAGCAAATTGGAGTGGGTCTAGGGTGTCAGGTAGGGTGGAGGTGATATGGTCCTTGACTAGTCTCTCAAAGCACTTCATGATGACGGAAGTGAGTGCTATGGGGCGGTAGTCGTTTAGCTCAGTTACCTTAGATTTCTTGGGAACAGGAACAATGGTGGCCCTCTTGAAGCATGTGGGAACAACAGACTGGGATAGGGATTGATTGAATATGTCCGTAAACACACCAGCCAGCTGGTCTGCGCATGCTCTGAGGGCGCGGCTGGGGATGCCGTCTGGGCCTGCAGCCTTGCGAGGGTTGACACGTTTAAATGTTTTCCTCACGTCGGCTGCAGTGAACGAGAGTCTGCATGTTTTAGTTGCGGGCCGTGTCAGTGGCACTGTATTGTCCTCAAAGCGGGTAAAAAAGTTATTTAGTCTGCCTGGGAGCAAGACATCCTGGTCCGTGACGGGGCTGGTTTTCTTTTTGTAATCCGTGATTGACTGTAGACCCTGCCACATACCTCTTATGTCTGAGCCGTTGAATTGAGATTCTACTTTGTCTCTATACTGACGCTTAGCTTGTTTGATTGCCTTGCAGAGGGAACAGTTACACTGTTTGTATTCGGTCATGTTTCCGGTCACCTTGCCCTGATTAAAAGCAGTGGTTTGGCCTTTCAGTTTCACGCGAATGCTGTCATCAATCCACGGTTTCTGGTTTGGGAATGTTTTAATCGTTGCTATGGGAACGACATCTTCAACCCACGTTCTAATGAACTCGCTCACCGAATCAGCGTATTCGTCAATGTTGTCTGACGCAATACGAAACATATCCCAGTCCACGTGATGGAAGCAGTCTTGGAGTGTGGAATCAGATTGGTCGGACCAGCGTTGAACAGACCTCAGCGCGGGAGCTTCTTGTTTTAGTTTCTGTCTGTAGGCAGGGATCAACAAAATGGAGTCGAGGTCAGCTTTTCCGAAAGGAGGGCGGGGCAGGGCCTTATATGCGTCGCGGAAGTTAGAATAGCAGTGATCCAAGGTTTTTCCAGCCCTGGTTGCGCAATCGATATGCTGATAAAATTTAGGGAGTCTTGTTTTCAGATTAGCCTTGTTAAAATCCCCAGCTACAATGAATGCAGCCTCCGGATAAATGGATTCCAGTTTGCAAAGAGTCAAATAAAGTTTGTTCAGAGCCATCGATGTGTCTGCTTGGGGGGGAATATCTACGGCTGTGATTATAATCGAAGAAAATTCCCTTGGTAGATAATGCGGTCGACATTTGATTGTGAGGAATTCTAAATCAGGTGAACAGAAGGACTTGAGTACCTGTACCTAATGTACCTAATGACAAGTGGGACATGAAGTCCCATGTACTACTGACAACTGAGATCATGGAGGAGGGGTACACAGCAGAGAATCTCAAACTGCATTAACTACCATCGTTGCTGAGTGATTGTGGGACAGCAGTAAGGTGTGCACCGTCTGGTGGGGTTTCCACTAGATAGCACAGCCACAAAGTCAAAATTGGCTATATTGCAAACATTCATGAAAACAAAAGTTAGTTTTTTGGTCTTAATTTCGGGTTAGGCATAAGGTTAAGAGTTTTGCATGGGCACTAGATCTGCACAATCGTCTAGAAAATATGCATACTTTCTTTACGAAATGACATTTTCCACCACCATGCTAGAGTGGCTAATGCTACTTCCTGATGTTGCGCTCCACGTTCAGCCAGGGGTAAACAACAGACTGCTGCAACCTGATTGGCTGAACGTGATACACATCATCCGCGTATAACATTCCTAGGCATTAGCCACTCAAGCATTCTCACCATTAAAGCCAGTTAAGGAGGATAATGATGCCTTTGCAGCCTGAATGGAGGATGTTTTATGTACGAGCCAGTCTTAAGGGGACACAAGTGTATTACCCGGGAATGTACATCAAGCCTAGATGATTTTGTGGAGATCTAGCGGCATGCTCTATCGGCTGCCTAGGCTAGTCTGGTAGGTAGCCAGGTCTGCTGGAGATTGTGCTGCATTGCCATATCTGAATTGTGAATTCATGTCATTTTATGATTTTTCTTATCGTTTAACCTCTTATGGCTGCAATCCCCTTACCGGGTTAAGTGTCATCAACAACCGCTGAATAGGATAGCGCTACATACAATAAATATTTCTATAAATATTTATGTTCATGAAATCACAAGTGCAATATAGGAAAACACAGTTTAGCCTTTTGTTAATCCACCTGTCGTGTCAGATTTAGAAATTATGCTTTACAGCAAAAGCAATCCAAGCGTTTGTGTAAGTTTATCGATCGCACGATAAAACATTAAGTACACTTAGCATCAGGTAGCTCGGTCACGAATATCAGAAAAGCAATCAAATGAATAATCCTTTGATGATCTTCAGATGTTTTCACTCACGAGACTCCCAGTTACACAACAAATGTTCAGTTTGTTCCATAAAGATTATTTTATATCCAAAATACCTCTGTTTGTTTGTCGCGTTATTTTCAGAAATCCACAGGAAAGAGCGGTCACGACAACGCAGACGAAAATATAATCGATAATATATCAACCGCAAATGTCTTTCACAGTAGGAGAGGGAAAGGAAATTGCTGCCCGAATTCTGTTGCGCTAGCAAAACTCATGTGACCACTTGACGCAATGTTTTCGTTCTGGCTCATTTTTCAAAATAAAAGCCTGAAACTATGTCTTAAGACTGTTGACACCTTGAGGAAGCAATAGGAAAAGGAATCTGGTTTAAATCCAGCAAAGGGAGGCTATGGAACATGGAGTTTTCAAAAAGAAGCCACTTCCTGTTTAGATTTTCCTCAGGGTTTCGCCTGCAATATCAGTTCTGTTATACTCACAGACAATATTTCGACAGTTTTGGAAACTTTAGAGTGTTTTCTATCCAATACTGATAATAATATGCACATATTAGCAACTGAGACTGAGGAGATGGCCGTTTACAATGGGCACCTTTTCATCCAAGCTACTCAATATTGCCCCTGCAGCCATATGAAGTTAAACGATAACATTATTTAAACGTTAACTACGTTAACATTCTTTAAACGTTGTCTGAACCCTAATTCTCTTTACACATGCCATGGGGCCTGGACAACGTTTCACGGCTGAGATGCCACTCTTACGTGAAATCATTGGATCAGTGTCAATCATTTGTCGATCATATTTGAACAGACACATGTTAGTGACACCAGAACATATTTCATCAACAAGATACAGTATGTGTAATACATGAGACACTGACTTGAAAACATATCTTAAGAATATGTGAAGTATGCTAATGACATGTCGGTTTTACCATGCATTTCTCTGTTGTGTGTGCACTGTGACTGTATCAAAGGGAATACATGTGCTTAATGAACAGCTTTTAACTTGCCACAGGGTAAAAACTGGTTGAAATTTTGTCATTACAAGCAGTTTTACATGAATTATTAGGTAATTTCAACCAGTTTTGCCTGCTGGGTTAACACCAAGTTGTTGAATAAACATGGGTGGGTGTTCATGGACATGTATTTTCAATGCATTCCCTCCCAAAAACACAGGGAATGATGCTTGTGCAAGCCACATACATGTCTTAATTTATCAATTGTACAGTGTGTTGAAAATCCCATTGATATGTCTGGGGGAAAAGTCTGGGCTATTTATTGGAATGCACATTTTCCTAATGAATATCCATGTTTGGGGTTAATGTTGTATGTGTAGACATGCAAGCAGACTATTTAACTTGCTTGAATATTTTTTAAAGAGATTGTGGATGTTACAACACACACCCTTCTCATATCGATGCATTTAATGGAATAATTTTCTTGGATTATTAATCTAATTTAGTTTAGTTGTGTGTACGTCAGAGGAAAAAAATCAGTTAACCACCTAACTGAGGAACACAATTTAACCTTGCGCAATACCCTAGATGCAGTTGCACCCCTAAAAACGAAAAACATTTGTCATAAGAAACTAGCTCCCTGAAATACAGAAAATACCCGGGCTCTGAATCCAGCTGTCAGACAATTGGAACGGAAATGGCGCCACACCAAACTGGAAGTCTTCCGACTAGCTTGGAAAGACAGTACAGTGCAGTATCGAAGAGCCCTCACTGCTGCTCGATCATGCTATTTTTCCAACTTAATTGAGGAAAATAAGAACAATCCGAAATGTCTTTTTGATACTGTCGCAAAGCTAACTAAAAAGCAGTATTCCCCAAGAAAGGATGGCTTTCACTTCAGCAGTAATAAATTCCTGAACTTCTTTGAGGAAAAGATCATGATCAATAGAAAGCAAATTACAGACTCTTCTTTAAATCTGTGTATTCCTCCAAAGTTCAGTTGTCCTGAGTCTGCACAAATCTGCCAGGACCTAGGATCAAGAGAGACACTCCAGTGTTTTAGTACTATATCTCTTGACACAATGATGAAAATAATCATAAACCTTCAAGCCACACACGGGACCTTATTCCAACTGAACTACTGAAAAAGCTGCTTCATGTGCTTGGCCCTCCTATGTTGAACATAATAAACGGCTCTCTATCCAACGGATGTGTACCAAACTTACTAAAACTGGCAGTAATAAAGCCTCTCTTGAAAACGCCAAACCTTGACCGAGAAAATATAAAAACCTTATAGGCATAATATGCCAATATATTATATCGAATCTTCCATTCCTCTCAAGAATTTTAGAAAAAGCTGTTGCGCTGCAAAACACTGCCTTCCTGAAGACAAACAATGTATACGAAATGCTTCAGTCTGGTTTTAGACCCCATCATAGCACTGAGACTGCACTTGTGAATTTGGGAAAGGACCTTTTAATGGCGTTAGACCGAGGCTCTGCATCTGTCCTCGTGCTCCTAGACCTTAGTGCTGCTTTAGATACCATCGATCACCACATTCTTTTGGAGAGATTGGAAACCCAAATTGGTCTACACGGACAAGTTCTGGCCTGGTTCAGATCTTATCTGTTGGAAAGATATCAGTTGGTCTCTGTGAATGGTTTGTCCTCTGACAAATCAACTGTAAATTCCAGTGTTCCTCAAGGTTCCGTTTTAGGACCACTATTGTTTTCACTATATATTTTACCTCATGGGGATGTCATTCGAAAACATAATGTTAACTTCCACTGCTATGCGGATGACACACAGCTGTACATTTCAATGAAACATGGTGAAGCCCCAGAATTGCCCTTGCTAGAAGCCTGTGTTTCAAACATAAGGAAGTGGATGGCTGCAAACTTTCTACTTTTAAACTCGGACAAAACAGAGATGCTTGTTCTAGGTCCCAAGAAACAAAGAGATCTTCTGTTGAATGTGGCAATTAATCTTCATGGTTGTACAGTCGTCTCAAATAAAACTGTGAAGGACCTCGGCGTTACTCTGGACCCTGATCTCTCTTTTGACGAACATATCAAGACTGTTTCAAGGACAGCTTTTTTCCATCTACGTAATATTGCAAAAATCAGAAACTTTCTGTCCAAAAATGACGCAGAAAAATTAATCCGAGCTTTTAACTTCTAGGTTAGACTACTGCAGTGCTCTACTTTTCAGCTACCCGGATAAAGCACTAAATAAACTTCATTTAGTGCTAAACACGGCTGCTAGAATCCTGACTAGAACCCAAAAATGTGATCATATTACTCCAGTGCTAGCCTCCCTACACTGGCTTCCTGTTAAGGCAAGGGCTGATTTCAAGGTTTTACTGCTAACCTACAAAGCTTCACATGGGCTTTCTCCTACCTATCTTTCCGATTTGGTCCTGCTGTACACACCTACATGTACGCTACGGTCACAAGACGCAGGCCTCCTAATTGTCCCTAGAATTTCTAAGCAAACAGCTGGAGGCAGGGCTTTCTCCTATAGAGCTCAATTTTTTTGGAATGGTCTGCCTACCCATGTGAGGGACGCAGACTCGGTCTCAACCTTTAAGTCTTTACTGAAGACTCATCTCTTCAGTGGGTCAAATGATTGAGTGTAGTCTGGCCCAGGAATGTGAAGGTGAACGGAAAGGCTCTGGAGCAACAAACCGCCCTTGCTGTCTCTGACTGGCCGGTTCCCCTCTCTCCATTGGGATTCTCTGCCTCTAACCCTATTACAGGGGCTGAGTCACTGGCTTATTGGTGCTCTTCCATGCCGTCCCTAGGAGGGGTGCGTCACTTTAGTGAGTTGAGTCACTGACGTCATCTTCCTGTCTGGGTTGGCGCCCCCCCTTGGGTTGTGCCGTGGCGGAGATCTTTGTGGGCTATACTCGGCCTTGTCTCAGGATGGTAAGTTGGTGGTGGAAGATATCCCTCTAGTGGTGTGGGGGCTGTGCTTTGGCAAAGTAGGTGGGGTTATATCCTGCCTGTTTGGCCCTGTCTGGGGGTATCATCGGATGGGGCCTCCTGTCTCAGCCTCCAGTATTTATGCTGCAGTAGTTTATGTGTCGGGGGGCTCGGGTCAGTCCTTTCTGTCCCAATCCACCTGGCCGTGCTGCTGCTCCAGTTTCAACTGTTCTGCCTGCAGCTATGGAACCCTGACCTGTTCACCGGACGTGCTACCTGTCCCAGACCTGCTGTTTTCAACTCTCTAGAGACAGCAGGAGTGGTAGAGATACTCTCAATGATCGGCTATGAAAAGCCAACTGACATTTACTCCTGAGGTGCTGACTTGCTGCACCCTCGACAACTACTGTAATTATTATTATTTGACCATGCTGGTCATTTATGAACATTAGAACATCTTGGCCATGTTCTGTTATAATCTCCACCCTGCACAGCCAGAAGAGGACTGGCCACCCTTCATAGCATGGTTACTCTCTAGGTTTCTTCCTAGGTTTTGGCCTTTCTAGGGAGTTTTTCCTAGCTGTTGTGCTTCTACACCTGCATTGCTTGCTGTTTGTGGTTTTAGGCTGGGGTTCTGTACAGCACTTTGAGATATCTGCTGATGTAAGAAGGGCTACATAAATACATTTGATTTGTAATTTTTATTTTATTTTTAACAGCTGTCCCTCAACAGAAAGTAAGCTTCAGCAGGCAATTCAAAATGTACAGGATTGCCCTGAAAAAAATATATTTAACCCCGATGGGATCAGCTGTATAAATAAAGGTTGAACAACTAAAATAAATTGTGTCACCATCCCACAATCGCAGAAACCTTGCATGCTGCTCTGGTTCATACTTTGTTGCAGAAGTTAGCAGAAGGAAGTGGGTCTAAACCGTTTTGGCAGCAGTAAATTATGAACATTTCCCAAATGTAAATTTATCTAAAAGCCAGATATTTACAGAAGATTCAGTGCTGATTCTTGCCATTCTCTGGACCACTGTGGTAGTAACCTGTTTGGTCAGCACTGTTAGAGAGCTTACTACAGAGGCTACAGCTGTTAGATTTGTTACCTCTCACCCTGAGTACTGCCTGGTCTCCGATACATTTACAGTGCATTCGGAAAGTATTCAGACCCCTTAACTTTTTCTACATTTTCTTATGTCACAGCCTTAATCTAAAATGGATTACATAGATGTTTTCCCTCGTCAATCTACACACAATACACCATAGTGACAAAGCAAAAAACATTTGGGAAATTTTAGCAAATGTATAAAAAAAACTGAAACATCACATTTAAATAAGTATTCAGATTATTTACTCAATAACTTGTTGAAGCACCTTTGGCAGCGATTACAGTCTCAAGTCTTCTTGGGTATGACGCACAAGCTTGGCACACCTGGATTTGGGGAGTTCCTCTCATTCTTCTCTGCAGGTCCTCTCAATCTCTGTCAGGTTGGATAGGGAGCGTTGCTGCACAGCTGTTTTTAGGTCTCTCCGGAGATGTTCAAGTTGTAGAAACATCTCAAGGATGATCAATGGAAATAGGATGCCCCTGAGCTGAATTTCAAGTCTTATAGCAAACGGTCTGAATACTTCGGTAAATAAGGTTCCTGTTTTTACAAAATTATAAATATCTGTTTTCGCTTTGTCATTATGGGGAATTGTGTGTAGATAGTTTTATTTAACACATTTTATAATAAGGATGTAACGTAACAAAATGTGGAAAAAGTCAAGGGGTCTGAATACTTGCAGTGTATTTCGTGTTTGTCACGCCTGCTCCTGCTCCCCCTCCCTGGAGCTCGAAGGCGCCAGGCTCCCCAGTATTACGCACTCCTACCATCATCGTTACACACACCTGCCTTCCCTCCGTCAAGCTCATCAACGATCAATGGACTCATCTGGACTCAATCACCTCTGTCATTACCTCCCCTATATCTGTCTGGTTCCCTGCTCTGTTCCCCGCTTAAGCATTAATTGTCATGTGTCGTTGTTTACCCGTGTGCTGACGCTGTTCCTGGTTTGCTACCTGTCTGTTCCTGAATAAATGTTGACTCCCTTTACCTGCTTCTCATCTCCAGCGTCGGTCGTTACAGAATGCTAAAGACGTCATATGAAGCATCGGGGAGTGCTGGCGTTCCGGTTGTTGGTGACATCGTGTCCGGGGGCCGCCACCGATGGAACCAGGGGTGCCTAAGCCAGCTCGTCGGGCTGTCACACACTAGCTGGCTCGAGAGGCTCTTACCCCGGTTGACTCGGAAGGCGCACAACCCACGTCGGGCCTCACCCGGATCGTCATGTTTTTACTCCCAGGCGGCTCGTCAGGCTGCTACGCCTCCGCTGGATCATCGGGCTCCCACCCCTCAACGGGATTGCCAGGCTTTCAACGGGATTGCCAGGCTTTTTCCGGCCTCAGCCAGATCGTCATGTTTTCACATCCCAGCTGGAACGTCGGGCTCCTATGCCTCAGCTGGCTCGCCAGGCTCCCATGCCTCTGCCGGTTCGAGAGTTTACGCTCAGCTGGCTTGTCAAGTACCCATGCCTCGGCCGGCCCGTCGGGCTCCCCCAGGTGGGATGCTGGTTTGCGCCCCTAGAGGGGGGGGGGGGGGGGGTACTGTCACGCCTACACCTGCCCCCCTGTCACGCGCATCAGTGATCATTGGACTCACCAGGACTCAATCACCTCTGTCATTACCTCCCCTATATCTGTCAGCTTCCCCGCTCTATTCCCAGCTTCAGCATTAATTGTAGTTGTTTACCCGACTCTGTTCCTGTTTTGTTACCTGTCTGTTCTTCAATAAACGTTGACTTCCCGTACCTGCTTCTCATCTCCAGCGTCCGTCCTTACAGTATTACTATGGACAACAACTTGGATTCTTGAGGTGTGTGTGTTTGTGTACGTGTGTCTGTCTATCTCTATATCTGTCTCCTATTTCATCCACACACCTGAGTGCCAGCGAGTTTGAATTGTCCACAGTGTTGTTGAAATAAACTTTCCAAAGACTCCATCTGGATTCCTCTTTTCTATCGGCCCCAACCCTGTTCTTATCCCTGTGCCGGCAGACAGTACAGAGATACTGTAGCGGTACCGTTTCTTCATGTCAGACCCAGCCACAAAACACTGTTAACACAATATAGGTAGATAGCTAGCTAGACCTAGAATCAGAGCCTCGAAAGGAGAGAGCCTCTACATCTGAGCAGCCAGGCTGGGTGTTTATCAGCTATTTTTACCCCAAAACAGCTTGACAGGGCGTGGGTGATCTCTCCCTCTAGCCAAGTCCTGGTTCTTGTTTGTTTAGTGTGAGGGTAGTGTATGGGTTGTGTGAGGTCTTATAAACTCCACAGGGGTCCAGAGAAGCCTGGCTGGAGGCCGTCCATACAGTTTCTGGCACTCACACCACCCAGCAGGAGAGTTGAGATCTGATCTGCCTGATGTCTGCAAGTGGGTTTAACTTCCATCACAGAGAAACAGATTCTACAGTTTCACTACAACTCATGAAAATGCAGTACGGAATGACAATTCATTATCAGCCAATACTTGCATTAACTTTAACTGGTGTTAAGTTTATTTTTGTCCAGTCTCCAGAAGTCTCACCACTTTCTAACCTTCATAAAAACACTGAATTATGTTACTATCCTATTCCCAGGACTCCAACACCCAACCAATCTCTAAGGACCTTAGAGCTCCGTCCAGACTACAGTCCTATGCTAATTAACACAAAACTGCTCATTTTTTAGCAGTTTCTGATAAAATTGCTATTCTTGTGGCCTCATGCAGAACCAATTAGGTCTAATAAATCTTATCTGTGTTTTAGTGTGGTTGTTGGAGCTTCAGAACACCACTGGGCTGACCTCTACTCCACACCGCTGTAGGTAGAGGTGGACTGCCTCATTAAGTCTCAGCTGTCCAGGATTTGAGGATTATTGCCATGCTGCTTTATCGTTAAAGATGATTTGAGATGAGTTGGCTAGCAGCTGGGTAATTTTTAATGTAATCTTTGGGTTATTTTCAGTGTCATCGTAATTTCAATTTTGCTTGCATATTTTTGAACTCTCTACCATCGTGCCCTCTCCCTTTCCTACAAACATATACACACAATCAAGAAACGATGTCGAATTTTAAATAATTGATTTGTTTTGCCTGCATTTCAGAACATACATCACAGCACGTCAGAGAATTGTCCACAATAATGAACAAAGAATATATATTTTTTAAATAGCACACCGAAACAAAGCCCAACTGCCTAATTATGTGTTATTTCATAAGTTAAGATTTCAAAAGCTAGGATTGATTATTAAAATTGATTGATATTATTTCATGAACCAATCAGTTCAAACATGACTGAAGCCTCAGCTGAAATTGCTGTGCACACTCAGATCGCAATCTGAGAAAAACAAAGCATTGGTGAGTGTGACACTGTCTGTCTTCAGTGGTATTAACACAGATCTATCGATCATACAGTGTCAGAGCTAGTCAATATATGTTCAAATTCACTGACACATACTGCTTAAGCGATCTTAGGTGACAGCACACACATCTTGCTGTTTTGCCATAAAATAACATTTGGTCAAAATTGTCACGCCCTGACCTTAGTTATCTTTGTTTTCTTTATTTTGGTTAGGTCAGGGAGTGACTAGGGTGGGTATGTTAGTTTTACCTTGTCTATGGGTTTTGTATATCTAGGTTTTTTTGTAAGTCTAGGTTTATTGTATGTCTATGGTGGCCGGAATTGGTTCCCAATCAGAGGCAGCTGTTTATTGTTGTCTCTGATTGGGGACCATATTCCCTTGGGTATTTTGTGGGTTCTTGTCTATATGTAGTTGCCTGTTAGCACTCATGTCTATAGCTTCACCGTTCGGTTGTTTGTTATTTTGTTTCAGTGTTCATTTGTTTAATAAATTAAGAATGTACGCTTACCACGCTGCGCCTTGGTCTCCTCCTTACGACAGATGTGACACAAAATATTGTTACATAGAGAACAAGTGGAAAACATTGTGTGGACTAATGACTGTCAATATTTAAGTAATAACTGTATTTCATAAATAAAGCACTATTCACAATCCTCAAAATGTAACATTTGTATTTCAAATAAATTGTTATAGAAAGAATGTCATATATTATTCATACAAATATATAGAGATTTGTGTGCAACAGTAGTTGAACTAAAAGCAAAGAAGCACATACCATTGACTAGGCAAAAAGCAGGCACAAATTCATTAAAACAAACTAAAAGTAAATTTAACAGAGCTATAAATAGTCTTAAGAGCATATTAGCATTGGAATATGAGACACTCATGGCTCATCCAGCCATTGTTCTATCACGATGACCAAAATGCAGCGTGGTATGTGTTCATGATGATATTTTAATTACAGAAAGCACTGAACACAAAACAATAAAGGACTAACAACCGTGAAGTTATAATAAGAACTGTGCTGACACAAGCAACTGACATAGACAATAACCCACAATGACAAAACAGGCTACCTAAATATGGTTCCCAATCAGAGACAACGACTAACACCTGCCTCTGATTGAGAACCATATCAGGCCAAACACAGAAACAGACAAACTAGACATCCAACATAGAATGCCCACTCAGATCACAGCCTGACCAAACAAAACATACAAACATACAAAGCAAACTATGGTCAGGATGTGACAAACTCACAGGAACACAAACAATTATCCTGTCACTCCCACTACATACAAGAGCAGGTACTTATACATTCTTGTTCAGTGGAAGAAAAAAAAATTCTCGCAACAGCCTGGCAGCTGATACACCGTGGCATGTAGGAATTCCCATGCTGGGGCACACAGTCTGGGAAAGTTGATATCAAACACATAATAGAACTTCAAGCACTGATCCAGTGCACCAAAAAGTGTACCTTGCTCCAATGCCTGTCCGCTAATGATTGTAAACACCTGTGAGCAGAGACAATTGTCCCCAAGAGCCAACACAAATAGGTAGGGTCTGGTCACCTTTGCCTGGTGCAGGTACTCAACCATGTTGGTCCCAACCTGTTAGATAGAAATCATTAGATTTTACAATATGAGGACTTGTGCAAAGCATGGAAGCACACTGACACACTATTTATTTTGTATATTATATAGCCATTTATATCCATATAAACACTCATTCCCTGTTTGTTGCCTAGATCTTCCATTCATTTTGGGCTAAGGTTAATGTACACAGCAATGCATTGGAGTGTGCAGTTATGCATAACATATTTTGAAATGCTGTTCCTTTCATTCAGTGTTTACAAATTCTGTCATCTAATTTTCCCATGAATACCCTTATGCCTATCCACTATTTAAACTTACAAGTTGATGAAGGACTTTCTGGTCTCTTCGAAGCCGGGTAAGAATGTCTTCCTGCCATTGACAGAAGTCTTAAGGCGATGTTACCTTTCCTATCCGGAGAGAAGAATGTTTAGTGATAAACTTGATTGTTTTAGGCAAAAGAAAATCATGAGCATCTTGAGGCATGACCAGCAGCATCATTTCAAACTATACCTGCTCTTCGAAGAAAAGATCTTGGGCCTGCTTCTCTCGGCTGGCGACTCAAAGTATTTTGTACACGAAGACCGCAATCCAGTTCTCAGCTAGTTTCGCCGGGTTAAAAATTGAGAAGTCCTGAGCAATCTGTCGTAAAGCAGACAAACAATTACTTTTCCATTGCAGTTAATCACTAGTCTGGCTAGCACCTAAGTTTCAAAGTCCTCTTGACCTCCATTTGGAATGGCTCTTTGATCTTGTTGGCACAGTGTGTCGACAATGAAGGGGGCTGTGCTTTTACTGGTTAGCGCTCCTCTGTGTCTTTCTCACTCCGCCACCCACACGCACAGCCACACACAGCCCCCGAGCGCTGCCCGTTCTATTACAATAGTTGCATTTTCAAATCCGAACAATGAGAGGTCTCAATCTCAGGAGAAGAAAAAAACAGTTGAGAGAACCGGTCAAACCCCGCGCACAATTTCTGAGCAAATATTGCATTAACAAACGGCCTCCTTTCCAGACAAGTGCGGTCACAGCTCTCCCTGCACTGTGAGTCACGTGGGTCACGTCAGCCAGGCTAGTTAATCACAGCAAACAGAATCAAGTTCAAGTCTGTTTGTTTTTTTAACAACTTTTAACCCACCAGTATTCAGCAGACTTTTAAGGGATAGTTTCACCCACATTTCTAAATGACATACTTTGACGGGTTCATAAGCCAGGTCAAATGGTGAACAAAGCAAAGGGAGAGAGGAACGAGCAAAATGAATAGGGGTGGCAGTAGGGCCGAGGTTCGAAAGGCAGGCCTGTGACCGGCAGATTGCCGGTTTCAACCCCCGAGTTGCCTGCAGGGAGTGATCTGGCAGCCAGACGGTTACCAGCTACATTATCACTGTATACGGCAACAACAGCAGGTATTGTTGTTATGCCTTTGAGAAAGGCACTTTACCCCTAAGTTTACCCCTTTTTGCCTTTACCTCCCTTATCTCACCTCACTTGCTCACATTGTATATAGACTTATTTTTCTACTGTATTATTGACTGTATGTTTGTTTTACTCCATGTGTAACTCTGTGTTGTTGTATGTGTCGAACTGCTTTGCTTTATCTTGGACAGGTCGCAATTGTAAATGAGAACTTGTTCTCAACTTGCCAACCTAAGTGTCCATGAGCTTCTCCCAGCCTGAGGTGTGTTTTGTGTGACAGGTTGGTCACTGAGACAGAATATCTGTGTAAATGACCAATAAAGCATGTATGGTAAAATGAAGTTGTAGGAATTATGGAAGGGCTCAGAAGAGGTCGCACTTTGGCTGTGATAATTATTTGATGAAGTAGTATTTCCCACTTTACTCTCCGTTCTTCTCCCCATCAAGTTGACTCGTCGTCATTCTCAATGAACATGACCCCATGCTTAGTGTGACCAATTGATCAGCTTCAATATGGCGATCAAACTGCTGGTGACGTTGGCTGTCTAAGGAGATATAAGTTCTAATTGAGAACGCTTGCATAAGATTACACTTACACTACTCTCCTCTCTACTGACCTATGATTGCGTCACCGAATTGATTGGATCGTTGCTGTGGGTGTGGCTGGCGCACAGAGCCCTGTGTACCGTTTTAGCTTCTTAATGGCATTATAGAAAAGCTCCATCAAAACAAAGGAAATGAGAGAGTGGTACTAATAGGTGTTAAAAGATCTCGCACTCCACACACAAACACACACACACACACACGCACACATGCAGGCATGGTCCCTCCTTCGTGCACGCACACAAACACACACTTACACACGCACAGCACACATACAGGGAGCTGAGTTATTTGTTTAATCAGTCTAGGTATGCCTGCTGAGTAGTTTAGAAGTCTTTATTAGAGGGGGAGGAAAAGAGCTGGATCTGGATGTAGAGAATGACGTGGGAGGTCCTAGTGCGTCAGTAGAGAGCAGAGAGAGAAGAAGAGCGAAAGTGGAAGGGAATGAGAGAGAGTGAGGGGGGAGAACTCTTGGTTTTAATCACTATTCCCCCCACTGAGTCTCTCTAGATCAGGCAGTACAAGACTGATAGTACAGACTAGGGTCTGCCTCACAGCTGGGATAACCAAGCTCCATGTACTTTCAACGTTCTATCGTTCTCTGATATTAATATGTTCAGTTTCTAAAGGATGGTGGACCTAGAGTATAAACAAATATTTTTTTATTGAAATTAGTGAAATATTAATTTTGATTTTATAATTGTATAATATTTAATGGTTTAATGTCTCTCAAAGGATTTCATTAATGTAGTGAAGGGCTAGAGGATTTTATGGCAATTGGTGCGAGACTGGCAAGTAGGCTAATATTGTGGGCACTTTAATTGCATGTAAGCTTTACAACTGAATGGTGTCTAAAACCTACTGAACTGTGTCTAAAACCTATTTCACACAGAATTCACAAAATACAAATATGGCCATGTTTATACAGTATGATCCCATTTCAAAATGTAAAATTATCACCACTTTCTTGCCGGTGTACCCCTTATATACATCCCGTTGGGTAACCAGCACCGGGGAGGGGTGCGAGCAAGAGACATACAGTTATATTATTTTTTTACTTTGGCCTTGGTATGGTAACACTGTTAATCAAGTTCTAAATTCCTCTGTCAAAATGCATTGCTTTTATTTTTCTTCATATTCCCAACTGTAGGTTAGCTATTTTATCTTGCCAAACTTGCCATGTGTTAATTTTCATGTTATGATTAATAAAAACTCAAAACGTTGTCAAATATGTTCTGGTAATTAAAGTATTCTGTATTACCCAGCTAGCCAGATAGCTAGATAGCTAGCTAACAAGCTTGCAACAAACCAAACATTGTCTAGAAAGTTGATTTTAGTTGCCTGACTTGGATTGACAGATTATCTAAAATAAATGTTTAAATAAATGTTGAGGTTTTTTGCGTGCAAAAAGATTTATCAGCTGTAGTATGCTGTTGGTGATCAGGCCTAACCACCGTTGTGTCGTCAGCAAACGTAATAATGGTGTTGGAGTTGTGGGGGAACAGGGAGTACAGGAGGGGACTAAGCACGCACCCATGAAGGGCCCCCGTGTTGAAAGTCAGCATGGCGGATGTGTTGTTGCCCACAGTACCTTCCCCCACCTGGGGGCGGCCCATCAGGAAGTTGAGTACAGTTGCAGAGGGTGAGTTGTTCAGTCCCAGTGTCCTGAGATTAGCAATGAGCTTTGAGGGCATTGAATGCTGAGCTGTAGTCGATAAACAGCATTCATCACATAGGTGTCCCTCTTGTCCCCGGTGAGAGAGGGCCGTGTGGAGTGCAATAGAGATTGAGTCATCTGTGGATCTGTTGGGGTAGTATGCCAATTGGAGTGGATCCAAGGTGTCTGGGTTGATGGTGTTCATATAAGCCATGACCAGCCTTTCAAAGAATTTCATGTCTACAGATGTGAGTGCTACGGGGCGATAGATAGTCATTTAAAAGAAAGTGGTATACCTAGTCAGTTGTACAACAATGCCTTCAACTGAAATGTGTTTGCTGCATTTAACCCAACCCTTCTGAATCAGAGAGATGTGGGGGGCTGCCTTAACTGACATCCACATCTTCAGCACATGGGGAACAGCTCAGGGATTCGATCCAGCAACCTTTTGGTTACTAGGCTACTAGGTTACTAGGCTACTAACCACTAGGCTACCTGCCGCCCCAGGTTACCTTTGAGATTTTGTGCAAAGAAACTATGGTGATCTGCTTGAAACATGTAGGTATTATAGACTGGGCCAGAGAGAGGTTGAAAATGTCAGTCAAGACAATTGCTAGCTGGTCAGCGCATTCACTGCCTTTTTGGTATGCAACTCCAGTGTAGATGTGGCCTTGTGTTGTAGCTTATTGTCCCTCTCCCAGTGTCTGGTGTAAAGCAGACTGAAGCAGGGTTTCCTCTAGGCCTGTGCTTAGGTCCATCCGTTTCTTTTAATCCTGAAAAACTCCCCAGTCTAATCCGATGTCAGGCAAACCCTTAATATGATGCAACCAGCACCATTCTTGAAAATGATGAGGCAGTTACTCAGTGATGTGTTGTGATGTATTTGCCACAAACATAAGGCATTGCATTTAGGCCAAAATGGCATACTTTTGCTGTTGTTTTTTTTTTAAATATTACTTTAGCGCTTTGTTGCATACAGGATGTATATTTTGAAACATTTTATTTTTATTTTCACTTTGTCATTTAGGTCATTATTGTGGAGTAACTAGAATGTTGTTGATCCATCCTCAGTTTTCCATTTACAGCCTTTAACTCTGTAGCTGCTTTAAAAACAGCAATGGCCTCATGGTGAAATCCCTGAGCAGTATCCTTCCTGCAGCTCAGTTCAGAAGGATCTGTATCTTTGTTGTGTCTCGGTGGTTAAATACATCATCCACAGTATACATTTTACGTTGACCGTGCTTAAAGAGATATTCAAGTGTCTGCTGTGTTATTGTTACCAATCTACCAATCACTGCCTTTCTTTACGATGCTTTCGAAAAGTTCCCTGGTCTTTGTAGTTGAATCTGTGGTTGAAATGGAATACTTGACTGAAGGACCTTACATGTGTTGTATTTGTGGGGGACAGAGGAAGAAAAAAAATCATATCATATCATATTTCACAAGATGTTGTTTTTTTACTTTCGCTAACATTTGTATAATTTGTTTTCATTTTGACATTATGGTGTATTTTGTGTAGATTAATGACCAAAATAAATCACAACTAAATCCATTTCAATCCCACTTTGACATGGATCCTATAGGTCCTAGAGCTGAAGACCTCTGTTAGAGAAATCCTCTGATCATATTTGTAAGTCCCCCAAATTAGAAGCTTCAATGAAGGAGTGCCCTCCTTTACCACACGGCACCAGGGAATTCTGTGTTTAAATTAATTTAAGTCTCTAAGGGGCGTTGCCTCAGTTAATCCGAATGTTCTGAAGGATCATTAGTGTTGGATAGAGAGAGAGAGAGGGAGAGCTGAAAGACTGGGCGCTAATTGTGACGGGAGAGAAAATGACTGGCTAAGTAATGAGACAGCTGAAAGGAGGTGGCGGTGCGGGTGGCATGCATTCTTATGAAACATCAGGCGTTTGGGGTTTAGGTAATCATATGTATATGAGGCAGACTGGCTGTGGGGAAAGAGCATCAAATAAGAACATGAATAGTTGGACACCTAAAGATTGGCTGGTAAGTGTTACAGTATGCTGCGAGAGAATACAACTGATAGTGAATTGTGATGTAACCTTTAGAAATAATCAACCACAATTCAACCCATCTGTTCCCCGCACCTACAGTTCAAAACAAACAAAATGCTATTTTCCTTGGACATCAGGGGGGGGGGATATTCCCTTCAACAACAGATCACCACAACATGCTGCCTGGAGCCATCAATTACAGACCATTAAGGTGTCGCCCGATCAAGGGGCTGCATCATCTTGTTAGACTCCATTTCACTCAGTTCGTTAGAGTTGATACTCCCAGCACCTGTCTCAACACGACAGACACAATTAACACATATGGCTATTTATAGCAGCTGTGTTCAGCCAATGGGATCTGATGGGAATTACGGCATAACTTCTACAGGAGGTCGTCTGGTCGTTGGTGGTGTCACTGTATAAAGTCCTAGTAACATTTAGAAGGAAAACAGGAACATTATTATTTCTCTTTACAAATAACGATTAAATATAGCTTCATTCAGGCTTTTCAAATTAAAGATCCCATACAGGATCTTAAGAGCTTACAAATTAGTAACATTTATGAATGGGAATTCATAACATATCATACAAATTGCACTTACAGTTTTAAAATAATAACTCAAACAAAAGATCTGGAGCATCACTTTAAGAATATGAGATTTTATAATAGGACCTTTAAACCTTAAGCAGACACTATATTGTAAGATATCTGAGGAAATACACTATATGGCCAAAAGTATGTGGAGAATCCTTCAAATTAGTGGATTCGACTATTTCAGCCACATCCATTGATGACAGGTGTATAAAATCGAGCACACTGCCATGCAAACTCCATAGACAAACATTGGCAGTAGAATGGCCTTACTGAAGAGCTCAGTGACTTTCACCTGGCGCCGTCGTAGGATGGCACCTTTCCAACAAGTCAGTTCATCAAATTTCTTCCCTGCTACAGCTACACAGGTCAACTGTAAGTGCTGTTATTGTGAAGTTTAAACATTTACCAACAACAACGGCTCAGCCGCGAAGTGGTAGGCCACACAAGCTCACAGAATGGGTCCACCGAGTGCTGAAGCACGTACAAATTGTCTGTCCTCAGTTCCAACACTCACTACCGAGTTCCAAACTGTCTCTGGAAGCAAAATCAGCACAAGTGCTTCTATAGCAGAGCAGCCGCACAAAATCCTAAAATCACCATGTGCATTGCCAAGCGTCGGATGGAGTGGTGTAGCTCACCGCCATTGGACACTGCAGTAGAAATGCTTTCTCTGGAGTAATGAGTCACTATTCACCATCTGGAAGTCTGACGGACGAGTCTGGGTTTGGCGGATGCCAGGAGATTTCTACCTGACCAAATGCATAGTGTCAACTGTAAAGTTTGGTGGAAGAGGAACAATAGTCTGGGGCTGTTTTTCATGGGTCGGGCTAGGCCCCTTAGTTCCAGTGAAGGTAAATCTTAACACTACAGCATACAATGACATTCTAGACAATTCTGTGCTTCCAACTTTGTGGCAACAGTTTGGGAAGGCCCTTTCCTCATTTAGCATGATAATGCCCCCATGCACTAAGCGAGGTCCATACAGAGATGGTTTGTCGAGATCAGTGTGGAAGAACTTGACTGGCCTGCACAGAGTCCTGACCTCAACCCCATCGAACCCCTTTAGGATGAATTGGAACGCCTACAGCGAGCCAGGCCTAAATCGCCCAACATCAGTGTCCGACCTCACTAATGCTCTTGTAGCTGAAAGGAAGCAAGTCCCCGCAGCAATGTTCCCACGTCTAATGGAAAGCCTTCCCAGAGGAGTGGAGGCTGTTATAGCAGCAAAGGGTGGACCAACTCCATATTTATGCCCATGATTTTGGAATGAGATGTTCCACAAGCATCTTTTGGCCATGTAGTGGATGTTAAGTAGACAGCATGGGACAATAGTGTCAGCGGCCTTACACACAACATCACATCACACTAGCAGAGGAACGTTATCAATGAAACGTCACAATGCGGTGCAGAGTGTTAGATTTGGCTGCTTCAAGGCAAGGAGACCCCCGGCTCTGCTAAAACCATTGACAACTATGTGCTGTTTTCAAGGGGATGTTAAATAAGTGTTAGCACTCTTTGGTTTTAATTTCATTACCTCTTGAAGAGCCTAGTCAGAACTACATATTTACGATGATTCCATATTTAGCATTCAGTAACTGCATGCTTTTCATTTGTATTTGTATTTTTTAAATGTATTAACCTTTATTTAACTAGGCAAGTCAGTTAAGAACAAATTCTTATTTTACAAGGACGGCCAACCCCGGCCAAACCCTCCCCTAACCCGGACGAAGCTGGGCCAATTGTGCGCCGCCCTATGGGACTCCCGATCACGGCCAGTTGTGATACAGCCTGGGATTGATCATGTTGTTCAAGTGAATGGAGGTTATCCATTTTGGTATGCTAGCTAGCGAAGCAAACAATGTGTAATTTACTGTAGCTTGCTTTATCAGAGATAAGGCTTTTGGAAAAAGCTTGACATTGACATGTCCTCGTCCTGGTAAAGTTGTCAGTCGGACTACTGTCGTCACCACTATAGATGGCATCAAATCAAACAATATCTGGATATACTGTACCCATCTAGTTTATTCCCTGAAAAGCTTGTTAACTTGCCATATTGACGGAATCTGTTATTAGCTAGGTCGCCAACTATTAATCAATGTGGCCAATCATGCAGCAATCATGATTAACCACTCAAAAACAATGTTGAAAAGGGTATAATTTTAGCTAACTTCACTAGGTAGGCCTTCGTTGGTTGGAGAAAAAAGGACATTATGTCTACTTACCACTATGTTTAGCCAACTGTACAAGGTTTCTACCAGTAGCTTGCAAAGTAAACATTATCAGCTAACATTACATCGGCAAATGCTGCTGCTTGACAGGCAGAGCCCATGAAGGACAGGAAATGAACCTAAACCACTCATGCTTGTCAGGTATAGTTTACTTTTTGTTATCACGAAAGAATCCAATTAATGGTGGCCAATATTGACTGATATCGTGAGGCTCCGCTCACGTATCTGAAGTGACATGATCAATAGATTTTTACTGATCATGAAAAGCAGGCAGTTACTTGCTGTATAGTAGATGATAGAGCTACATGTGCACACTTGTTTTGCATGGAATAACCAGAAATGTGACTATTCTCTTCCGAGGTGATGATATTACAACTAAATAGTTAACATTTGTTTAACGATCCCTTGAAAACAGCACGCAGTTGTCAATTGTTTTACCTGAGCTGGGGGACTCCTTGCCCCCCCCCAACAGGCAAATTGAACGCTCTGCGCCTTATTGTGACGCTTTATTGAAAACGACATATTAGCAATATAGTAAACAAACATTAGTCATTGTATAAACTGTTTCTATTGGTGAGGAAGAACTATGTTTTTATACAAGATGAGCAATAAGACACTGCCTTGACGTGAGTTCAGGCTAATAAAGAACTTCGAAACAAATCAAATGTTTTTCGTCACATGCTTCGTAAACAACAGGTGTGAAATAACAGTGAAACGCTTACTTACGGGACCTTGTCAACAATGCAGAGAGGAAGAGAATAATAATAGAAAAGTAAAACACCTAATAATAGATACACAATAACTGGTCTAAGGGGTACCAATACCTAGTCGATGTGCATGGGGGCGAGGTAATTGAGGTAGATAAGTGCAGTACATATCACTAGGAATAAAGGGACAGATACTAAACCGTAGCAGCAGCGTATGTGATGAATCAAAAAAGTTTGTGCAAAAAAAGGGTCAATGGACATAGTCCGGTTAGCTATTTGATTAACTATTTAGCAATCTTACGGCTTCAGGGTAGAAGCTGTTCAGGGTCCTGTTGGTTCCAGACTTGGTGCATCAGTACTGCTTTCCGTGCGGTCGCAGAGAGAACAGTTTATGACTTGAGTGGCTGGAATCTTTGACAATTTTTAGGGCCTTCCTCTGACACTGCCTGGTACAGAGGTCCTGGATGGCAGGGAGCTCGGCCCTGGTGATGTACTGAGTCATCTGCACTACCCTCTGTAGCGCCTTGCGGTCGTAAACCAAGCAGTTGCCATACCAAGCGCTGATCCAGCCAGATGTTGTGCCATCTTCGCGACGGTGTTGGTGTGTTTGGACCATAATCAATGAATCAAATGTATTTAAAAAGCTCTTCTTACATCAGCTGATGTCACAAAGTGCTGTACAGAAACCCAGCCTAAAACCCCAAACAGCAGGCAATGCAGGTGTAGAAGCACCGTATAGATCCTCAGTGATGTGGACACTAAGTGATGAGGAACTAATTCTATATCAATGGTTTATTGCATGATAAATCCATGATAATCGAAAACTTCAACAAGCATTTCTCAACGGCTGGCCATGCCTTCCTCCTGGCTACTCCAACCTCGGCCAACAGCTCCGCCCCCCCCTGCAGCTACTCGCCCAAGCCTCCCCAGCTTCTCCTTTACCCAAATCCAGATAGCAGATGTTCTGAAAGAGCTGCAAAACCTGGATCCGTACAAATCAGCTGAGCTTGACAATCTGGACCCTCTATTTCTGAAACTATCCGCCGCCATTGTCGCAACCACTATTACCAGCCTTTTCAACCTCTCTTTCATATCGTCTGAGATCCCCAAGGATTGGAAAGCTGCCGTTGTCATCCCCCTCTTCAAAGGGGGAGACACCCTGGACCCAAACTGTTACAGACCTATATCCATCGTGCCCTGCCTATCTAAGGTCTTCGAAAGCCAAGTCAACAAACAGATCACTGACCATCTCGAATCCCACCGTACCTTCTCCGCTGTGCAATCTGGTTTCCGAGCCGGTCACGGATGCACCTCAGCCACACTCAAGGTACTAAACAATATCATAACCGCCATCGATAAAAGACAGTACTGTGCAGCCGTCTTCATCGACCTAGCCAAGGTTTGACTCTGTCAATCACCATATTCTTATCGGCAGACTCAGTAGCCTCGGTTTTTCCAATGATTGCCTTGCCTGGTTCACCAACTACTTTGCAGACAGAGTTCAGTGTGTCAAATTGGAGTGCATGTTGTCCGGTCCTCTGGCAGTCTATGGCGGTGCCACAAGGTTCAATTCTCGGGCCGACTCTTTTCTCTGCATATATCAATGATGTTGCGCTTGCTGCGGGCGATTCCCTGATCCACCTCTACGCAGACGACACCATCCTGTATACTTCTGGCCCTTCCTTGGACACTGTGCTATCTAACCTCCAAACAAGCTTCAATGCCATACAACACTCTTTCCGTGGTCTCCAACTGCTCTTAAACGCTAGTAAAACCAAATGCATGCTTTTCAACCGTTCGCTGCCTGCACCCGCACGCCCGACTAGCATCACCACCCTGGATGGTTCCGACCTAGAATATGTGGACATCTATAAGTACATAGGTGTCTGGCTAGACTGTAAACTCTCCTTCCAGACTCATATCAAACATCTCCAATCTAAAATCAAATCTAGAGCCGGCTTTCTAACAAAGCCTCCTTCACTCACGCCGCCAAACTTACCCTAGTAAAACTGACTATCCTACCGATCCTCAACTTCGGCGATGTCATCTACAAAATTGCTTCCAATACTCTACTCAGCAAACTGGATGCAGTTTATCACAGTGCCATCCGTTTTGTTACTAAAGCACCTTCCACCACCCACCACTGCGACCTGTATGCTCTAGTCGGCTGGCCCTCGCTACATATTCGTCGCCAGACCCACTGGCTCCAGGTCATCTACATCTATAAAATTCAAGATAGTTGGGAAAAGATTTGTGTTGTCCCAATGACATGGCCACAATAATAATAATAATGGCCTGTTTTGCATGTTATTTTGTCATTAGTTTGTGTTACATATTAGTATGCAAACAATAAATAAATAAAAATCTTAAAATATAGTTAAAAAAGCTGCATACAAACATGGTCTCTTTCTTGAGTAAGGCAGCTCCAAAATGTAGGTGCTTCAGCCAAGCTCAGTGCTTTCTGTGGTAGCCAGAAAAATAACAGATTATAGGCGTTGGTAATCTTCTCTAGTTGCGCCGTGATTGGCTCAGTGTTCTGCCAGTCATTGGGATGCTACGTCACCTCAGAATCTACAGGGAGAGATAGGCAAAAATCACGTTATATCTACCATAGCTTTGATTGGAATGATCAGGTCAACATCATACTTTCAAAATATAGCTAGACAAGCACTCATCATCATCATGAATCTTTACAATCTACTGCCAAATTTTTTTCAATCCTTGTCATATGCTGAGTAATTGTATCGGTGCTTATTGGCCATTAGACATATACATTACACAATGAGTTGGAAATCACAAATTCAACAATGTATGGTTCAGAAGGGATCAGTGGCTGCCTGTTGCAAAGCAATCACTATTTTGCTTCCTCTGCCTGATTTTCGGTAGAGAGGGTGTGTGGTCCAAGTCTGGGTTTAATGATTAAAAACATCTATCTGAAAGGGTCTCTTTTCCAAGCTTAAAAGGATAATCATTCACACGCAACACCAGAATAGGTTGAATGCATTGGCCATGCTGTCAATCAATCCAGCATGACTTCTGCCGCATTCAGACCACTGTGCCACTTGGGAGGCTGGGAAAATATGTTTTGAATGGTCATCCAACTCGGAATTCCAAGTCGGGAACTCAGGCCTCTTTCTAGAGCTCTGACTTTCCGACCTGAAGATCACTGATGTCATGATTCAACCTAGTTTTGCCAGTTGTCTTGAAAGGATCATACATTCAGAGAATGCAAGACTTTGATGACACATTTTTGCACAATAAGGACCGCCGCACCACCTTCCTGTTCAAGTGAGCACAGCACAACAACTGTAAGTCACAAAATACACTACACGACCAAAAGTATGTGGACACCTGCTCGTCGAACATCTCATTTCAAAATCATGGGCATTAATATGGAATTGGTCCCCCCATTGCTGCTATAACAGCCTCTACTCTTCTGGGAAGGCTTTCCTCTAGATTGGGCGATTATGCCTGGCTCGCAGTCGGCGTTCCAATTCATCCCAAAGGTGGTTGGTGGGGTTGAGGTCAAGGCTCTGTGCAGGTCAGTCAAGTTCTTCCACACTGATCTTGACAAACCATTTCGGTCTGGACCTCACTTTGTCCACAGGGGCATTGTCATGCTGAAACAAGAAAGGACCTTCCCCAAACTAAGGGGCCTAGCCTGATCCATGAAAAAAAAACAGCATTATTCCTCTTCCACCAAACTTTACAGTTGACAATATTCATTGGGGCAGATGGAGTTCTCCATCCACCAAACCCAGATTCGTCATTCAAACTGCCAAATGACGTATTTCCATTGCTCCAGAGTCCAATGGTGGTGAGCTTTACACAATTCCATTTGATGCTTGGCATTGCGCATGGTGATCTAAGGCTTGTTTCGCTGGCTGCTGGGCATGGAATCCAATTTCATGATGCTCCCGACGAACAGTTCTTGTGCTGATGTTGCTTCCAGAGGCAGTATGGAACTCAGTAGTGAGTGTTGTAACAGAGGAGAAACAATTTTTACTCACTTCAGCAATCAGCTGTCCTGTTCTGTAACCTTGTGTGGCCTACCACTTTGCGGCTGAGCCATTGTTACTCCTTGATGTTTTCACTTCACAATAAAAGCACTTACTGTTGACTGGGGCAGCTCTAGCAGGGCAGAAATTTGACGAACTGACTCGTTGGAAAAGTGGCATCCCATGGCGGTACCACGTGAAAGTCACTGAGCTCTTCAGTAAGGCCATTCTACTGCTGTTTGTCTATGGAGATTGCATGGCTGTGTGCTCGATTTTATACACCTGTCAGCAACGGTTGTGGCTGAAATAGACTAATCCACTCATTGGAAGGGGTGTCCACATACACTATATATACAAAAGTATGTCTTGTATGCTGCTGCATAGATGATCGCAACATGCCAGGATATGTATACTGTAGCTAAGAAAGTAATGGTAAGTGTATGTTTTGTAGTAAGCTGTTAGTAGCCCATGTGTGTCACCCTAAGAATTTGGTATCTCAACCACTCAGAACTTAGCCTACTGTTCTGACTTCGTGGTGCACATGTAGCCTATTTTAGAGAAATGAGGTTGGAATGAAGCATTTCATTATTTTGCTTACTTTGTGTAGGCTATTGTATTTATTTAATGTGCTTTTCTCCATAACGAGGGGATAGTATACATGTTTGCCAGTGACAGTCTCTTCTCTTCAGTAAAAGACCCATGTAATTCCAGTTGATATTGTGAGGTCTATATGTCGGTACTGTATATTGTCTTTAAATGTGGATTGTATTTTCCTTCCTTTTTAGACCACATACTCTAGGCCCAATAAAATACTTTGAATGGTAGTCTGACCGTATCTCTCACTCTCGCTCTCTCTGTATATACAGTGGGGAGAACAAGGATTTGATACACTGCCGATTTTGCAGGTTTTTCTTCTTACAAAGAATGTAGAGGTCTGTAATTGTTATCATAGGGACACTACAACTGTGAGAGACGGAATCCAGAAAAAAATCCATAAAATCACATTGTATGATTTTTAAGTAATTAATTTGCATTTTATTGCATGACATAAGTATTTGATCACCTACCAACCAGTAAGAATTCCAGCTCTCACAGACCTGTTAGTTTTTCTTTAAGAAGCCCTCCTGTTCTCCACTCATTACCTGTATTAACTGCACCTGTTTGAACTCGTTAACTGCATAAAAGACACCTGTCCACACACTCAATCAAACAGACTCCAACCTCTCCACAATGGCCAAGACCAGTGCGCTGTGTAAGGACATCAGGGATAAAATTGTAGACCGGCAAAAGGCTGAGATGGGCTACAGGACAATAGGCAAGCAGCTTGGTGAGAAGGCAACAACTGTTGGTGAAATTATTAGAAAATGGAAGAAGTTCGAGATGACGGTCAATCACCCTCGGTCTGGGGCTCCATGCAAGATCTCACCTCGAGGGGCATCAATGATCATGAGGAAGGTGAGGGATCAGCCCAGAACTACAAGGCAGGACCTGGTCAATGACCTGAAGAGAGCTGGGACCACAGTCTCAAAGAAAACCATTAGTAACACACTATTCCGTCATGGATTAAAATCCTGCAGCGCACGCAAGGTCCCCCTGCTCAAGCCAGCTCATGTCCAGGCCCGTCTGAAGTTTGCCAATGACCATCTGGATGATCCAGAGGAGGAATGGGAGAAGGTCATGTGGTCTGATGAGACAAAAATAGAGCTTTTTGGTCTAAACTCCACTCACCTTGTTTGGAGGAAGAAGAAGGATGAGTACAACCCCAAGAACACCATCCCAACAGTGAAGCATGGAGGTGGAAACAAAGGGGACAGGACGACTGCACCGTATTGAGGGAAGGATGGATGGGGCCATGTATCGCGAGATCTTGGCCAACAACCTCCTTCCCTCAGTAAGAGCATTGAAAATGGGTTGTGGCTGGGTCTTCCAGCATGACAACGACCTGAAACACACAGCCAGGGCAACTAAGGAGTGGCTCCATAAGAAGCATCTCAAGGTCCTGGAGTGGCCTAGCCAGTCTCCAGACCTGAACCCAATAGAAAATCTTTGGAGGGAGCTGAAAGTCCGTATTGCCCACCGACAGCCCCGAAACCTGAAGGATCTGGAGAAGGTCTGTATTGAGGAGTGGGCCAAAATCCCTGCTGCAGTGTGCAAACCTGGTCAAGAACTACAGGAAACGTATGATCTCTGTAATTGCAAAGAAAGGTTTCTGTACCAAATATTAAGTTCAGCTTTTCTGATGTATCAAATACTTATGTCATGCAATAAAATGCAAATTAATTACTTAAAGATCATACAATGTGATTTTCTGGATTTTTGTTTTAGATACCGTCTTTCACAGTTGAAGTGTACCTATAATACAAATTACAGACCTCTATATGCTTTGTAAGGAGGAAACACTGCTGACTTAGCAGGTTATCAAATACTTGTTCTCCCCACTGTATCTGGTGACTTAAAGAAGAGTAACGTTAAGGCCTCAACATCTTGCTGAATTTATCTGAACTAGCATCTACATTTCTGTCAGTGTCCATTTTGAAAGTGTTGAATGTAGGTCTACCTCGCCGCAGCTCGTTTGCTTGCGATTGCTTATACTTAGAGTTCAGCATTAATGATATAAGAACAAACATGATGAATTTACTGTTTGTATGTCGGCATTCGTCATTTTTAAGGACAATTTGGTTCCTATTGAGAAACGCAAATCCACAAGGAGTCCGTAGAAGCCATATTTATTTAAGCAAGTCATCCATATCAGCTATGGTTTTTAAAAAAGGCAGTAAATGAGGCTGAATGAACTATTTCGCTGCCAGACAAGGCTCCGCTGATAGCCAGGTGTAGCGGTGGTAAGGATTCAACCCATGGTGCTGAAGGAAAGCTCTGCTGTTGGGACAGCTTTATGTAGGCCCTAACAGTTTTGGGGCACCGTTTGTCAGCGTTATAGTGCAATTAATGTATTGTTTGGTGTTGTGTTGTGTAGTTTCTTGTGTAGTGGCTTATACAAAAAAGTACCTCATACCTATGGTAAAATATGGTGATGCATACAGTATTTGATGTTATGGGGCTATATTGCTTCCACTGGTCTCGTGGCCCTTGTTAAGGTCAATGACATCATGAACTTTACTAGATACCAGGACATTTTTGTAAAAACTTGTCTGCCTCTGCCAGGAGGACAACACTTGGCCACAAATCAATCTTCCACCAAGACAATAACCCCAAGCACCCATCAACATCCACAAGGAAATGGTTAATTGACCACAAAATCAACATTTTGTAATGGCCATCTCAGTCGCTGGACTTGAACCCCATTGAAAGCCTGTGGTTAGAATGGAAGAGGGCAATCCATAAGTGCCGACAAAGGATATCAAGGCTCTGGAAAGATGCTGTATGGAGGAATTGGTCTAAGATCCCTTCCAATGTGTTCTCCAATGTCAATACATTTGAGAAAAAGGTTCAGCGTTATCTTCACAGGGGTAGGGTGCTGGAGTCCTGAAAATAGGTGTGCCTATAATTTTGATTATTACAAATAAAATTGTAAAACTTGTTAAACAAAATCATTTTCCCTGAGCAATTGTATTAGTATAAAATAATTGTCAACTTGTTTTGAGCATGCAATATAGCTCAGTATATATATTAGTATTATTTATTTTATACAGGCTGTTTTGCTCATATTTATTAAGGTTGCCAATAGTTTTGGACCTGACTGATATCACGATCACATTTGTGTGTTTCGCTACTTGCCTTGAATTCCAGAAAGTTTCAGAGGGAATAATATGAAAGAGAGTGAGTAATGAAACAAGACCAAAATGAATAAAAACACACAGCACCCTATAGATTATCACATCCCACTCTAAGCCAACGCAATCAAAGACTGGAACACACGAAATATGCAACAAACGGATTTGGAAGAAGACACAAGGGGATTGAGTTGTGAACTCCTGTGGGTAGGAAGGGATCTGTGAAGGCCGATGTAGGTATAAACACAACGATGAAGAGGGCCTTGCTAAGTGGATGGATGGAGACAGATGGTAGGGTGCAGGTCTGGGTGTAGGGTGCAGAGGGAGGGCTCTAGGGCTTCAAAGGTATGTAGGGGACATGGTGTAGAGGGCACAACATGCTAGAGTATTGCTTGGGAAACAGATGGTAGAATCAGGTAGAATTTAGGAGAAGTGGAGAAGAGAGGGAGTGAAGGATGAGAGGAGAGTGAAGCGAGGGGGATCACGAGAGAAGGGAACAAGCAGAATAGAACAGAAGATTACCAAAGAAATCTACAGGGAATGTTTTCTCATCAATATATTTGAATAGGGGCTTGTTTATCGATTGTGTTCCAGCAATATTTTTGGGCGGTTCCACAGGCATTTGTGATCTATAGTCATGTCTATAGGCTTCAAGCGATTCTAGTTCCCAACTCCAGTCCTTTAGTACCCCCAACAGTACAGATTTTTGATGTAGCCCTTAATGAGTTGAATCATGTATGTTTCTTGGTGGCTACAACAAAAACGAGTGCTGTTGGTGGTACTGGAGGACCGGGGTTGGAAACCACGGCAAGTGATCACCCAATAAAACCACATGACTCCGGCCATTGATTCACACGTTCATGGTCAAATAGCATGAGTCATCCTAGAGCATGTAGAATATGCCTAACATCCCTCTACAAACAGATGCTATGAGTCATGTCCCTGCCAATCTGACGAGTCAATTTTCTTCTTGTCTTTATTGCATATGTATTACATTTATAAAAAGGTGCATCATTCCTACATGGATGTCTCTCTCTGAGCTAGGTAGTTGCCATCCAGGTTACAGGAGGTTAAGTGTCCAGTAACACAGAACTCTCCAGCATCCATCTCTCACACAGCAGGAGGACTGACCACCTGATATGCGGACTGCCGAGAGATAATGATCCCACGCTGTGCCCTCGGTACGTGTGTGGTGTTGTGTGGGTGTGTGTGGGCAGTGATTTGTTGACCAATTTAACAGAAAGACCTCTGTTAGGTGGACATACCAGCATTTGTAGAATACCTTCCTAAAAAACATCCTGACATTTTTCATTTATTAAATTGCATTAAAACGTCTTATCGATTGGTGGTAAGATGGCTGCAATTATTTATGTTGTGTATGTGTCTTTGAGTCCACGAGATGAGTAGCTATTGCTTAGGACAATATTTCCATTACATCTGTATTTCCATTACAACTTTGGAGTAATAATAATATAAATCTGTGATATTTCACTCATGAAATGGCTCTGTCCAAATGTTGAAATAGTATATAAGCAAGTATGCTTTTAGGTCAACACAAGGAAGAATGTTCTCAGAAACTAAATTCTGCTTTATTTTCCCAGCCTGTACACAGTGTACAGAGAGTGCAGTGAGGCTCCATTATCTTCTAATCACACCTCTCTATAAGAGCTCTCTCACAACACAACTTTTATATTTCAAGATACAATAAGTCAATAAACAGAGTTGTTTGCATTAGCACAATTGATATTGTGGCCCTCTGTAGCAGATTGTTGTAATTATATTACTCTGCATAATCCCAGAATATGTCCTTAGTGTTCACAGGTTGAAAACAGATCATCTGCGTGCTGTGTTTTAATCAGACTAAATGTCTGGTATTAAGGTCTAGGTGCGCCAGCTTTGCGTTACTCTGTGTGAATTATCAGCAGGAAATAGGTCAATGTCACCTTACCGCACTAAACCCCTAAATCTGGTGCTACAACAGCCATTTTGTTCTGGTTTGGCCTTGTAAGTCAACAGAGATGGCAACAGGTGAGAAAGGTGCCAGGAGATAGATGAATGTTGCTTGATACGAGACTAAAGACTGGGTGTGCGTGTGTTTATGCAAAGCATGTCCGTACTGTACTATATTTACTTACAGTACATTTGGAAAATATTCAGACCCCTTGAATTTTTCCACATTTTGTTACGTTACAGCTTTTTTCTAAAATGTATTAAATCGTTTTTTCGCCCCTCACCAATCTGCACACAATACCCCATAATGACAAAGGTTCTTGGTCACCTCCCTGACCAAGGCCCGTCTCCCCCAATTGCTCAATTTGGCCAGATGGCCAGCTCTAGGAAGGGTCTTGGTGGTTCCAAACTTCTTCCATTTAAGAATGATGGAGGCCATGGGGAACTTCAATGTTGCAGAAATGTTTTGGCACCCTTCCCCAGATCTGTGCCTCGACACAATCCTGTCTCGGAGCTCTACGGACAATTCCTTCGACCTCATGGCTTGGTTTTAACTGTGAGACCTTATATAGACAGGTGTGTGCCTTTCCAAATCATGTTCAATCATAGCAAAGGGTCTGAATGCTTATGTAAATAAGGTATTTCTGTTTCTGTTTTTTTTGCAAAAAAGTCTAAACCTGTTTTCACTTTGTCATTTTGGGGTATTGTGTGTAGATTGATGAGGATTTCTTATTTATTTCATCCATCTTAGAATAAGAATGTAACGTAACAAAGTATAGAAAAAGTCAAGGGGTCTGAATACTTTCTGAATGCACTGTATGTATAGGACATCTTTATATTTCATTCTTTGTGTAGAAATGATTTGCTTGTCACTGTGGGCTCTGTATGTATCTTGTGTAAAGTCACCAACTATTGTGTGGGTGAGCTGTGTTAATGTATTATATGCAGGAGAACTGTGGCTCTACAAAGCATGTTTGGAGAACGCATTCCAGGAAGACTCTGCTCCCATGGTGCAACCAACAACCACCTGAAATAGTGTCTGTGTGTGTGTGTGTGTGTCTGTGTCTGTGTCTGTGTGTGTGTGTTTGTGTTTGTGTGTGTGTGTGTGTGTGTGTGTGTGTGTGTGTCTTAGCAGTATGGTGCATATCTTTGCATAATCTTTTCAGAATATTCCTACTGCAATCTCGGAGGGCACTTGAAATTACATTTGCTGTCAGGCACACCATCAAAGTGATGCACACGCGCATACATGTAGCCTACCTGCATATGATCTCGCCTCTGTATGACACGAGTCCTTCTGCGAAAGATAACTTTACACCAACCAAATGAGTACTCTGTGTATTTTGTGTGGTGTGGACTGGGGAATAACAATGATTGTATGGGGAATGGTAATTTGGGGTTATAAATGGATGTTGTAGTGCTTGATGATATCTTGCAGTAACCCTATCATCAGATACATTAAATATTCTCACTGTCAATGGAATGATTTAAACAAAAACACAGACATACGTACCTCAAATACTCAATGCACTTATCTTAAATGGAGACGGATGACAACAGCCTGAACTAATGCCCATTATCAAAAAAGGGATCAGTGAAAAAATGTGCGTCAGGCTTCATAATTGAGAAACCACATGCTTCCCCTTTAGTTAAAAGGAAACCTTTAAAACATAATTCCACATCAAACAGGCAAGCCAACAGTGTGGATGATACACTTGTCATTAGCGGTGCTAAGCTGATAAGCACCAGGATGGAGACAGAGTATTTTTAACCCCAACAGCCACCATTTGTTTGATTGACAGATGAGACACAATGTTCATCGGTTTATTTGGCTCTGGAAGGGTGGCGGGGGTCTAGGATAGAACAAAAATGTGGTTTGTACTTTATCTAAAAGGCCACAATTTAGCTGCTATTTACTTGGAAATTGTATGATGAATTGGCTATTACTTAACTTCTTATGGCTTAGATCCCACTAATGGGATTGATATGACAACAGCCAGTGAAAGTGGAGGGCGCCAAATTCAAAACAACAGAAATCTCAAAATTGAAATTCCTCAAACATAGAAGTATTTTACACCATTTTAAAGATAAACTTGTTGTTAATCCAACCACAGTGTCCGATTTCAAAAAGGCTTTACGACGAAAGCACATCAAACGATTATGTTAGGCATGCACCTAGTCACAGAAAAGCACAGCCATTTTGCCAGCCAAAGAGAGGAGTCACAAAAAGCAGAAATAGAGATAAAATTAATCACTAACGTTTGATGATCTTCATCAGATGACACTCATAGGACTTCATGTTACACAATACATGTATGTTTTGTTTGATAAAGTTCATATTTATATCCAAAAATCTCAGTTTACATTGGCGTGTTACGTTCAGTAATGTTTTGCTTCCAAAATATCCGGTGATTTTGCAGAGAGCCACATCAATTTACAGAAATACTCATAATAAACATTGATAAAAGATACAACTGTTATGCATGGAACTTTAGATAAACTTCTCCTTAATGCAACCGCTATGTCAGATTTCAAAAAAGCTTTACCGAAAAAGCACACCATGCAATAATCTGAGTACAGCGCTCAGACAACAAAACAAGCCATACAGATATCAGCCATGTTGTGGAGTCAACAAAGTCAGAAATAGCATAAAATGTTAACAATAAATGTTTGATTTGTTCGATAAAGCCCATAATTTATGTCCAAATACCTCCTTTTTGTTTGCGCGTTTAGTACACAATCCAAACTCACGATGCGCAGGCAGGTCCAGGCAAAAGTTCAGACGATAAGTCATATTACAGTTCGTAGAAACATGTCAAACGAAGTATAGAATCAATCTTTGGGATGTTTTTATCATAAATCTTCAATAATGTGCCAACCAGAGAATTCCTTTGTCTTTAGAAATGCAATGAAACAAAGCTAACTCTCACGTGAGCGCGCGTGATCAGCTCATGCCACTCTGGCAGACCTCTGACTCATTCAGCTCCCATTCCCCCCTCCTTCACAGTAGAAGCATCAAACAAGGTTCTAAAGACTGTTGATATCTATTGGAAGCCTTAGGAAGTGCAATATGACCCCATAGCCACTGTATATTTGATAGGCAATGACTTGAAAAACTAAAAACCTCAGATTTCCCACTTCCTGGTTGGATTTTTTCTCAGGTTTTTGCCTGTCATATGAGTTCTGTTATACTCACAGACATCATTCAAACAGTTTTAGAAACTTCAGAGTGTTTTCTATCCAAATCTACTAATTATATGCGTATTCTAGCTTTTGCGCCTGAGTAGCAGGCAGTTTACTCTGGGCACCTTATTCATCCAAGCTACTCAATACTGCCGCCAGCCACAAGAAGTTAATACCTAAAAATGTCTATTTAGTTTGATTCAACAAGTTTTGAAGACTCGATAAGACAGCCATAACAATGATTATCTTACCAGATGTGTTGAATTATTTTAAGTAACATACTGTCACTAGCCAACACCACCTGCAATTAACAAAGTTTGTTTTGGGGAGAAAATGGTCAAATGCAGTTTGGCATGACTGTCAGAAGTATTTTGAAGTGTTGTAGAGGTGAGGAAATATATTGATGTTTTAAAAGCCCCCTGCTGCATATCTGCAATTGGGTGGCCTCATGAAATTATGGATTTATTTTCTTCTTCTTAATGATGTCCTGTCAACCGAGGAAATGTGTGCCGAACTGAATTCTAAAAGAGAGAAAAGTAAGATGACACTACAGAAGAATGTAGATTCACTGGTCGTGTCCGAATGCCCATACTTGTGTCCTAAATAGTAGTCTGTTTGAGTATGCAGAAAAAATATGTTTTTTTGTACTGTAAGTGACATTTCGAAACTCTAGTGTACTTTAAATACACGGATATCAAACTAATTTCAACTATGACAACAGCTGATCAATTAAATTTGGAAATGCTCTTCCGAAATCAACAAATATCAGGAAACAAAGCAATCGCGCATGACACATTCTCAGTATGCGAAAATATAAAGTTTTGTGTTGTGAATTTTCTAAAATCAAGTATGCTTTAAATGCCAAGATATTGATGCCAGGATGTTTAGGATATTGACTGCTAAATAGCTAATCAAATGGCTACCTGGACAACCTGCATTGACTCTTTTTTTTAACTAACTCTCTTGCACTGACTATGAACACACGCTGGACTCTACCCACACATAACATGCGCACACATGCATACTGACGCCACACACACTTTTACACTCACCACATACACTGCTGCTACAGCTGTCTATTATCTACCTTGTTACCTGTTCACTTTACCCCTACCTATATGTATTTAGCTACCTTTAATGACCTTGTATTCTGCTAATCGACTTGGCACTGGTACTTCTTGTATATAGTCATGTTATTTTTACTCGTTGTTGTTATTCACTTCATTCTTCGTGTCACTCTTTCAGTTTTTTATTTCTTTATCTTCAATTCTGCGTTGCTGGAAAAGGACCCATAAGTAAACATTTCACTGTTAGTCTACTCCTGTTGTTTACGAAACATGCGACTGTTATACTAATTTCGGCTTTCCATGTAGAATTGGCTGCAGACTTTTCGGGAATTTCACAGCCACAATGCATTGGAAGAGGTGTGCTGTAGGTTGTAATAGCTAGATCTCTTCAAGTAAACAACAAAACAACTTGGAAGAGAGTGAATAGAGTAGCTTCTGTGGAGATGTTCAAATGTAAGTCATTTTTGTTCTCCTTAAAATGATCAAATATTTAATCGTAACATTACATCTTTGAAAACAGATCTGCAGCCTGCTGCCTTCCGTGCCTTTAGTTAGTAACGTACTTTAGTAGGACTAGAAGTTATAACTGTTCGAACAGTATAGCTACAGGGTTACTTGCTTGCTGTTGAAAAAATACAGTACGCAGTATGTATGTAATCTTGATGTGCTGTACTTGGCAAATACAGTTTCCCTTTTCTCTGAGAACAATACTTTCCCATCAAATTCCTATGCTTCATGGGCATATTTATGTAAGTGTGAAGATATAAATGTTAGAAAGGTCCAAGTATTCCAGAGAAATGTACTGCGAATGTGTTATATTTATAGCTATTATTTATTAATTTAGTATTTTTGGGGTGGGAGAGTGTGGGACAGTTTGTTCTTCAGGTTCTCAGGTATTATTTTCTACTGTTTTTGGTCCTTTTTTTTAAACCCAAAGTGGATTTCTATTCTCATTGAAAAGTGTTTGTTTATAATTTACAAAAATATTTGATATCGGTACATCTACTGTTGGCCTGTTTCACTTTCTACATTTCAACATAATTTCAAAAAATGCACTGGCACATCTGAGCTATCTTGTTGCAGGTGATTGGTAACCATTAGATAAGTTGAAAGAAAAAAGAAATCTGCACACTACTCTTGCTATTTTCACCTTTTTATTGAGGCCTCTTGGCCTTCAGAGATTTTTGCTTTCCTTAATGAAATAACCCATCTTGGGTATAATACCTATAAACATTACATTTCTATAACGCTTTTCATATTCATCTCAATGTGCATCAAAAGCAAAAAAAACAAGCAATACATTGTCACGAGTAGCCTTGCTATAGTTGGCCAGGTCAACCAATAGAGGCCAAGTCTGAGTGCATGCATCCTCCAAAGATGGATAGGGACAGTTTTTGGCTTGATCAGAAGAAAGTTGTCGTGGAGATGGTTGATGAAAATGGAGTCTGGTGACAATCTTGTAAAGGGCTAGCTACTCTGGGAACCAGCCTGAGTCGTCTAGCCACTGCACTTCGCCTTCACAATGTATGGCACCAAACGTGGGTGATACATCAGCAGCTCTGGGTCCCAGAAAGCTCAACACACACAGCTCAGAGTAGTAGCTAGCCATTCATCCTCATTACGAGCCCTCTGCCTCAGCACTGCATTTCCCTACTGCAGGGTTCCCCAACTGGTGGCCTGTGGGCCTATTTTGGCCCGTGGGTGTTTTTATTTGGCCCCCCAAGTTTTCTGAACAAAATTACATTTTATTTGTTTTTATTTTGTTAGACAGACTGTAAAAGCACCAGGAAGTCCGTTCCAAGTTATTTTAATTTAAGAAATCTGTTTCCAAATATAAGAGAGGCAAGTGTTCGTATACAAATGTAAGCGAGATTTGAAATGACTGTTTAGTCAAACATTATACAGTATTTGTTTGGGCTTCTTGCAGTCAATTTGCAGTCTACAAATTATTTGTAATTATGTTTACATTTCAGTCATTTATCTAGACCGACTTACATGAGCAAATAGGGTTAAGTGCCTTGCTCAAGGGCACATCTTCAGATTGTTCACCTAGTCGGCTAGGGGACTCATACCAGTGACATTTCAATTACTTGCCCAAAACTCTTAACCGCTAGGCTACCTTACCAACCAACCCTGCCTGTTCCGGCCCCCCGATCATCCACTCAAGAAACAAACGTCCCACGACTGAATCTATTTGATGATCCCTGCCCTCATGCATCTCCCTATACTCTCAAGCTTCAGGTGACTCATCAATTGATGCATGCTTAGGCCTACGGTTAACTCAGTTTTACTCCAAATATTTACTTCCAAATGCTAGCTACTTAGCACAACACAGTAGTGAAAGGTCACTGGGTGTGGCTACAGATGATCCTTTCTTCATATGCGAAGCCGTAACTGATGGTGTGTTTAAGACAACAGGGAACTCAGAATGAAACGAGCTCCAACTCTCAATTACAATTCGGAAATTCTGGCATCCTAGAGCGCCAACTTCTCCGACCTGAATATCAATGATGTCACGATTTTTCCCAGTCTGAGCTTGTTTCGTTTACAAGTTCCCTGTTGTCTAGAACACACCAAAAGTAGTATGTTGTGGCCATGGCCACCACCTCACCTCATTCTGTGCTTTTACATTACATTCACCCAATCATAATCAGCATATTTAAATATTGACTGTTCATCCATTCTAAACGGACAAAGGGGCCTAATGGCAGAAGACAAAGCCAAGCAGAAACAACACAAGTTTCAGAAATAGAATATGGGACCCATAAACAAACCATATTGATAATAAATATACAGTATAATAGGCTATATTGAAAATAAAGTATAGGTATAACACATACAGTAGACTATGTATGTTGGAATTGAAATAGATAAAATGACCTGAAGTGGTCAATTTCCATAAGCATATTCTAATTGTGTTTTGACCCATTGTTCTATGGTACGCTTACTAATTTCTATTTTTTATATGGAAATGCAAGGATATAGTCAACATCCAAGTACACAGTATTCTATCAACAGGAAGTGTCTTCAAATGACTGTAGTCTGTCTGGTAGTTAGTAACAGTGAGTTTGTAGAGTACCCAAATTTTACTCTTAGTTCTATGTAAAGTGACTATAATGAAGCAGTGACTGTCTGCAACAGCATGCCTGTTTTCTCTGTGCAGATAATAATGAGAACAGTTAGGACACCGAGTCAGGCTGATGTATTCTGCATTGATCATAATTAGGCCAAATAAATCTTCAGGCATGTTGTATTCTCTACCACTTTCGCTTCTCTGATAATCTGCCTCCTCCAGCCAGCTCTGTCTATCTGTCTCTGAGAAGGTAAAGTCGTTTAAGAAAAAAAAAAATATTGAATCATTTGGCTGTTCTTAATGTGTTGTGATTTGCCCATTAGCAGGCAAGTCGTCCCTCCTAGCGGCTGCATCAATGTAATTAGCAGTATTTCACCTACATAATTTGGATTTCTGAACCGCCAGATCATTGATTGCGCTGCGATCAATGCTTACCTGCGGAAGAATTGCTCAAGTATAGCCTAGACCAGTCCGACAGACTGCCTGATTTGTTTGAAGTGAGGGTGGGTCCCACTGTTTCAGAAGCACATTCAACCTGTCTGTGTTTATGCCCTCCAGGTCTGTCATGCAGAAGAAATGCCAGGCCAGGCAGAGACACAAGAGATTGAACTTCACTGAGTTCGCCCCATTAGTTTGCACTATACAGATGAACGATTTTTCTGTGATCGAATCAACATTATATCAGCCCCTTTTAAACGCAAACAAACCAAAACAAATCTTACTTAGCAAGATTGAGTCCATGGAGGCCGCTGAGGGGAGGACGGCTCATAATAATGGTCGGAATGGAGCGAATGGCATCAAACACATGTGTTTGATGTATTTGATACCATTCCACCTATTCTGCTTCAGCCATTATCACGAGCCCATCCTCCCCAATTGAGGTGCCACCAACCTTGTAACGAGCGTCGTCGTAGGTGGAAGGAGGTGAGGACCAAGGTGCAGCGTGGTAAGTGTCCACATTCTTTAATAAAGTAATTGAACACTGAAGCAATAAACAAAACGACAAACGAACAGTCCTGAATGGTGCTGGAAAAACACTGAACAGAAAATAACCACCCATGAAACCCTGGTGGAAAAAGGCTACCTAAGTATGATTCTCAATCAGAGACGACTAACGACACCTGCCTCTGATTGAGAACCATACTAGGCCGAACACAAAAACCAACATAAAAAAACAAACATAGACTGCCCACCCCAACTCACGCCCTGACCATACTAAAACAAAGACAAAACAAAGGAACTAAGGTCAGAACGTGACAAACCTCTTGTGATTGAGTGGTAGGCAGAGCCAGAGTAGAATCATATTATATTGGCAGGTAGCCCACAAGAGGGTCTTCTTTTATATATATTTTACCTTTATTTAACAAGGCAAGTCAGTTAAGAAAAAAATCTTATTTTTAGTGACCGCCTAGGAACAGTCGATGAACTGCCTGGTTCAGGGGCAGAACCACAGATTTTTTTACCTTGTCAGCTCCGGGATTTGCTCTTGCAACCTTTTGGTTACTAGTCCAACGCTCTAACCACTAGGCTACCTGATTCACAATTTTCAATCACCCGCAAGTGAATGAATGCGTTTTTCAGATCAGAGCTGCGCGTGTGAACATTTCTTCATATTCTTTGCTAGTTAGCAAATTATTTTCCCAATTATAGATCATTTTAGGTCAGCAATGGGGAGTTACTGCTTCCTACAAGAGCACAAAACATGTAGGCTACATTTCAAGCTGTCTTTGAAAAGCCAGTCAGGTAAAAAGCTTATTTCTAAATTAAAGGGTCAGTGTTGTATTTTGAGACAGGCTTGAATATGCAAATAAGCCAATAGGCAGAGGGGTAGCCTACATTAGAGGGAGCATTGTTCGTGTCACTTTCCATTTGCCTGGTTGGCTGTCTGGTATAGCACTGCGCAGAAGCGGAACCCTCTGCTTAGTTCTGTCATCTGGCCACAAATGCCTCTTGCCTGACACGGAAAATTCAAGTTGACCTATAATCGATCATCTGTGATGCTCTTGCAGGCTGTGTGGCTGGAAACACACACAGATCACACACACTACACACACTACACACACTACACACACTACACACACTACACACACTACACACACGACACACACACACACACACACACACACACACACACACACACACACACACACACACACACACACACACACACACACACACAGCTGCTGAACTCTGGGTAGTAGCCAGGAAATGGCCCAGGTCCTCTTCCTCCTCAATCACTCCACTGACCTTGGCATGTGTAGCCACACAGCTGCCTCTCTCTCTTTCACTCTTTCTCTCTCTTACTCATTATTTCACTCTCCACTCACCGATCTAATGGCCTCCGTGGAAATCACATTACCGTTCTTGGAATGGTGTCAGGTGAAGCATTCCAGGTCAGATGAGAGGGGAGTGGGGAAGCGACTTGTTTACAGTTTCCATTCAACACCACCACGCATGTACATACTCAGTGCCTCAGACACACATGCATTTACAGATATCAACCCTCCAGTGCCTTCAGAAAGTATTCATACCCCTTAACTTATTCCACATTTTGTTGTGTTTATAGCCTGAATTCAAAATTTATTAAATATGCTTTTTTTTCACAACCATCTACACACAATACCCCATAATGACAGAGTGAAAACGTTTTTAGAAATGTTTGAAAAATGTATTGGAAATTAAATACAGATATCTAATTTACATAAGTATTCAAAACCATTATACAGTGTCAAGAAAAAGTATGTGAACCCTTGGAATTATCTGGATTCCTGCATGAATTGGTCATAAAATGTTATCTAATCTCACAGCAATAGACAAACACAGTGTCCTTGAACTAAGAACACACTAATTATTGTATTTTTCTTACAGCAGGTAAAACAGCAGGTATTCCCCAAACTGGCAATGGCAATGCCGTCAGGGATAAGGCAAAAATAAATGTGATTCACATTTAGAAAATTAAAAAAAAAAAATTATTCACATTTTCAAACAGTACATTTAGCATTCAGCGAAATAACAAGACAATGTCAAATACAGGTAGCCTGGTCAAAAAATTTACATCCAAATCACATTAACTGTTACTCTCTAGCGGGAAACCTTCACTCTTGCGCAGACATTTAGAAATAAGACATGACAATTAGACAAATAACCCACAGGAGTTTTTTGAATGAGAATAAAGACTACTTTTGAGTAGTAAGACATGCATAAAAGCAACAGATATCATTAATTATGGAGGTGATCCCTGCAGAGGGACCGCTCAGCGGAATTTTCAGAGCGCCACCTATAGTACTTTACTTAGTACTCGTTAAATCTCAAACTTTCATTAAAATACACATGCCAGGTACTGAATTAAAGCTACACTCGTCGTGAATCTAGCCACCAAGTCAGATTTGTAAAATGCTTTTCGGCGAAAGCATGAGAAGCTATTATCTGATAGCATGCACCCCCCAAAATACCAGCACGACACGTAAACAACAGATTTTGAGGTAGCCGGCGCTACCCAAAACGCAGAAATAAAATATAAAACATTCATTACCTTGGACGAGCTTCTTTGTTGGCACTCCTATATGTCCCATAAACATCACAATTGGGTCTTTTTCCCGATTAAATCCGTCATTGTATACCCAAAATGTAATTTGCTGAAGGCCAGTCTGATGCTGCAAAAAGTCCATTTACAAGACGCAACGTCACTTTTTAAAATTGCAAAAGTCGCCTATAAACTTTTACAAATCACTTCAAACGACGTTTCTAAACCAACTTTAGGTATTAATAAACGTTAATGATGTATCAAATTGATCACGGGGCGATCTGTATTCGATAGCAGCAAGTCTGGAAAACATCGTCCATTTTTTTCCGTTTCACAACATCCTGTGGTGGGTCAGAGGAAGGGAGGGGTCTATTTGTGTTGCAACCAGGGATAAATGATTCTGATATTGATAGCAATGGTGACATCGTGTGGAAGCTGTAGGCGTTTACAGGGGGTTTGCATATATTTTCCCTCGTCTTAAACAATCGATTGAATGGCGGATGAATATTTTTTGTTTGTTTTTGGTGAACAGTTTTACCAGGGATTTTTACTCCTAAACACGTTCTGTTATAGCCACAGTCCCGATTTAACCAGTTTTAGAAACTTCAGAGTGTTTTCTATCCACACATACTTATCATATGCATATACTATATTCCTGGCATGAGTAGCAGGACTTTGAAATGTTGCGCGATTTTTAACAAAAAGCTGCGAAAATTCGCATCATCCATAACAGGTTTTAATGAGAAGGGGCTAGAAGCGTCTTATATGGTGAGCTGTGGTTACGACAGGCAAGTCCCATACTATTGTGGACTAAATTCTTCCTGCTGCAGCAGATATGGCTGAGACAATGCTGGGGTAAAAGTCCAAAAAAACTATGCAGACAATGTCTTCATCAAACAACACTGTTTCATGACGCACAAGTGACATGGCAGGAGATGTTTTGAAACAATTACTGCTTCATATACAAGCCAGTGAATTCAATGCGTTACAGCTGGATGAGACGTGGTCAACAGACGTGGCGGGCCTGGCACATCTCCTGGTATATGTCCATTATGTTTATGGGGGGTTAATTAAGGAAGACATCCTCTTCTGCAAACCACTGGAAACCAGGACAACATGAGAGGATATATTTAGAGTACTGGGCAGCTTTGTGCCATCAAATGGACTTTGGTTGTCAAGATATGTTGGTATCTGTACTGATGGCGCAAAAGCCAAAACAGGGAGACATAGTGGAGTGGTAACACGCGTGCAAGCAGTTGCTCCCGATGCCACTTGGGTACACTGCAGCATCCACCAAGAGACTCTTGCTGCCAAGGGAATGCCTGACAGCTTGAAAGATGTTTTGGACACTACAGTGAAAATGGTTAACTTTATTAAAGCAAGGCCCCTGAACGCTTGTGTATTTTCTGCACTATGCAATGATATGGGCAGCGACCATGCAACACTTTTACAACTGAGCTGGTCATCAAGGGGTAAAGTATTGACACCATTTTTTAAATTGAGAGACATGATTAAAGTTTTCTTGCCTGACCGCTTGCATGATGACAAATTTGTCACACGACTGGCCTATCTGGGTGATGTTTTTCCTCACCTGAATGATCTGAATCTAGGATTACAGGGACTCTCCGCAACATTATTCAATGTGTGGGAAAAAATTGAGGCTATGATTAAGAAGTTGGAGCTCTTCTCTGTCTGCATTAACAAACACAACAGAAAGGTCTTTGCATCATTGTAGGATTTTTTTGTGTCCAAATGAACTCAAGCTTACGGACAATATCAATGTCAAAAGCACCTGGGTGAGCTGGATGCACAATTACACTGGTACTTTCCCGAAACGGATAACACAAACAGCTGGATTCGTTATCCCTTTCATGCCCTTACCTCTAGTTCACTTACTGATATCTGAACAAGAGCGCTTCATTGAAATTGCAACAAGCGGTTCTGTGAAAATTGAATTTAATCAGAAGCCACTGCCAGATTTTTGGATAGGGCTGCACTCAGAGTTTTTTGCCTTGGCAAATAGTGCTGTTAAGACACTGATGCCCTTTGGAACCACATACCTATGTGAGAGTGGATTCTCGGCCCTCACTAACATGAAAACTAAATACAGGCACAGACTGTGTGTGGGAAATGATTTAAGACTGAGACTCTCTCCAATACAACCGAACATGCATATTTATGTGCATCCTTTCAAGAACACCCTTCTCGTTAACCTGTGGTGAGTTATTCACCATTTTTGATTAGCAAATAAGGTTTTATATGTAAGATGGCTAAATATAGAGCAAAATTATTGATTATTATTATTTGTGCCCTGGTCCTATTAGAGCACTTCCCAGGAGCCGGTTGTGACAAAAACTCACACTCATTCTTATGTTTAACAAATGTATCGTATTTTGTGTGCGCGGCAGGCTTACAATGATGGCAAAAACAACATTTGAGAGTACACTGACCCTGGTGCTGGAAGGGGTATGCAGCTGGAGGTTGAATGTTTGAAGGGGTAAGTGACTATAAAAAGTTTGGGAACCACTGGAATACAGCATTTAAACATAGGTTGGAAAAAAATATGTGAACCTGTAGGCTAATTACTTCTAATTACTTACATTCTACCATCTCTGTTGAAGTGTCTACGATGCGTAAAACACTAAACAGGAATGGTGTTTGTGGGAGGACACCACGGAAGAAGCCTCTGCTGTCCAAAAAAAACATTGCTGCACGTCTGAAGTTTGCAAAAGAGCACCTGGATGTTCCACATTGCTATTGCCAAAATATTCCGTGCACAGATTAAACTAAAGTTGAGTTGTTTGGAAGGAACACACAACACCATGTGAAAAAAAGCACCACACACCAACATCAAGACATCATTCCAACTGTAAAGTATGGTGGAGGGAGCATCATGGTTTTGACTGTTTTGCTGCCTCAGGGCCTGGACAGCTTGCTATCATCAATGGAAAAATTAATTCCCAAAATTATCAGACATTTTGCAGGAGAATGTAAAGCTCTGTCCACCAATTGAAGTTCAACAGAAGTTGGGTGATGCAACGGGACATCGACCCAAAACACAGAAGTAAATCAACAACAGAATGGCTTCAAATCAAATTGTATCAGTCACGTGCGCCAAATACAAGAGGTGTAGACCTTACAGTGAAATGTTTACTTACGAGCACCTAACCGACAGTGCAGTTTCAAAAAATACGGTTAAGAATAAGAGATAAAAGTAACAAGTAATTAAAGAGGAGAAGTAAAAAATAACAATATATACAGGGGGGTGCCGGTATAGAGTCAATGTGCGGGGGCACCGGTTAGTTGAGGTAGTATGTACATGTAGTACATGTAATTAAAGTGACTATGCATAGATGACAACAGTGAGTGGCAGTGGTGTGGAGAGGGGAGGTGGGGAAATGTGAATAGTCTGCGTAGTCATTTGACTAGATTTTCAGGGGTCTTATGGCTTGGGGGTAGAAGCTGTTTAGAAGCCTCTTGGACCTAGACTTGGCACTCCGGTACCGCTTGCCATGTGGTAGCAGAGAGAACAGTCTATGACTAGGGTGGCTGGAATCTAAAACTCCTGGTATAGAGATGAAAATAAAACAGATTCAACAGATGAAAATACGCATTCTGGAGTAGCCCAGTCAGAGTCTTGACCTCAATCCGATTGAGATGCTGTGGCATGACCTCGAGAGCGGTTCACACCAGACATTCCAAGAATAATGCTGAACTGAAACAGTTTTGTAAAGAGAAATGGTCCAAAATTGCTCATGATCGTTGTGCAGGGCGATTCCACAACTACAGAAAACGTTCGGTTTAGGTTATTGCTGCAAAAGGAGGGTCAACCAGTTATTAAATCCAAGGGTTCACATACTTTTTTCCACCCTGCACTGTGAATGTTTACACAGTGTTTTCAATAAAGACATGAAACTGTACAATTGTTTGTGTGTTATTAGTTTAAGCAGATTGTGTTTGTCTATTGTTGTGACTTAGAAGAAGATCAGATCAAATTTTATGACCAATTTATGCAGAAATCCAAGTAATTCCAGAGGGTTCACATACTTTTTCTTGCCACTGTACATGTTAGAATCACCTTAGGCAGCTGTGAGTCTTTCTGTGTAACTTTCTAAGACCTTTGCATACCTGAATTGTACAATATTTGCACTTTTTTTAATTTATTCTTCAAGCTCTGTCAAGTCTAGCCATAGATTTTTAAGCCGATTGAAGTCTAAACTGTAACTATGCCACTTATGGACATTATGTCATCTTGGTAAGCAACTCCAGTCTAGTTTTGCCTTGTGTTTTAGGTTATAGTTCAGCAGTGAAGAGGCGACTCCGGGATGTTGGCCTTCTAGGCAGAGTTGCAAAGAAAAAGCCTCAGTTGTGCACAGGTGCCTCCCACTCCTCTTTCTATTCTTGTTAGAGACAGTTTGCACTGTTCTGTGAAGGGAGTAGTACACAGCGTTGTACGAGCTCTTCAGTTTCTTGGTAATTTCTCGCATGGAATAGCCGTCATTTCTCAGAACAAGAATAGACTGACGAGTTTCAGAAAAGTCTTTGTTTCTGGCCATTTTACGCCTGTCATCAAACCCACAAATGCTGATGCTCCAGATGCTCAACTAGTCTAAAGAAGGCCAGTTTTATTGCTTCTTTAATCAGACAACAGTTTTCAGCTGTTGTAACATAATTGCAAAAGGGTTTTCTAATGATCAATTAGCCTTTTAAAATGATAAACTTGAAATAGCTAACGCAACGTGCCATTGGAACACAGGAGTGATGGCTGCTGATAATGGGCCTCTGTACACCTATGTAGATATTCCATTAAAAAAATAGCCGTTTCCAGCTACAATAGTCATTTTTAACAATGTCTAAACTGTATTTCTGATCAATTTGATGTTATTTTAATTGACAAAAAATGTGCTTTTCTTTCAAAAAGAAGGACATTTCTAAGTGACCCCAAACTTTTGAACAGTAGTGTACGTGTGTGTATAGTGCATATGTTATAATGTGTATGTGTATGCGTGTCTGTGCCAGTGTGTGTCTCTTCACAGAGGTATTCCACAAGAGGTATTTTTATCTGTTTGTCTGATTTTACTTCTAGCATGAGTAATTTGATATGGAATAGAGTTCCATGTAGTCATAGCTCTATGTAGTACTATGCGCCTCCCATAGTCTATTCTGGACTTGGGGACTGTAAAGAGACCTCTGGTGGCATGTCTTGTGGGGTATGCATGGGTGTCTGAGCCTTGTGCTAGTACAGTAGTTTAAACAGACAGATCAGTGAATTCAACATGTCGAAATTTCTGACAAACACAAGTAGTGATGAAGTTAATCTCTCCTCTACTTTGCTGCAGGAGATATGGACATGCACATTATTAACGTTGGCTCTCCGTGTACATTTAACGGCCAGCAGTGCTGCCCTCTTCTGGGCCAATTGCAGTTTTCCTATCCCTCTTGGTGGCACCTGACCATACGACTGTAATCCAGGTGTGACAAAACTAGGGCCTGTAGGACCTACCTTGTTGATAGCGATGTTAGAAATTAGAGGAGCGCTTTATTATGGACACAACTCTCCCCATCTTAGCTACTGTTGCATCAATATGTTTTGACCGTGACAGTTTACAAATCAGGGTTATTCCGAGTCATTTATTCTCCTTAATTTGCTAAATTTCCAAATTATTCATGACAAGAGGTTTAGGGTTTAGTGAATGATTTGTCCCAAATACAATGCTTTTAGATTTTGAAATATTTAGGACTAACTTATTCCTTGCCACCCATTCTGAAACTGACTGCAGCTCTTTGTTAAGTGTTGCAGTAATGGCACTTGGTGTGGTAGCTGACGTGTATAGTGTTGAATCATCCGCATACATAGACACTCAGGCTGTACTCAGAGCCAGGGTTATTAGTAAAGATTTTTTTAAATAAGTGGCCTAGACAGCTGCCTTAGGGAATGCCTGACTCTACCTGGATTGTATTGGAGAAGCTTCCATTAAAGAACACCCTCATTGAACCACAATATATGGGATGCAAAGCCATCACACATACAGTAATGTTTGGACACACCAACTCATTCAAGGGTTTTTCTTTATTTTTAAAATTTTCTACATTGTAGAATAATAGTGAAGATTTCAAAACTATGAAATAACACATATGGAATCTAATATAAAATACATTTTACATTTTAGATTCTTCAAAGTATCCTTTGTGGCTACTTTGAAGAATTTCAAATATAAAATATATTTTTATTTGTTTAACACTTTTTTGGTTACTGCTTGATTCCATATGTGTTATTTCATAGTTGTGATGTCTTCACTATTACCGGCTGGTACTGTATGTATCTCCAGAGGCAGATTATGATCAATAATGTCAGAAGCTGCACTGAAAACAGATCCCACAATCTTTTTATTATAAAAGTCTCTCAGTCATTTGTCTTATGCAAATCTGTTAATTTGATTACTGTGAAATAGCAGTATATCTGGTCAAACACAAAAAAAATTCTCTGAAGTTTACTAATGGTTGGTAACAGGCTGATTGGTCGGCTGTTTGAGTCAGTAAACGGTGCTTTGTTATTCTTGGGTAGCGGAATGAATTTTGCTTCCCTTCTGGCCTGAGGGCACACACTTTCCCGTAGGCTTAAATTGTAGAGATTGCAAATAGGAGTTGCAATATCGTCCGCTATCATCCTCAGTAATTTTCCATCCAAGTTATCAGACCCAGGTGGCTTATGTTAATAGACAACAATTATTTTTTTCACCTCTTTACTGATTTAAAAAGGACAGTGCTTATCTTTCATAATTTGATCATTTATGCATGGATGCGTAGGTTCAGAATTGGTTGTTGGCATGTCATTCCTAAGTCTGCTAATCTTGCCAATGAAAAAATCAATAAAGTAGTTGGCTATATCAGTGGGTTTTGTGATGAATGAGCCATTTGATTCAATGAATGATGGGACCGAGTTCGCCTTTTTGCCCAACATTTAATTGAAGGTGCTCCAAAGCTTTTTACTATCATTTTTTATACCATGTATCTTTGTTTCATATTACAGTCTCTTCTTTTTGTTACGTTTAGTCACATGAGTTCTCAATTTACAATATATTTGCCAATTGGCTGTGCAGCTAGACTTATTTGCCATTCCTTTGGCCTCATCCCTCTCAATTATACTTTTTTGTAAAAATTTCTCATCAGTCCATGGGGATTTAACTGTTTATACAATCATTTTCTTAATGGGTGTGTGCTTATTAGTAACTGGAATAAGCAATTTCATACATGTGTCAAGTGCAGCATCTGGTTGCTCCTCATTACACACCACAGACCAGCAAATTTTCAATATAGAAATCACTAGAACAATTATTGTATGACCAATTAACAGTATACTCTATATTAGGTCCAGCCATTGGAACTTTGGTTTTCCTTGATATGGCTGGTACTATGATCACTATATCTGATGGATTTCGATACTGCTTTAGAGCAGATTTCTGCAGCATTAGTAAAGATGCGATCAATATGGATGATTCTATTCCTGTGCTTTTTGTAAATACCCTGGATATGTTGACTGAGAATATGAATCAGGTTGCAGGCACTAGTTATAGTTTGAAGCTTTTTCTTAAGAGGGCAGCTTGATGAACGCCAGTCAACATTTAGGTCACCCAGAAAATATACCTTTCTGTTGATATCACATACATTATCAAGCACCTCACAAATATTATCCAGGTACTGACTATTAGCACTTGGTAGACTATAGCAGCAACCCAACATAATGGGATTTAGGTGAGGCAGGTGAACCCATAGCCATATTACTTCAAAGGCAGTAAAGTAAAGTCATCATTGGGCTCATGGAGAAATCCCTTAATGGTTTCCTTCTTCTCTGGCAACTGAGTTAGTAAGAACACCTGTATGTTTGTAGTGACTTAGTGAATTGATACACCATCCAAAGTGTAATTCATAACTTCACCATGCTCGAAGGGATATTGAATGCCTGCTTTTTTTTACCCATCTACCAATAGGTACCCTTCTTTGTGAGGCATTGGAAAACCTCCCTGGTCTTTGTGGTTGAATCTGTGTTTGAAATTCACTGCTCGACCGAGGCACCTTAAAAATAGAGTCATTTTATGTGTGGGGTACAGATAGGAAGTGTAAATCAAAAATCATGTTAAAAACTATTATTGCACACAGAGTAAGTCCATATGACATGTTAATTACTCCGAACATATTTAGGCTTGCCATAACAAAGGGGTCAAATACTTATTGACTCAAGACATTTCAGCTTTTCATTCATTTGTAAACATTTTTTTTTGTAAACATAGTTTCACTTTGACATTATGGGGTATTGTGTAAAGGCCAATGACACAAAATCTGAATTCAATATATTTTAAATACAGGCAGTAACACAACAAAATGTGGAACACTCAAGGGATGTGAATACTTTCTGAAGGGACTGGAACTGGCACAACAAACCGAAAGAAAACGTGCACATGTTTCCACATCCACACTAGGATACCGCGAATGCATGCGCCATCGAGCTCACACTAACACTCCAATCTCTACCCTAAACTCCAGTTAGACTTATTATCTAGCTCAGTGCTCTTCAATACCCAGCCTGGAAGGCAAGAACCAAGGTCCTCTGGCCTTTGACAAGACCACGCTAGTCATTGCGGTGAGGTGTGTTGAGTCAGTTGGACCGGATCCTAACACCTGCATGCCCTGCAGGAGAATGGAGACGTTATTCTCAAGCCTAATGGAATGAAGCCGTTATAACTTTGGGGGGGCTAGTTAGTAGCTTAACTCCTGAAACAGATTGCCACATTGTGAGAGAATGTTCAGAGAGTATCTACTCCAGCTCTCACATTAAATCGTATTCCTGAGTGCTTTCAGCTTTGTGGAACTACTAGTTCAACACCATGCTTTGGGGAACTACAGGTTCAACCCCATGTACGTATATAGCCATGCTATCATTGCTCATTGTGTATTTAGTCTTTGTGTTACTATTTCTGTTCTATTATTGTAATCATTTTTATTATTATTCATTGTATTCTGCATTGTATTCTGCATACCTGTTGTTTACCAAGCATATGACAATTTATTTGATTTTAGTCAGAAAATATCATATTATGTAAACTATATAACATTCAGGTTCATTTATCAAGATGTGATGTGACAACTTGTCACAACATTACATGAAATTGATGAATATAAAAATCCAAAATGACAAAGTTTCTTGGAAAATTGCCCAAAATACATCTACCAAGAAGAGTGAATCAGCAAGAGTACACAATCCTGCCTCCGGTCTAGTCCAACACAAAGCAGTATTGTGCTACCAGGAGTGACTAACCTTTCAAAGGTCCCCTTTAAAAGCACTGACTGTATCAAGGACCTCGTGAAGGGAAAGAGATACGGCATGAGATCTGACGGGTAAAAGCATTGCGGTCAAGAGATGCAGCAGTCTGCAGGGATGAACCACTGTGATGTGGAAAAGGGCCACTTATAAAACCCTGTGTACTCCATTGATCGCCCATCAGCCCGGGCCTCCTGCATGGCTTTCGTTACTTAACGTCTCAGAGGGACTCAGCAACAGGAAGGGATACAGTCAGCTCCGACTTGAAAAACATTGTAACAATTGCAGGATTGTAAGAAACTCATAGGCCAGCAGACAGAAAAATGCTCCAATGACGTCTGACATTTGTGTCGCTTAGAGAATAAGTCTACATTGAGTTGTCATAAGAGACACCACTATCTGTACTCGGGTTATGTTATGTGAGAAGTCTGAGAAATACTGTGTTTGAATGGAAATCAATGTGGACCACTACACTATTCACATTCATGTATACAATTAAAGCCATTCTTGCCTACTTATGTATTGAAATACATTGATTTGCTATTCAATTCTACTCCTAGAAAGCAGCCATATGTCTCTGTCATAGCTGGTGTCCATGTTGGTGGCCCGGGATACTATAACCTATAAAGGTGAAGAAATGGTTTAATAAGCCTATTACAAACCTATGACATTAAATTAATGCATGTTCAACCCTTATTGCATTCATTTGATTGTCTAGCTATTGCCGAGTTTATGTCTAAACATGGACTATTATGCCGCATAATTATTCAAAGTCATTTTTTCGAACTACTGTATATCAATCGCTTGTGGTTGAAGATAGGCACATACTTTAATCAACTCATTAGCTGCTCCCACACACAAATTAGGCTTATGAAACTTGTTTCAGCATTTAGTTTACATGGTCCACTAAATTGTATGCATTTTGCTGTCGTTAAAAGTAGTGTATTACTCACGTTAGAAATGTTCATTGCCCGCTCCTTTATACAAAGTTTTTTCATGTCCAACGTGTTCTTTGTGGTCATAGGGGGAAGCGCATGCGTAGTGGCGTCCATTCATACCCAGAGTTGAGGCACCTAGTTTGTTCCTCCGTGTTTGTTATTTTGAGGAATAACATGCACATGCTCCATTTATTATTTTGAATTGATGAATTGTATGTGCGGTTTGTTCCATGCAGATAAAATGATGAATGTCATTACATTTTTTTAACGAGTGTACTGTGATGTATTTTAGAGGTTTATTTACATTACTGTTGGGCGCAGATGTTGGGCGATTAGGCCTGGCTCGAAGTCGGCGTACTGCCACCTTTCCAACAAGTCAGTTCTTAAAATTTATGCCCTGCTAGAGCTGTCAACTGTAAGTGCTGTTATTGTGAATAGGGAACATCTAGGAGCAACAATGGCTCAGCCGCGAAGTGGTAGGTCACACAAGTTCACAGAATGGTTCCCCCGAGTGCTGAAGGGCGTAGCATGTAAAAATTGTCTGCAACTCTCACTAACGAGTTCGAAACTGTCACTGGAAGCAACGTCAGGAGCTTCCATGGGTGAACAGCCGCAAACAAGCCTAAGATCATCAAGCGTCAGCTGGAGTGGTGTAAAGTGATGAATCACGCTTCACCATCTGGCAGTCTGAAGGACAAATCTGGGGTTAGCTAATGTCAGGAGAACGCTTCCTGCCCAAATGCAAAGAGACAACTGTAAAGTTTGGTGGAGGAGGAAAAATGATCTGGGGTTGTTTTTCATGGTTCAGGCTAGGCCCTTTAGTTCCAGTGAAGGGAAATCTTAATGCTACAGCATACAATGACATTCTAGACAATTCTGTGCTTCCAACTTTGTGGCAACAGTTTGGGGAAGGCCCTTTCCTGTTTGAGCATGATAATGCCCCCGTGCACAAAGTGAGGTCCATACAGAAATGGTTCGTCGAGATCGGTGTGGAAGAAATTCACTGGCCTGCACAGAGCCCTGAACTCAACCCCATCGAACACCTTTGGGAAGAATTGGAATGTCGACTGCGAGCCAGGCCTAATCGCCCAACATTCGTACCTTACCTCACTAATGCTCTTGTGGATGATGGGAAGCCAGTACCCGCAGCAATGTTCCAACATCTAGTGGAATGAGATGTTTGACTAGCAGGTGTCCACATACTTTTGGTCATGTAGTGTACATTACTTCTAGATAGATAGTACTTATGCATTATAAATCGTGTTTTCAGTCATAATTCTTATAGAACATAAGCTTTTAAACCCACCCCTCAGCTACTCTCAATCCATCCCACCTATCTCTGTAAACTGCCCTATTATGATTTCGATGTGGCATTTATTTTTCAACTGTGCTGTGATGTTTCAAATGAATTCTGAACCTGTCTAATCGCATAGTATGAACAGATTGTAAATTAAAGATAAATATGTGTACTAAAAGTATTATTATATTGTTGATTGATTGTCTATGGTTTTCCAAATCTTTCAACTGAAATGTTTGCTTGACAGTTTATTCTAGAACTTTTCTGATTATCCCTGAACTCATTTTCAAGTCGGCTGCTGAACTCCCTGCTGTAAATAATACACCTGACATAAACTGAAGGTTTACTACGTTGCGTGATGCTTGTACTGAAAGACACATTTCCCCAAAACAGTCTTCAACATTCTTGAACAGTCTTTGAGGTATGTTTTCTCCGTTTGGTGGGTGTGGCGAGGTGTGGCTTGAAGCGATGGTGGGATTCGGTTAATGCCCCAGGCCTGCCCCGGGTGAGCCAGGTTAGTGTTGATTGCATTTGTTTTGGAACCGGGCTTGCCTCTAGGATGTAAGCCTGATGCCACGTTTTGGCCTACGGTGAAGTCGGCTCAAAACATAAGTGACGTTGGTTACACACGTGGAGCAGGATTGTAATGTTTTCACATACAAACGTGATTGCTTCAGATAAAAATGCTTTTTCTGCCTTCCTAATAAAAACTGGTTCAAACACATATTTTATATTTCTGAACGATGCATCGTGCTGCCTTGTTGAAGGGCGCTCACGCTCCTCCCTTACCGCTTTTGCCTGATCATGTCAGGGGCAATTGCCGGTTCAGCGTAGTCGAACTCCCTCAATTAGTGACGTACTTACAAGGCAGGAGCATTGCTCAACCCACAACCCAACCCCTCCCTGTTTTCCAACTGTCATTCAGAACAGCCCCCCTTAAAATGTAATTTAACATTGCAGTAAGTTGTTTTTCAGCAGCCCAGCACCCAACTCCTGCCGTCCGCTGTGAGTCACTTCACTTTGTCACAGTGGAATTTTGCATTGGGTGTAAGGGTTTTCTTTTTCAACAGGTGTACATTTTCAACTTCCCTTTGTTGTTGCTTAAAAGTAGATTCCCTCTCTCTCTTACTCTCTGATTATATGACATGCATTTAAAGCAGAACAAGTAGACAAAAAAAACTATAACTTCAATATCGTAGCAGCTATTTTCTCTCAACAATCATCGAGATGGAGATCAAAAGGCAGCACATGGGCTACAAGACGGAGAGACACCTGGAAGATGGCAGCTGTCAAATATGTTTTTGTCTCATTCAACATTTTCATCAAAATAAATGGCTTGCTGCCTAAAGCAGAGAAAGATCACACTTAAGTGAAAAATGATGATAATTAGGAGAGTGAAGCTGCTGTATGAATCCAGAATTAGATCAAAGGGAGGAACAGGCAGTATTTTACAGCTGAAAACACCCACTTCCACAAAGGATTCAGTGTCAGGATCTTTTTCCAAACAGATATTTCTCATTCAATACTTTTCAAAAAACCAATCTCTCAATAACTATAGGCTAGGCTCTCGGAATTACTGCATGATTTCCAACTTCCCATCAATTCTATAATTTGCATTTAGCCCCTTATTTTATTATTATTTGTTAATATGTTTTGCACTGACTCTTGCACAGGCTCGATGTACACTCACTGACACTCTAACTCTGCACTCACACATACTACACTTACACTCCAACACACACACACACACACACACACACACACACACACACACACACACACACACACACACACACACACACACACACACACACACACACACACACACACACACACACACACACATGCATATTGATGCCACACACAAATTATTTATTTATTCTTACCTTTATTTAACTAGGCAAAAAGCAGTTAAAACGATGATAATTAAGAAATCCCAAATTAGATCAAAAGGAGGAACAGGCAGTGTTTTACAGCTGAAAACACCCACATCCACAAAGGATTTAGTGACATTTTCAGAAAACCAATCTCTCAAAAACTGTAGGTTCGGCTCTCGGAATTACTGCATTATTTCCCATCAATGCTATCATTGTGTTTGTATCATTTATCATGGAATAAACAAATTCAATTTCTTTACCAAATGGGTATTCCAGATCTACAGGCTATACTCAAATGACATGGACATGACGTTGGTAGGCATGATCACAGACGAGACAGCATGTAGGGAGGAGGTCAGAGACCTGGCAGTGTGGTGCAAGGACAACAACTTCTCCCTCAACACGAGCAAGACAAAAGAGCTGATCATGGACTACAGGAAAAGGAGGGCCGAGTGGAGTGGGGCTGTAGCGGAGCAGGTCTAGAGCTTCAAGTTCCTTGATGTCCACATCACTAAGGACCTATCATGGTCCAGACACACCAAGACAGTCGTGAAGAGTGCACAACAACGCATATTCCCCCTCATGAGGCTGAAAAGATTTGGCATGTGTCCTCAGATCCTCAAAAAGTTCTACAGCTGCAGCATCGAGAGCGTCCTGACTAGTTGCATCACCGATTGGTATGGCAACTGCTCGGCATCCAATCGCAGGAGCTACAGAGGGAACATCACTGGGGCCGAGCTTCCTGCCATCAAGGACCTCTATACCAAGCGGTGTCAGAAGAAGGCCCTAAAAATTGTCAAAGATTCCAGCCACCAACTCGTAGGCTATTCTCTCTGCTATCAAACAGCAATGGTACCGGTGTGTTAGGTCTGGGACCAAAAGGCTCCTGAACAGCTTCTACCCCCAAGCCATAAGACTGCTGAACAGTTAATCAAATGGCTATTCAGACTATTTACATTGACCCCCTTATTTTATTCTCATTTATCAATATTTTCTGCACTGACTCTCTTGCACACGATCAATGTACACTGACTGGACTCTAACCCTGAACTCACACACACACACACACACACACACACACACACACACACACACACACACACACACACACACACACACACACACACACACATATGCATATTGATGCCACACACACACACATTATTATATTATTCTTACTTACAATGACGGCCTACCTAGAGGCAAAAGGCCTCCTGCGGGGACGGGGACTATGCTTTGGGGACCTTTAACAGAATGTGACTGGCAGAATGGGTGTTGCATGTAGAGGATGAGGTTTGCAGTAGGTATCTCTACCAGTCTGTCTTGCGTCCGGTACATGCACACACATTCACATTTTTTCACACGCTGCTGCTACTCTCTGTTTATTATCTATGCATGGTGACTTTACCCCTACCTACACTACCATTCAAAAGTTTGGGGTCACTTAGAAATGTCCTTGTTTTTGAAAGAAAAGCAAATTTTTTGTCCATTAAAATAACATCAAATTGATCAGAAATACAGTGTAGACACTGTTAATGTTGTAAATGACTATAGTAGCTGGAAACGTCAAATTTGTTATGGAATATCTACATAGGTGTACATTATCAGCAACCATCACTCCTGTGTTCCAATGGCACATTGTGTTAGCTAATCCAAGTTTATAATTTTAAAAGTAATTGATCATTAGAAAACCCTTTTGCAATTATGTTAGCACGGCTGAAAACTGTTGCCCTGATTAAACCAGCAATAAAACTGGCCTTCTTTAGACTAGTTGAGTATCTAGAGCATCAGCATTTGTGGGTTCGATTCAAGGACATTTCTAAGTGATCCCAAACTTTTTTTTAGGCGACATTGACATATTACCTCAGCTAACCCATACCCCTGCACATTAACTCTGTACCCCTTGTATATAGCCTCATTATTGTTATTTTATTGTGTTACTATTTTTCCTTTAGTTTATTGAGCAATAATTTCTTACTTACTTTTCTAAAACTCTGCATTGTTGGTTAAGGATCCATACCTTTTTTTCAATTTTCGCCTAAAATGACATACCCAATTCTAACTGCCTGAAGCTCAGGCTTGGAAGCAAGGATATGCATAGTCTTGGTACCATTTGAAAGGAAACACTTAGACGTTTCTGGAAATGTAAAATTAATGTAAGAGAATATAACACATTCGATCTGGTAAAAGATAATGCAAAGAAAAAACAACCGTTTTTTTGTATTTTCTTTGTACCATCATCTTTGAAATGTATGAGAAAGGCCATAATGTATTTTTCCAGCCCAGGTGCAATTTAGATTTTGGCCACTAGATGGAAGCAGTGTATGTGCAAAGTTTTAGACTGATCCAATGAACCATTGCATTTCTGTTCAAAATTTAGTGTCGCGACTGCCCAAATGTGCCTAATTTGTTTATAACTTTTCATGTTCAAAATTGTGTACTCTCCTCAGACAATAGCATGGTATTCTTTCACTGTAATTAACAAGAATTTAAGCTTTCTGCCAATATCAGACATGTCTATGTCCTGGGAAATGTTCTTGTTACTTACAACCTCATGCTGATCGCATTAGCCTAAATTAGCTCAACCATCCTGTGGAAGGGACACTGATCCCAAATAAGTTTTAAGTTACTTTGAATGGGGTATGGTAGTAGGTGCCAGGTGCACCGGTTTGATTGTGTTAAGAAATGCAACACCTCTGGGATTTTCATGCTCAACAGTTTCCCATGTGTATCAATAATGGTCCACCACCCAAAGGACATGCATCCAACTTGACACAACTGTGGGAAGCATTGGAGTCAACATGGGCCAGCATCCCTGTGGAACGCTTTTGACACCTTGTAGAGTTCATGCCCCGACGAATTGACGTAGTTCTGAGGGAAAAGGGGGTGCAACTTATTATTAGAAAGGTGGTCTTAACGTTTTGTACACTCAGTGTATATACAAACATAGGAAAATCATGTTTTCAACAGCACTGTGCCTGTAATTATTGTTGCACTCATTCATTATTACCTTAGTTATGCAGACACCTCACCACTGCCCTTACCAGTCCAGCAGGCACTATTAATACAAGTAAAAGGAAATCTATGCAGTATTTTACAGGGTTGTTGTTAGCAAACCATGTCAAATCAAATCAAATGTTATTTGTCACTTGCGTCAAAAACATCAGGTGTAGACCTTACAGGAAATGCTTACTTATGAACCCTTAATAAAATGGTTATTGTAGTTTAAATGGTTTAGGTTGCCGCCATTATAAATGTTCGTAAACACAGGCAATCATTCTGAATGCAGGTTGTGGGTGAGTAAAAAGTATTATTGTTCAATATCCTAACTCTGGCTGAATTCCAACAGAACTTACGCATCACTTTGCAAGCAAGCATAATGTGACTTGCAGGCCTGATGTGGCCTGTAAACCAGGAGTTTCAGGCCACTGTGTAATAGTAAAGCTAGGCCCTCTGATATATAGTGGGGTCCGAATTTATTGACAGCCTTGATAAAGATGAGCAATAGTGAATGTATTATATAAACAATTCAAATACTGACCTATGTTGTATGCTCAAAAAATGTGGAATTATATTATTTTATACTAATACAATTGCTCAGGGAAAGATTGTTTGTATAACAAGCAATAGTTTTTTTTCTCAAAAAGGTTTGGATCAAAATGACTGACACCCCTAGTATTTGGTCCCATATTCCTAGCATGCAATGACTACCTCAAGGGTCTGACTCTACAAAGTTGTTGGATGCATTTGCAGTTCATTTTGGTCGTGTTTCAGATTATTTTGTGCTCTGATTATTTTGTGAAACGCAAATCATGTATTGTGTAATTTTTTTAATTGTAAATAAGAATAGAATATATTTCTAAACACTACATTATGAAGAATCCTGAATGAATCATGAATAATGATTGATGTTGATTTAATAAGTGACATCAATAAGGGATCATAGCTTTCACCTGGATTCACCCGGTCAGTCTGTCATGGAAAGAGCAGGTGTTCCTAGTATGTTATACACTCAGTGTATATACTGTACACAAACACACAATAAAGACACATTCTGATATCATAGCCTAAATGTTTGGAGTGTATTTCGAACCTACATATTTATATCCTTCTACAAAAAGAAAAAAAAAAGGAGAATTACGCATTGAGACATGCTGGGGCAAGGGTGCCCAAGCGATCTATCCAATATGTCTATCTTTGAAGAACTCTCTTATCCATCCCCATTCGGATGAGAGGATAAAGGTTTGAGGAACAATATCCTCTAACATGAAATATGTTGTATATCTCCTTAAGTGTTCCTGTAACTTTTATTATGTGGGTGAGACCAAACAGGAACTTAAGACAAAGATTTGTGAGCATATAAAAGCTCCATTAGAAACCACAATGAAAAATCACCTGTTGCCAGGCATTTCAATAGCCAAAGTCATGAACTTAGTGCCTTACATCATATGGGCATTGGTGAAGGTGCCACATGGGGGAGGAGGTCCAAAATAGGGGAGGGTTGTCAAACTTATTTTCTTTTTGCTTCGGGGAGGGTTGTGTGTTTTTTTTATTGGGCTTTTCTACAGGGTTACATTCTCCATTTTTCAGGTTTTGCTATATATTTCTTCCATCCTAGCCAAAAGAATAGATATGTGTGATATCCTTGATGATATATGTGATATAAACAGAGAGATACATTTTCTGGGTGATTTAAATATTGTAAATAAGAATTTGTTCTTAACTGACTTGCCTTGTTAAAAGGTTGAGAAAAGAGGGATAAAGCAAAAGGAATGGCAAATAATCTGGCTGCAGAAACAATTAGCAAACGTACTGCAAATTGAGAAATCGTGTGACTAAACGGAATAAAAAGAAGAAGAAACTATACTATGAAACAAAGATAAATTATATTAAGAATGATTGTGCAAAGCGTTGGATCACCTTAAATTAAATTTGATCTAATCTAAGCCTACTAGAAAGTGTGTGCTGTCAAGCCTGGAGGGAAGCAAAAGTCATTCAGCTTCCCAAGAATAGTAAAGCCCCCTCTACTGGCTCAAATAGTCAATCAATCAGCCTGTTACCAACTCTTAGTACACATTTTGAAAAAAATGTGTTTGACCAGATACAACAGACTTTCAGGCATGCTTATAGATGAGGACATTCAACAAGCAGGGCACTTACACAAATGACTGATGATTGGCTGAGAGAAATTGATGATAAAAAGATTATGGGGTCTGTTTTGTTAGACCTCGGTGCCGCTTTTGACATTATCGATCATAGTCTGCTGCTGGAAAACGTGTGTTTTGGCTTTACATCTCCTACTATATTGTGGAAGAAGAGTTACCTGTCTAACAGAACACAGAGGGTGTTCTTTAATGGAAGCCTCTCCAACATAGTCCAGGTAGAATCAGGAATTCCCCAGGGTAGCTGTCTAGGCCCCTTATTTTTTTCAATCTTTACTAATGAGTAAAGCCAGTGTCTCTATGTGTGCGGATAACTCAACACAATGCACGTCAGCTACTAAAGCAACTAAAATCACTGCAATATAACAAAGAGCTGCAGTTAGTTTCAGAATGGGTGGCAAGGAATAAGTTAGTCTAAATATTTCAAAAACTAAAAGCATTGTATTTGGGACAAATAATTCACTAAACCCTAAACCTCAAATAATCTTATAATAAATAATGTGGAAATTGAGCAAGTTGAAGTGACTAAACTTCCTGGAGTTACCCTGGTTTGTAAACTGTCATGGTCAAAACATGTTGATACAACAGTAGCTAAGATGGGGAGAAGTCTGTCCATAATAAATAACTGTTCCGCCTTCTTTAACAACACTATCAACAAGGCAGGTCCTAAAGGCCCTAGTATTGTCATACCTGGACTACTGTTCAGTTGTCTGGTCAGATGCCACAAAGAGAGACCTCGGGAAAAGTACAATTTGCTCAGAACAGGGCAGCACTAATCGGCCTTCAATGTACACAAAGGGCTAACATTAATAAAAAATATATATAAATCTCTCATGGCTGAAAGTGGACGAGAGATTGACTTCATGACTACTTGTTTTTGTAATATGTGTTGACATGCTGAATGCACCAAGGTGTCTGTTTAAACTACTAGCACACAGCTCTGACATCCATGCATACCTTGCAAGACATGCCACCAGAGGTCTCTTCACAGTCCCCAAGTCAAAAACAGACTATGGGAGGTGCACAGTACTACATAGATCCCTGACTACATGGAACTCTATTCCACATCAGGTAACTGATGCAAGCAGTAGAATCCGATTTAAAAAACTGATAAAAATACACCTTATATAAAATACAGCAGGGACTTCGAAGAGATACACAGACACAGGTACAGACAGACTAGCACACGCACTCTACACTCCCTTTCATTGTATATTGTTGTATAGTGGTATTATAAATTTTTTATTGTAGATATGTAGTGGTGTAATATTGTTATATGATGTATTGTTTTAACTTTGTTTTATGTGTGATGTGAGTGCCTTAATGTGTTTGGACCCCAGGAAGAGTGGATCCCTAATAAATACAACAACAACCAAATTCTCATCTGCTTGCATGCCCCTCCCTCATATCAAGGTGTTTTGGTACTTCGCTTATGCACTATGCTTGTACATGCGCTAACTTTTATAATACCACAGGCAGTGGCGGTCTGTGCTGTATAAGTTGAGGGAGGATGATTATATTTTTTTCATGAGAATGGCCTTATTTATTTTACAGCATACTGGATGATTGTCATTCATATTCCATTCACCCAGTTCAATTTAACATTGTTTAGGCTACTACATGATACTCAACCCATCATGATGTTGCTATAACCTAGATTATGAATGAAAGTTTACAATGTAGGTGCACACAGGTAGTAATATAAATTGGAGGTGACAGACAGTGACATATTTATAGACAGTGACACTTGCCTGCATCTTGCTGATCTAGGTTAGTCTAACAATTGCAAACAAGAGTTTATATTGGCCAAATGTAGGCATGTTTATCCCTGTTTCGTTCCATTTGCTTCTGTTTAAGAAACATTTTTCAACAGAATCGGTGGAATTAATAAATCCCTGATCACATGTAAATACAGTTCACTTTCATAGCAGACACGTTGTATTCCTTCTTGCATCTAGGCGCTCTCCTCCTCCCAACTTTTCCCTTTGCTTGTGGACTTCAATGCACAACACATCGACTGTATATGACCAGGCAAACAAACCTTTCCAAGCCAAACCATATCAGAACCACTACAAACACCTACATCGTTCTCACCATATTAGCTAAAGTGACATCATAGTCGACATAGCTGATATAACTAATGCATTATTAACCCTGCTAAAATCATGCATTACAGTCAGTAAGCAGTTTAGCAGTTACACCGGAGGGCCCCTGTGGCAATAAATTCGTAAAATCAAAAGTTTACATTGACTTGGAAGAATTCCAGTGTTGTGTTGGATAGTCATAGAAGGCTAGCTAACATGGCATCCCTCTGTTTGAGCCAGGTGTTTGAGTAGGCTAAACTAGCTTAATACATTTGCTAGCCAAGTAAGTGAAAGTGAAAAAAAGACTAAATATCTCTCTCTCTCTCGCCTCTCCATTTTTTAAGAAATGAATTTGTTCAAAACTGTTCAACTATTGTATTTCTCTCTCTTTGAGTCAACTACTCACCACATTTTATGCACGGCAGTGCTAACTAGTTGTAGCTTTCAGTACTAGATTAATTTTCTGATGCTTTGATTTGGTGGACAACATGCCAGTTCATGCTGCAAGTGCTCTGATAGATTGGAGGACGTCCTCTGGAGATTGTCATAATTACTGTGTAAATCTATGGAAGGGGGTGAGAACGATGAGCCTCCTAGATTTTGTATTGAAGTCAATGTACCCAGAGGAAGACGGAAGCTAGCTGTCGTCCTGCTAAACCACGGTGCTACCCTAACGAGTACTGTTGCACCTACTTGTAGACCTTCTTTGCAAAACAGTGTGTTTTAATCAATTATTTGGTGACATGAACATATGTAGTATACTTTTATCTAAAAAGGATAACTTTTCAATGTTTCACTGTTTTTATTTTTATGAAATTCACTGAGGAGGATGGTCCTCCCCTTCTTCCTCTGAGGAGCCTCCACAGACCACCGGTCAATATACTCTACCAGTCTAACTGTCTATCCTGCCCTCTGTCTTTTGAATAAAGGCGCAAAATCCCTGTGATTTTAATGTTTAATTCCATTTGGCTCAGTTGTGGGTCTACTCTCGATAGTTTATAAGGTCTAGAAAGGCACAGTATCTGTCTGGCTGTATGTTTACTTCTGATACCGAGATGCACTCTCTGTTGCAGCTGTTGCAGATCATCATTCTCCCAATTCCTCCTATAAACACGTGGCATAAACACGAGTCACAATGTCTTAATATGATTAGGCTACTTCAAAAGTATCCTTTAGGCATGCGCACGTTGGTCCAAAACGTAATTCCATTATCCTCAAAATGTCTTGACATTAACCAGGTTTTCCATCCAATCTTTTTATGCAAGTAAAGTACATGTCGGATAAAAAAAAATAACTACATCATAGGAAAGCATGCCGTTTATTAGGCTACCGATAAATTAAGGATGATGAACTTCACAGGGTGGTGAAACTGCACAGTGATGAGCTTGATGCTCTTTTCAGTAAATATGACATGATGATTACACTAATCTCGCACTTTTGTCCATAATTATCTCATCATGCAGGCTGCACCCAAATTGTATCTGCGAACTGCTGTCTAGAGCGCACATGCCAATACCAGAGTGGGTACATTTGCTATACTTATGCAAATAAAATGTTAGCAAACCATCAGTAAGCCTAGAGTTTAAAATCTGACGGAAATAAATGTAACTTGTGTTTTGTATTCGGTACATGGGAATTTAACTGCCGAAGTTATTTTTATATGCACTACGTATTTACCCACAGACTTTATGCCACGAGTGTTACAAAACACCAAAAAGTTGAATGACATTCAGAGATTGTCAAGTCAAGCCTTCAATACTGGGTAGGCCCACAAAGTAGAAGGGGATGTATTTTCTGTTTTGTCGAGATTGACGTAGTACATTTATTGTGGTATTAAAACCGCAAACAATGATATTTAAGTGACTGAAGTCGGTATGCTTTGTTTCTTGGTTGTGTGGTGCATTAATTGAGAACAATAATGAAATAATGTTAATGACACAGGTAGCAATGCTATTGCCCCCCGCTCTCTCTCGCTCTCTCTTTCTCTCAAACCAGCTTCTGCCCTTACCACGAGGGCTGGGCCACAGTCTCCCATCCACCTGTGTCCGCGTGCGCGCGCATGGAGCACCACACGTGCCTGCGCATCATTTTCTGACGTCCGCTAATCTGGAAGCTCTCTCCCTGGGCTCGTGGCATAGCCTGGTACTCGCGTGCCAGAAGACTACCGTCACAATTTTTCAGCTCGGGATAAAAAAAGGACAAAATCAACAATTATACTCACTTTTAAACCCCGTGTATAAGTTTTTGGGGACTCGATAGCATCAGTCAGATTCTTTATTTTACATTAGGATAACAGTATTTTGATTTTACATTTTTCTCAAGAACGGTAGGTATCCCTCACTCTTGGTATTTGTGTATAGGATGTAGGCTAAATGTAGCCTGTAGATGGTTATTTTCATAGCTACAGTGTAGGTGTTGTGAACTGCGTCAGTGTGTTGCTTGGCGGGACCTGTGAGTGGGCACCGGACTGCGTTGATAAGGGGGGGGGGGGGGTACCTCTGTGTGCTGATGGCTCAAGCTTGATCGTAGTGCAGGGATTGATGTTTGAAGTATTAGTGATTATATTCTTGAAGATGTTATCAAACATTCGAATAGATTATGAGCGTTCGTAAAGTTTTCATGAAATCTAGTGTGTAGAAACACATGTGTATGTCCGCGTGAGATGCGTGACAGTTTAATCCTCCGGTTGAACAGAGAAAATTAGCGAAGCACGCCCCCTTGCAGATGAACGCACAGTCTCCCCTGCTCTCCTGTCCATACGCTGTCAATGGTAGTTTTTTTTACCATTCATAGTTATGGAGTTAAGCAGATATTTTTAAGATAGTTATAGATCAGACAGAGGAATAACCTAAATTTAACTGTCTCTCGTTCCAGGATAACGAAGACGATACTCCGAACACGGTTGTGTTTACACGGAATGACTGAAACTCATCATTTCAAAATCGCAACTGACGCAAGAAGGAGTGCATTTTTGGACGGTCTTGGCGGGGCACATAGGAACTCTACTACTGTATGAAATGCCTACCAACTGACTTTTGCTTCCAGGATTCTACCTTTGGTTCTATATTTGGGTCTAAAGTTCAGTGGTTCTGTCATCTGGGATTGTTGTTTTGTGGGAGAGTGTGGCGTCATGACTTGGAGATAGATCTTGCTATGAGTCTGGCGTGGAAAATACCTCTTGGAAGGTGTGCAGCGGGCTACAGACGGGGAGGAATCGACATCGGCAACTGATAGGCTACCCCTGTTTTTACCGAGCGTAATGCACCTGGCATGAAGACAGAGAATGGATATTATATGGGAACTATTTATTATTCTTCACGCCAATTTCATCATCTGTATATCAGGTACGTTTTTAGTAATTTATATTATTGATGGGTCCGTTGTGAGACAGAGAAAAGGGCATGTGCGTTGGATGAGAACCGAAGGAGTGAGATTTGGTAACGAAGTTGTAAAATGTTGCTGAAAATGTTGAAATGAATGAAAATGTTACGAGTTATGTGTGCCATTGATGGTTGGATCAATTGATAGGCCAATTGATACAGGATCTATTGATATGATTCACCTGAGAACGAAGACAATTACGGGCAGAATTTGCCTGAAACTCGGATCTCATCAGTTGTGGTCTGTGAATGTCCCTCGGAATAGATATGGGACAGCCTATAAATTGGTAGCCTATATTGTAGGCCAAATTGCGTTTGTGGTGTATTTTTTTAAAGTGCAGTATTGAATTATGCAAGTGTTAAAAACTGATTTCAATTAGAAAGGGTCAACTGAACGTATGATCACCAGGACAGAGGTTGTGTGAGAATGATTTCGTTAAAAAAAGATCTATATCTATATTATACATTATTCGACATGTTTCTTTAACAGGTTCAGGCTCAGGGCTGCCGTTTGCCCAGTTTTGCATCGGGGGGAAATTTCGGTGTATTTCGTTAAATTATGAATGGAAAGTGATAGTGTAGTATTAGGCTACCACTACTGTTGAACTGTTATAACGAGACAGTGCTACACGTGCATGAATAACCACCCCAGTAACATCGATAGAGGATTCAGTGGAGTGGGCTACATGGGCACACATGCACTGGCCATGGCGCAATGGCTGTTCCAGAACTATTACAGCTGGTAAACTGTCAATGTGAGTGGATATGTCTGTCCTGCGTAGTAGATAGGAACGGTATTGACTTCTCTTTATCATGTGAAGCTCAGGGCTATAGTATCACATTATTTCGAGTTAGATCAAAATTGGGGTAAGTGTGCGCATCAGCGAGCGCTGGTTGTGGTGGTGCGCTACTGGGTTGTGCCATCATGAGTACTCCCGTTGACTATTAGGTAAAACGCATTAGGCTAGATCCATCATTACTCTGCAATGCAAATCCACCTGCTCATCTGCCAACAATGTGTTATACCAACATTGGAGAAATGGAATATAATATTGTCGGTATAGACTACCTGCCTGTTCTTGTATCAAAATCCGGTGTTACTCTTATAGCCTATTATTGAAGCAGGTACCTGTTGAGGGGTCGAGTGCTGTACATTAGAGTCGTGCGCCCAGTTGTTTCCTGTGACAACCAGGGATAGGCATATTTGTGACTTGGATGTGCTCAAAACCTCACTCCCCCTCCTTCCCATTCTCTCAGATATGTGAGCACATTAATTACGCAGGGCTGTCCTTTGGAACTTCCACATGTTCCCTATAGCTTGACTAAATTAGGATTATAGGATAGTTATAAAGGACCACGCACGCTGGTCAATGCATTTGATACCCCCATGGAATGTAGTTAAGGAGATTAGCCTACATAATATTGGAGACTGGACAGTTTAACCTTTAAACCTGGTCAGACTGCTCCTTTCTGCAAAAGGTAATTGAAGACACATTATGATGATCAGCTTGATTATGTTAAAGTTTAAAGGTTTGAAAAAGTACTGCATCACATGGTTTATTCTCCTAAATTGATACAATAGGCACAACCCCAATTTTGCAACATTACATCATGGGACCAATATCTGGCCAACCTACTACCACAGTGTAGGCATACACAGCATCTCCACAACCAGCCAATTGAGACCAGCCAACTCTGCTTTAGCATTGGAACAAAATATCAACTAACTCGCTGTCAAAGACATACATTATGTCTCATTCTGCCTGACATTTTGTGAACAAAATTCCATCTGTAAAGTGTTTCATATAATATGGGACTCTACCTATCTGAGCTAAATTTAGATACAATGCCACATTGATCTAAAAAAAGGGAGATAAGTGATTATCATTGAACTGCTGAAAGTTATTGATCTAGATGGGTTAAGCATTTGTTTAATCTCTACAATAAAAACAGCCAACCCTGGGACTGTATCAGCTGTATCATGAGACCACAATAGGCCTACAACTAACTATTTGGTTTGAAGCTTTGACACATTTGGAAATAGCACTGTTGTAGACTGTCATTTCTCAAAGTGAGAGCAAAACAAGTCTCACTTATCCTCAATTGTCTTGTCGGATACTGCTAGGCTTGCCGTTGACTGTGAGTGCCAAGTAAACCATTTTCTTCTCTATTCTCATTTTGTTCAACTACGTGCTGATGCCTTTTCATCCACTTACTACACTTTTCGAAAACAAATCTAAAGTGTAAAGTTGAGTATTTGCTACATCTTGACCGCTACCTCTGGAGGTAGTGCACGACACTCGCCCACAGTTGCCCCCCTTGAAGCATAGCAGTGTAAACAGAATTGTAACGCTGTGCCAACACTACTACAGTATAAATGGTAATAACAGAGAAATGTTTTTTGAAAAGCTGAATTGTATAGACATTTTTGTAATATTTGAGACTTGTTTTATTTAGTTTTTACCTGAAATTGCAGTAACAGACTGTTACAGTCTGAAATTGTTGCAGCAGCTGCCAGCTGTACTGACACAAGTAAAACTATGAATGGCCATCCCTAGCCCCACCATCAGAAACATGTCAAATGTAGATAGATATAGGATATGAAAAATAGGATATGTTTTGTCATTGGGAAAATTGAGTGGTGAATTCAGAGGTGGCACCACAGGCCAAACAGTGGTGGGGGTGAAATTGTTTGCCTGGGGCCCAGAGTTTTTCCTGATCTTGTACTAGGCTAACCTAACCAACTCTGAACCCTAGTTGTAGTGTATGACATTGTAATAAATCAATGGTTTTATATGGGCTATGATGGGACCAGATTATTTGTCTAATCAGGTAATATGGTTTTTAAAAAACTCCTGGAAAAACTTCTGGCCCTAGGGAGGATGGAAACATTACATCATATCCTATCCTGCTTCTACACCTGCATTGCTTGCTTGCTGTTTGGGGTTTTAGGCTGGGTTTCTGTACAGCACTTTGAGATATCAGCTGATGTACGAAGGGCTATATAAATAAATTTGATTTGATTTTTAAAAAAAATACAAAACTGAAAAAACACATTTCCATAAGTATTCAGGCCCTTTACTCAGTATTTTGTTGAAGCACCTTCAGCAGCGATTACAGCATTGAGGCTTCTTGGGTATGACACTACAAGCTTGGCACACCTGTATTTGGGAAGTTTCTCCCATTCTTCTCTGCAGATCCTCTCAAGCTATATCAGGTTGGATGGGGAGTGTCACTGCACAGCTATTTTCAGGTCTCTGAAAAACATCCCACAGCATGATGCTGCCTCTACCATGCTTCACTGTAGGGATGGTGCCAGGTTTCCTCCAGACGTGACGCTTGGTATTCAGACCAAAGAGTTCAATCTTGGTTTAATCAGACCAGAGAATCTTGTTTCTCATGGTGTGATAGTCCTTTAGGTGCCTTTTGGCAAACTTCAAGCGGGCTGTCATGTGCCTTTTACTGAGGAGTGGCTTCCATCTGGTCACTCTACCATAATGCCTGATTGGTGGAGTTCCGCAGAGATGGTTGTCCTTCTGGAAGGTTCTCCGATCTCCACAGAGGAACTCTGGATCTCTGTCAGAGTGACCATCGGGTTCTTGGTCACCTCCCTGACCAAGACCGTTCACCCCGTGATTGCTCAGTTTGGCCGGGCAGCCAGCTCTAGGAAGAGTCTTGGTGGTTCCAAACGTCTTCCATTTAAGAATGATGGAGGCCACTGTGTTCTTGGGGACCTTCAATGCTGCAGAAATATTTTGGAACCCTTCCCCAGATCTGTGCCTCAACAAAGTCCTGTCTCAGAGCTCTACGGACAATTCCTCCGATCTCAATGCTTGGTTTTTGCTCTGACAACTGTGGGATCTTATATAGACAGGTTTGTTTCTTTCCAAATCACGTCTAATCAATTGAATTTACCACAGGTGGACTCTAATCAAGTTGTAGAAACATCTCAAGGATGATCAATGGGAAACAGAATGCACCTGAGCTCAATTTTGAGTCTCATAGCAAAGGGTCTGAACAGTTATGTAAATAAGAAATGCAAACATTTCTAGAAACCAGTTTTTGCTTTGTCATTATGGGGTATTGTGTGTAGGTTAATGAGTGAAAATATATTTGATACATTTTAGAATAAGGCTGTAAAGGTCTTAATACTTTCCGAATGCACTCTGCATTACTTTACATTTTCCTGGCCAGGCCTAGATGGGATCAGAGCGCATAGGTTTCTCTAGGCTACCTGCAGCTTTGGTTGTTATCTGTAGGCTACAGTTGATCAGACTGAAACCCAGACTAATTGTGCATGTTGACAAATTAATTTTGGTGGCGGGTATGGGCGTCCATGTAAAACTGCTCGTCATGGGGAATTCACTTATAGAATAGAGTAGAGTATTATATTATTTATCCCAATTTGGGAAATCACAGCATGCATCATCAATGATTTACAATGACAGAACACACAATGATGACCAGCACATGATTTAAAAAGAAAAAAGAAAAAAAAGAATACACATTAAGACAAAGCCACATGCACCAACCATAGTATCCCTAAAATAATAGTCTGATTCAAGTGCTGTTTTCTATCCTACTCTGGGGAAAACAAGAAACAACATTTTCCAATAGAAAGACCTCATAAGTCAGTTAATACATCATGGCTGTGGGTAAAAATGACCCACGTTTTCAGCCGCAATTTGCTTTTACCACATCTAATGATTTGCACGATATTGATTAAAAAAATGAAGCCTGGTTTGTTGTAAGGTAGGCCTACTTTACTTTTATAGTCGTATCAGAGGGCTAATTGTTCATTTATAGTATCTCTGTGCTTTCGTCTTGAAGCTCAAATGTATTGAGTGTAGCCTACAATAAACCCTTTAATTATCTGCACACACATGCTTGTGAACTGTTGCATTATTCAAGAGTGTAATATGGTTTGGTTGCATTATTCAAAAGTCTAATATGTTTTGGAAGAAAAGCTATTATTGAATAGTTTGGGGTTACTGGCTTGTGGCTACTGTGATATTTACGCTCAATTATCACATTGCCATTCTCAACGAAAGGTAAGGCAAGGATGTAATGTGAATTGAAAAGTAAAAGTTATCTTTCGCCACACCGCTCCCCAGACTCTCCTTTATATCTCGTAGTGGGAATAGGGCTGTTCGTGTAAATGTCAACCAGCTCAAAATCCCTACGTCTCCCAACAGAGTGAGTGAGAGCTGGTCATGGTGAGGTTTTGCTGAGATTGAACACATAGATTAAACTGCAGCATCAACTCTTAATATTGCACACACAGGTCTCTGGAATCAAATCCAATGGTTCTCCTCTCTACTAATGCCCCCGGCCCCATCCATTCCTTCCTAAAAGGACTACGCTATTATTGGCAGTTATTAGTCTCAATTACTTTTTGGGTAAAAAACCTGGGTAGAAGCTTAGCATTTCTCTCTGGGACCTCTCAGGCAAGCTTACCCATCACATGACCATAATTCCCTGAAGCACCTCTGTTCTTTTGCATGATCCCATATCAGCTGTGTCTTGATGGAAGTGTGAAAGTTGCCATTTCCAATGCAATCATTGGCTACTTTGTTTTCCTCTTGTCTTTTGAACACGCTAGTAGACAATGTGTCATGACTGAATCTCCCCTTCGTGCCGCTGCCTGTCTGAGTTTTGCAGACACCAGATCAAGTATATCTATCATCAGTAGGCCTAAGGATAAGCACACCCCTGGGTCAACACAGTGATCCGGGACATAATCTGAATAGAATACCCCCGTCAAAACATTTTTAGATGGGTCAATGGCTTACTGTGGCAGTTTTTTCTATTAGCGCTGGCTGTTGTCAAATCAGCCGGTTACAGACTCATTATCAGCCAGATACATTGTTGAAAATACGTATTTTTCATGTCGTTGAAAAGTATGAACTTGTAGCCTGTACACATGGATGCAGCAACCAAAACATGGCCTTTTACTTTTTTTAAATTAACAATCGCACTACTCACTACATTACTCCAGTATTTTCACAAAACATTCGGTCAAAGAACACTATCTAGTGCAGTGATAACAGACCAAATGCAGTTAAGTTCAAATGAATGTAATTAATTATATTCCTTGAATAATTATCAGTCAAAATGATAGACATATTTTGTTGCATTAGCAACGGCCCTGTGTGGTGGTGACGTGGAAACCACCACCCCTGGCTCTACCAGGAGCATGCTTGAGGTAGTCTGTCACAGCTCTCTGAACATCATGGGCAGTGGCCTTGCTGTTCCATTTCTTGACTGCAGCTGTAACAACAAAATAAACACAGTGAGTTATAGAAAAGACTAATGGGTATGGAGCATCTTACAGGTTCCCCACGGCACTTTAATCAGCATTCAGGGCTCAAACCACCGATTTATCACTAACCAATGGCGGCTATTTTGTGATGTGCAGTAATAATGATAATTTATTACATTTATTCAGAATAATTTGTTGGTAAATGTGGATAAATGTGTTTGGTTTTCCATGTCTATCAAAGACAAAAAGCAATTTACAAGATAGGTTTGGTTAAAGTTGTCCTTCTCAGGAGCAGACAATTGATTAGGGCCGGGCTCAAACATGCACACAGTGTAGAAAAGACGAGAGCCTGTTTGAATGGCGCAAGGTGTCTCTTTCCCTCCTCCCTAACAGACTATTATACTCACATTCATTGGTAAACTCTGAACACTGTAGCCTAATATATTTGTCAGGAGACCACAAGTTTTTAAAAAATCAACTTGAAATGGGGGAATGTTTAGCCGACTGGTTGCTCAGGAGACAAAGGAAATGTCAGACGTATGGAAGACATTTGACTTGAGCTTGGCATGAGCCAAACAAGTACTGTAGGCTACTATATATTTTTTTCTGATTGCTTGGTACAGTGAAAACAAACACAAAATAATGTATAGGTGTAACAGAGAGTTGATCTGTACTAATTTAAAAAATGATAAAGCCTTTATTATTATTATTAAGGCCATTGTATACTGTAGGCTAATTATTCAAGAGAATGCTTGACTGCATTTAAATGCATGACTAGTAGGCTGTGTGATGAAATTAAGTAATAATAAGGTCTAATTGATAACAGGCCAGAAAGCTAAACAAAACCAGCACAATGACATACTAGAGAATCTGCTCTAATGAGAAAAAAATATGGTAAAGTATTTATTAGGGCTACATCATAGCAAAACATTTTTTTTTTTACAGAATTTGAGAAAATGTCACGTTGGGCGGATCATTATACATTTTTAGAACATGAGCATAGAACATTAACATAGGTTAAAAGGCCATTAAGGTCACATGATCGCCTCATTCAAAATTGCCAAGCTCCTAAAACCATTCTTTTAAAAAAGGGACCACACAAATTACCACCATGAAAATTAATAATTGGTTTAGAAGACAAAATAAGAATCTAGCCTATTAAAACAGACAGAGCAGGTCATTTTGATTGTGTGATGTTAGTGGCCCTTTAAGCAATGGGTGGGTGTAGTAAAGACTTTCCTTTTGCACAACGCAACTCAGCGTGCCTGTATACAGACTGTAGCCATGTATTGTCTGGTTACGGTAACACAAAACCCAGAGGACTTTGCTTTTATGGCTATGACACTCACAGCCCTGATAAAATTATAATCATAACACATGGACTCTCATGCATTATTGCTTAAATATACCATGGCTGTTAGCCAATCAGCTTTCAGGGCTCAAACCATCCAGTTATTAATACAAAATATACCACAGAATAATGACATGTTTGTAGATACCGTTGACAACCGAGTACACAGTTGTGTTTCCTAATCACCACTTTGCGTGATGGCCGTTGAAGTTGAACAAGGACATCAGGCCATTGGTAAAGAGCCTGAACGTCAAGCACACAGGATGTACTATGTGAATTGAACACTTTCAAACTGCTGAGGAGATACGGCTTTTTGGTTTACTGTCTTTGTTGGAGACAGTTTATATCACTAATGATACCTTTAAAATGACTTTCTTACTGGATCCATTCTAGAGATATGACATACCTGTCCATGACCTTGTTGGCACAGTCCTTTGTCCTTACCACCAATTTTGCTTAACCTTGCAATCTGTGTCAAGAGAATTTGTTTCAAACACCGGAAGTCATGCAGTAATGCATTGTCTCAGTATGACTAATTAAAAAAAAAACATATTGCTTGTAAGAGCAATTGCTTGTAAGAGTGGAATTAACTAATTGTATCGCTTTAGTAGTGTGCAAAATGCTGACTAAATCTACAGTGTAAATGAAATGTCAAAATACATTTAATTTCACCGTCAGATTCTGTACATCCACAATTTGGAGCTGCTTCTCTTGTTGCTCAAAGTCTTGCTCCGTCTCCATTCTCTTGACATGGAACTCAAAGTGTCTTGGGGCTCTGCTATCCCAACACATTTCACCTGCTCCAATATCTCCACCGTTTTAGTTAGAACACACTTCTGAAATGAGAACATTTCGTTGACACTGTAGAAATATGGGGTTGTCACACGCAAGAGGATCCTGACAGACAAGATTGTGATTGCAAATAAAAGTGACATTTTACTTGCAATAATACATATAGTTCAACGTTTCAATAATATCCTATATTCTCATGGATTCAGTGTTTAACTTTAACACAAGTTTCAATTTTGTAGTACATTTTAGTCGTTCCACAAAATAGGTGCCTTTTTGAATTGGTGCATCATTTATACATGAAGTAGCAGAGAGAATCAAAAGGCACACATTTCGTGGAACAATCCACTTATTGGCATTATTCATGGACAACATCTCTGGTCTAGCGCAGGGAATGGGAGGGTGAGAGCTGCGATGCTCTTGGTTCCGTTGGGACTGGCAAGTAGAAGCCCTGGATGAATCTGCAAAATTCAAAGCCAACTCAGTGTCAACCCAGAGGTAAAAAGCTATTTTCTTAAACATACACACTACAATACATATTTTAAGGATGGTTTTAACCTTCAGTTACCAAGACGGAACATGATGTGTATAATTTCTGCTCATTGTAAGTAAACTAGCACTGATGAGCGAGCGTGTCCCCGTTGTGTGTATGTTGTCTGTGTGTGCTCTTTAGTTACTTCATAACTGCGTTCACCTTGTCTGGTAGAGTAACAGGATGGATATGGAGAACGTCTGTGCTCTCTGCTCTGGAGGTGGGACTGGCTAGTAGAAGCCCTGGATGATTCTGCAACATTCAAATCCAATGAATAAACCTTAAGGACTTGACCTGATTAAGATTTCTGGACTTGTAAGCCAAGCTGTACTCTTGACCCACTGTGTGTGAAGTGAGATGGGGAAGGAGATCATCGGGAACGGCCAGCTGAATTCCTGAATTGCCCTGAAACACAAATTAAAAACCCAATCTGTGTTTGGTCCAGATAGCAAACAGGTACACCAAATGGCAGAGGGGGAGTTCGAGCTGCTGTGTCCGCTGGATCGACTCATGGCCAAACTGTTGGATGGTCCTGAAACACAAGCATTATCTAAACCTTTTTCTGTCTGTAGGTGGACTACACTTTTGATTACTTAACAATCGTCTCTTACCAACTACATCCCGAAAATGGGAAGATGGAGAATGAGAGGGGCTAGAGCTGCTGTGTCTGCTGGATCGACTCATGGCCAAACTGTTGGATGGTCCTGAAACACAAGCATTATCTAAACATTTTCTTATCTGTAGGTGGACTACACTTTTGATTACTTAACGATTGTTTCTTACCAACTACAACATCGATAGAGGAGGAAGAACGAGAGCGGTTTCGCTGTCTTTTTTGGGACTGCCTAGGTGAAGTTGTTGATAGTCCTGCAACAAACATTTAAACCAGATGAATAAACCTTTTTTTAGTAGTTGACAGGTTAGCTGATTAAGATTTATCTACTTGTCTGGCAAGCTGTACTCTTGACCCACCGTGTGTGAAGTGAGACGGGGAAGGAGAGCATCTAGAACAGCCAGCTGAATCCCTGGATTGCCCTGAAGCACAAATAAAAACCCAATTTGGGTGTGATCAGGACAACTTAAATGCAAGGATTTGGATGTGAAAATGTAGAGTTGAAGTCAGAAGTTTACATACACCTTAGCCAAATACATTTAAACTCAGTTTTTCACAATTCCTGGCATTTAATCCTAGCAAAAATGCCCTTTCTTAGGTCAGTTAAGATCACCACTTTATTTTAAGAATGTGAAATGTCAGAATAATAGTAGAGAGAATTATTTATTTAAGCTTTTATTTCTTTCTATCACATTCCCAGTGGGTCAGAAGTTTACATGCACTTAATTAGCATTTGGTAGCATTGCCTTTAATTGTTTAACTTGGGTCAAACTTTTCAGGTAGCCTTCCACAAGCTTCCCACAATAAGCAGTTTGAATTTTGGTAGACGTCGACCGATTATGATTTTTCAATGCCGACACCGATTATTAGAGGACCAAAAAAAGCCGATAACATTTAATCGGCCGATTTGTATATATATGTTTGTAATAATAATGACAATTACAACATTACTGAATGAACACTTATTTTAACTTAATATAATACATCAATACAATCAATTTAGTCAATTTAATAAATAATGAAACATGTTCAATTTGGCATAAATAATGCAAAAACAAAGTGTTGGAGCAGAAAGTAAAAGTGCAATATGTGCCATGTAAAAAAGCTAACGTTTAAGTTCCTTGCTCAGAACATGAGAACATAGAAAGCTGGTGGTTCCTTTTAACATGAATCTTCAATATTCCCAGGTAAGAAGTTTTAGGTTGTAGTTATTATAGGACTATTTCTCTCTGTACCATTTGTATGTCATACCTTTGACTATTGAATGTTCTAATCGGTACTTTAGTATTGCCGGCCTAATCTCGGGAGTTGATAGGCTTGAAGTCATAAACAGCACAATGCTTGAAGCATTGTGAAGAGCTGCTGGCAAACGCAGGAAAGTGCTGTTTGAATAAATGCTTACGAGCCCGCTGCTGCCTACCACCGCTCATTCAGACTGCTCTATCAAATCATAGACTTAATTATAATATAATAACACACAGAAATACGAGCCTTAGGTAATTAATATGGTCAAATCCGGAAACTATCATTTTGAAAACAAAACGTTTATTCTTTCAGTGAAATACGGAACCGTTCTGTATTTTATCTAACGGATGGCATAGATAAGTCTAAATATTGCTGTTACATTGCACAACCTTCAATGTGTCATAATTACGTAAAATTCTGGCAAATTAGTTCGCAAGGAGCCAGGCGGCCCAAACTGTTGCATATACCCTGACTCTAAGTGCAATGAACGCAAGAGAAGTGACACTATTTCCGTAGTTTAATATTGTCTGCTAACATGAATTTATTTTAACTAAATATGCAGGTTTAAAAATATATTCTTCTATGTATTGATTTTAAGAAAGGCATTGATGTTTATGGTTAGGTACATTTGTGCAACGATTGTGCTTTTTTCGCATATGCGCTTTGTTAAATCATAAATTAATGTTAGTAGGCAATACGAACTAAATATGCAGGTTTAAAAATATATACAGTGGGGCAAAAAAGTATTTAGTCAGCCACCAATTGTGCAAGTTCTCCCACTTAAAAAGATGATTTAAAAGATGATTTAATTTTCATCATAGGTACACTTCAACTATGACAGACAAAAGGAGAATTTGTTTTCTCCAGAAAATCACATTGTAGGATTTTTAATGAATTTATTTGCAAATTATGGTGGAAAATAAGTATTTGGTCACCTACAAACAAGCAATATTTCTGGCTCTCACAGACCTGTAACTTTTTCATTAAGAGGCTCCTCTGTCCTCCACTCGTTACCTGTATTAAGGGCACCTGTTTGAACTTGTTATTAGTATAAAATACACCTGTCCACAACCTCAAACAGTCACACTCCAAACTCCACTATGGCCAAGACCAAAGAGCTGTCAAAGGACACCAGAAACAAAATTGTAGACCTGCACCAGGCTGGGAAGACTGAATCTGCAATAGGTAAGCAGCTTGGTTTGAAGAAATCAACTGTGGGAGCAATTATTAGGAAATGGAAGACATACAAGACCACTGATAATCTCCCTCAATCCGGGGCTCCACGCAAGATCTCACCCCGTGGGGTCAAAATGATCACAAGAACGGTGAGCAAAAATCCCAGAACCACACGGGGGGACCTAGTGAATGAACTGCAGAGAGCTGGGACCAAAGTAACAAAGCCTACCATCAGTAACACACTACGCCGCCAGGGACTCAAATCCTATAGTGTCCCCCTGCTTAAGCCAGTACATGTCCAGGCCCGTCTGAAGTTTGCTAGAGAGCATTTGGATGAACCAGAAGAAGATTGGGAGAATGTCATATGGTCAGATGAAACCAAAATATAACTTTTTGGTAAAAACTCAACTCGTCGTGTTTGGAGGACAAAGAATACTGAGAATACTGTTTTTCTGCAAAGGGACCAGGATGACTGATCCGTGTAAAGGAAAGAATGAATGGGGCCATATATCGTGAGATTTTGAGTGAAAACCTCCTTCCATCCGCAAGGGCATTGAAGATGAAACGTGGCTGGGTCTTTCAGCATGACAATGATCCCAAACACACCGCCCGGACAACGAAGGAGTGGTTTCGTAAGAAGCATTTCAAGGTCCTGGAGTGGCCTAGCCAGTCTCCAGATCTCAACCCCATAGAAAATCTTTGGAGGGAGTTGAAAGTCCGTGTTGCCCTGCAACAGCCCCAAAACATCACTGCTCTAGAGGAGATCTGCATGGAGGAATGGGCCAAAATACCAGCAACAGTGTGTGAAAACCTTGTGAAGACTTACAGAAAACGTTTGACCTCTGTCATTGCCAACAAAGTGTATATAACAAAGTATTGAGATAAACTTTTGGTATTGAGCAAATACTTATTTTCCACCATAATTTGCAAATAAATTAATACAAAATCCTACAATGTGATTTTCTGGATTATTTTTTCTTATTTTGTCTGTCATGGTTGAAGTGTACCTATGATGAAAATTACAGGCCTCTCTCGTCTTTTTAAGTGGGAGAACTTGCACAATTGGTGGCTGACTAAATACTTTTTTGCCCCACTGTACTTGTATGTATAGATAAAAAAAAAGGCATTGATGTTTATGGTTAGGTACACATTGGTGCAACGACAGTGCTTTTTTCGCAGATGCGCTTGTTAAATCACCCATTTGGCAAAGTAGGCTATGATTCAATGACAAATTAACAGGAACCTCATCGATTATATGCCACGCAGAACAAGCTACATAAACTAGTAATACCATCAACCATGTGTAGTTAACTAGTGATTATGTTAAGATTGATTGTTTTTATAAGATACATTTAATGCTAGCTAGCACCTTACCTTGGGTCCTTGCTGCACTCGCATAACAGGTAGTCAGCCTGCCACACTGTCTCCTCGTGGAGTGCAATGTAATCGGCCATGATCGGTATCCAAAAATGCAGATTACCGATTGTTATGAACTTGAAATCAGCCCTAATTTATCGGCCATTCCGATTAATCGGTCGGCCTCTAAATTTTGGCCCATTCCTCCTGACAGAGCTAGTGTAACTGACTCAGGTTTGTAGGCCTCCTTGCTCGCACACGCTTTTTCATGTCTGCCTACACATACTCTATAGGATTGAGGTCAGGGCTTTGTGATGGCCACTCCAATACCTGGACTTGTTGTCCTTAAGCCATTTTGCCACAACTTTGGAAGTATGCTTGGGGTCATTGTCCATTTGGAAGACCCATTTGCGACCAAGCTTTAACTTCCTGACTGATGTCTTGAGATGTTGCTTCAAAATATCCCTCATGATGCCATTGTGAAGTGCACCAGACCCTCCTGCAGCAAAGCATCCCCACAACATGATGCTGCCACCCCCGTGCTTCACGATTGGGATGATGTTCTTCGGCTTGCAAGCCTCCCCCTTTTTCCTCCAAACATAACGATGGTCATTATGGCCAAACTGTTATATTTTGTTTCATCAGAACAGAGGACATTTCTCCAAAAAGTACGATCTTTGTCCCCATGTGCAGTTGCAAACCATAGTCTGTTTTTTTTCTGCCGGTTTTGGAGCAGTGGATTCTTGCTTTCTGAGTGGCCTTTCAGGTTATGTCGATATAGGACTCGTTTTACTGTGGATATAGATATAGTTTCCTCCAGCATCTTCACAAGGTCCTTTGCTTTTATTCTTTGATTGATTTGCACTTTTCACACCAAAGTACGTTCATCTCTAGGAGACAGAACGCATCTCCTTCCTGAGCGGTATGATGGCTGCGTGGTCCCATGGTGTTTATACTTGCGTACTATTGTTTGTACAGATGAACATGGTACCTTCAGGCGTTTGGAAATTGCTCCCAAGGATGAACCAGACTTGTGGAGGTCTATAATATTTTTTCTGATGTCTTGGCTGATTTCTTTTAATTTTCCCATGATGTCAAACAAAGAGGCACTGCGATTGAAGGTAGGCCTTGAAATACACCCACAGGTACACCTCTAATTGACTCAAATTATGTCAATTAGCCTAAAAGAAGCTTCTAAAGCCATGACATCATTTTCTGGAATTTTACAAGCTGTTTAAAGGTACAGTCAACTCAGTGTATGTAAACTTCTGACCCACCAGTGAAATAATCTGTCTGTAAAGAATTGTTGGAAAATTACTTGTGTTATACACAAAGTAGATGTCCTAACCTACTGGCCAAAACTATAGTTTGCCAACAAGAAAGTTATGGAGTGGTTGAAAAGCGAGTTTTAATGACTCCAACCTCAGTGTATGTAAACTTCCGACTTCAACTGTATATGTACTGTATATCATGTGTGAATAATAATCCCGATAGGCAGAATATTAGGGATCTAGGTAAGACCCAGATGCAGACTGTCAAAGTAACAATGTTTATTATAAACAGGAGACAAAGGGCTGTGAGTCATAGGTTTGACTCAGGACACATGAAAGGTGACATGTAAGAAGACGAACAGCAGAGGGGCTAATAATCTTGGAGATGGGAAATGGGACGATAAACCGGGGAGGGGTTTGCGGGATTCCACCCAGAGGGGCAGATCGCGGGTAGATAGGCATACCTTCTGCCCAAGTCGATGCCGGGGAGCCGGGGTCCGATGGCGATCCGCTTATCATCGATACCTGGAGGTAGTCTTAAGGAGGGCCTCTAGGTTCATCAACAGTGGCGGACAAACATCTGGGCAGAAGGTAAGAGCAGAGATAGGCCCTTGGCAGAGCAGGGAAGGGTGTTGTGGGCGTATTCGACCCACACCAGCTGCTGGCTCCAGGAGGATGGGTTGGCGGAGACCAGGTAGCGCAGAGTAGTCTCAAGATCTTGGTTGGCTCGCTCAGACTGGTCATTGGACTGGGGGTGAAACCCAGGAGACAGGCTGGCCGATGAGACCATGTCCATGGGCAGTCCATGGATCTGGAAGGCGTGCTGCACCATGAGCTGGGCCGTTTCCGTGGCCGAGGGTAGTTTGGGGGAGAGGAATGAAGTGAGCGGCCTTGGAAAACCAGTCGACCATAGTCAGGATGGCAGTGTTGCCCTCAGACGGGGGGAGACCCGTGATGAAATCCAAGGATATTTGGGACCAGGGACGGTGAGGGACAGGCAGTGGTTGCAGAAGACCACCCGGAACTTGCAGAGGAGTCATATTCTGAGCATAGGCCGTGCAGGCGGAGACAAACGCGGCGACATCTGGAACCATCGTAGGCCACCAAAAGAGTTGTCACACGGAGGCCAGGGTCCGACGGGAGCCCGGATTGCAGGCAAGTCTGGAGGAATGGGCCCACTCCAGGACCGCAGGGCAGGCAGCGTCAGGCACAAACATCCGATTATCAGGGCCCCCCTGAGTTTGGCTGGCACCACTGCGCCTCCCGGACCTGTTTCCCTATACTCCAGTTGAGTGCCGGCACAAGGCGGGAAGGATGGTCTCGGGCTCCGGGGTGGTACCCGGGGGCTATAGCGGCGGGACAGTGCATCCGGCTTGACATTCTTTGATCCCGGCCGGTACAAGAGGGAGAAGTTTAACCGTGTGAACAGCAGGGCCCATCTGGCTTGCCTGTAGTTGAGGCATTTGGCCATGCGGATATGGATGTTCCACCCCCTTTAGCTAGTGCCCCCATTCCTCCAACGCCATCTTCACCATGAGAAGCTCACGATTCCCCACATCGTAGTTATTTTCCAAACAGATCAGGGTGTGACACAGAGATGCCTGATACAAAAAGGAAAATCCCATCTATACTACCCTGTGAAAGGTTTGACATTTCCCACTGACTCTTCAGTTTCTCTTACTCCGTCCAGGCGTGTCCCCATTAAATTCTTCCTGGGCTGGGGTAGAGAGAGAATAAGACCGGCTTTTCTGCCTTTTTTGGGACTGCCCAGGTGAACTGGATAGTCCTGCAACAAACATTTAAGCACATGACACATACAGTAAATCATGCATGGAATGTCATTAGATGCCCATCAAAACCCATAGTTTTTCATACTATATCAGAGGGAATCAAAAGGCACACATTTCATGGAACAATCCACTTACTGACATTATTCATGGAAACTGCTCTGGTCTTGATCAGTTATAATCTTCACACTTTTTTTCATTTTTTGCAAAACAAGTTAATAAAGATAAATAGTAAACATACTGTAGTAATAAATATAATGAGAGCAAGTTTGAATTACATTTTGACAAGTTTGAACTAGATTTTGACAGGCTTCTTAGCAAGTTAATTTTGGTCAATGCATTTTCTACTCATTCTCCTGTCTTATTTATAACATATAATTGCCCTCTCTCCTGTGAGCTAATGTTCTTAGCTAGCTAGATAGCTAAGTAGCTAAAGTTTGTTAACTCATACTACAGTTAGTTAGCAAACCAACCAGCTTCAGGCCTAACTAGCTAACTAGCAGTTGCAGGTACTCAAAGAGTAACGTTGATGTTAGACTCTAGCTAGCTAATTTTAACATTTTCCTGTCAAAAAACAACGACTCCACACCCGTTACCAGCAAACATAGCTAACCGTAGATAGATAGACCGATACAGTAAGCTAGCTAACAGTTAGTACAACCATTGAATCGGTTAGCCTTGCTTTTCCTGCATTGTACTATCTAGCTAGCAACTAAATTTGTCTTAACATTAGCTAGCTAGCGTGCAAGTATCCAGGCAGAGTTGCTAACGTTAGCCTAGAGAAAATAATAGTTTGCGACATTAACAGAAACTGATAATTAATATACCAACCTTATCAAATTATCAAATCAAAGGTTTTCAGAAATATTGACGCTTACAATTATCCGTGTCCTTGTGTTACCGTCTTGAGGAGCAAATGGTGGGTGAATGACTTGTTCGTTCTGCCTCTCCCATTTTCAAGGGATGATGGTTATAAATTGTAATAAATTCTGTTGTGAAATTGTAAACTAATGATTTGAAATTACAGTTAATTTTCAGTCATTCTGTCTATATCAGAACATCTAACAAGCTATTAGAAAAAATGTGATTTTTAATCAATATCTTTTATTATATTGTGTATATCAAAATAAATGATCAAACTTTTTGTATTTGTGTATCTCATGCATTTCAATGATTCAAGCTGATCAGGCTGACCTTCGGCTATATTTGGACCAAAACGGACGGACTAAATACAGCCCCGTTTTCGGGAAGACAATTTGGGGGGAAATAAAGTCCATGACGGAAAAACCTGATATAGCCGAAAATTTGCTGTCTGTGGACGTCACGTGTTGGGTGGGCATGCAATGTTAGTAGTAACAATGAGTCAAACTTCACGACTTAATTATTAATTATTGTTTTTTGACACATTCATTTATTTTCTTTTGTGTGTTTCACATAGCCAGCCACGCAGTCGAGTAGCATAGTAGGTCTAGGCTATTTACTGTCAGTTGATTGACAACTGAACAGCAAGTGTTGACTAGTTTACATTATGGAGCCTTTTTTGCGATTATCTGCAGATAAATTATGAAAACATCCAACGAAGATCGTGAATCATTATTGCTGGAACAATAGGTAGTGGAGAGCCTCATTCTGGTCCAAATATGATAATTGGTGCCTTGACGGAATGCAGGTGTTAAAACGGAATTCAACAATAAAAAAAAAAATGTATTGACCTTAGTACACTGTTAAAATTAAGTGCTTTGTAACACCAAAACTAGTGACAATTGAGCTACCACCAGCTTGAAGGAGATGAAACCTTAACTAACTTTGCTAGAGTATTGAAACACATCATCCCGAGATGTTCTGAAACATGAGACGGTGTATTGTACACCTTGCTAGGGCGAAAATACATTGATTTGATGTTTCAAGTTCTGTTTAGTGATGTTAAGTTCTAAATTAAGAATTAGATACCTTCTCTTTTGGTGTTGTTTCCTCTCACTAAAGCTTTTAAACACTATTATGGTGTTTCACATCCTGTCTAGTGCAGAATTTCTTCTGCAGTATTTTCATTGATTTATGTATCTGATCATTGGCAGGCATTGTTGCGCAATGAGAGCACAATCCACCAGTAGTAACTTGAGGTTTTCCAGGAAACATTGCAAAATGCTGTATTTGTCTCTGCCATTAAACATTGGAAATGTGGGAATGGGTTGTCTTATCATAGACCAACCAGACTTCTAATTCGTTAAATCACTCAATTTTCTCTATGTTTGGTCATCCTCTTATAAAGTACACTTAGGCTAACATTTAAAAAAAACATATGCAGTTGGAAAAAAATATATGGTAAAATGAAATTAACAAATCATTGAAACGACTTGCATGAATTGTTACTAAGGACATGTTGGTTGTCAATTTCAATTCACCCGAGAATTATGGCTGTGTGATTGAGTGTGTAAAATTCCAATTAAAGGTACCATTTTACTGCCCCAGAAGACGGGGGTCCAATTTCAGCTTCTGCCTGGCCCACTTTCAACCTTTCTCTGTCTCCTCCTGTTTCTAATCTGTGCAATACAAAAATGAAAGTGAAATTCCATTTTAAAAAGTCTCCATAGTTTCTTCTCATCAATCAATATGCAGTCCTATAAACCATTTGCATTTATTAACCATTTGATTGTATTAGAGATAGTCTGAAAAAAACTATGTTTTGGTGCTGCCTTTTACATGCATTGAAAACCCCCTAAAGTGTTTTCACAACACTCTCCTAAAAACACCAATATTCAGATTGAAGATCTTCTTTGGGTGTTTCAGAGTACTTTTATTCTGTTTTAAAAAAAACTTTCCGTGTATCATAACAATTACATTGGGGTTTTACATTCAAACACCCTCCAAACACCAGATCTCAGGTTAGATGCATTACTTTCATAGTTTCATTACACAATAATGCTGTTTTGAGCCGTTCTGTTTTTACAGTGTAGGGAATCAACTAATTGTATTGAAAATGAATGCATTAGCCAAAGTTTATCATAAGACATGAAAATAATTAGGCTTGGGCTGAATACCGTGTACCGGGGTATTTAGAGATAGCCACAGGATGGTTTTTCAATACTGTCAATACCATTTAAACTATTTCTTTGAAGTTTATCAATACATTTTAATATTTGTAGCTACTTATTAAGTAAATACGTGCAAGTAAACTTGTGCAATACATTAGGCGATAAAGCAGATTGCGTTCTTCATTTCACCTGTCACATTATTTTAAATGACGAAGCTTAGAATAGTTCCCCATAACAGTTCAGCCATTAGCGTGTTTGTTTGTAAATAGCACAACGGGAGAAAGCCGAGGCAGGTGAGTCCAGCTGTGTATTGACAGGGCTTGTGTTTTATTTGAAAGTCCACAGTGTTTTTTTGCTTCAATATAGTGATCAGAAACGTGCAACTATAGTTTTCCTTTACAGAAAATACATGAGTGCAACACATTCGGCAGGAAACAGCTTAATTTTCATCAGATGACAATAGACGTGCAACACTAATTGTCTAGTAGCCACACAAGTAAATTAATGTACAATGAAAGGTCCTTTTTTGCAGAAATTATGCATGGCCATCATATTTGTAATGTTATCATATAAATAATGTAGAGTAGGCTTGCTACACTGAGAAAAGTAGCTACACATCAGTCAGAGTGTTGTCTGCTTTTTGCATTGGTTAAAAGTAGAGACACAGAGCTACAAAATGTTATATCATACAATGCATTTGAGGAACAAGTTGATAAACTTGTAAACTCACTTTTGAGAAAATGGCCTTTGAATGTTTTGGTATCTAGTGAAGAGTTCCTCTTTGTCTACACCCATTCAGCATCATTCACACCCTCTTAAGCTTTAGCCCCACCTGTCTCATTTCGCTCTCGGAGCGCACACTTGACACTGGCTGATGTTTTAACAATTTTATTCGTATTTACAGATGGCATTATGTTATTATGTTTATCATGTGCCTTATGTTATTAAAGCACATGAAAGTTCACATGTTCGAGAAGGCATTTCTGCCAAAAAATGCATTATGATAAAAAAAATAAAAAAAATATGTTCAAGCGGCTCTCCCGTGAAGTCGTGACTTGCGATATACGCCTAGTTTCCTAAATCTGGTCACATATTTCATATGCAGTGTATCTTTTTTTATTGCTTGAAAAACACAGAATTCTGCATTAATGCGACCCCTAAATTTAACTTGCTAATTATCTAAGTAAGTGGCTGAATTAATAAGGTGACGGGGAATCATTTTGTGTTAGCTTTCTGCTTGTTTGAGAAGTCAAAGCCCTTTGGATGAGTTATTAGTACAGCTGCCACTGCTATCTTGATTTCATTGCGTCTTTTCCTCACCCCTCTTCTCCGAGCAGAGCAGGCAGGCCCGTTGCCCTAGCAACTCTAGACTCCACACAGGTACAGCGTGTACACATGCTGCTCCAGAGTCAGTATTGTTCTTCCTTCAGACAAGCATGTGTCAAAACTTTGTTAATTTGCACAATATCTCTCGTTCACATTCACTTGTAAGTGTCTCTCTCACCAAAAATGACATTCGGTGGCTCCTGCCAATATATGTGTAACTTTATGAGCTGGATTTAGAACATTCAAAATAATGTATTCTATAAAACGTGTGATTTTAAGAGCTGAAAAAACTCTGAAAAACTGAAATCTGGAAAACCAAAACCTATAATTTATTTTCCATTTCCTGATAGCAAAAATTCTAATAGTTCACCTAATTTTAATTTGTCATTGTACCACCTAAACATCTATGAAATATATTTTCAATAACCAAAAAATATTGTTCAACTGTTTGAAGCTGCTGTACAAAACCAAAAGAAAAAAGACGCAAAAACTAAACATATTTATCGCTTCTTATACTTGCTTTCAATGAGAATGACAGATCTATAACTAAAATGCCTATGTGAATTTGGATGGGTCGGCCAAAAAGTTATATTTTACAGCTTTAATCAAATATATCATTTGAAGAACAAACATCATTGTGGCAATTTATATATTGCAGTAAAACTGTAAATAAGACTTTAATCTCAACAGAAGACAGGTTAAATGTTTAAAAAATAGTTAAAGTTCTTGTACTTAGAAAATAGTCCTTATCATATAGGCCTAGACCCATATAATATCCAAACATTTCACTGAATACATTCATTTTCAGCAATTTAAATGGTCAGTTCATGTCTTTCTACACAACACACAACACAAATGTTTTATGAGTTGGGACTTCAATCTCTGGACTCGATAAAGTTTTTAATAATTTCGCTGTGTATTTCAAGTGGAATCAAGGTATTATATTCTACCAGAGGACACTAAAATAGAGCTCCTTCTGTAAAAGATGTAGCCAGGGGGTTCCTGGTTGGCTACTTTTTCTATTTGGCTGGCTTCTCTATGTATTTGTGGAAAACACTGCTCTATCAAAACTCCCTCCCCAGACTCTGGATTGGAAAATTATAGACAATTACTGCATGGCCACATGCATGCAGCACATAATTACATGGGGCTCAAAACACACAATTAGATGTGTTTGAAAACACAAAGAACCTACAGCTAGTTCAATGCTTTTCTATAAGCCTGTTTTGCATGCTCAATAATGTGGCTAGATAAGTCCCTTTACACTGTGTCAGTGGAAATTTAGAACCTGGGCCACCATAGTACCCTGGACACCTAATTATCCCAATCTTCCAGTTGGCCCCTTTTACCCCTTTCCTCTCCCCTGCAACTCCCCTGCAACTTCAACTCCTTTAAATGATAATGTGCTCTTAGTCTACTAACCTTGTGGATCTCTTGAAACTCTAAATGGAAAAATGACAGATAATTGCTGACCACATGAACCCAGTTGATGACCACACAACCTACACAACCTTCACTATGTAATTGTGTGGGGACACAAAGGACTTTTGATGACTACTATTTTATGCCACCCCCTGTACAAAACTGCCTATCATACTCCCTGCCACTTTTCCCATGGTTGGAAAGATGAATTGTGAAAACCCCTTCACTGTAATTCCTGACTGTATAATAACTGTATTATTAATGACAGTTCAATGCTGCTGTTTCCAATTATGGCTAAAGAGCAGCTTCCCACTCGCTAAGAGGATAGGCATTTACGTTGCATTCGGAAAGTATTCAGACCCCTTCCCTTTTTCCAAAACATTTTACGTTACAACCTTATTCTGAAATTGAGAAGAAAAAACATCCTCATCAATCTACACACAATACCCCATAATGACAAAGCAAAAACAGGAATATAGAAATGTTTGCACATTTATTACAAATAAAAAACAGAAATGTTTCCACAACATGATTGGAGTCCATGTAGGTGTGGGCAATGTGCTGGTGGTGGATCATTAGCATATTTGGGGCATAGGGGCATAGGTTGTATTTGTGCCAACCATCAGTGGAAATGTTGTACCAGTTTAAGTGGTTTTATCATTATGTTAATGAATGTTGAAACCCTCTTATGGCATGGTCAGTTCTGCGATCTTTGTAAGAATGTATGTCAACCAAGAACTGTACTTGCAGGGTGAAAATGCAGGGTGCCAAATTGCAGGGTGCCTAAGTCAAAACAACAGATATCCCATAAATACAATTCCTCAAACATACAAGTATTTTACACCATTTTATATATATATATATATATATAAACTTATTGTAAATCCAGCCACAGTGTATGATTTCAAATAGGCTTTATGGCGAAAGCACACCAAACGATTATGTTAGGTCAGCACCTAGTCACAGAAAACCATGAAGCCATTTTCCAGCCAAGGAGAGCCCTCACAAAAGTCAGAAATAGCGATTAAATTAATCACTAACCTTTGATGATCTTCATCAGATGGCACTCACAGGACTTCATGTTACACAATAAATGTGTGTTTTGTTCGATGAAGTTAATCTTTATGTCCAAAAATCGAATTTGAAATTGGTGTGTTATGATCAGAAATGCATTGTCTCAAACAAACATCCGGTGAAATAAAATTACAGAAATACTCATAATAAACATTGATAAAAGATACAAGCGTTATGCATGGAAATATAGATAAACTTCTCCTTAATGCAACCGCTGTGTCAGATTTCAAAAAGGCTTTATGGGGAAAGCACACCTTGCGATTATGTTAGGTCAGCACTTAGTCACAGAAAAACATACAGCCATTTTCCAAAAAAGGAGAGGTGTCACAAAAGTCAGAAATAGCATTATAAATATTCACTTACCTTTGATGATCTTCATCAGAATGCACTCCCAGGAATCCCAGTTCCACAATAAATGTTTGTTTTGTTCAATAAAGTCCATCATTTATGTCCAAATACCTCCTTTTTGTTCGCGTGTTTAGTTCACAAATCCAAACTCACGAGTCGCAGGCAAGTCCTGGCAAAAGTTCAGACGAAACGTCATATTACAGTTCGTAGAAACATGTCAAACGATGTATAGAATCAATCTTTAGGATGTTTTTATCATAAATCTTCAATAATGTTTCAACCAGAGAATTCCTTTGTCTTTAGAAATGCAATGGAATGCAACTAACTCTCACAGGCGCGCGTGAGACTGACCTCATGGCACTCTGCGAGACATCTGGTTGAAACAGCTCTCATTCTCTCCCCCTTCACAGTAGAAGCCTCAAACAAGGTTCTAAAGACTGTTGACATCTAGTGGAAGCCGTAGGAAGTGCAATATGAGCCCATAGACACTGTATATTTGATAGGCAATGACTTGAAAAACTACAAGCCTCAGATTTCCCACTTCCTGGTTGGATTTTTTCTCAGGTTTTTGCCTCCCATATGAGGTCTGTTATACTCACAGATGTCATTCAAACAGTTTTAGAAAATTCAGAGTGTTTTCTATCCAAATTATTAATTATATGCATATTCTAGCTTTTGGGCCTGAGTAGCAGGCAGTTTACTCTGGGCACTTCATTATCCAAGCTACTCAATACTGCCCCCCAGTCCCAAAGAACTTAAGAGGTAACTGCTTCTTCTGAAAGCATAATGACAGTTGCTTTGCAGGAAGTTAATTTTTAATATTCAATAACTTGCCATCGCCTAACAACTGAAATATTTTATTAAACTGAAGTAATGTGAATAAATTATAGGTACTTGTCACGTTCTGACCTTTATTTCCTTTGTTTTGTATTTATTTAGTATGGTCAGGGCGTGAGTTGGGTGGGCAGTCTATGTTTGTTTTTCTATGTTTTGGGGTATTTCTATGTTTCGGCCTAGTATGGTTCTCAATCAGAGGCAGGTGTCATTAGTTGTCTCTGATTGAGAATCATACTTAGGTAGCCTGGGTTTCACTGTGTGTTGTGGGTGATTGTTCCTGTCTCTGTGTTTTGCACCAGACAGGGCTGTTTTTGGTTTTCCACATTTGTTGTTTTGTAGTGTTCGTGTTTATCCTTTTTGTTATTAAACATGAATCAATATAATCACGCTGCTTTTTGGTCCGCCTCTACTTCACCACAAGAAGACCGTTACAGTAATAAGTAATGAGCAGTCACTACCATCATGGAACTTATATTGTTTTATTCTGTGTTACAGCATTCAACCCAAATAATCTAAAACAAAAACCTTGATTATTATTATCTTTGGTCAGTCTCACCGGGGGAATGGAAGGAGAGAGCAGGGACCATGAGAGGCGGACCTTCTTCTGCTCTCTCCCTTCGCTAAGACTACTGCCGTGCTCAAAAATCTTTTACTTCCAACTTCAGTGCATTCAAGACAACTGGTAACTCGGAAAAAATACTAGATCCGACTGGTAATAATCGATTTGAACAGTCATCCTTTCAGGAGCTCCGACTTTCCGACCTGAAGATCATTGACATCATGATTTGCCCTAATTTTTTTCCAGTTCCCAGTTGTCTTGAAAGCACCATGACCATCAGACTATCAGTCAAGTAAAATAAAAAAATCTAATTATTTGCAAATTATTTAAATTTATGTTCAGCTGTGCCTCGCAAGTGCTACACCAACTAATCTATTTTCTTATCAAAGCTCAAGTTATGAAATATAATGGTCTGAGAAGAACAACATTGGTAGGCCAGGCATATAGCCAATATGCTGTGATAATATATTAGGCCTACTGCACAAACCTCATTCCTACAGAACAGTTTTTATTAGGTTAATGTAACATTTATTTTTTTACATTCTGAGCAGTAGATCTTGGCTTGCTTTTTGACTGCAAAAGTGATCTTGTCTCAGAAAAGTGTTTTGGAAGAACCATACAGGTTTTTAAATTCTGGTTAGCCATATTTTCTGGCTCCCAAGAGGCGCTGTGGTCTAAAGGACTACATCTCAGTGTTAGAGGCGTCACTACAGACCTAGTTCGATTCCAGGCTGAATCACAACCGACCGTGATTGGGAGTCCCATAGGGTGGCGCACAATTGGCCCAGGGTCTTCCGGGTTAAGGCATGGCCGGGGTGGGCCGTCATTGTAAAGAATAATTTATTCTTAACTGACTTGCCTAGTTAAATTACAAATATCGTTAAAATTCCTTAAGTCTTATTATTGTTTTAAATAAGTTGAATTTAGAACCACTGATCTAATCAACTATACTCCTTTGACACAAGGCCGTACAGTGCCTTGCGAAAGTATTCGGCCCCCTTGAACTTTGCGACCTTTTGCCACATTTCAGGCTTCAAACATAAAGATATAAAACTGTATTTTTTTGTGAAGAATCAACAACAAGTGGGACATAATCATGAAGTGGAACGACATTTATTGGATATTTCAAACTTTTTTAACAAATCAAAAACTGAAAAATTGGGCGTGGGAAATGTGGCAAAAGGTCGCAAAGTTCAAGGGGGCCGAATACTTTCGCAAGGCACTGTATGTGAGTCTTTCACGAGACACCATCACTGGCCATATTCTCTATTGAGAGAGAGCGAGAGAGAGAGAGAGAGGCTCTATCCCCCAGCCATCACATCTGCTGCTGAGGGTTCTCAAGACTGTCAGAATGACACGACCTCCACACAGATGTAATTTACTAGAGGGAGCAGAGCGTGATTTAAATGCCAAAACAGCACAAGGCCTCACCATTGCAGGGTAGCATGAGTAATGCGTCAGTACATTAGTGTTGTCACGATACCAGAATTTTCACTTCGATACGAGGTTTAGAATCACAATACTCAATACCATCATGATAATAGATACCAAAAGGATACCACGGGGAAAAAAATATAATCTTTGGGAGAGACATGAGAGAGACCATTCGACTCTTTATAAATTTTTTGGGTGTCAAACATCTTTGAAATCAGTATATGTAGCGTATCACAAACAAACTACTATGGTAGTGAATTGATGTTAGCTTTAGCTGTCAGCTAGCAAGGAAAGTTTGCTTACAAAGCTGGAAGCAACCGGTATCTTCTTGCATTGCAAAGTGTTCTAGCCTGTGTGGACATCTCTACATTCCGTGTTGTATTATTCAAGTGTGTTAACTTCTGTGCAGCATGAGTGGGGAGCTAATATGATGCAGCCCTGAGACCAAAGAGCGCAGACGAAATGAACATGGTTTTCATCAAGCCAGCTTCTTTCTATGGTGATACCCATTCCAGGGTTAGGACTGTAACCACCAGAGGACTCTGAGAGTTCATGAGATGAATTCTGCAAACATCGTTTCCACTCCGATAATGAGAATGGTTAATGACTGTAATTAATACATTCATTCAATACATTGGAATACAAAAGAAGCCATCCGCCCATGATGGGCTATTAGCAAGACAATAGACTCTTGCCAAGAAGGAGGGTAGGAAAGAAGGGAAGGGGAGCATAGAATTTAAAGACACTGCACAGTAGCCTAATAAACATATATTTTGAAATAGTACAAAAAAAATGTAATTCAATAATATATTTCTACCAAGGCAGATGCTGTGTTTTTGGTTGATGGCTAATATTAAAAACAGTCAAATGCATTCTCTCCGTTGCCCACACGGACTTTAAACATTTGGATAATAAAACATTTAAAGATTGACATTGGTTGATTTTAACTCCACTGACTTTTAAGTTTTATTGTTTATTTACATATTAGGGTACCTAAGGTTTGATTATAAACATTGTTTTGACTTGTTTGGAAAAGTTTATTAGTAACGTTTGGTATTCATTTTGTATGCATTTTGATGGAGGGAAACTGGGTGGATTATTGACTGAAGCGCGCCAGCTAAACTGAGTTTTTATGGATATAAAGAAGGAAATTATCAAACAAAAGGACGATTTGTGATGTATCTGGGACCTTTTGGAGTGCCAACAGAAGAAGATCATCAAAGGTAAGGCATTTATTATATCGCTATTTCTGACTTTTATGTCGCACCTGCCTGGTTGAAATATGTTTTTCATGCTTTTGTATGCGGGGCACTGTCCTAAGATAATCGCAAGATGTGCTTTCGCCGTAAAGCCTTTTTAAAATCTGACACATCGGCAGGATTAAACATTCCCAGAAAGCATTGATTATTATAATTTATCGCAGGCCTAAAACCTAAGGGTTTAACCTTCTGAATTAATGATTATATTGAAGATATATTCATGAGTTCCGAGAGCCAATCTGTTATCCAACGATTATTATTATTGTTATTAACCCTGCATTATAATTATATGTATAAATTATATGTATAAAAGCCCCTTAGATATTAGATAACATATTTTCAAAACACTTAGCAGGACAATAGACACAATGTGGTCCCAAAAACACCTCTCTGACGTAGAGTCCAGCATATCTCGTGATGATGTTATGGAATGTCTCACCAGCTTTGATCCATGCCTGGGCCTGCAGCACACAAAGTTCTTTGTTTGTCAGACGAATCATTGGGTCGAAACTACAGAACAGTACAAAACACATGGTTAATGTTCTGGGAAAAAAATATGATATATATATGTAATATATACACACACACTACCGTTCAAAGGTTTGGGGTCACTTAGAAATTTCATTGTTTTTGAAAGAAAAGCACTATTTTTGTCCATTATAATAACATCAACTTGATCAGAAACACAGTGTAGACATTGATAATGATGTAAATGACTATTGTAGCTGGAAATGGCAGATTTTTTATGGAATATCTACATAGGCGTACAGAGGCCCATTATCTGCAACCATCACTCCTGAGTTCCAATGGCATATTGTGTTAGTTAATCCAAGTTAATAATTTTAAAGGCTAATTGATCATTAGAAAACCCTTTTGCAATTATGTTAGCACAGCTGAAAACCTTTGTGCTAATTAAAGTAGCAATAAAACTGTCCATCATTAGACTAGTTGAGTATCTGGAGCATCAGATTTTGTGGGTTCAATCACAGGCTCAAAATGGCCAGAAACAAAGACCTTTCTTCTGAAACTCGTCAGTCTATTTTTGTTCTGAGAAATTAAGGCTGTTCCATGCGAGAAATTGCCAAGAAACTGAAGATCTTAGACAACGCTGAGTGTTCTACTCCCTTCACAGAACAGCGCAAACTGGCTCTAACCGGAATATAACGGCGGGGCGGGGGGGGCTTGTACCTGCAAAACACCAGTCTCAACGTCAAAAGTGAAGAGGTGACTCCAGGATGCTGGCCTTATAGGCAGAGTTCCTCTGTCTAGTGTCTGTGTTCTTTTGTCCATCCTAATCTTTTATTTTTATTGGCCAGTCTCAGATATGGCTTTTTCTTTGCAACTTAGTAGCCTACTCCCGACCGGTTACGTTGTACAGCGCCATATTTTCCTGACAGAAACCCTAAGGGTTTTGTTTTTTGTTTTTCTTGGAATAGAAATACAATAATATTAATCAAATTAATTAAGCAACATTTCCTAAAATCATTCCCGTATACTATGTTCTTACAAAAAAAGGTTTTAAATTATCTAGTGCAGCCAATATTGAAAACAATCAAATGCTTCTCAAAGATGCCCTCTGGTGTTCAAACTAGCACTAACTAGCATTGATGGCAACAATGGCTGACACTTAAATAGCGTGCCATAGAATTATGCAGCAGCCCGCAAGCTGTGCTGCGGTACTACGCAATTTTTAAAGGAAGAACCACTGAATCTAGGCCTATATGCAGGAACGAAAGCACATATTGTCAGAAATGTATCATATCTGTAGTCATTACCTGATCATATATGTATCCGTACATGATATATGAATCATAGATATTTTAATATTCATCGTGTCGGATCAAAAATGGGCTAAATCCGACTCATAAAATGTACAGCACTGAAATAGTTTTACCTTTTCAGGTGCTTTACCTACATTTGCACCATATTCAGAAGTATGCTATAAAAGGCACGGAAATCTAAACATCATCATATTTAATCCAAGTTGCTATTTCCAAAGCACATGTCTGCTTTTTCTGTTTTAAAAATGCAGCATAGCAAATCCAGAGCTCAAATCCCAACACATGTTTTCTGGAAAGATGCAAACGTAACCCAATCTTTGGGAAAAATGTTTTTATTTATTTAACAGAAAATGTAGCATGCCCTCGATACACATGCTTGCCCCGTTTGTTATTATGGACGATGGGATGGGGGCGGATTGGGTCAACGTGGTGGTACTGTGATCCACTCCAAACTGTCAATGCATAAATCATAAATCAAAATTGTGGCGATATTGCAAGAAAATAGTCATTTCAATTAACAAGGTATCTACTCTACCTGCTTCATTCATGATGAGAAAGCTAACTGGAAACTAGCTTTCTAGCCAAGTTGCTAGCAAACGATCTTATATTAAGCTCTAAAAGCTTAATCTGTTGGGGTCTACTAAGTTAACACATGGAATTGTTTTAAAATGGCTATAGCATGGATCATTTAGCTACTTGATTTAAACAAGACAAAAAGGTTTTGAAGTGTCTGTCCTATATCTAGGAGATATAAAAAAAAGCTCAGGAAATACTGTATATATTGTTTTTTGGACACATATTTTTGTTGGCACAAAACTACCTCCATACTTCCATTCATTTGTTATCTTCAGACGAGTCCCCTGACACTTGCGGGGGTTGTCGAGCAAAACGGAGAACATCATCATCTTCGTGAGAGTCTCTCGTCTCCTGTTTGTAGCCCAAAAGGTTCGGATGCTGCAGACAGAAGTTGGCACATCAACGTTACCGACTTCAGACGAGTCCCGTGGGGCTTGTGGGGGTCGTCGAGCAAAACGGAGAACACCATCGTGTTTGTCTCATCTGTCCATAGAGTGGCCTTATTAGTTCGGACGTTACAGAATTTTCGGGAAGTCTCATGGTCTGACAAACACAACTGTAGCTCGGCCACCTTCCACCGCAGAGGCGGAAGTCCAACATAGGCGGATGCAGTGGATTGAGATGCATCAATAGACTCTTAATTAAGCCGTAACACAAAATACGCCTAAACTTTTTAAAACATTTTTTTTTTGGCATATAAACTTTTTATTTAGTCTATCAAAATGCATATCAAGATCGTGATATGGACCTCAGACAAAAGCATATGCATTGTATTTTTGCTGATAAAATATGCTATGTAGGCCTACTGTCAGAATTTGTCTTCGGATATAGAAAAATAGATGCCAACATAAGCCTATCTCAGGATATCTAATGAGTCCATATTCGGCCATACCATGACTGATACCCGGAGGAAATATCAAAATGTTATGTGCAGGACAGAAAAATATGGATTGCATATTTGTCAAATTATTAACCTGTCTACGATATTGGTTCCCAATTGGGAATCAACCCTCCCACGTTCAGCTGAAACGGCGGCGCATGGAACGCAAAAATATTCTTAAAAATATTTAACCTCCACACATTAACAAGTCCAATAGCTCAAATGAAAGATAAACACCTTGTTCATCTAGCCAGCAAGTCAGATTTCTAAAATGTTTTACTCCGAAAACATAGCACATATATATGTAAAACCACCACCAGACACAGCTCATTTGAATAGCCAAAACATGCAATCAACAAACGCAGGATTAAAAAATAAATCGCTCACTAACCTTTTGAAAATCTTCATCAGATGACAGTAATATGACATGTTACACAGTACATTTTTTTTTTTTCAATAATATGCCATTTATATCCATAAATGTCCATTTACAGTGAGTTCACGTTCAGAAATTACTCAAAAATGCCCGCAGGAAATCTAGGTAGCGCGGCAAGATAACGTAAATAGACATCATAAACTTTGACTAAATATACATGTTCTACATATAGTTAGAAAGATACACTGCTTCTTTATGCAACCGCTTTGTTAGATTTATTTTTAACGTTACAGAAATCGCACACTATTCAATATGCTGAGACGGCGCTCAGTTCCAAGCTACATTTCTACGTAATGTTGGAGTCAACAGAAACACAGATTTAAGCATAAATATTCCCTTACCTTCGATGGTCTTCGTTCAGAATGTTCTGGAAGGCTTCATACTTACCCAATACATCGTTTGGTTTCAAGTCTTGCGTCTTTGTATTAGCTACTGCTAATAACATCAGCTGAAATGCACCCAAAACGTCCTCTGGTCCGGAAAAGTTGCGCATCAAAACTTCAAAATTACATATTATATGTCGACTAAACAGGTCAAACTAAGTGCAGAAGCAAGCTTTATGATGTTTTAGACACGCAAAACAAACTTCAATTCAATCGGCCATCGTCTGCCCTTCTCTTGAGTGCTGGAACAAAGGAATGGCTGGGACCAATTCGCGCCCCTACCTATTTTCTCGTGGCACGCACTAATTTCACTCCCATAGGGTCAATTCTCGCGGGATTTGAACGATTCAAAGCTCTACTCAAAGAGGACATATAGCGGAAGAGATAGAAAGTCTCCCCAGAATCATAACTGGTTGGGAAGGGTGGGGGCCATGACGTCAAAGTTGCTCCAACTTTCATGGCCACAAAAACTAGTTTGGAAGAATGCCTGCCCTGTGAGTTGTGCTATACTTACAGACATAATTCCAACGGTTTTAGAATCTTTAGAGTGTTTTCTATCCAATAATAATTTTTATTTGCATATATTAGCAATTTTTGACAGATTTTTTTTTCAGTTTACTAGGGGTACCCAATCTCTCCAAAGGGGCATATGTCTGCCATATCCTTAACAGGTTTTAAGCATGTTCTGAAAACTCAGAAATGCATCAGAAATTGTCCTTATTTTCATCATATCAAGATCCGGATATGAACCTCAACCAAGAGCTGAATATCTGGACTCAATATACAGTAGTTTCATATCTTTAATTTGCTGAGAAAACACAGTTACGCTATGTATTTGTTAACATGAAGAGAGAAAACAGGATGTCACATATCTCAGGATATTGAATGAGTCCATATCCGGCCATAGGAAATGTCCATGTGTGATATTCGGAGTAATTCCTATGTAATATGTCTAAAAGACACATCTGGATTCAGAATTGGTCAGGGTATGTAAGGGCACAAGGCGAGACCCAGATGCAGACACAGGAGGCAGATGGTTAGAGTCCAAGATGTTTATTAACAATCCAAAAGGGGTAGGCAAGAGAATGGTCATGGACAGGCAAAAGGTCAAAACCAGTTCAGAGTTCCAGAGATACAGAATGGCAGGCAGGCTTGAGGTCAGAGCAGGCAGAATGGTCAAGCAGGAGGGAATGGAGTCCAGAAAAATAGGCAAAGGTAAAAACTGGGAGGACTAGTAAAAGAGAATATAAAAGCAGGAGCACAGTTAAAGCACGCTGGTTGACTTGAACATACAATATGAACTGGCACAGAGAAACAGGAACCACAGCGGGAAAAAAGTGACACCTGGAGGGGGTGGAGACAATCACAAGGACAGGTAAAACAGAGCGTGACAGTATATGGTACATATCCACAAAACTCCTAATAAGCATTGGAAATGGTCTGTCTGTATTCTCTAGAACTGCTATTCCCAAACTGGGGTACACAATGCCATCAGGGGTACGCCAAATAAAAATGGGATTCACATTTTCACACATTTGGGTGATGTTTTTTGCTCGCCTGAGTAGCCTTTGTTTCACTGCCAAAAATAACATGAAACCATCTAGTGTTCAGCTAAATAACAACACAATGTCAAATTCAGGTAGCCTAGTCAAATAATGAAATCCAATCATATTAACCATTGCTCTTCCGTGGGAATACCACTAATGGTCTGAATGTAGCCAAACGCAGCTGCTACTCATTCCGTTTGCTCGAAAATGAATAAATGGTTAAAAAAAAGTAAGGCCCACGTCCATAGAGACACGTACTACCAGCAGTACTACACCTGCACCTGTCGATGACACAAGTTGTTCTGCTTCCACAAGCACATCCAATGCTAGCATCAGTAATTCCACATTTGTTGCTAGCCCAGCTAGCATGGACACTGACAGTTGTGAATCTGCTGCAGCCGAAGAGCTACTGCCCCCCACGTTGGACCATCGAAGAGGCGCAAATATGATGAGAACTACATTGATTTGGGGTTCATTTATGTTGGGAGTATTGCCTTTCCTCGGCCACAGTGTGTTATAAAAGTACTCTCTCACAACTCAATGAAACAGTCACCCTTGCGCAGACATTGAGAAACAAAACTTGGCAATTTGAAAAATAAGCCACATGAGTTTTTTGAGTGAGAATTAAGACAACTTTTGAGTAGTAAGACATGTATAAAAGCAACAGATACCATTAATAAAAGGGGCTAGAAGCGTCTTATATGGTGAGCTACTGAGTGGCTAGGACAGGCAAGCCCCATACTATTGTGGAGGACTTTAAAAAATAAATATATATTATTTATTACAAAAAACACAAGGAAGGGGTAACATTAAAGTATTAGAACATGGAGGACAAACAATACAGCATCAAACATGTATCAGTCTTTCCGCAACAGAGCCATCCTTATGTGTGAGGGTGCGTGTGCATGATAGCGATATAAAATATATGTCATAGTTTCCTTTTTCATGATCACATTATTGTGAAACCCGAACCCTCCAAGACCCCCCCCCCCCCCCAGATTTTTAAAAACAATTAATTCCATTCCCCACCCCCAAGAACCCTCCAATGCACCAACAACCAAGAGAATGAACTAAAGAGAACAAAGGAAAAGACAGAAAACTGTTACGGTGCGTGAATGAGGACCCAAAAGCGAATTAACAAAACAGAGTTTCTTTAATGACGAAACACACGTAGGCTCAGATGGACAGGCAGATTCCGACAGGACAGGACAAGGTTAGCTGAACAGGCAGATTCCGACAGGACAAGGTTGCAGCAAACACGACGATAGTCTGGTTCAGGCATGAGTAACACAAACGAGAATCCGACAAAGACAGGAACAAAAACAGAGAGAGATATAGAGGACTAATCAGAGGGAAAAAGGGAACAGGTGGGAAAAGGGGTGACGAGGTAGTTAGGAGGAGACAAGGAACAGCTGGGGGAAAGAGGGGGAGAAAAGGTAACCTAATAACGACCAGCAGAGGGAGACAGGTTGAAGGGAAAGGACAGAAACAAGACACAACATGACAATACATGACAGTACCCCCCCACTCACCGAGCGCCTCCTGGCGCACTCGAGGAGGAAGCCTGGCGGCAACGGAGGAAATCATCGATCAGCGCACGGTCCAGCACGTCCCGAGAGGGAACCCAACTCCTCTCCTCAGGACCGTACCCCTCCCAATCTACTAGGTACTGATGACCACGGCCCCGAGGACGCATGTCCAAAATCCTACGGACCCTGTAGATGGGTGCGCCCTCGACAAGGATGGGGGGGGGGGGGGGAGACGAGCGGGGGCGCGAAGAACTGGCTTGACACAGGAGACATGGTAGACCGGGTGGACGCGACGAAGATATCGCGGAAGAAGAAGTCGCACTGCGACAGGATTAATGATCCGAGAGATACGGAACGGACCAATGAACCGCGGGGTCAACTTGCGAGAAGCGGTCTTAAGGGGAAGGTTCTGAGTGGAGAGCCAAACTCTCTGACCGCGACAATATCTAGGACTCTTAGTTCTACGCTTATTAGCAGCTCTCACAGTCTGCGCCCTATAACGGCAAAGTGCAGACCTGACCCTCTTCCAGGTGCGCTCGCAACGTTGGACAAAAGCCTGAGCGGAGGGGACGCTGGACTCGGCGAACTGAGATGAGAACAGCGGAGGCTGGTACCCGAGGCTACTCTGAAAAGGAGATAGCCCGGTCGCAGACGAAGGAAGCGAGTTGTGGGCGTATTCTGCCCAGGGGAGCTGTTCTGACCAAGACGCAGGGTTGCGAAAAGAAAGACTGCGTAAGATGCGACCAATAGTCTGATTGGCCCGTTCTGCTTGACCGTTAGACTGGGGGTGAAAGCCGGAAGAGAGACTGACGGAAGCCCCAATCAAACGGCAAAACTCCCTCCAAAATTGAGACGTGAATTGCGGACCTCTGTCCGAAACGACGTCTGACGGAAGGCCATGAATTCTGAAAACATTCTCGATGATGATTTGTGCCGTCTCTTTAGTAGAAGGAAGCTTAGCAAGGGGAATAAAATGAGCCGCCTTAGAGAACCTGTCGACAACCGTAAGAATAACAGTCTTCCCCGCTGACGAAGGCAGTCCGGTGACAAAATCTAAGGCGATGTGAGACCACGGTCGAGAGGGAATGGGAAGCGGCCTGAGACGGCCGGCAGGAGGGGAGTTACCGGACTTAAACGAAAACAAAGATGTTCAGCATGTCTCTCAGGACATCATTGACTAATGCCTGAAAGACAGCTGGAGCGTTAGCGAGACCGAAAGGAAGAACCCGGTATTCAAAGTGCCCTAACGGAGTGTTAAACGCCGTCTTCCACTCGTCCCCCTCCCTGATGCGCACGAGATGGTAAGCGTTACGAAGGTCCAACTTAGTGAAAAACCTGGCTCCCTGCAGGATCTCGAAGGCTGAAGACATAAGAGGAAGCGGATAACGATTCTTCACTGTTATGTCATTCAGCCCTCGATAATCTATGCAGGGGCGCAGGGACCCGTCCTTCTTCTTAACAAAAAAAAACCCCGCTCCGGCGGGAGAGGAGGAGGGGACTATGGTACCGGCGGCAAGAGCTACAGACAAATAATCTTCGAGAGCCTTACGTTCGGGAGCCGACAGAGAGTATAGTCTACCCCGGGGGGGAGTGGTTCCCGGAAGGAGATCAATACTACAATCATACGACCGGTGTGGGGGAAGAGAGGTGGCCCTGGACCGACTGAACACCGTGCGCAGATCGTGATATTCCTCCGGCACCCCTGTCAAATCACCAGGCTCCTCCTGTGAAGAAGAGACAGAGGAAACAGGAGGGATAGCAGACATTAAACATTTCACATGACAAGAGACGTTCCAGGAGAGGATAGAATTACTAGACCAATTAATGGAAGGATTATGACAAACTAGCCAGGGATGGCCCAAAACAACAGGTGTAAAAGGTGAACGAAAAATTAAAAAAGAAATGGTTTCGCTATGATTACCAGAAACAGTGAGGGTTAAAGGTAGCGTCTCACGCTGAATCCTGGGGAGAGGACTACCATCCAGGGCGAACAAGGCCGTGGACTCCCTTAACTGTCTGAGAGGAATGTCATGTTCCCGAGCCCAGGTCTCGTCCATAAAACAGCCCTCCGCCCCAGAGTCTATTAAGGCACTGCAGGAAGCTGACGAACCGGTCCAGCGTAGATGGACCGACAAGGTAGTGCAGGATCTTGAAGGAGAGACAGGAGTAGTAGCGCTCACCAGTAGCCCTCCGCTTACTGATGAGCTCTGGCTTTTACTGGACATGAAGTGACAAAATGACCAGCAGAACCGCAATAGAGACAGAGGCGGTTGGTGATTCTCCGTTCCCTCTCCTTAGTCGAGATGCGGATACCTCCCAGCTGCATAGGCTCAGCACCCGAGCCGGCAGAGGAAGATGGTAGTGATGCGGAGAGGGGGGCAACGGAGAACGCGAGCTCCTTTCCACGAGCTCGGTGACGAAGATCAACCCGTCGCTCAATGCGAATAGCGAGTTCAATCAAGGAATCCACGCTGGAAGGAACCTCCCGGGAGAGAATCTCATCCTTTACCTCTGCGCGGAGACCCTCCAGAAAACGAGCGAGCAAAGCCGGCTCGTTCCAGCCACTGGAGGCAGCAAGAGTGCGAAACTCAATAGAGTAGTCTGTTATGGATCGATTACCTTGACATAGGGAAGACAGGGCCCTGGAAGCCTCCTCCCCAAAAACAGATCGATCAAAAACCCGTATCATCTCCTCCTTAAAGTCCTGATACTGGTTAGTACACTCAGCCCTTGCCTCCCAGATTGCCGTGCCCCACTCACGAGCCCGTCCAGTAAGGAGAGATATGACGTAGGCGACACGAGCAGTGCTCCTGGAGTAAGTGTTGGGCTGGAGAGAAAACACAATATCACACTGGGTGAGGAACGAGCGGCATTCAGTGGGCTCCCCAGAGTAACACGGCGGGTTATTGATTCTGGGCTCCGGAGATTCGAAAGCCCTGGAAGTGGCCGGTGGATCGAGGCGGAGATGGTGAACCTGTTCTGTGAGGTTGGAGACTTGGGTGGCCAGGGTCTCAACGGCATGTCGAGCAGCAGACAATTCCTGCTCGTGTCTGCCTAGCATCGCTCCCTGGATCTCGACGGCTGAGTGGAGAGGATCCGAAGTCGCTGGGTCCATTCTTGGTCGGATTCTTCTGTTACGGTGCGTGAATGAGGACCCAAAAGCGAATTAACAAAACAGAGTTTCTTTAATGACGAAACACACGTAGGCTCAGATGGACAGGCAGATTCCGACAGGACAGGACAAGGTTAGCTGAACAGGCAGATTCCGACAGGACAGGACAAGGTTGCAGCAAACACGACGATAGTCTGGTTCAGGCATGAGTAACACAAACGAGAATCCGACAAAGACAGGAACAAAAACAGAGAGAGATATAGAGGACTAATCAGAGGGAAAAAGGGAACAGGTGGGAAAAGGGGTGACGAGGTAGTTAGGAGGAGACAAGGAACAGCTGGGGGAAAGAGGGGGAGAAAAGGTAACCTAATAACGACCAGCAGAGGGAGACAGGGTGAAGGGAAAGGACAGAAACAAGACACAACATGACAATACATGACAGAAAACACTGCCACTTAGTGTCATTCAAATGTACTTTTATTTTGTTTTATTTGTACTTTTTTTCCCTTTATCTTTTGACCATCATTCTCTCACACAGCAACTCCACTCCCACTTGTCTCCAATTCCACATACCAACCCAGCTTCCCTCAGCCCATCCCATCTATCTCTGCTGGACACCCTCAGCCCATCCCATCTATCTCTGCTGGACACCCTCAGCCCATCCCATCTATCTCTGCTGGCCACCCACTTCGTGTTTCTACGCAACACATATCTTTCAACTCTGCTATGATGTTTATCGTACAATTTCAATCTATCTAATCGAATATAATCTACAGATTGCGCTTTGTAGATAAATACTTTTATTACGAGTATTGGTATATTAGAAATTGACTGACCAGGTCTCTCCAGATCTCCTAACAGTACTGTTTCTAGGGTCAATTTTAGATCAATCCTATGCATTTTCAGCCATTCCTGAACCTGAGACCAGAAACAGGCTACCTGAGGGCAATACCAAAATAAATGATCTATTGATTCTGTATCCTCACAACAAAATCTGCAGAGCTTCGATGATTTTATGCCCCAAATATTCAACATTTTGTTGGTGGCAATAATTCTATATAATAATTTTAGCTGAAAAGCACGAAGTCTTAAATCTTATGTTGTTTTATATATCAACTCATACACCCTGTACCATGAAATCGGTACATCAAAAATCTCTTCCCAACTATTTTGCAATCCGTATGGCACATTTGTCAACATCCTGGTTCTCAAATGAAACTGGTATACTTTCCTATTCATGCTATTTTTATTCCTCTTCTTTCAATTAATCTAAAATGAGACATGGCAATCTGCACAAAGGCAAAAAGGCAATTTTAAACAATGGATGAGCTTTCCATATTAATCTACTTAAGAACTATTTAGGGTTTAAATAAAACTTTTGAATGAGTGAAGCTTTTAGAGAGAGGTTTAGTGCTTTTATATTTAATAATCTCAACCCACCCAATTCGTATTCATTCTATAGATAGGCTCATTTTATTTTGTCTGGTTTAGCGTCCCAGATAAAGCTAATATTTTTTGCTTATATGATTTGAAAAACGAATCATCAGGAGTAGGCAGCGCCATAAGTAAGTGAGTAAACTGAGATATGACTAAGGAGTTAATCAGGTACATTTTTCCATAAATAGACAGGTATTTACCTCTCCATGGTTGCAGGATCTTGTCTATGTTTACAAGTTTTCTATTGAAATTCATTGTGGAGAGCTTATTTATATATTTTGTGATATGAATACCGAGTATGTCTACCTCACCATCAGCCCATTTTATAGGTAAGCTGCAAGGTAATGTAAAAGTTGTATTTTTTAAGGATCCAATACATAATATTGTACACTTATCATAATTAGGTTTTAGTCCAGAGAGTACAGAAAGGTTCTCTAGATCTTTAATGAGACATTGCAGGGCTCTAGCTTGCGGTCTTAACATAAAACTTGAGCCATCGGCATACATGGACACCTTTGTTTTTAAGCCTTGTATTTCTAATCCTCTAATGTTGTTATTGGATCTGATTTTAATAGCTAGCATTTCGATGGCCATAACGAATAGATATGGTGAGGGCGGACACCCTTGTTTAAATCCTCTTGACAATTCAAAACTCTCTGAGAAATATACTTTATTTACTATTTTACATCTGGGGTTGCTATACATTATTTTTACCCATTTTAAAAGAGATTGAAAAAATCGCGGCATTTATAAATAAAATCCAGTCTTACTTTGTCAAATGCCTTTTCAAAATCTGCTATAAATACCATTCCTGGCTTCTTATATGTTTCATGATGTTCTATTACATTACATCTATCGTTCATGTAAAAAACCTGTCTGATCAGGATAAACAATACCTGGTAAAACCCTTTTAATTCTGAGTGCTATGCATGTTGCTAGTATTTTTGCATCACAACATTGAACTGTAAGGGGCCTCCAGTTTATTTAGATAGACCGGGTCTTTATATTTGCCATCCTGGTCTTGTTTTAATAATAGAGAAATCAGACCTTCCTGCTGCATACCTGACAGACTACCATTTCTACAGGTGTAGTTAAAACAATCTAACAATGGAGCTTTTAGTATATAATAAAATACCTGATATACCTCTACCGGTATGCCATCATGCCCTGGGGTGTTTCCAGACTGAAAGGATTTAATAGCCTCAAAAAGTTAGCCCTCTGAAATTTGGCCTTCGCACTGATCTTTCTGTACATTTGTTAATTTTCAATTTTTTTATATGATTTGGAAAGAATTCCTTACCGTAGTCTTCTTTCAGTGGGAGAGGATGAGACGGAAAAGAGAATATCTGCCTAAAATAATTAGCTTCCTCTTTTAAAATATCATTTGGAGAATCATAGATGACTCCGTCTTCAGTAACGAGTTTCTGCAAATTAGTTTTGTTAGCGTTCCTGTATTGGAGATTCAGGAAGACTTTTGTGCATTTTTCTCCATATTCCATCCTGTTTGCTTTATTTTTGTAATAGATTACATTAGATCGTTCTTGAAACAGTTCCTCAAGTTCTTTTGGTGTTTCCTCTAGCTTATTTTGTATCTCTGTAGTATATTTTTTATTGCTATCTACCTGTACCATTAGTTCATGGATTTCCCTTGTTAGTCTTGTTTCTTTAGCCAGAATCGGCTTTTTATTATTAATGAATTTGGAATTGAATGACCCCTGAAGGTACATTTAAAAGTATCCCATACAATAAGGGGATTTGCTGAACCTATATTATACTGGAAAAATTCAGTTATAAATGATTTTGTCTTAGTTAAAAATAAGTTGTCCTCCAGTAAACTTTGATTACATTTCCAATATCCCGTCCACGTGGAAAATCTATAAGAGTTACGTGAATGCCAATTAGATGATGATCCGATCGCATTCTGTCTCCTATTAAAACTTTTTTAAACCTTTGATGCAAAAGAGAAAGAGACAAGAAAGTAGTCAAGACGACTAGCTTGATTAAGTCTCCTCCATGTATATCTCACTTGGTTGGGGTTTTTTAGTCTCCAAATATCCACTATTTCTAATGTGTCCATAATATTAGTGATTTCCTTAAGGGCACAGTGCTGATTTTTTGTAGAGTGATTACCTTTACGGTCCATTGAGGGACTGTGTTATAGTCTCCTACCATAATGATTAGATAATTTGTTGCCTGTAAGTTCAATAAATTGGTATAAATGTTTTTAAAGAAATGTGGATCATCCTGATTTGGACCATATATATTAATGAGCCAAATCTCTTTTTCGTCAACTTTCATATTCAAAATGATCCACCTTCCTTGCGAATCATTCATGATTATTTGCACATTCAGATCAACATTTTTGTTAATTAATATCATCACACCCTTTGAGTTCCTTTGTCCATGACAGAAAATGATTTCACCACCCCATTCCTTTTTCCAAGCAAATTCATCTAAGGATGTAGAGTGAGTTTCCTGTAAACAGTTTATGTTATATTCCCTTTCTTTTAGCCATGTAAAGACTGATCTTCTTTTTTTATACTCTGCCAAACCATTACAATTATACCTGTACTTATTTCACCCCTTACCATAACTAGATACTATTCTCAGGCTAAATTGATCATAATTAGTGCTTGTAAAGTTACTGCCATCAGAGGTATTATGAAGGTCAAAACTAGAGCTTTCAAATGTCTGATATTTAGAATTCAAGAAATAGATTCTAGCAATATTTGTTTTATTCCCTTGCCTGTTTGCCTGTGAGCCAATGCCACAGATGTTAGAAAATTGTGACAAATTATGTGTGTCACAAATCTGAATAGGTTGATGTGTATGATATTGGATATGATATAATGAGAGTGTGTATGATGTCTGTATAAGAGTAAGACTGTAATGTGTGATGTCCAAATAAATAATAACTCTGCCAATTTTGAGTCATAACTCTGCCAATTGAGTGTCTATGTGTGTAACATGTAGTGCGTTTAACCTTAATATTCATAATTATAATACATATCGTATCACCATCATAGTTGCTTCATAATTACCTGTAACATAATTGAAACACACATCCCAGCATTTCCATAGCAATTCACGTTTCACATGATCATGAAAGAGACCTTGCATTACTCTAGAGAAGGCTTCACTGCAATACAAATGTATTCCGTACAATATGTTATTATTCCCCAATACCCCTATTTTGATATATTCCCCTTGCTTGATGTAAACATATATAAACTTGTAGACGAATACATAAAAAAGATAGACAAACATTAAACACATTAAATTATAAAACAGTTCTCGACAATAGAGAGAGAGGGAGAGAAGATAAGAGGAAAGAGAGAATGAGAGAAGAGCGACATCAGGTGTGTGTGTGAATGTATAAATCTGTATGTGTAAGCAAGCATGTAGTTGAGTACGTGTGTGTTCATATCCACTTCATAATGTACAGATATTTTAAACAGTTCCCATACCATCTTTTTTTCGTAAACTGAAGTCCCTGTAGAATTTAGTACAGCCACGGTGTTATGTAGCTGTCTCGGAATAGCTGTCCATCTATAAAGAGTTTGTCCACAATGATAAAGGCACGCCTACCATCCATCCTTTGGTGTCTTTGTACTGGATACAGTTTCTTACGACGTTCGTTTATCTCCTTTGGAAATTGGTAATTGAGACCGAATTTGGTCCCTTTAAGCTCCCTTCCTCTGCTTTTGATCAGCTGCTTTTGTTGGTAGTGTTCAAATTTTGCGATGATCAGTCGGGGACCCTTGGTCTTGTCGCTCCGAGCTCCAAGTCTGTGTACTCGGTGGAAAGCCACCTTGTTTACAGTCTCTATAGGAAGTTTCTGTTACGGTGAGTGAATGAGGACCCAAAAGCGAACTAACTTAAACAGAGCTTCTTTAATAACCAAACATAGGTAGGCTCAGATAGACCGGCAGATTCCGACAGGACAGGACAAGGTTACAGCAAACATGACGATAGTCTGGCTCAGGCATGAAACACAACAAACAAGAATCCGACAAGGACAGGAACAAAAACAGAGAGAGATATAGGGGACTAATCAGAGGGAAAAGGGGAACAGGTGGGAGAAGGGGTGACGAGGTAGTCAAGAGGAGACAAGGAACAGCTGGGGGAAAGCGGGGGAGAAAAGGTAACCTAATACGACCAGTAGAGGGAGACAGGGTGAAAGGAAAGGACAGAAAGACACAACATGACAATACATGACAGTACCCCCCCACTCACCGAGCGCCTCCTGGCGCACTCGAGGAGGAAACCTGGCGGCAACGGAGGAAATCCTCGATCAGCGCACGGTCCAGCACGTCCCGAGAGGGAACCCAACTCCTCTCCTCAGGACCGTACCCCTCCCAATCAACGAGGTACTGGTGACCACGGCCCCGAGGACGCATGTCCAAGATCCTGCGGACCCTGTAGATGGGTGCGCCCTCGACAAGGATGGGGGGGGGGGGGGGGAAGACGAGCGGGGGCGCGAAGAACGGGCTTAATACAGGAGACATGGAAGACCGGGTGGACGCGACGAAGGTATCGCGGAAGAAGAAGTCGAACTGCGACAGGATTAATGACCCGAGAAATACGGAACGGACCAATGAACCGCGGGGTCAACTTGCGAGAAGCCGTCTTAAGGGGAAGGTTCTGAGTGGAGAGCCAAACTCTCTGACCGCGACAATATCTAGGACTCTTAGTTCTACGCTTATTAGCAGCCCTCACAGTCTGCGTCCTATAACGGCAAAGTGCAGACCTGACCCTCTTCCAGGTGCGCTCGCAACGTTGGACAAAAGCCTGAGCGGAGGGGACGCTGGACTCGGCGAACTGAGATGAGAACAGCGGAGGCTGGTACCCGAGGCTACTCTGAAAAGGAGATAGCCCGGTCGCAGACGAAGGAAGCGAGTTGTGGGCGTATTCTGCCCAGGGGAGCTGTTCTGACCAAGACGCAGGGTTGCGAAAAGAAAGACTGCGTAAGATGCGACCAATAGTCTGATTGGCCCGTTCTGCTTGACCGTTAGACTGGGGGTGAAAGCCGGAAGAGAGACTGACGGAAGCCCCAATCAAACGGCAAAACTCCCTCCAAAATTGAGACGTGAATTGCGGACCTCTGTCCGAAACGACGTCTGACGGAAGGCCATGAATTCTGAAAACATTCTCGATGATGATTTGTGCCGTCTCTTTAGCAGAAGGAAGCTTAGCAAGGGGAATGAAATGAGCCGCCTTAGAGAACCTATCGACAACCGTAAGAATAACAGTCTTCCCCGCTGACGAAGGCAGTCCGGTGACAAAATCTAAGGCGATGTGAGACCACGGTCGAGAGGGAATGGGAAGCGGCCTGAGACGGCCGGCAGGAGGGGAGTTACCGGACTTAGTCTGCGCGCAGACCGAACAAGCAGCCACGAAACGACGCGTGTCATGCTCCCGGGTGGGCCACCAAAAACGCTGGCGAATGGAAGCAAGCGTACCCCGAACGCCAGGGTGGCCGGCTAACTTGGCAGAGTGAGCCCACTGAAGAACGGCCAGACGAGTAGGAACGGGAACGAAAAGAAGGTTCCTAGGACAAGCGCGCGGCGACGGAGTGTGAGTGAGCGCTTGCTTTACCTGCCTCTCAATTCCCCAGACAGTCAACCAGACAACACGCCCCTCAGGGAGAATCCCCTCGGGGTCAGTGGAGGCTACTGAAGAACTGAAGAGACGAGATAAAGCATCAGGCTTGGTGTTCTTAGAGCCCGGACGATAAGAAATCACGAACTCGAAACGAGCGAAAAACAGCGCCCAACGCGCCTGACGCGCATTAAGTCGTTTGGCAGAACGGATGTACTCAAGGTTCCTATGGTCAGTCCAAACGACAAATGGAACGGTTGCCCCCTCCAACCACTGTCGCCATTCGCCTAGGGCTAACCGGATGGCGAGCAGTTCGCGGTTTCCCACATCATAGTTACGTTCCGACGGCGACAGGCGATGAGAAAAATACGCGCATGGGTGGACCTTGTCGTCAGAGAGGGAGCGCTGAGAAAGAATGGCTCCCACGCCCACCTCTGACGCGTCAACCTCGACAACGAACTGTCTAGAGACGTCAGGTGTAACAAGGATAGGAGCGGATGTAAAACGATTCTTGAGGAGATCAAAAGCTCCCTGGGCGGAAACGGACCACTTAAAGCACGTCTTGACAGAAGTAAGGGCTGTGAGAGGAGCTGCCACCTGACCGAAATTACGGATGAAACGACGATAGAAGTTCGCGAAGCCGAGAAAGCGCTGCAGCTCGACGCGTGACTTAGGGGCGGGCCAATCAATGACAGCTTGGACCTTAGCGGGATCCATCTTAATGCCTTCAGCGGAAATAACAGAACCGAGAAATGTGACGGAGGAGGCATGAAAAGTGCACTTCTCAGCCTTCACAAAAAGACAATTCTCTAAAAGGCGCTGGAGGACACGTCGAACGTGCTGAAGATGAATCTGGAGTGACGGTGAAAAAATCAGGATATCGTCAAGGTAAACGAAAACAAAGATGTTCAGCATGTCTCTCAGGACATCATTGACTAATGCCTGAAAGACAGCTGGAGCGTTAGCGAGGCCGAAAGGAAGAACCCGGTATTCAAAGTGCCCTAACGGAGTGTTAAACGCCGTCTTCCACTCGTCCCCCTCCCTGATGCGCACGAGATGGTAAGCGTTACGAAGGTCCAACTTAGTGAAAAACCTGGCTCCCTGCAGGATCTCGAAGGCTGAAGACATAAGAGGAAGCGGATAACGATTCTTAACTGTTATGTCATTCAGCCCTCGATAATCTATGCAGGGGCGCAGAGACCCGTCCTTCTTCTTGACAAAAAAAAACCCCGCTCCGGCGGGAGAGGAGGAGGGGACTATGGTACCGGCGTCAAGAGCTACAGACAAATAATCCTCGAGAGCCTTACGTTCGGGAGCCGACAGAGAGTATAGTCTACCCCGGGGGGGAGTGGTTCCCGGAAGGAGATCAATACTACAATCATACGACCGGTGTGGAGGAAGAGAGGTGGCCCTGGACCGACTGAACACCGTGCGCAGATCGTGATATTCCTCCGGCACCCCTGTCAAATCACCAGGCTCCTCCTGTGAAGAAGAGACAGAGGAAACAGGAGGGATAGCAGACATTAAACATTTCACATGACAAGAGACGTTCCAGGAGAGGATAGAATTACTAGACCAATTAATGGAAGGATTATGACAAACTAGCCAGGGATGGCCCAAAACAACAGGTGTAAAAGGTGAACGAAAAATCAAAAAAGAAATGGTTTCGCTATGATTACCAGAAACAGTGAGGGTTAAAGGTAGCGTCTCACGCTGAATCCTGGGGAGAGGACTACCATCCAGGGCGAACAAGGCCGTGGACTCCCTTAACTGTCTGAGAGGAATGTCATGTTCCCGAGCCCAGGTCTCGTCCATAAAACAGCCCTCCGCCCCAGAGTCTATTAAGGCACTGCAGGAAGCTGACGAACCGGTCCAGCGTAGATGGACCGACAAGGTAGTGCAGGATCTTGAAGGAGAGACAGGAGTAGTAGCGCTCACCAGTAGCCCTCCGCTTACTGATGAGCTCTGGCTTTTACTGGACATGAAGTGACAAAATGACCAGCAGAACCGCAATAGAGACAGTGTCATGTTGTCTTGTCTCTGTCCTTTCCCTTCACCCTGTCTCCCTCTGCTGGTCGTGTTAGGTTACCTTTTCTCCCCCGCTTTCCCCCAGCTGTCCCTTGTCTCCTCTAACTACCCATTCACCCCGTTCCCCACCTGTTCCCTTTTTTCCCTCTGATTAGGTCCCTATATCTCTCTCTGTTTCTGCTCCTGTCCTTGTCGGATTCTTGTTTGTTTGTGTTTCATGCCTGAGCCAGACTATCGTCATGTTTGCTGTAACCTTGTCCTGTCCTGTCGGAATCTGCCGGTCTATCTGAGCCTACCTATGTTTGGTTATTAAAGAAGCTCTGTTTAAGTTAGTTCGCTTTTGGGTCCTCATTTACTCACCATAACAGAAGAATCCGACCAAGAATGGACCCAGCGACTTCGGATCCTCTCCACTCAGCCGTCGAGATCCAGGGAGCGATGCTAGGCAGACACAAGCAGGAATTGTCTGCTGCTCGACATGCCGTTGAGACCCTGGCCACCCAAGTCTCCAACCTCACAGAACAGGTTCACCATCTCCGCCTCGATCCACCGGCCACTTCCAGGGCTTTCGAATCTCCGGAGCCCAGAATCAATAACCCGCCGTGTTACTCTGGGGAGCCCACTGAATGCCGCTCGTTCCTCACCCAGTGTGATATTGTGTTTTCTCTCCAGCCCAACACTTACTCCAGGAGCACTGCTCGTGTCGCCTACGTCATATCTCTCCTTATTGGACGGGCTCGTGAGTGGGGCACGGCAATCTGGGAGGCAAGGGCTGAGTGTACTAACCAGTATCAAGACTTTAAGGAGGAGATGATACGGGTTTTTGATCGATCTGTTTTTGGGGAGGAGGCTTCCAGGGCCCTGTCTTCCCTATGTCAAGGCAATCAATCCATAACAGACTACTCTATTGAGTTTCGCACTCTTGCTGTCTCCAGTGGCTGGAATGAGTCGGCCTTGCTCGCTCGTCTTCTGGAGGGTTTCCGCGCAGAGGTAAAGGATGAGATTCTCTCCCGGGAGGTTCCTTCCAGCGTGGATTCCTTGATTGAACTCGCTATTCGCATTGAGCGACGGGTTGATCTTCGTCACCGAGCTCGTGGAAAGGAGCTCGCGCTCTCCGTCGCCTCCCTCTCCGCATCACTACCATCTTCCTCTGCCGGCTCGGGTGCTGAGCCCATGCAGCTGGGAGGTATCCGCATCTCGACTGAGGAGAGGGAACGGAGAATCACCAACCGCCTCTGTCTCTATTGCGGTTCCGCTGGTCATTTTGTCACTTCATGTCCAGTAAAAGGCCAGAGCTCGTCAGTAAGCGGAGGGCTACTGGTGAGCGCTACTACTCCTGTCTCTCCTTCAAGATCCTGCACTACCTTGTCGGTCCATCTACGCTGGACCGGTTCGTCAGCTTCCTGCAGTGCCTTAATAGACTCTGGGGCGGAGGGCTGTTTTATGGACGAGACCTGGGCTCGGGAACATGACATTCCTCTCAGACAGTTAAAGGAGCCCACGGCCTTGTTCGCCCTGGATGGTAGTCCTCTCCCCAGGATTCAGCGTGAGACGCTACCTTTAACCCTCACTGTTTCTGGTAATCATAGTGAAACCATTTCTTTTTTAATTTTTCGTTCACCTTTTACACCTGTTGTTTTGGGCCATCCCTGGCTAGTTTGTCATAATCCTTCCATTAATTGGTCTAGTAATTCTATCCTCTCCTGGAACGTCTCTTGTCATGTGAAATGTTTAATGTCTGCTATCCCTCCTGTTTCCTCTGTCTCTTCTTCACAGGAGGAGCCTGGTGATTTGACAGGGGTGCCGGAGGAATATCACGATCTGCGCACGGTGTTCAGTCGGTCCAGGGCCACCTCTCTTCCTCCACACCGGTCGTATGATTGTAGTATTGATCTCCTTCCGGGAACCACCCCCCCCCGGGGTAGACTATACTCTCTGTCGGCTCCCGAACGTAAGGCTCTCGAAGATTATTTGTCTGTAGCTCTTGACGCCGGTACCATAGTCCCCTCCTCCTCTCCCGCCGGAGCGGGGTTTTTTTTTGTCAAGAAGAAGGACGGGTCTCTGCGTCCCTGCATAGATTATCGAGGGCTGAATGACATAACAGTGAAGAATTGTTATCCGCTTCCTCTTATGTCTTCAGCCTTCGAGATCCTGCAGGGAGCCAGGTTTTTCACTAAGTTGGACCTTCGTAACGCTTACCATCTCGTGCGCATCAGGGAGGGGGACGAGTGGAAGACGGCGTTTAACACTCCGTTAGGGCACTTTGAATACCGGGTTCTTCCTTTCGGCCTCGCTAACGCTCCAGCTGTCTTTCAGGCATTAGTCAATGATGTCCTGAGAGACATGCTGAACATCTTTGTTTTCGTTTACCTTGACGATATCCTGATTTTTTCACCGTCACTCCAGATTCATGTTCAGCACGTTCGACGTGTCCTCCAGCGCCTTTTAGAGAATTGTCTTTTTGTGAAGGCTGAGAAGTGCACTTTTCATGCCTCCTCCGTCACATTTCTCGGTTCTGTTATTTCCGCTGAAGGCATTAAGATGGATCCCGCTAAGGTCCAAGCTGTCATTGATTGGCCCGTCCCTAAGTCACGCGTCGAGCTGCAGCGCTTTCTCGGCTTCGCGAACTTCTATCGTCGTTTCATCCGTAATTTCGGTCAGGTGGCAGCTCCTCTCACAGCCCTTACTTCTGTCAAGACGTGCTTTAAGTGGTCCGTTTCCGCCCAGGGAGCTTTTGATCTCCTCAAGAATCGTTTTACATCCGCTCCTATCCTTGTTACACCTGACGTCTCTAGACAGTTCGTTGTCGAGGTTGACGCGTCAGAGGTGGGAGTGGGAGCCATCCTTTCTCAGCGCTCCCTCTCTGACGACAAGGTCCACCCATGCGCGTATTTTTCTCATCGCCTGTCGCCGTCGGAACGTAACTATGATGTGGGTAACCGCGAACTGCTCGCCATCCGGTTAGCCCTAGGCGAATGGCGACAGTGGTTGGAGGGGGCGACCGTTCCTTTTGTCGTTTGGACTGACCATAGGAACCTTGAGTACATCCGTTCTGCCAAACGACTTAATGCGCGTCAGGCGCGTTGGGCGCTGTTTTTCGCTCGTTTCGAGTTCGTGATTTCTTATCGTCCGGGCTCTAAGAACACCAAGCCTGATGCTTTGTCTCGTCTCTTCAGTTCTTCAGTAGCCTCCACTGACCCCGAGGGGATTCTCCCTGAGGGGCGTGTTGTCGGGTTGACTGTCTGGGGAATTGAGAGGCAGGTAAAGCAAGCACTCACTCAAACTCCGTCGCCGCGCGCTTGTCCTAGGAACCTTCTTTTCGTTCCCGTTCCTACTCGTCTGGCCGTTCTTCAGTGGGCTCACTCTGCCAAGTTAGCCGGCCACCCTGGCGTTCGGGGTACGCTTGCTTCCATTCGCCAGCGTTTCTGGTGGCCCACCCGGGAGCATGACACGCGTCGTTTCGTGGCTGCTTGTTCGGTCTGCGCGCAGACTAAGTCCGGTAACTCTCCTCCTGCCGGCCGTCTCAGGCCGCTTCCTATTCCCTCTCGACCGTGGTCTCACATCGCCTTAGATTTTGTCACCGGACTGCCTTCGTCAGCGGGGAAGACTGTTATTCTTACGGTTGTCGATAGGTTCTCTAAGGCGGCTCATTTCATTCCCCTTGCTAAGCTTCCTTCTGCTAAAGAGACGGCACAAATCATCATCGAGAATGTTTTCAGAATTCATGGCCTTCCGTCAGACGTCGTTTCGGACAGAGGTCCGCAATTCACGTCTCAATTTTGGAGGGAGTTTTGCCGTTTGATTGGGGCTTCCGTCAGTCTCTCTTCCGGCTTTCACCCCCAGTCTAACGGTCAAGCAGAACGGGCCAATCAGACTATTGGTCGCATCTTACGCAGTCTTTCTTTTCGCAACCCTGCGTCTTGGTCAGAACAGCTCCCCTGGGCAGAATACGCCCACAACTCGCTTCCTTCGTCTGCGACCGGGCTATCTCCTTTTCAGAGTAGCCTCGGGTACCAGCCTCCGTTGTTCTCATCTCAGTTCGCCGAGTCCAGCGTCCCCTCCGCTCAGGCTTTTGTCCAACGTTGCGAGCGCACCTGGAAGAGGGTCAGGTCTGCACTTTGCCGTTATAGGGCGCAGACTGTGAGAGCTGCTAATAAGCGTAGAACTAAGAGCCCTAGGTATTGTCGCGGTCAGAGAGTTTGGCTCTCCACTCAGAACCTTCCCCTTAAGACGGCTTCTCGCAAGTTGACCCCGCGGTTCATTGGTCCATTCCGTATCTCTCAGGTCATTAATCCTGTCGCAGTGCGACTTCTTCTTCCGCGATATCTTCGTCGCGTCCACCCGGTCTTCCATGTCTCCTGTGTTAAGCCCGTTCTTCGCGCCCCCGCTCGTCTTCCCCCCCCCCCCCCCATCCTTGTCGAGGGCGCACCTATCTACAGGGTCCGTAAGATCTTGGACATGCGTCCTCGGGGCCGTGGTCATCAGTACCTAGTTGACTGGGAGGGGTACGGTCCTGAGGAGAGGAGTTGGGTTCCCTCTCGGGACGTGCTGGACCGTGCGCTGATTGATGATTTCCTCCGTTGCCGCCAGGTTTCCTCCTCGAGTGCGCCAGGAGGCGCTCGGTGAGTGGGGGGGTACTGTCATGTTGTCTTGTCTCTGTCCTTTCCCTTCACCCTGTCTCCCTCTGCTGGTCGTGTTAGGTTACCTTTTCTCCCCCGCTTTCCCCCAGCTGTCCCTTGTCTCCTCTAACTACCCATTCACCCCGTTCCCCACCTGTTCCCTTTTTTCCCTCTGATTAGGTCCCTATATCTCTCTCTGTTTCTGCTCCTGTCCTTGTCGGATTCTTGTTTGTTTGTGTTTCATGCCTGAGCCAGACTATCGTCATGTTTGCTGTAACCTTGTCCTGTCCTGTCGGAATCTGCCGGTCTATCTGAGCCTACCTATGTTTGGTTATTAAAGAAGCTCTGTTTAAGTTAGTTCGCTTTTGGGTCCTCATTTACTCACCATAACAGACAGAGGCGGTTGGTGATTCTCCGTTCCCTCTCCTTAGTCGAGATGCGGATACCTCCCAGCTGCATAGGCTCAGCTCCCGAGCCGGCAGAGGAAGATGGTAGTGATGCGGAGAGGGGGGCAACGGAGAACGCGAGCTCCTTTCCACGAGCTCGGTGACGAAGATCAACCCGTCGCTCAATGCGAATAGCGAGTTCAATCAGGGAATCCACGCTGGAAGGGACCTCCCGGGAGAGAATCTCATCCTTTACCTCTGCGCGGAGACCCTCCAGAAAACGAGCGAGCAAAGCCGGCTCGTTCCAGCCACTGGAGGCAGCAAGAGTGCGAAACTCAATAGAGTAGTCTGTTATGGATCGATTACCTTGACATAGGGAAGACAGGGCCCTGGAAGCCTCCTCCCCAAAAACAGATCGATCAAAAACCCGTATCATCTCCTCCTTAAAGTCCTGATACTGGTTAGTACACTCAGCCCTTGCCTCCCAGATTGCCGTGCCCCACTCACGAGCCCGTCCAATAAGGAGAGAGATGACGTAGGCGACACGAGCAGTGCTCCTGGAGTAAGTGTTGGGCTGGAGGGAAAACACAATATCACACTGGGTGAGGAACGAGCGGCATTCAGTGGGCTCCCCAGAGTAACACGGCGGGTTATTGATTCTGGGCTCCGGAGACGCTGGGTCCATTCTTGGTCGGATTCTTCTGTTACGGTGAGTGAATGAGGACCCAAAAGCGAACTAACTTAAACAGAGCTTCTTTAATAACCAAACATAGGTAGGCTCAGATAGACCGGCAGATTCCGACAGGACAGGACAAGGTTACAGCAAACATGACGATAGTCTGGCTCAGGCATGAAACACAACAAACAAGAATCCGACAAGGACAGGAACAAAAACAGAGAGAGATATAGGGGACTAATCAGAGGGAAAAGGGGAACAGGTGGGAGAAGGGGTGACGAGGTAGTCAAGAGGAGACAAGGAACAGCTGGGGGAAAGCGGGGGAGAAAAGGTAACCTAATACGACCAGTAGAGGGAGACAGGGTGAAAGGAAAGGACAGAAAGACACAACATGACAATACATGACAGTTTCAATGCAGATTTCATGAATTCTCTAATCGTGCCCTCTAGATTATTGGATGCGTCCTCAGGAATACCGGAAAAAAATAGATTTTCACGCTTGCTATGACTTTATATGTCTAGTAGCGTCTCCTTCATCACCCTGTTTTCCCTGAGTAGACAATCCATGTTGGAATCGTATATTTTTACCTTGGCTGTGAGTGTCTTGTTTTCTCTTTGGAGCTTGAGAATTTCACTCTGGCTGAACTCCAAACTCCCCCTCAGCACTGCTACCTCCTCACACAACCTATCCATTGTTGCATGGATTCCAGCCAGAGCACTAGCCTCTACCTCAATGGTAAGTAAATCGTCCGTGTCTGAAGCTGAATCTGTTTTTCCTCTTTTTTGTCGGGTTCAAGTTATTCTGTGAGGATCTATCTGGATCTATCCACGAAGGAGTATGTTGTTCCTCCATAGCGTAAAGTTGTTGGTACTCTTCGATTTCCCTCAGGATCTGCTTGGTATCCAGATTGGCTCTATACTGCAACCAGTTGTTTTACGAAACGATAACAATGAGTCTTTCCCACGATGACGACAGGTGTCTGTAGTACAGCCAGCTATCACTCGCGGAATCCACACACAAAAAAAAGGAACACAAACTTGCAGTCCCAGCCATAAAGGCTAACCGCGTTGTGAAATCCTTAGTGACAAAACTTTAGTTCAGATTAAAATCGATTTAATGAAAAAGGTTTAATGTAAACAACAAACTGAGTGTAGACAGTACAGTGTCCTGTTGCGCGCTCTGATGACGTCTCTCTCTCGTAAGCTCCATTTTATTGTGGAGGATTCTTTCTGCCGTGAATATGCCTGGGACAATGCTGGGGGTAAAGGACCAAAAACCTATACAGACAATGCCTTCATCAAACAACACTGTTTCTGTGACATGGCAGGAGATGTTTTGAAACAATTACTGCTTTGCATACAAGCCAGTGAATTCTATGCGTTACAGCTGGATGAGTCAACAGACAGGCCTGGCACAGCTCCTGGTATATGTCCGTTACATTTATGGGGGGTCAAGACATTCTCCACTGGAAACAACAAGATAGCATATTTTTTTAAGTACTGGAGAGCTTTGTGACATCAAATGGACTTTGGTGGTCAAGATGTGTTGATATCTGTACTGATGGCACAAAAGCCATGACAGGGAGACATAGTGGAGTGGTAACGTGTGTGCAACAGTTGCTCCCGACGCCACATGGGTACACTGCAGCATCCACCGGGAGGCTCTTGCTGCCAAGGGAATGCCTGACAGCTTGAAATACATTTTGGATGCTACTGTGAAAATGGTTAACTTTGTTAAAGCAAGGCCCCTGAACTCTCGTGTATTTTCTGCATTATGCAATGATATGGGCAGCGACCATGTAACACTTTTACAACATACAGAAGTGTGCTGGTTATCAAGGGGAAAAGTATTGATACATTTTTTTTTATTTAGAGATTAGCTTAAAGTTTTCTTTACTGACCATCATTTTCATTTGCTTGACTGCTTGCATGATTACGAGTTTCTCACACGACTGGCCTATTTGAGTGATGTTTTTTCTCACCTGAATGATCTGAAAATGGGACTCTCCGCAACTATATTCAATACGCAGGACAAAATTGAGGCTATGATTAAGAAGTTGGAGCTCTTCTCTGTCTGCATTAACAAGGACAACACACAGGTCTTTCAATCATTGTATGATTTTTTGTGTGCAAATGGACTCAAGCTTACGGACAATGTCAAATGTGATATAGCGAAGCACCTGAGGGAGCTGAGTGCGCAATCATGCAGGTGCTTACCTGAAATTGACGAAACAAACACCTGGATTCATTATCCCTTTCATGCCCTGCCTCCAGTCCACTTGCTAATATCTGAACAAGAGAGCCTCATCGAAATTGCAACAAGCGGTTCTGTGAAAATTGAATTTAATCAGAAGCCACTGACCGATTTCTGGATAGGGCTGTGCTCAGAGTAGCCTGCATTGGCAAATCATGATGTTTTGACACTGATGCCCTTTGCAACCACATACCTATGTGAGAGTGGACTGTTTGTGGAAAATGATTTAAGACTGAGACGTTCTCCGAACATTGCAGTGTTATGTGCTTCCTTTCAAGCATACCCTTCTCATTAACCTGTGGTGAGTTATTCACAATTTTTTAGGAACAAATAAGGTTTTATATGTAAGATAGTTAAATAAAGAGCAAAATGATTGATTATTATTATATTATTATTATTATAGTACCAGTGCCCTGGTCCTATAAGAGCTCTTTGTCACTTCCAACGAGTCAGGTTGTGACAAAAACTCACACTCATTCTTATGTTTAATAAATGTATTGTATAGTGTGTGTGCGGCAGGCTTACAATGATGGCATAAAACAACATTTGAGAGTGCGCTGACCCTGGTGCTAGAGGGGGTACACAGCTGAGACTTGAATGTTTGAAGGGGTACGTAACTATAAAAAGTTTGGTAACCGCTGTTCTAGAATATCAAAAACGTGTCCTTTAAAGATATCCCCTGATATCGACCCTTTCACCCAGTGTTGGCTTGATTGAGAGTGTCAGGGGCCCATCCATCGAGTGGATGGGCCCCTGACACACACACACAGCCATTATAGGGCCCCACAGACAGCAGCGGGGTCGGAGATAATTGTCTCATAAGTTAGTATGCACAGCTGTCGGCAAGGTCAAGTTTCATTTATGGATGGACGGGTGTCGCTATTGTCTCACTCTGCTCAGCTTCCTCTCTCTCTCTCTCTCTCTCTCTCTGTCCCTTGCCCTCTCTATCTCCTCCTGTCTATCCAACCCCTTTCTCTCGATCTCCCCTCTCTCTCTCGCTCCCCCTTTCTCTCTCTCTATATATACAGTGGGGCAAAAAAGTATTTAGTCAGCCACCAATTGTGCAAGTTCTCCCACTTAAAGAGATCAAAGAGGCCTGTAATTTTCATCATAGGTACACTTCAACTATGACAGACAAAATGAGAAAAAATAATCCTTTTAATGAATTTATTTGCAAATTATGGTGAAAAATAAGTATTTGGTCACCTACAAACAAGCAAGATTTCTGGCTCTCACAGACCTGTAACTTCTTCTTTATGAGTCTCCTCTGTCCTCCACTCGTTACCTGTATTAATGGCACCTGTTTGAACTTGTTATCAGTATAAAAGACACCTGTCCACAACCTCAAACAGTTACACTCCAAACTCCACTATGGCCAAGACCAAAGAGCTGTCAAAGGACACCAGAAACAAAATTGTAGACCTGCACCAGGCTGGGAAGACTGAATCTGCAATAGGTAAGCAGCTTGGTTTGAAGAAATCAACTGTGGGAGCAATTATTAGGAAATGGAAGACATACAAGACCACTGATAATCTCCATCGATCTGGGGCTCCACGCAAGATCTCACCCCGTGGGGTCAAAATGATCACTAGAACGGTGAGCAAAAATCCCAGAACCACACGGGGGGACCTAGTGAATGACCTGCAGAGAGCTGGGACCAAAGTAATAAAGCCTACCATCAGTAACACACTACGCCGCCAGGGACTCAAATCCTGCAGTGCCAGACGTGTCCGCCTGCTTAAGCCAGTACATGTCCAGGCCCGTCTGAAGTTTGCTAGAGAGCATTTGGATGATCCAGAAGAAGATTGGGAGAATGTCATATGGTCAGATGAAACCAAAATATTACTTTTTGGTAAAAACTCAACTCGTCGTGTTTGGAGGACAAAGAATGCTGAGTTGCAATCCAAAGAACACCATACCTACTGTGAAGCATGGGGGTGGAAACATCATGCTTTGGGGCTGTTTTTCTGCAAAGGGACCAGGACGACTGATCAGTGTAAAGGAAAGAATGAATGGGGCCATGTATCGTGAGATTTTGAGTGAATTCCTCCTTCCATCAGCAAGGGCATTGAAGATGAAACGTAGCTGGGTCTTTCAGCATGACAATGATCCTAAAAACACCGCCCGGGCAATGAAGGAGTGGCTTCGTAAGAAGCATTTCAATGTCCTGGAGTGGCCTAGCCAGTCTCCAGATCTCAACCCCATAGAAAATCTTTGGAGAGAGTTGAAAGTCCGTGTTGCCCAGCAACAGCCCCAAAACATCACTGCTCTAGAGGAGATCTGCATGGAGGAATGGGCCAAAATACCAGCAACAGTGTGGAGAAAACCTTGTGAAGACTTACAGAAAACATTTTACCTCTGTCATTGCCAACAAAGGGTATATAACAAAGTATTGAGATAAACTTTTGTTATTGACCAAATACTTATTTTGTACCTATGATGAAAATTACAGGCCTCTCTCATCGTTTTAAGTGGGAGAACTTGCACAATTGGTGGCTGACTAAATACTTTTTTGCCCCACTGTATATATAATATCCCCTTTATCTATCTATCTATCTATCTATCTATCTATCTATCTATCTATCTATCTATCTATCTATCTATCTAATTTATCTCCCTTCCTCCTTCTCTCTCTGTCCCTTGCCCTCTCTTTATCTCCTCCTGTCTATCCTACCCCCTCTCTCAATCTCCCTTCTTTCTCTCTCTCCCTCTCTCTCTCTCTCTCTCTCTCTCTCTCTCTCTCTCTCTCTCTCTCTCTGTGTGTGTGTGTGTGTCTTTTTCTGCATGGCTGAACAGGTGGATTGCAAGTGCATTTTGATGAATATTAATGGGAGTTTTTGACAATTATATGAAAATTAATTGTTTATTTACAGTCTACTTGTGTTTATAGGTGGTTGGTAGGGACTTGCCAGGCTAGGCCGGGGTAGGCCGCACACACAGTGTTGCATGGGTATGGAAAGCACGTAGCTAACGATGACTCAGTTCTGAACAATAGAAAATGTTAAATTATCAGGTTATTGGAGTTGATCAGCCATACTTCTTTACAGACCAGTTTACTGAAAACCTGTCACCAGTCATTTGAAACAACTGAAAATTTAGTAAGCCATTGTCTTGCATTGGAAGTTTATTTGTTTTTTTAACCCTGTAAAGCAGGGATAGGCAACTAGATTCAGTCAAGGGATGATTTTTGTCGGAGCGGATGGTCGGGGGCAGGAACATAATTATAATACGTTGTACACAGCAAATTGACCACAACTTGCCTAAAAAGGCAAAAAATAACGATCATATTATACCTTGAATTACATTGAGATACGAGTTTCTAAATTAAACAATTATTTTGCTAAATTCCTGGTGATTTTACAGTGTTTTCTTTAATAATTTCTTGATAAAAACTTTAGGGAGCTAAAATAAAATCATTTGCGGACCGGTTTAGGCCCATGGGCCGCCTGTTGCCCACCCCTTATATAAAGGTTTCTAGTTTTAATTACATAGAACAAAGATTAATTAGGTTAATGACTCCTGTCAGTCTACTGATCATCTTGACGGGAGAAGGATATTGGCCTTATATTGACACGTGACCTTGCTTGATTGATTGCTTGGAGTCTAGATGGATCCTGATGTGAATACTGACACATTAGTTTTCAGCATCTAAACTACAAATTACTGCTGCGCCTCACTCATATGATCACCATATATGATCATCACTGTTCTGGGTTCAGCTAGGGGCGGGTGAAATTAACAGTGATCTATCATTTTGCCATATGCATCCCCCCATCCCTCCCTCCCTTCCTCCCCTCAGGGTCCCGTCTGCATATCCTTTAATAGATTGGAAGCATTTCCTTTTTGCTGATGCCAGTAAGTGTGTTTCGGGGCCACAGCCAAGCAGTGTGGGAAATGGAACATAACTTTTCTGCTGTCCTGCTGTCTAGCCCTCTCTTTTCTCCCTTTTTTCTCTTTTCTCACTCTCCCAATCTCTCTCTTCAGCTCTCTCTCTCACTTTTCTGTCTTTCTCTCTCCCTTCATCCCTCCCTTCTGTCCTGATACTGTTCTCTCCCTCTCTCGCTCTGTTACTCTTCCTCCTCTCCCCTGTCTCGCTGTTACACAGGAAGTGATGATGTCTTGTCTCTAGGCGAGCACTGCCACAGAATATGGCGGCCAATTGTTCCAGAATTTTTTAAATTATTGCTGTCTGTCTCAGACAGTTCTGAATAATTAACATGGATAGGCTTGCTCATTACACCCATTAGAAATGACAAAACAAAGAAATCGCTTCAATGTGATGGTTCCATTCCTTCCTCCATTCAACTGATTGCTTTCACAAGTACAGCTCCCCTAAACAGAGTTGATTCTGAGAAAAATGTTGTCACTAGGGATCCTAAGTAAATCATTTTTGGCCCAAGATTCAGGCTATCTGAAAAGTAGCTTTGAATTCATCAAAATTATTTTAGACTTTATGTGTAGACCGGTATCTGTGCCAAGAGCTGGAGAGATACAGTGGCTTTATGCAGTATTTTCTGTGGTAACTGCAGCTTATCAGCAGCTTCCTCTAAAGCCCCTACTTTTTTTTTTATTATTAATTTATTTTTAAATTACCCCTTTTTCTCTCCAAATTTGTGGTGTCCAATTGTGAGTTATTACTATCTTGTCTCATCACTCCAACTCCCGTACGGGCTCGGGAGAGACGAAGGTCGAAAGCCATGCCTCCTCCGAAACACAACCCAACCAAGCCGCACTGCTTCTTAATACAGCGCACATCCAACCCGGATGCCAGCCACACCAATGTGTCGGAGGAAACACAGTGCACCTGGCGACCTTGGTTAGCGTGCACTGCGCCCGGCCCGCCACGGAGTCGCTGGTGCGCGATGAGACAAGGATATCCCTACCGGCCAAAACCTCCCTAACCCGGACGACGCTAGGCCAATTGTGCGTCGCCCCACGGACCTCCCGGTCGCGGCCGGCTGCGACAGAGAGCCTGGGCGCGAACCCAGGGTCTCTGGTGGCACAGCTAGCGCTGGGATGCAGTGCCCTAGACCACTGCGCCACCCGGGAGGCCCAGCCCCTCCTTATTTTTACTAGGATCCCTAAACCCACACACACATGCATTGACACATACACAGGAGGCCACGTTATTGGTTCTTAGCCCTGACTGTGTTTTTCAGTGGAAGTTCTTTCTGTCGAGACACCTATGGAACAGTGGAGGAGACTCTTATTTACACCTTATAACGTTGTTGAATTCACTGCAATAGTGTAGTTATAGCTATGGAAGAATTGGAAGGATTGGTCCTTTGAGCCGGATAGCCATTGTTCAGTGGCTATCTGAAACAATTCAATTTCACCCGAACTCTTTACACTGCAATTGTGTTGCTGTCTCATGATGGGTTTTTGGTTTTTAATTATATTGCAGAGAGGCAACATGGACATGTCGGTTATAATAGGTTATAATAGTGGAAACACTGACTCACTATGCAATGTTCAGTGACTCTGGTATCAAGGCTGGTGTTTACTTCCACTTCATTTTACATCGGAAGGGGAAAAGCAATCTATCATTTGGAGAAACCAGTCAGCGGCCAGTCAGGATGGTTAAGATCCATTTTTTGGGGGCCTTATGCTGTTCGACACCCGCAGGGAGGTAAAACTTCAGACTTTCTGCCAGACGGGTAGCTGTTGATTGTCCAGTTGATTGCCTGGGAGAAAAGAAGGTTTTTGCACTCCTGTGTCCATCCTCTCTATGTAATTGAACCTGCACCTAGTCTAGCGGTAGGCTAGACCCCTCTTCGAAGGCGGTATAAGAACCACCCACCACCCCGTACTTCCATTACGCAGAGGTAAGGCAAGGCAACCTCTAGCCCCTCCATTAAGCCTTCCTTCCCAGTGCAACTGAATGAACAAAACAAGTTGAGGTGTAAAAAGCAATATCCCCAAAGCTCTTCTGGTAATTCTGGGTCTCAACCCTCCCTTTTTAGCGGGACCTTTACCTATTCACCTCAATTATAAAGTCCAGCCCTCCTCTAATCTGGGCTTTTTACTGCGCACAACATAACAGAATGCATTTCCAGACTAATGTGCGAGGAAGGTGTGTGTGCGTGTACTTACACTTGTATACGTACCAGTATGTGTGATTTGTGTGTAGGATTTCCAATCTCGTGTTCTGTTTGTTCTCTGCCTGTCTTCAGGGAGTATTTGTTTGCCAAGGCCTCTTCCTGAAAAGGTTAGAGAGGTTGGCTGGAAAGGATGAGGATCAACATGGAACATTTACATGAAGGAGTAGAGTCAGCGATGTGAACACAGCAGGTGTTGTCTCTAATTAACATACATCTGATTGACATGCATGTTCTCTGTTTCCTTCCTCTCCGACAGCTCAGCCAAATGTACCTAAAATACATGAGGGATGGTGGGCGTACAAGGAGGTTGTTCAGGGGAGTTTTGTACCAGGTAAGAATCCCTATACTGTACTGTGCAGTTAAGACTGCTGTTTATTTTCTGTAAGGTTGATTGTTTTAATGTGAAGTGTGAAGAACATTGCATATTTTCTATTTCATAGCTCGACAGACTACCTTGCCACAGGCTCTGTTTTTAATGCTTACAAGACATTTGTTGCCTTTGTCATGTAGTTCATGTTGTTTGGTTGCTGATTGACTGGCAGGTGTACAAGGGCCTTTCTTTCTACCTCGTTAATTTCCCTCTATGTGTACCCGTCAGCCCAATTATTTCCTAAGATTGTACTTTTCTGCTGCTGAGCTGTTGAGGGCTTGCATGCCTTTTATTAAAGCCTGCGGATGTGTTATTTTATATGAATGTGTGTGTGTGTGTGTGTGTGTGTGTGTGTGTGTGTGTGTGTGTGCATCAGAATGCATTTGCATGCTTTTTTTATTACACCTGCAGTTGTATATGTGTGTATGTCACACAAAATAACAGCTGGGAATCAACTGTCAGCCACTGAGGAGCGCTGTGTGTATGCGGTGCGTGCACGTAAGTGTGCGCGCGAGCGTGTCTGTTTGTCAGAGACACATCGTCATTGCAATGCTTTATCTCCAACATAATGTCAGCGCCCCTGTCCTCACAGGCCTTCCTGCACCACTAGCCACTCAGCAGCAGCCGTCACCGCTAATACACTAGTCGTGATCCCCCTGTGCCAGTGAGGGGAGGAGGCACGGTAATCAGACGTTTTACGGCCTACTCTCTCAGGTCTCTGCCATAGAGGAGCTGATAGTAGCCGATAAAGATGTAAACTTTACCCCGTGCGAATGAAGTGACATTACTGAGCTAGGGTGTGATAACCCTGAATCGGTTGATATGGCACTGTGGTAGTTAGAACGAGGACCACAGGGAAACTGTGGGGAGTCGGTCGGTAGTGTTGTTATGGATATTATTGTACCTGTTCAACTATTTTCATGGATAAAATGGTAGCTGTTAACATGTTGTATTAGTATTTGGTTTGACTAATTCCTCAGTCCCTTTCTTTATTCCAAATCATGTCTAGGGCATGGAGATATTAAGTCCCCCATCTATGTCTACTCATAACCAACTGCAAGACGTCCTGGTCCTGGGAATTCACAGGGTGCACATTGTATTTGATCTGTTTAGTTTTTTGAACCCAGCTCTCTGATTCTGTTAATGATTATTCATTGATTAGTTACTTCAGGTATTTCGCTACACCCGCAATAACATCTGCGAAATATGTGTATGTGACCAATAACATTTAATTTGATTTGAGGTTTGCTAGTGCTGGGCTGTTACAAACATGCACACTCTGATGGGTCCACTCCACCGGGATTTTTGAACGTTGTTGTACAGTAGGATATTTGTAAAAGCTAATGTGATCCCATGTTGTAGCCTTATGTCACATAACTGACCTTTGCAATATAATGTGCCCTTTCTAAGCTACCCCAATTAGCTTTAGTATTTCCCAAAGGTCAACGAGGACCTTTTAATCTGCTCTGGGGAGACGATTCTCCCAGCCACAGATCTAGGAACAGCTCATTCTCAGTAGATCCTAATGCTAACTATCAGAGGGGGGAATACAAAACTAACCTTAGCTCAGTGTCTAGGGCCAACTCCATCCTAGTCATTCAGTGTACCGTCATCTCTTCAGAGAGCATTGAGAAGCAGCTCTTATTGGCACAGTATGGAGTTAAAGGTCATTTGAGATCATCAGCTTTGAGCAACATCTGGGGTCATTCCAGGAAGCCCGGCCCGGATGTGGATTTTGCTGTTTATTATTGTTGTTTTTTTACATAATTTTCCCCTCTATTCTCTTTATCCCATTTCAGCAGATTTTCTTGTTGATCCTGCTGAAAGATTATTTTAGAGGAGATAAAGCCTGTGCGGAATGGCTGGTTGCTGTGAGCTAGCGTTAGGGAGGGAGGGAGGTAGAGAGGGGGGGCTTGGCAGGATCCAAAGCATTGGTTCAACCATCTTGAATTGTCATGCTGGGATGAAGAGAGCTTCATGTGGAACAGGTAGCATGCTGTTCAGCCAGACAGAGGTGTCAAAATGAACATGTGGTCGCAGGGCGAGAAAGGGGGTTGCATGAAAGTGAATGGTTAACACTCACTCCCTTCCCTTAACCGAAATGACAATCATTTCAGAAATCTCAGTTTATCTCTTGGTCCAATTTATCTTATTTTTCGCTCTCTTCCTCTACTTTTTATCTTCTTTCCCTGTCCCCCCCCCTCTCTCTTTCTCCGCCCTCTAGTTCTTTAAAATATCCCTTCTCTGTCCTGTGCCATTGGAGCGAGATGCGAGGTAGATAGAGAGAGCGATGCGACTCGGCTGGCCTGGCTAGCTGCTGGTTGTCTCTCTGATGTGTAGCTGGTAGGCATCTGATGGTTCTCTGGTGTGTAGTTTTGGACTGTGTGCTCCAGCACAGACACTCTCCATGACAGGCACTGGACTAATGAGAGAGAGTGGAGATGGAGAGGACCGGGAGCGAGAGAGAGATAGAGAGACAGAGAGAGAGAATGAGAATGAGAGAGAGAGAGAGAGAGAGAGAGAAAGTGGGGGGGCGGGGGGGAACAAGAAAGAGGGGGAGGAGGGTGAGAGGAAGAGACGAGGGTGGGACATGGAGAGATGAGAGATAAAGAGGAAGAGATGAGGAGAGGCAATTATAACAACCATACAACTATGAACTAGACATGTGTAAGCAGCTTTCACCAATTCAGTGCTATTAGGTCTTTAAGGTCCATGAAGGGAAACGATGGAATCCATCTTCTTTTTCCTACTCTGCACTTGCAACAGTGTAACTATGTACCCCAGATGTAGCACCAGCTTTGCTGCAGTGAAAGTCTTCCGAATTACTGCTCCACTGCTTAAATGATAACAAGTCATGGAAGACTCTTGATCTGAAAAATATCAAATATGAGATATAATCAGACAGAAACAGACAATCAGTATGGTCTGTTGTTGAAGCGTCAAACTCCGTAATCTTTTTTTACACAGTTAACTATAGCACTTTCAATTCTTCATTCCCTTCTCTCTAAAAGTCGGATTTAAAATCCACACTTCTGTTTCGAATAATAATAGTATAAGAGTTAGTTTTCTTTGAAAGGAGGGGATTGATTAACAAATGAAAGGTTTCTTCAGCCTTAGTTGAGTCTCGGTACTCAGAGACAAGGAGGATTCACCAATTACAGGTTTCTGAGCTACCGTGTCCAAAACCCGGCTTCCTGAAAATCCCTTTAAAGCCTTTTAACTTAACTCTCCAGTTAAAGGGCAATTCCGATGCTTTTCAACCTCATATTTATCGTCTCCAGCACCAACCCAGTGTCTACATATGTGAAAACAATGCGTTTCTATGATCTGTGGTTAAAAATGCAAGAATAAAGGTCCAAAACAATGCTGCTGTGACATCACCGGGTAGGATTAAAAGTTTTAAAAAACACAGTGATTTTCAAAACCTGCCGTGAGTTTTAGTTTTAGGTATTTTCTTGTTCCCCACTTCACTGCGAATCTCATAGTGTTTTATAAAATCACTGTCTTTAAAATGTTTGAACTTTTGATGATGTCATCAGGTAGATGAAATGCACCGTTTTCCTAATGAAATGAGGTTGAAAAGTGGTGGAATTGCCCTTTAAGCCCTTTCAAAATCACTGGCTGCTGCTAATTGTTATATATATATATATATAAATATATATATATATATATATTATGTAAGTGTGTGTGTCTGGCAGATAGTGAGTGCTTCTCCGAGTAACAGTCTCTGATCGAAACTCAATTAAACAACACAGAGACGATCCACGAAGGTGCGGCAGCTTTGCAACCTGCGCTTTATTGGGGGAAAATTGATATCCTATAGCACTTTGCCAGCTTCTTTCTGCTAACAGGAACTAGAAGGACTAGCAAAGGGACAATGTGCATTAAAGATCCTTAGTGATGAAACACTGTTAGGGGCTGTTGGAGGAACAATGATGGCTGTTTTGATTGGATCAGTAGATGGGGTTTTGCATTGTGATTGGACCAGTAGATGAGGTTCTGCGTTGTGATTAGTAGTGTTGTTACGATACCAGAATTTTTACTTCATTACCGATACCAGATTTAGTATCACGATACTCGTTACCGGAATGATACTCAATGCCAAAGTTATACCACGGCAAAGAAAAGAAAGCATGTTAGCTTTCACAGAATAACAGAATAACAGAATAACCACGGGGCTTTATTTTTTATTTTTTACATTGAACAATATGTTGATGACTGGTTGAACAACTAAAATAACACATAGTATATCTTATATTCTATATTGAATTTCTTTAAAAAATAAAACACCATATTAAATAACAGAAGCTAATCTTACAGTATCCCTATGCAAAACCTTATCTGAGACGCAGAGCATGCAATACTTTTACAATGACAGGGTAATTTGCTAATCTATGGCCATATCTGGTAAATTTCATTCATTAGACCTAAGATTCATTATTCATCTACAGTGCCTTCAGAAAATATTCACACCACTTGACTTTTTCAACATTTTGTTGCGTAACAACCTGAATTTAAAATGGATTAAATTGACATTTTGTGTCACTGGCCTACACACAATACCCCATAATGTCAAAGTGTATTTAGACATTTTTACAAATGAATAAAAAATGAAAAGTTGAAATGGCTTGAGTCAACAAGTATTTAACCCCTTTGTTATGACAAGCCAACCTGGCCTGGCCTGATTCAGACAGTCTCCTCTGAACAGTTGGTGTTGATATGTGTTACTTGAACTCCGTGAAGCATTTATTTGGGCTGCAGTCTGATGTGCAGTTAACTCTAATGAACTTATCCTCTGCAGCAGAGGTACCTCTGGGTCTTCCTTTCCTGTGACGTTCCTCATGAGAGCCAGTTTCATCATAGCGCTTGATGGTTTTTGCGGCTGCACTTGAAGAAACTTTCAAAGTTCTTGACATTTTCCGGATTGACTGACCTTCATGTCTTAAAGTAATGATGGACTGTCGTTTCTCTTTGCTTAATTGAGCTGCACTTGCCATAATGTGAACTTGGTCTTTTACCAAATAGGGCTATCTTCTGTATACCATCCTTACCTTGTCACAACACAACTGATTGGCTCAAACGCATTAAGAAGGAAATAAATTCCACAAATTAACTTTTAACAAAGCACACCTGTTAATTGAAATGCATTCCAGATGACTTCATGAAGCTGGTTGAGAGAATGCCTAGTGTACAAAGCTGTCATCAAGGCAAAGGGTGGCTACTTTGAAGAATCTCAAATATAAAATAGATTTAGATTTGTTTAAACTTTTTTGGTTACTACATGATTCCATATGTGTTGTTTCACAATTGTGATGTCTTCACTATTGTTCTAGAATGTAGTCAATAAAGACAATACAAATAAACAAATAACCTTCATTGAGTAGGTGTTCCAAAAGGTTTGACTGGTCATATATGTCATAGCCACTCAAAAACAATTTGAATTGAGTTTCCAGTTGAATAACATTACAATGAAAATGTCATGTGTAAAACTGCTTTTCATGTTGTTTTACAACTAAACCTCCCTTGCACTGCACTGCTTTGTAACACATTTTGGGCTGACCTTTACCATCTGCTCTGTAAGCAGTTCCAAAGTGTTCTCACAGTTCCCTTCTGGAACCATTTTGGTCATCAAACTGCCCGCGTGGAGGTATGATGTTTTTGTTAGAAGAAGCCATGCTGTCGGAGTTTTCTCTCCCCTCTGGCTTGCTTCTCAAAAGCTGCTGGCGCTTTGTCATCAGCATGCGCAAGCACAAGTAGCCACTAGCCTGGCTATCTTACACCTGCAAGGGTTATGACGGTTATGGAATTCTGGGTAACGATTAAAATGTCAAAATTAGCTACGTCAGACAGTATCTCATGAATACAGCAATGCTTTGGTGACACCCCGCGTAAAAAAACAAATGGTTTTGACTCTGGAACTTTTGGGAAATTAGCTTTTCCTTCTGACTGTGCCGTTCTGCTCGTAAAATTAATACCAACTTTACCAATTTCATGCAAAAATTAGTAACTGCTATTGGGTAAACTATACCTACTTGAATATAAAGTTGAATACTCCTTTCTCCTAAAATTAATGCATTAAGATGATTATAAATATATTTTTCATAGTTCACAGTTGTTGTCCGTAATTGTCAGTTACACGATTACACAATAATTGTGCCAGCCCTAACTACAGCCCCCTTGAGAAGATTCAGACAAATGATTAGACAGACTCGATCCTCTCAATCCCTATATGACGTGAGACACATTTGACAGAAGTACCGACATTAACAAAACTTCTAGTACCGAACCGTTTTTCAGTATCAAAAAAGTACTGACGTTTTGGAATATCGTGCAACAGTAGTGATTGGACCAATAGCTGTGGTTCTGCATTGTGATTGAAGCAGTAGCTATGGTTCTGCTGTGGAGAATTATGGCCCATTGAGTTCTGATGATGATGAGGAAGTGAGTACCAGGCTGCCAGCACCAGGCTAGAGTGGAATTTAGCCAAGATACGGTCAAGGTGTGGAGGAGGACTGTGGGTGCTGTTAGATGTTAGTTTAGGACTATGAAAGTAAACATATTCATTTATTATCTAGTACAGTGTACAGTTGAAGTCGGAAATGTCCCTGCCTTAAGTCAGTTAGGATCACCACTTTATTTTAAGATTGTGAAATGTTAGAATAATAGTAGAGAGAATTATTTATTTCAGCTTTTATTTCTTTCATCACATTCCCAGTGGGTCAGAAGTTTACATACACTCAATTGGTATTTGGTAGCATTGCCTTTAAATTGTTTAACTTGTGTCAAACGCTTCGGGTAGCCTTTCACAAGCTTCCCACAATAAGTTGGGTGAATTTTGGCCCATTCTCCTGACAGAGCTGGAGTAACTGAGTCAGGTTTGTAGGCCTCCTTGCTCGCACAAGCTTTTTCATCATCATTGGTCATTGTCCATTTGGAAGACCCATTTACGACCAAGACTGATGTCTTGAGATGTTCCTTCAATATATCCACATCATTTTCCTGCCTCATGAGGCCATTTTGTGAAGTGCACTAGTCCCTCCTGAAGCAAAGCACCCCCACAACATGATGCTGCCACCCCAGTGCTTCACGGTTGGGATGGTGTTCTTTGGCTTGCAAGCCTCCCACTTTTTCCTCCAAACATGACGATGGTCATTATGGCCAAACAGTTCTATATTTTTATTCATCAGACCAGAGGACATTTCCCCAAAAAGTACGATCTTTGTCCTCATGTGCAGTTGCAAACCGTAGTCTGGCTTTTTTATGGCGGTATTGTATCAGTGGCTTCTTCCTTGCTGAGCGGCCTTTCAGGTCATGTCAATATAGGACTTGTTTTACTGTGGATGTAGATACTTTTGTACCTGTTTACTCCAGCATCTTCACAAGTTCCATTGCTGTTGTTCTGGGATCGATTTGCACTTTTTGCACCAAAGTACGTTCATCTCTAGGAGACAGAATGAGTCTCCTTCCTAAGCGGTATGACGGCTGTGTGGTCCCATGGTGTTTATACTTGCGTAATATTGTTTGTACAGATGAACGTGGTACCTTCAGGCGTTTGGAAATTTCTCCCAAGAATGAACCAGACTTGTGGAGGTCTACAATTTTTTTTCTGAGGTCTTGGCTGATTTCTTTTGATTTTCCCATGATGTCAAGCAAAGAAGCACTGAGTTTAAAGGTAGGCCTTGAAATAAATCGACAGGTACACCTCCTATTATACATTTTCTACTTAAATATGTTGTGTCTGTAAGCATAGAGTAACATGTTTTGTAGCTTTTGGTAATAGCCGGTTGTCTGTAACGGTGGCTTTTTCTGCCACTTCAATGGAATCCAATTGCAGGCAGGATTCTTTGTGGATTATACAGTATGAGATTGTTATGCGCTAAGCTTGCCTGCAACTCTGCTATGCTGTCTCGGCCTGTCTACCAATCTCTGCTGCTCTCTCTCTAATGATTCTGTTTGTGCCAATCAATCCAGACGTTGTGTGATACCTGTATCCAATGATGTGTGTTGGGTTATGTAAGACCCACGGTAGTCACAACGTACAAAACAGCTGAAATGGATCGACACCGGCTCACACAGACCTTTCACTTCTCTTATATCTTGTATGCTCTACTTAGCTAGGGGGTTGGCAGGCACATGCACACACACACACACACACACACACACACACACACACACACACACACACACACACACGCAGATTGACTGGGCCACAGAGGGTGGAGACAGATGGGGTTAGAAGTCAGTCCTAAGCTCCTTCTCTCTTCATACTTTACTGGGGGATACACACACAAATCCCTCTGATTAACCCACACACAGATAGTTACTGATTGATAGAGACTATTCATCGGATGTCTGTGTGTCTCATTGCTGCTGTGTAGGATTTTGTGGATATTGGGACAATAGAATGCTCCAAACTGGACTCAGTGTGCATTCTTGACTTGAACAGCCCTCCAGAAACACAATCAGATATACAATGAGGGGATCCCTGCAATGTACCTGCAACAGAATGTGACTCGTTGTCAGTCAGAGAGAGTGATGATGAGAGGAAAGGTGTAAGGAGAGTAGATAGAGGGGAAGGCAGATTTTTACCAATCTAACTACATAACAACATAATGTTAATAATTTATTTCTATGGTAAATCTTTTGATAAACAAGGTGAATCAAGATGTAGCCTAGGCTTATTCACAATACAGGTGAATGCATCTTCAATGGGAGTTTGTGCATGCATTGAGTTATTGAGCTTGTTTTGGCTGATTTCATGGGGCTACAGATGAAAAACAATCTGTTTCCCTTCCATTTGGGACTTATTTTATTGTACTGATCTTCTTATATAAAAGTGTGTGCTGTCTCTTTAAGACCCATGACGTCCTTCACACAGTTAGAAGCTCAGCAAAGATGATCTTGACTGGGAGAGATGTGAGGCAAGCGGGGGAGATGAAGTGAATTCATAAAGTTTTTGGTCACAACCAGTTTGGAAATCTGCAATGTTTAGCATATTCTCACAAACTCTTTACTAGGGTAGTAAATTGATGTTTGCTTCAGCTGTAAGCTAGCAAGGAAAGTTAGCCTACAATGCTGGAAGCTACCAGTATATTCCTGCATTGTAAAGTGTTCTAGCCTGTAATGGACATTGTTTTGCGAACAGTAATGAACAGTTGTTTCACTTCTACATGTCGTGTTGCATTATTCAAGTGTGTTATCTTCCGTGCAGCATGAGTGGTGATGCATCCCAAGACTCCCAGTAAGTGCGTTGGTTCCTCGGGACCGGCTAGAGCTGGCAATGAGTAAGTGGAGCAGGCATGGTGCACTCACACGATAAGGGGACATCGGCTGCGCAGATAGACAGACTTGATAGTCTCTCAATCAGTAGACGACCTGAGACACGTTTGATAGAAGTTCCGAAATTAACAAAAATTCTAGTACCAAACCATTTTTCATGTGGTTTGGTACGGGGTCCCCTTATAGTAAGAGTGCACCGTGCCTGCTCCACTTACTCATTGCTAGCGCTAGCCTGTCCCAAAGTTTCGGTATACCGTGCAACACTAGTAGGAGATGAGGGGTGAAGAAAAATGGGAAGAGGGTAAATGAATGGTAAGGACAGGCCTGGAAAGTAAAGGTGACTGAGGAGAAAAAGGAGTATCTAAGTTGAGCATAGAAGATATAAGAGACGTGAAAGGAGGGTGGGGGAGAGAAATGGAAGAAAAGTGAGATGAGAGGAGTGTAATGGAATAGAGCATCACATAGTGGAGAAGAGAGAATCAGAGTGAAAAATAAATAGAAGGATGAATGGGTGAATGAAGCAGACGTAAAGTGGGATTTTAGAGAGATGGAAACTCTCCAGGCTGGAAATATGACACATGATCCTCTGTTCACCTTCAGTGAGGGCCAGTGACCGTTTTCTCTCCTTTTCAAATCCCTCCATTCCACACCTCCCCAAATCCCGCCATCCCACTGCCGGTGTAAAGCCATGGCCAGCTGTCAATCACACACTGTCATCTTATAGGGCAGAGGGAGGATTACCCTGGTTCACATGACTAGGAACAGGAGTTTTCCTCAGGCCATAACTCGCACTCCAAGATGGCATAGAGCAGTTCAGAGGTCTTTTGTCCTCGTCTGGTCGTGTCCCATATATATATATATATATATATACTGTATATATATATTTACAACTTTCTTTGCATACATTTTTTATATATATTTTTTATTTTCCTTAAACTCATCTTCAAAACACTCTCCTGCAACCCGCCTCACCAATTTATATTTAAAAAATAGAAAGTATTATTTACCTCAAATCTGTAATCCTCCATAGAAGCTAGCCAGAAGCTAGCCCAGAAGCTAATCCAGAATCTAGCCAGAAGCTAACCAGAAGCTAATCAGAAGCTAGTTAGCTTCTTTACTGGCTAATCGTTAGTATTCAGCTAATCACGGTTTGTGGTCATCAGCTATCATTTAGCTCGAAAATATTTCGCCAGTTTTGTACGACGCGGCTCGGACCGGAACCTACCGGACCTATTTTTCTCTCCATGTCACCGGATTTCAACCGCTAACTCTGGACATTTATACCTGGATCTCGCAGCTAGCTAGCTGCTATCCGTGTGACTATCGGCTTACGTCGATTCTGGAGCAAACATCAATTATTCCGGAGCTAGCCAGCTGAAGAGTTCCATCAGTCACTCCTGGGCTACAATCACCTATCCGGACCCTTTCCTGCCAACGCGGAGCCCCACCGGGCCTTCACAACTGGACTACTGACGTTATCTACCCAAGGGAGTTATCCGGCTGTCACCTCCGTCGCGACGTTACCTGAACGCCCATCTGCGGTCCGCTAATCGTTAGCTGTCTTATCGGCTGCTATCTGAATAGACCTATCGGACAATTTATTATTATTATTATTTTTTTTTTTTCTTGGGCCTCTATGACTATATCTATTGTTTTTTTTAGCGAATTGGATTGATCCCCCCCTGCCACACGGAACCCCACTAATCCTACCGACGGAAACGCACGAGGTGGCTAAAAACAGATCTCCATCCTATGCTAGCTTGCTACCGATGGCTCGGCTAGCTGTCTGAATCGCCGTGACCCTAACCAACCTCACTACTCACTGGACCCTTTTGATCACTCGACTAAGCATGCCTCTCCTTAATGTCAATATGCCTTATCCATTGCTGTTCTGGTTAGTGTTTATTGGCTTATTTCACTGTAGAGCCTCTAGTTCTGCTCACTATACCTTATCCAACCTATTAGTTCCACCACCCACACATGTGATGACCTATCCTGGTTTCAATGATGTTTCTAGAGACAATATCTCTCTCATCATCACTCAATACCTAGGTTTACCTCCACTGTATTCACATCCTACCATACCTTTGTCTGTACATTATACCTTGAAGCTATTTTATCGCCCCCAGAAACCTCCTTTTACTCTCTGTTCCAGACGTTCTAGACGACCAATTCTTATTGCTTTTAGCCGTACCCTTATCCTACTCCTCCTCTGTTCCTCTGGCGATGTAGAGGTGAATCCAGGCCCTGCAGTGCCTAGCTCCACTCCTATTCCCCAGGCGCTCTCTTTTGATGACTTCTGTAACCGTAATAGCCTTGGTTTCATGCATGTTAACATTAGAAGCCTCCTCCCTAAGTTTGTTTTATTCACTGCTTTAGCACACTCTGCCAACCCGGATGTTCTAGCTGTGTCTGAATCCTGGCTTAGGAAGACCACCAAAAATTCTGAAATTTTCATCCCAAACTACAACATTTTCAGACAAAATAGAACTGCCAAAGGGGGCGGTGTTGCAATCTACTGCAAAGATAGCCTGCAGAGTTCTGTCCTACTATCCAGGTCTGTACCCAAACAATTTTAACTTCTACTTTTAAAAATCCACCTCTCTAAAAACAAGTCTCTCACCGTTGCCGCCTGCTATAGACCACCCTCTGCCCCCAGCTGTGCTCTGGACACCATATGTGAACTGATTGCTCCCCATCTATCTTCAGAGCTCGTGCTGCTAGGCGACCTAAACTGGAACATGCTTATTAACACCCCAGCCATCCTACAATCTAAGCTTGATGCCCTCAATCTCACACAAATGATCAATGAACCTACCAGGTACCTCCCCAAAGCCTTAAACACGGGCACCCTCATAGATATCATCCTAACCAACTTGCCCTCTAAATACACCTCTGCTGTCTTCAACCAAGATCTCAGCAATCACTGCCTCATTGCCTGCATCCGTAATGGGTCAGCGGTCAAACAACCTCCACTCATCACTGTCAAACGCTCCCTGAAACACTTCAGCGAGCAGGCCTTTCTAATCGACCTGGCCGGGGCATCCTGGAAGGATATTGATCTCATCCCGTCAGTAGAGGATGCCTGGTTATTTTTTTTAAATGCCTTCCTAACCATCTTAAATAAGCATGCCCCATTCAAGAAATGTAGAACCAGGAACAGATATAGCCCTTGGTTCTCCCCAGACCTGACTGCCCTTAACCAACACAAAAACATCCTATGGCGTTCTGCATTAGCATCGAACAGCCCCCGTGATATGCAGCTGTTCAGGGAAGCTAGAAACCATTATACACAGGCAGTTAGAAAAGCCAAGGCTAGCTTTTTCAAGCAGAAATTTGCTTCCTGCAACACTAACTCAAAAAAGTTCTGGGACACTGTAAAGTCCATCGAGAATAAGAACACCTCCTCCCAGTTGCCCACTGCACTGAAGATAGGAAATACTGTCACCACTGATAAATGTACGATAATCGAGAATTTCATTAAGCATTTTTCTGGCAATGCTTTCCACCTGGCCTACCCCGGTCAACAGCACTGCACCCCCCACAGCAACTCGCCCAAGCCTTCCCCATTTCTCCTTCTCCCAAATCCAGTCAGCTGATGTTCTGAAAGAACAAAATCTGGACCCCTACAAATCAGCCGGGCTAGACAATCTGGACCCCTTCTTTCTAAAATTATCTGCAGAAATTGTTGCCACCCCTATTACTAGCCTGTTCAACCTCTCTTTCGTGTCGTCTGAGATTTCCAAAGATTGGAAAGCAGCTGCGGTTATCCCCCTCTTCAAAGGGGGGGACACTCTTGAACCAATCTGCTACAGACCTATATCTATCCTACCCTGCCTTTCTAAGGTCTTCGAAAGCCAAGTCAACAAACAGATTACCGACCATTTCGAATCTCACCATACCTTCTCTGCTATGCAATCTGGTTTCAGAGCTGGTCATGGGTGCACCTCAGCCACGCTCAAGGTCCTAAACAATATCTTAACCGCCATCGATAAGAAACATTACTGTGCAGCCGTATTCATTGATCTGGCCAAGGCTTTCAACTCTGTCAATCACCACATCCTCATCGGCAGACTCGACAGCCTTGGTTTCTCAAATGATTGCCTCGCCTGGTTCACCAACTACTTCTCTGATAGAGTTCAGTGTGTCAAATCGGAGGGTCTGCTGTCCGGACCTCTGGCAGTCTCCATGGGGGTGCCACAAGGTTCATTTCTTGGACCGACTCTCTTCTCTGTATACATCAATGATGTCACTCTTGCTGCTGGTGAGTCTCTGATCCACCTCTACGCAGACGACACCATTCTTTATACTTCTGGCCCTTCGTTGGACACTGTGTTAACAACCCTCCAGGCAAGCTTCAATGCCATACAACTCTCCTTCCGTGGCCTCAAATTGCTCTTAAATACAAGTAAACCTAAATGCATACTCTTCAACCGATCACTGCCTGCACCTGCCCGCCTGTCCAACTTAGAATACGTGGACAACTACAAATACCTAGGTTTCTGGTTAGACTGTAAACTCTCCTTCCAGACCCACATCAAACATCTCCAATCCAAAGTTAAATCTAGAATTGGCTTCCTATTTCGCAACAAAGCATCCTTCACTCATGCTGCCAAACACACCCTTGTAAAACTGACCATCCTACCAATCCTCGACTTCGGCGATGTAATTTACAAAATAGCCTCCAATACCCTACTCAACAAATTGGATGCTGTCTATCGCAGTGCAATCCGTTTTGTCACCAAAGCCCCATATACTACCCACCATTGTGACCTGTACGCTCTCGTTGGCTGGCCCTCGCTTCATACTCGTCGCCAAACCCACTGGCTCCATGTCATCTACAAGACCCTGGTAGGTAAAGTCCCCCCTTATCTCAGCTCGCTGGTCACCATAGCATCACCCACCTGTAGCACGTGCTCCAGCGGGTATATCTCTCTGGTCACCCCCAAAAACAATTCTTTCTTTGGCCGCCTCTCCTTCCAGTTCTCTGCTGCCAATGACTGGAACAAACTACAAAAATCTCTGAAACTGGAAACACTTATCTCCCTCACCAGCTTTAAGCACCAACTGTCAGAGCAGCTCACAGATTACGGCACCTGTACATAGCCCACCTATAATTTAGCCCAAACAACTACCTCTTTCCCTACTGTATTTATTTTATTTATTTATTTATTTTGCTCCTTTGCACCCCATTATTTGTATTTCTACTTTGCACATTCTTCCACTGCAAATCTACCATTCCAGTGTTTTACTTGCTATATTTATTTACTTTGCTACCATGGCCTTTTTTTGCCTTTACTTCCCTTATCTCACCTCATTTGCTCACATCGTATATAGACTTGTTTATACTGTATTATTGACTGTATGTTTGTTTTACTCCATGTGTAACTCTGTGTCGTTGTATGTGTCGAACTGCTTTGCTTTATCTTGGCCAGGTAGCAATTGTAAATGAGAACTTGTTCTCAACTTGCCTATCTGGTTAAATTCAGGTGAAATAAAAAATAAAATAAAAAAAGGCCTGGACAGATAGTTTCCTGATTGTGTCATTGGCTCTGACTAGGGCCTATCATAACGTTGGTAGCTCAAACGTCAGCCACTATCAGCTATAACAGCTATTATGCTACTGAAATATCTTAATAACATAGATCATGAAGCAAATCAAAGCCTACAGAAAGTGCAGTCCACTCTGATTATACAGGATGTTCCAGAAGACCATCAGCAGTAACTAGTTTAGTAAACTTAGTTGTGACTTAATCTTAACTATTCATCTGAGGTGAGCGAGTGCTGCCTCTTGAACTGATCACACGAGCCATGCTGAATGTATGAAATAGAAAACCTGGTAGCACTTTGTTTAAAGGTACACATATGGGGCACTAATTTGTAGCATTTATAAGGACTTTATTCAGTGTTTTCCTATTCTCACACTATACAACTTGTATTACTAGTTTTTCATTAGTTACATCCTTATTTGCCACAATCAAAGCATATCAATAGTAAGGTGTAAATTAAACATGCAACAGACATTGTATTTCGAGTCTTAATAAGGGATGATAGGTGCAGAGTACACAAACAAAACCAAAATAAAGGTTCCTTATTCTCCTATGTAAACCCATTTCTCCTTAATAAGGTAATTATTTCTCCAAATGAAGGTTACCTATTCTGAAGTAAAGAATCACAGTTGCATTTTAGTGGAAACAAAACAGACTAAATACCTCCTTTGTACATGTATATTTTTTTTGTGTACAATATTTTCCGAACATGGAATTTTTCTGCCTGGCTAATATCATAAAAAAGACAGTGACATAGAAAATTGCATTACTGTGAATCACTTTGTTTTAGTGTGCATCTGCTCCACTCCCCTCCAACCACACACATTCAGTGCTTTCTCGAAAGTATTCAGACCACTTGCCTTTTTCCACATTTTGTTACATTACCTTATACTAAAATAGATTAAAATGTATATTTATTCTTATCAATATACACACAATACCCCATAATGACAAAAAAATGTTTTTTAATTTCTGCAAATGTATATAAAAAGAAAATGAAATATCACATTTACATGAGTATTCATAACCTTTACTCAGTACTTTGTTGAAGCACCTTTGGCAGCGATTACAGCCTTGAGTAGTCTAAGGTATGACTCTACAAGCTTGGCACACCTGTATTTGGGGAGTTTCTCTCATTCCTCTCTGCAGGTCCTCTCAAGCTCTGTCAGGTTGGATGAGGATCGTTGCTGCACAGCTATTTTCAGGTCTCTCCAGAGATGTTTGATTGGGTTCAAGTCCGGAATCTGGCTGGGCCACTCAAGGACATTCAGAAACTTGTCCCGAAGCCACTCCTGCATTGTCTTGGCTGTGTCCTGTTGGAAGGTGAACGTTCACCCCAGCCTGAGGTCCTGAGCACTCTGGAGCAGGTTTTCATCAAGGATCTCTCTGTACTTTGCTTTGTTCATCTTTGCCTCAATCCTGACTAGTCTCCCAGTCCCTGGCCTGATTGGTGGAGTGCTGCAGAGATGGTTGTCCTTCTGGAAGGTTCTCCCATCTCCACAGAGGAACTCTAGTGATGTATCAGAGTGACAAAATAGCCACGATTTGCCTTGATGAAAATGTTTTGTTTAATCCATTTTAGAATAAGGCTAAAAAAAAACAGACACTGAAGACACTGAATACAGCATATTAACCCTTCTTAGTGCTGGATAATCACACACACACACACACACACACACACACACACACACACACACACACACACACACACACACACACACACACACACACACACACACACACACACACACCTGTGTGGGATCCTGGGTTTGGACTAAAGTTCAGGTGCACTTACAAAAAAATGCAGTCTCACCTCCTGCCACCATGTCACACCTGTTGTAACTTCTTCGTACAGGGCATTTCATCCTAATGTTATGCAATAGCACACCAAGTTGTCTGTCTCTATGATGATGACCTCGCCAGTATGTCCAATCAATCACATCCAAGTGATCTTTGAGTAAACTCTCTGTGCGGTTGCCTCGAAGTCTCCAAACATTTGACCTACATACACCCCAGAGTGGGTATGTGCACCTGTGAACGGGTCAACGAAATGATCTCGATGGGTGACGGTAAGATGGTTATAACCTTCATTCCTGAGACGGTGGGGAAGTTCTCCATCCATCAGAAATTACGGTGCTCCCTCGTCAGATGTACTTTTGAACAATAAGCACGAGATGTTTGGCAGAACAGTGCTTCACAATTCCCAGAACTGGTCGTCTTCTCTCCTCTTTGACACCCACTATATCAAATACCCAAGCGCTTTGGTTGCACGCCCTGCCCCGTTGTACTAAGATAAACAAAAAGACAAACATTTCAATATCATCTAACCTCACACAGGATGCGGCGCAGGTCTTAATCCAGGCACTTGTCTTCTCCTGTCTGGACTACTGCAACTCGCTGTTGGCTGGGCTCCCTGCTTGTGCCATAAAACCCCTGCAACTTATCCAGAACGCTGCAGCCCGCCTGGTTTTCAACCTTCCCAAGATCTATTATATCCGCATACTCCACTGGCTTCCAGTCGAAGCTCGCATCCACTACAAGACCATGGTGCTTACCTACGGAACAGCAAGAGGAACTGCCCCTCCCTACCTTTAGACTGTGCTCAAACCCTACACCCCAACCCAAGCAGTCCGTTCTGCCACTTCAGGTCCCTTGGGCTTCCCACCCTTAGGGGAGGGCAGCTCCCACTCAGCCCCGTCCAAGCACTTCTCTGTCCTAGCACCCCAATGGTGGAACCAGCTTCCCCCTGAAGCTGGATTGTCCCTGCCCATCTTCCAAAAACCCTACCTCTATAGCTACTTTAGTAGGCCTGTTATGTCTGGTTTGTCCCACTTAGCTATCTTATGATGAATGCACGAACTGTACGTCGCTCTAACTGGAGAAGAGCGTCTGCTAAATGACAAAAATTTTACATTTGGATTTCACCCCCATCTCAAAAGGATTTTCACCATTTGGAAGTTTTTACAGAGTGATCTTCTCTTCTTCTTTCACTTCGGCCGTGCCTGGCAAAAGTGATTGCTGTCTTCATGGTGAAATTATCAACTTGACCCTGTGTATCCAAAAAAGGACTATATACACTTATTGTTTAAAGCAGCACTATGGCTGATGGTGAACCTGAACAATCAAAATGTAATGTTTTGTAAGATCAGCAGCTAGACGAGAGTTGTGTCTCCGGTAGCCTACTTTTATTCCGGTAAAACACCATTTTAATAAAGCCTAATATCACGCAAGACATTTGACCTTTTGAAAGCTAAACGTGCCACACAGATGTGCAAGATCAGAAACAGGCCGCCTTCCTCATGTTGGTCAGCAAGCGAAGCTGGGCACAGTCCGCAGTTGGACGGCTACTGATATTGCCTGGGGTTGTTTGGCGTGCCAAATGTAAATCAATGACTGTCAACACAGAAGGAGAGGATACATCAGTTGTCATAAAAGATGAGAGCTATTTACGGAAGGTAGAAAGAATGTAATATGAGAGTTACGGAAATTCATAACGTTTCGAACAATTTTCTGACCGATGTTCGCAACATTTGGATCGGTTTGGGTCCGCAGATCAATGCACTTGTATCTTAAACATTTGAATCGGGCGGCCGATTGTGTGTACCTGTGAATCGTTCCATCGCCCCTCCAGTATGTAGATCCGTCAACGTGTTTGACATGCAGATCACTGAACATGCACTCAATCGAGAATAGTATCAGAGCACTTCTATACACCCTCCACATCACCCAGTTAAATTGCATTTGCACTGCGCATGTTATTTATCTGTCTCTCTGTGCTCTCCTCGACGTTCACTTTCTCTCTTTACACTCTGGTGATGGATCTCCTCTGCTGTCATGTAAGCTACAGCTTCAATACCCTCTGAACGGAGTTAGAAAGGAAATGTCTCCGCCTTACAGATTAATATCGAAACACTTATTATTCATTAGCTAGAATCCCATTTACTGAACACATCACAGCGCGGTCCATACAGAGGAGGAAGCTCAAGTCTCAGATCGAGTCTCTTCAGAAGTTATGACGTGTTTGCGTGAGCAGGGCTTTTAAATAATGATGTATATTTGGATATAATTTCTCACTTCAGGGGTGGTACTGAAGAGCTGGGTTGACAATTTGATTTGATACATTACATAACATGCATTTGTTAAGTCCTTTTACATAAGTGCATTTCATCTCAGTTACGCTAGGACTAAAGTATCACTTAATTAGTTAGATGCTCGATTAAGTTCTGGGTCTCTAGTCGTGATTTGTCCAAACAACCAGTGACAAAAAAATTCAACACCAGAACTACTGCTGCTCTCATCCTATGCATCCCATTCAGTCCCGACTGATTCTCTCGGTTCAATGCAGAATCTTTCCACGAAAGGTGAGAAAGTAACAAAACATGAAATAGTAACTGAAGATAGTGCAGATCATAATGCTCTTTTCTTGTAAAAGTTCAACAGCTGAAGTGAATGCACCAAGAGATTCGTTCTTGGTCAGCAAAATTAACCATCACAGTGTAGATGTGTGGAAAATACAAAAACAAATCTAAGAATTTGAACATGAAAACAACAATGCTTCATCTTGGATCAGTAGATTACAGTGTCACAGGAACCTAACCGTATCTAACCCCTCCCGTCCGTTTTTTCTCTTTGTATTCCATATGATTATCAACTTATTGTGCTTCAGTCATTCAATCGTCTACTTTCCACTCGCGTACACTTTCACATGATCTATTCAATTTGATCTACAGTGTCTCTGTTTTGTTCTGAAGACTGTCCTGCTGGGAGAGTTACTGTGTGTGTAGTACTGTAGCACAGAGCCTGCTGGCTGCTGATGCATGTAGTAATACATTCTCCCAGGCACCTACTTGATTTACCTGCGCCTTTGTAAATCGCCTTGGGTTAAGTCACACGACTTCGTTGCCCTGAACTGCCAAGCAAGGCGTTCCCGAGAATTGAACGGCATGTAGAGCGAAGGAAGGGACACATTTGTTAGCTGTCAACGCACTATGCTTTATGACAACACACCTTTGTCAGTCTTTCCCTCTTTTCATTGGGGAGCGGAGCAGAGAGAAAATAAAATCCCAAAAGCATAGATCACAATATAGATTTGTATCGTTTTGCTTTAGATTTGCTAGAGATTTCATTCTGATAACCAAAACAGCAAACCTTCAGGGAAATGGAACAATTTGTGGAAGGTGAGGCACCTTAATAACTTGTCATCGAGGGGGTTGAAGGGTTGGGGTTGAACAGTAAGGGGAATACTAACTCTGTGGGAAAGGTATTATGGCCTATGGCTGGCTGCTGTCGTGCAGTGCTCTGTGGTGTGAAGGAATAAGCTGCATACTGTAGCTCTTTGTTTTTTATTTAGCGTGTCCAAAGTACTCAGGTGCCTTGTGAGGAAAAAGTGTTGTCAACCCTGAAGGCATAAGAACAATATTGGGTGTACTGTCTCCTTCAAACATATACAGATCGATGGAAGATACCCATCAATCAATCAATCAATCGTCTCTCTCCCTATATATATTTTTCTTCTTCTCTTTCCGGGCTCCATACGCAGTATGAAGCTTCGCTGTCTCCCTGTCCTCCATCGCACAAATTACATAAATCTTCTCAACTTAGAAATCCAATCACTTTCTCAACATCCAAACACGTTCTCTGTCTCTCTCTCTCTCCCTCTCTCGCCACAAGACCCTGTCACCGCCTGTCGCCCTTCGCTGCGACTTTCCCAGATAACCCAATGTAAATACAGCTTGTATTTCAAACGAGGGGGAATTGGCAGTGTCCGTTAAAGCTTGGTAATACAGTACGGCACTATGTGACAAAGCCTCGCTGCTGGACTCACTCTGCGTCCCAAATGGTACCCTAATTCCCTATATAGCCCTATGGGACCTGGTCAAAAGTAGTGCACTAAAAGGGATAGGGTGCTAATTGAGACATAACCAGTGCCGATATAGATCCCCAGGCCTGTAGGGAACCTCACACACACATGGTAATAAGGAACAGGATAGAGGGAGCGAGTGAGAGAGAGAGATGACCCCCACTGCTAACCAAATCTTTTCCTGTGTATTTGAGGAAGGATGAGGAGACGAATTTGAATGAATAAAACACAGTAGGTGTCCATTGGAATGTGCTGGTAATGACATAGCTATTCATTTTTCTCTTTCTGTCCTCCCCCTTTTACTCTCTTTTGCGCTCTTACTCTCTCGTCTCTCTCACTCTATCTGCCTCTCTGCTGCACAAGCTTCTAACTAATCTAATTTCTCTGTTAAAAGTATTCACATATGAGGCACCAAACCCGCTCACAGGGTTGGTTAACTCTTGAGATCCCTCGTGTCTCTACCAAGCTAGGTAAATCAGCCTTTAGTTTTAACGCCCTCAATGTTTGGAATAATTTACAAACCTCATTACATCTTGAATCCCTGGTGCCATTGGGCAGTTTAGAATGCTGATGAGGAATTCATTCACTGAGATTTACGAGTGTTTTGAATGATTGTAATAACTTATTTGTGTTGTTGAAATGTATCTGTAACTGCTTTATCTTGTTGTAATTTTTTTTGCTGTTATATTGAATGATCACGTTGATTTGTGAATTGTTAGTTCTCAGGGCACCATTGAGAATGAGTCCCTTATCTCAATTGTGCTTCCCTGAATAAATAAAAGTACAAAGAAAAAATCTCTCTCTTTCAGGACTGTTATATTGAGTATTGAGTATTATGATGGGAGATAGAGAGCGTGATTAAGCAAGAGAGAGAAAGAGAGAGATGTGGAGAGAGAATGAATAAGAGAGAGAGATATTATTACTAAGCTATATGAAATTGTTTTAAGAAGGTCATACCAAGAATTGTTTTGCTATTTGATTTAAAATTTTAGACCCCTTGAAATATCAAAATCAATATAAAAATAACGACGCAACAGTGTGCTTTAGTGGTCGGGTACGCTGTTTGGAGTGTTTATCCGACTGGATAATTAAAAAAATGAAAAAATCAATAATTATGTCCCCCCCACTTCTAAAACCAAAGTTGCGCCGCTGATGTTCTACAAATACTTGTAGAACTTAAATAAAAACACACATACAAGGCAGGACATATACAACTAGCTACTAGCTCCCAGGAAAAAAACCTGCATGATGCCGTATTGGATCACGGAAGGAAGCCAGTACTCACCACATTTGGTTGGTTTCGAGAGTAGCAGGTGGAACGTCACATTGACACAATTCTGATGGCGACGCCATGTAGTGTAGCTTAAAGGTTAGGATGTTCGTCATAATCTATGGCTGAGTTTGCTTCCTCCATCCAACAGGTCCAAACTTTTCTGTGCATTATAGGTTGACATTGCAAAAACATGAAACAAATTGTTACTTCAATAGTACATGGTACAATGCAATGTCATATTCAGTGTATACAGTGAGTGTACCAAACATTAGGTAACCCCCCCCCCCCCCTCCCTTTTGCACTCAGAACAGCCTCAGTTTGTCGGGGCATGGACTCTAAAATGTGTCGAAAGCGTTCCACAGGGATGCTGTTGGCGTTTCTTTAGTATCATTAAATATGAAGACTTATTTTATCAAATCAATTCTCTGTAATTATTATTACGTGATTAAACTAATCATGTACATTTTATTAACTAGGAATTCGGGGCACCATGGAAAATCTTTGGATTACAAAGTTATAATTTTCCGAATATAACTCTTCAGATATTTTAATATCTGATCAATTAGTCTTCAATTATTGAATTATTCTTTACCTCACGTCAGTCTCATTCCAAACGTTGTGAATTGTTGGTTATCTGCACAAACCCAGACTTTACTATAAATCATCCATACACCAATTGGCTTAATCATTTATTTACTAACTAAGTAATCACAGAAATGCCTAACAAACAAACAGTAGATATTGGTTACTAACAATGATAGGGAAGATCCCCTAGTGTGCTAAACCGACGGCTTGGTATACAAAGAAAAGGGGGTTTGGACCGATAAAGGAGTGGGAAAGACAAAATGGATCACTACACACAGTGGATAATTATATTCATTGAAATGCTAATCCTTTGCACATGAACGCTCACTCATTCGGGAATAATTGCAATCAATATATTTACGCCCATATGTTGTTGTTGTCTGTTGGAATCGTTGGTCCGTCTGCTGGAGAGTCAGTTCATCAGGAAGTCTATGGTTACTCATGGTGGTAGCTCTATTGGCGGCTCCTGATAGTGTCTGTTGTCATGGGTACGTCAGGCGTCCATTATTCTTAGAGTAGATGTTTCGGCAGTTGTCGGTATTCGCATCCCAGGTTTACATAATTTCTAGCTGCAGACTAGTAATTAGTATCAACGTTTTGATCTTATTCCTTAGGGATAGATAGTCTCAGAGTTTAACCATTTCCAGCCGTGTAGCCAATGTAACATGTGGTATGGTTTTCTAGTCTAGTTACTCAACCATTGCAACCACAGCTCACGCTGGGGGTTTGCTTAGTCTGAAGAGGATTTCCTCAGGAGGGTTTTTTATTTGTAACAATAGTAAAGGGTGGTTCGATGACACCTGATCATGTCTGTGCTCACATGGACATGGCCAGTGACTTAGTTAACTTTACATGGAATACAATTCTCTCATTCTAAAGGTTAACATCACATTTCATCATTTCGCAAATAGTTTCATCTTTACTCAGTAATTTTATACAATAATTAGATGCAAACCACATAATTGAGAAATGTACACACTCAGAGATATAGTTATGTGGGTTTCCTGTCCTCCATGAGGACACCAAATGAAACATACTCGTCATACCCATCCCTTAAGTGTCCACGGACCCTTCCCAAATTCTCACAAGTGGACATATAGTTTAATTTTCCCATTTTGGGGATTTAGGAGTTTGGCCAAGTGAAATCCCTTGTTCCCTTTCTGTATTCTCTCTTTCGGCATGGCCGGGGGGAACCTGAGATAACAGAACCTGGGTGTAGGAGAGAGTGAGCGAGGGGGAAGCCACAATCTACACCCAGAAAGGGCCACGTCATGACACTGGCCCATGTTAACTCCAATGCTTCCCACAGTTGTGTCAAGTTGGCTGGATGTCCATTGGGTGGCGGACCATTCTTGATACACATGGGAAAACTGTTGGGTGTCTCAGGGGTAGTTGGGATATGTAAAAAAAAATAAAAAATGTGATTACACACTTGTGTGTAACAGGACAAACATAAGCTTTGCTTACCTCTCTTTGGGTGTTGATTTCACCACAACCACAACTTATACAACCTCAGGTTCCCTCGAAATCAGTAGGTCTCCACCAGTATCTCCCTGAGAATGGCATGTTTGTATAATGTTAGTGTAATACATTTTATAGCTAGGTGCATTTATTGGGGTGATCCATGCTGTCGACCACCTAGCTAGCTAGTATAGATGCGGTAAAGAGGTCAATGGAACTTGACCAAACAATGGAAATGCATGGAGAAAAGATTCAGAATTTCCTCATTGTTTATATGTGTTGTTCACATTTTGTTGAGGTAAAAATTGGAGTATAGTCTTGTATGGATGTCAACCCCAATACATGTCATTGGCACCAATCACGACCAATTTATTTTTGCTAGCTAAAGTTACAAAACAATCCGAATACAGAATATGTAGCTAGCTAGCTAGCTATGTAGCCCTGTTAGCTAGCTTGAACATTGAACACACTAAGGTTAGCAGCTAACATAGCTAGCAGGCTATATACACAACGCATCCCAACACTTACCTATCTGACAGTGGCCATTTTGGCATCACTCTTCCACCGAACTGAGAATGGGGTTGTTCTGTCGAGATTTTCTGAAAAGTTGTCCCTGCTACGAAAACAGTTTATAGGCAAACAAGTTAGCTAGGTAGTGACTTCCTCTCTAACTAGGGAGGCATTACGTCGCCCATGACCTGCGGATTCCATCTTTAAATAATTTATGTTGTATGTCAAATTATATCCTGAAAGGTCATAAAATAGACACTTTTGCATTTTGTAACCAAACCCAAATGATGTTCTATTTCAGTTAAATTAATACATTCATAATATTTTGACATGAATCGAATGAATGGGGTTTTTCATGCACAGCAATATTTATTATGCCTAATAATGTACATCAAATCAAATCAAAGTTTATTTGTCACGTGCGCCGAATACAACAGGTGTAGTAGACCTTACAGTGAAATGCTTACATACAGGCTCTGTGCAAAACAGGTATTAGGTGAAGAATAGGTATGTAAAGAAATAAAAACAACAGTAAAAAGACAGTGAAAAACAGTAGCAAGGCTTTATGCAATAGCGAGGCCATAAAAGTAGCGGGACTACATACAGACACCGGTTCGTCAGGCTGATTGAGGTAGTATGTACATGTAGATATGGTTAAAGTGACTATGCATATATGATGAAAAGAGAGTAGCAGTGGCGTAAAGAGGGGTTGGCGGGTGGTGGGTGGTGGGGCACAATGCAGATAGCTGGTTAGCTGGTTAGCTGGTTAGCCAATGTGCGGGAGCATTGGTTGGATGGGCCAATTGAGGTAGTATGTACATATGTACATGAATGTATAGCTAAAGTGACTGTGCATATATGATAAACAGAGAGTAGCATCAGCCTAAAAGAGGTGTTGGCGGGGGGGGAAGGGGAGAGGGGGTCAAAATGCAAATAGTCCGGGTGGCCATTTGATTACCTGTTCAGGAGTCTTATGGTTTTTTGGGTAAAAACTGTTGAGAAGCCTTTTTGTCCTAGACTTGGCACTCCGGTACCGGTACTTGCCATGCGGTAGTAGAGAGAACAGTCTATGACTGGGGTGGCTGGGGTCTTTGACAATTTTTAGGGCCTTCCTCTGACACCGCCTGGTGTAGAGGTCCTGGATGGCAGGCAGCTTTGCCCCAGTGATGTACTGGGCCATACGCACTACCCTCTGTAGTGCCTTGTGGTCGGAGGCCGAGCAATTGCCGTACCAGGCAGTGATGCAACCAGTCAGGATGAACTCGATGGTGCAGCTGTAGAACCTTTTGAGTATCTCAGGACCCATGCCAAATCTTTTTAGTTTCCTGAGGGGGAATAAGCTTTGTCGTGCCCTCTTCACGACTGTCTTGGTGTGTTTGGACCATTCTAGTTTGTTGGTGATGTGGACACAAAGGAACTTGAAGCTCTCAACCTGCTCCACTACAGCCCAGTCAATGAGAATGGGGTTGTACTCGGTCCTCCTTTTCCTGTAGTCCACAATCATCTCCTTAGTCTTGGTTACGTTAAGGGATAGGTTGTTATTCTGGCACCTCCCGGCCAGGTCTCTGACCTCCTCTCTATAGGCTGTCTCGTCGCTGTCGGTGATCAGTTCTACCACTGTTGTGTCATCTGCAAACTTAATGATGGTGTTGGAGTCGTACCTGGCCATGCAGTCATGGGTGAACAGGGAGTACAGGAGAGGACTGAGCACGCACCCCTGGGGGGCTCCAGTGTTGAGAATCAGCATGGCAGACGTGTTGCTACCTACCCTCACCACCTGGGGGCAGCACGTCAGGAAGTCCAGGATTCAGTTGCAGAGGGAGGTGTTTAGTCCCAGGATCGTTAGCTTAGTAATGAGCTTTTAGGGTACTATGGTGTTGAACGCTGAGCTGTAGTCAATGAATAGCATTCTCACATAAGTGTTCCTTTTGTCCAGGTGGGAAAGGGCAGTGTGGAGTGCAATATATATTTCATCATCTGTGGATCTGTTTGGGCAGTTTAGAAATTGGAGTGTGTCTAGGGTTTCTGGAATAATGGTGTTGATGTGATCCATGACCAGCCTTTCAAAGCACTTCATGGCTACGGTGTGAGTGCTACGGGTCTGTAGTCATTTTGGCAGGTTACCTTTGTGTTCTTGGGCGCAGGGACTATGGTGGTCTGCTTGCAACATGTTGCTGTTACAGACTCAATCAGGGACATGTTGAATATGTCAGTGAAGACACCTGCCAGTTGGTCAGCACATGCCCGGAGAACACGTCCTGGAAATCCACCAGCACACCTTTCAGAAAAACTTGTCCAACCATCTTTCAAAGTGCTTTCCTCTTTCAGAACTTTCTTGCATTCGCTCTCTTTCTCCCCGCATAGCGGTGAATATAAATCAATATGGGTGGAAGGCAGGTAAGATTATGATACTACCTCTATGCGGGTGATTGTACCATTGACCAAGTCAACCAATCATAAAGCGTTCGCCAAGGGAAAACAGTCAATCAAATGAACTTGAACACTCACTGTTTCACATTGAAATAACCTGTTTCTCTTTGTATAGTAGGATAATTATTCGATTGTAATGGGGTTGTAACAGATGATTATAGATGATTATAATGCATAGCCACTCGTAATCAGTGTGGCCTTCGATTGGCTCGGAAAGCGGGTGGACAAAACACTCAAATTAAAAAGCAATTTTCTCTTTCCTTTTGAACGTATTTTTCTCAAGTCTTTGAAACTTGAATCGAGTCGTGTTGCAAAAAAAATTCTCTGTTACAGGCTGGTCATGTCACTTGGTCAGGAACAACTCTTGTCCCTAATAATAGCATGTGTTTCATACTTCCCCTCTCCCCGAGAAAGCCTAGGTCTGTACAGCTATCCCAGTCAGTAGAGGGGCAATTCCACAGAATGATGCTGAGACACATTGATTGTAAAGTTAAACAACTCATACAGTACTATTTTATTCACACTATTACTTTTAACAATTTCCACGGAAAACTTAACAAAATCACATTTACTCAAAGAACAGTGCAGATGTAAAGTTTCATGACAGAATGACGGTAAAATCTCACAAATTAAATCTCATTTGGTTATTTAACTACAGTAAATTAAGTGGATTAACAGCCGGTAACAGAATGATGGTAACAGAAGGACATCATGGATCCCTAATCTGTACTATACATAAAATCATACTTATGTATGTCATTCTTTTCACGGTGATCTATCCTGAATAGGTACGCAAAGGTATAAAAAGGTAATATCCTCCTTTGTATATTTGGGTATTGTTCTACACACAGACTATTATTCTAATGAGCTCCACCTTCAAACAAGACAACATTGGTCTGGTTGGTCTGGATAGGAAATCTGGAGCTCTGTCAGAGTCAACAGGGAAGTTCAAGGCAGATTTGAAAAGAAAAAGCCATATCTCAGACTGGCCTATAAAAAGAAAAGATTAAGATGGGCAAAAGAACACAGACACTGGACAGAGGAACTCTGCCTATAAGGCCAGTATCCCGGAGTCGCCTCTTCACTGTTGACGTTGAGACTGGTGTTTTGCGGGCACTATTTATTAAAGCTGCCAGTTGAGGACTTGTGAGGCGTCTCTTTCTCAAACTAGACACTCTAATGTACTTGTCCTCTTGCTCAGGTGTGCACCAGGGCCTCCCACTCCTCTTTCTATTCTGGTTAAAGCCAGTTTGCGTGCGCTGTTCTGTGAAGGGAGTAAAACACAGCGTTGTATCAGATCTTCAGTTTCTTGGCAATTTCTCGCATGGAATAGCCTTAATTTCTCAGAACAAGAATAGACTGTCGAGTTTCAGAAGAAAGTACTTTGTTTCTTGCTATTTTGAGCCTGTAATCGAACCCACAAATGCTGATGCTCCAGATGCTCAGCTAGTCTAAAGAAGGACAGTTTTATTGCTTCTTTAATCAGAACCATTTTCAGCTGTGCTAACATAATTGCAAAAGGGTTTTCTAATCAATTAGCCTTTTATAATGATAAACTTGGATTGATGGTTCTGATGGTTCTGGTGATGGTTGCTGATAATGGGCCTCTGTACGCCTATGTAAATAATCCATTAAAATCTGCCGTTTCCAGCTACAATAGGCATTTACAACATTAACAATGTCTACACTGTATTTCTGATCAAGTTGATGTTATTTTAATGGACCAAAAAATTGCTTTTCTTTCAAAAACAAGTACATTTCTAAGTGACCCCAAACTTTTGAACGGTAGTGTTTGTAAATAAGGTATTTCTGTTTTTTATGTGGAGTAAATTCGCAAAAATGTCTTAAAACCTGTTTTTGCTTTGTCATGATGCGGTATTGTATGTAGATTGGTTAGGATATATATTTGTTTACTTCATCCATTTTAGAATAAGGCTGTAACGTAACAAAATGTGGAAAAAGGGAAAAGGGGTCTGAATTCTTTCTGAATGCACTCTGTTGAAATTAGTTGGTAGCAGTCTTTACTTCAACATTATTGTGTTTTGATGTATTTTAAGATTTTTTCCTGCTAGGTGTTTTTCATCTGTCAATCAAAGCCTTTAGTATTCCTAATTTCTAGAATGGAAAATGGTCAAAACATTTATATATGCTTTAATTACAAGTCAAAATAAAGACTCTTTAGCTTCCATTTGTCACCAAATTTGATGTGCTCCTATGAACTTCATTAGTGCTCATGGGGCTTTTTACATGGAAATGCCCAGAGACAGCAGCAGATCAAGCCTCTCAGTCAAAGATTAACCTCAGTAATATCTGTTTCATTATCCGCCTGCTTCATTTCACTCCATCTCTCTTGACTCTTCCCTCTCTGGAATATAGTGGAGAACCCTGCCTGTCAGTCTGACAGACCAGAGACCTGGAAGTCTGTTTATACCCTGCCCTGCTATGCTGTGATGTATATTCATCCAGGGTCTTTGTGAGCTATGGAAAGCTGCTTCTGGTAAGAGAGAGAGGGAGAGAGAGAGAGAGGGGAGGGAGGGAGTGGTGTGTGAGGGAGACGAATGGTGTTGGCAGACCACGATCTGCAAGCAAATCAGTAATCTGGGCGGACCCACTGTGATGTATTGTGCGCGTGTGTACGTGTGTGTCGGCTGAGTGGAAAGGACTGATGAATATTTCATTCATTAGAGGAATGGTAGATGGAGTGCTGAGGACTCAGGGTCAGTCAGATCTCTAGGAGAACAGCTTCTCTCTGAGATCTAGTCCAATGATGCTCTAGACAGTGATGTGCTCAACTGTGATGTCCTAGACTAGGGATGGGCAACTTTCATGACCTCATCATGAGGGACCGCAGTTGCTCGTAGGTCACACTCCCATTATTCTTTTACATTTTTTTCAAGCACTGTCAAGTTGGCTGTTGATCGTTGCTAGACTGCCATTTTCATGTCTTGCCATGGATTTTCAAGCCGTTTTATGTCAAAACTGTAACTACATCACTTGTCTTCTTGGTAAGCAACTCAAGTGTAGAGTATATTTGGCCTTGTGTTTTAGGTTAATGTCCTGCTGAAAGGTGAATTTGTCTCCCAGTTTCTGTTGGAAAGTAGACTGAACCAGGTTTTCCTACATGATTCTGCTTGTGCTTAGCTCTATTCCGTTTCTTTTTATCCTAAAAAACTCCCTAGTACTTGCCGATGACAACATAACCATAACATGATGCAGATACCACCATGCTTGAAAGTATGAAGAGTGGAACTCATTGATGTATTTGGTTGGATTTGTATTCAGGACATAACGTTAACTTCTTTGCCACATTTTATTTTTTAATTTTTTTTTATTTCACCTTTATTTAACCAGGTAGGCTAGTTGAGAACAAGTTCTCATTTGCAACTGCGACCTGGCCAAGATAAAGCATAGCAGTGTGAACAGACAACAGAGTTACACATGGAGTAAACAATTAACAAGTCAATAACACAGTAGAAAAAGAGTCTATATACAATGTGTGCAAAAGGCATGAGGTAGGCGAATAATTACAATTTTGCAGATTAACACTGGAGTGATAAATGATCAGATGGTCATGTACAGGTAGAGATATTGGTGTGCAAAAGAGCAGAAAAGTAAATAAATAAAAACAGTATGGGGATGAGGTAGGTGAAAATGGGTGGGCTATTTACCAATAGACTATGTACAGCTGCAGCGATCGGTTAGCTGCTCAGATAGCTGATGTTTGAAGTTGGTGAGGGAGATAAAAGTCTCCAACTTCAGCGATTTTTGCAATTCGTTCCAGTCACAGGCAGCAGAGTACTGGAACGAAAGGCGGCCAAATGAGGTGTTGGCTTTAGGGATGATCAGTGAGATACACCTGCTGGAGCGCGTGCTACAGATGGGTGTTGCCATCGTGACCAGTGAGCTGAGATAAGGCGGAGCTTTACCTAGCATGGACTTGTAGATGACCTGGAGCCAGTGGGTCTGGCGACGAATATGTAGCGAGGGCCAGCCGACTAGAGCATACAAGTCGCAGTGGTGGGTGGTATAAGGTGCTTTAGTGACAAAACGGATGGCACTGTGATAGACTGCATCCAGTTTGCTGAGTAGAGTGTTGGAAGCCATTTTGTAGATGACATCGCCGAAGTCGAGGATCGGTAGGATAGTCAGTTTTACTAGGGTAAGCTTGGCGGCGTGAGTGAAGGAGGCTTTGTTGCGGAATAGAAAGCCGACTCTTGATTTGATTTTCGATTGGAGATGTTTGATATGAGTCTGGAAGGAGAGTTTGCAGTCTAGCCAGACACCTAGGTACTTATAGATGTCCACATATTCTAGGTCGGAACCATCCAGGGTGGTGATGCTAGGCGGGCATGCGGGTGCAGGCAGCGATCGGTTGAAAAGCATGCATTTGGTTTTACTAGCGTTTAAGAGCAGTCGGAGGCCACGGAAGGAGTGTTGTATGGCATTGAAGCTTGTTTGGAGGTTAGATAGCACAGTGTCCAATGACGGGCCGAAAGTATATAGAATGGTGTCGTCTGCGTAGAGGTGGATCAGGGAATCGCCCGCAGCAAGAGCAACATCATTGATGTATACAGAGAAAAGAGTCGGCCCGAGAATTGAACCCTGTGGCACCCCCATAGAGACTGCCAGAGGACCGGACAGCATGCCCTCCGATTTGACACACTGAACTCTGTCTGCAAAGTAATTGGTGAACCAGGCAAGGCAGTCATCCGAAAAACCGAGGCTACTGAGTCTGCCGATAAGAATATGGTGATTGACAGAGTCGAAAGCCTTGGCAAGGTCGATGAAGACGGCTGCACAGTACTGTCTTTTATCAATGGCGGTTATGATGTCGTTTAGTACCTTGAGTGTGGCTGAGGTGCACCCGTGACCGGCTCTGAAACCAGATTGCACAGCGGAGAAGGTACAGTGGGATTCGAGATGGTCAGTGACCTGTTTGTTGACTTGGCTTTCGAAGACCTTAGATAGGCAGGGCAGGATGGATATAGGTCTGTAACAGTTTGGGTCCAGGGTGTCTCCCCCTTTGAAGAGGGGGATGACTGCGGCAGCTTTCCAATCCTTGGGGATCTCAGATGATATGAAAGAGAGGTTGAACAGGCTGGTAATAGGGGTTGCGACAATGGTGGCGGATAGTTTCAGAAATAGAGGGTCCAGATTGTCAAGCCCAGCTGATTTGTACGGGTCCAGGTTTTGCAGCTCTTTCAGAACATCTGCTATCTGGATTTGGGTAAAGGAGAACCTGGAGAGGCTTGGGCGAGGAGCAGCGGGGGGGGCGGGGCTGTTGGCCGAGGTTGAAGTAGCCAGGCGGAAGGCATGGCCAGCCGTTGAGAAATGCTTATTGAAGTTTTCGATAATCATGGATTTATCGGTGGTGACCGTGTTACCTAGCCTCAGTGCAGTGGGCAGCTGGGAGGAGGTGCTCTTGTTCTCCATTGACTTCACAGTGTCCCAGAACTTTTTGGAGTTGGAGCTACAGGATGCAAACTTCTGCCTGAAGAAGCTGGCCTTAGCTTTCCTGACTCACTGCGTGTATTGGTTCCGGACTTCCCTGAACAGTTGCATATCACGGGGACTATTCGATGCTATTGCAGTCCGCCACAGGATGTTTTTGTGCTGGTCGAGGGCAGTCAGGTCTGGGGTGAACCAAGGGCTGTATCTGTTCTTAGTTCTGCATTTTTTGAACGGAGCATGCTTATCTAAAATGGTGAGGAAGTTACTTTTAAAGAATGACCAGGCATCCTCAACTGACGGGATGAGGTCAATGTCCTTCCAGGATACCCGGGCCAGGTCGATTAGAAAGGCCTGCTCACAGAAGTGTTTTAGGGAGCGTTTGACAGTGATGAGGGGTGGTCGTTTGACTGCGGCTCCGTAGCGGATACAGGCAATGAGGCAGTGATCGCTGAGATCCTGGTTGAAGACAGCGGAGGTGTAGTTGGAGGGCCAGTTGGTCAGGATGACGTCTATGAGGGTGCCCTTGTTTACAGAGTTAGGGTTGTACCTGGTGGGTTCCTTGATGATTTGTGTGAGATTGAGGGCATCTAGCTTAGATTGTAGGACTGCCGGGGTGTTAAGCATATCCCAGTTTAGGTCACCTAACAGAACAAACTCTGAAGCTAGATGGGGGGCGATCAATTCACAAATGGTGTCCAGGGCACAGCTGGGAGCTGAGGGAGGTCGGTAGCAGGCGGCAACAATGAGAGACTTATTTCTGGAGAGAGTAATTTTCAAGATTAGTAGTTCGAACTGTTTGGGTATGGACCTGGAAAGTATGACATTACTTTGCAGGCTATCTCTGCAGTAGACTGCAACTCCTCCCCCTTTGGCAGTTCTATCTTGACGGAAGATGTTATAGTTGGGTATGGAAATCTCTGAATTTTTGGTGGCCTTCCTGAGCCAGGATTCAGACACAGCAAGGACATCAGGGTTAGCAGAGTGTGCTAGAGCAGTGAGTAAAACAAACTTAGGGAGGAGGCTTCTGATGTTGACATGCATGAAACCAAGGCTTTTTCGATCACAGAACTCAACAAATGAGGGTGCCTGGGGACATGCAGGGCCTGGGTTTACCTCCACATCACCCGCGGAACAGAGAAGGAGTAGTATGAGAGTGCGGCTAAAGGCTATCAAAACTGGTCGCCTAGAGCGTTGGGGACAGAGAATAAGAGGAGCAGGTTTCTGGGCATGGTAGAATACATTCAGGGCATAATGCGCAGACAGGGGTATGGTGGGGTGCGGGTACAGCGGAGGTAAGCCCAGGCACTGGGTGATGATGAGAGAGGTTGTATCTCTGGACATGCTGGTTGTAATGGGTGAGGTCACCGCATGTGTGGGAGGTGGGACAAAGGAGTTATCAGGGGTATGAAGAGTGGAACTAGGGGCTCCATTGTGAACTAAAACAATGATAACTAACCTGAACAACAGTATACAAGGCATATTGACACTTGAGAGAGACATACAGCGAGGCATACAGTAATCACAGGTGTTGAGTTGGGAAAGCTAGCTAAAACAGTAGGTGAGACAACAGCTAATCAGCTAGCACAACAACAGCAGGTAAAATGGCGTTGACTAGGCAACGGGGCCAACAGATAAAACAAACAAGCAGAATGGAGTACCGTGATTAATGGACAGTCCAGCGTGCATCAGCTATGTAGCCAAGAGATCAGTGTCCAGGGGGCAGCGGTGGATGGGGCAGGGAAGCTGGACTGGCGAGTGTTATCCAGGTTAAAAAACTAACAATGACTAAATAGCTTGTAGCTAGTTAGCTGGTTAGCTTCTGGGGGTTCTTGAGTGTGTACTAAAAATTAAAAATAATAGCGATTCCGTATCACATTGGGTGAGGCAGGTTTCCGGAAGGTATAAACAAGTTAAAAATCAAAAAGAGATAGAAAGTAAATATGGATCCAGTGAGTGTTTGGGACGCGGCGATTCAGACGGTTAGCAGGCCTGTGCTAACAAGCTAACAGTTTGTAGGCCCGGGCTAAACAAGGTAGCAGTTAGCGGACCGGAGCTGGACAAGCTAGCAGTTAGCAGGCCGAATTAGCAAGCAGGGAGATAGCGAGGGCTAGAGAGTTAGCCTGTGGGGGACGTCGCGATGGGGTGAGTCTGTTTATTCCTCTTCATGCGGTGACATCGATAGACCGGTCGTGGGTCCGGGTATTGTAGCCCAGGAGTAAGCTACGGTGGTAGCACAGGTGCGCTGGCCGGGCTAGCTTCAAGCTAAGTGGGTGGAAACGCTAGCCAGGAGTAATCATCCGAGGTTGCGATTTAGCTAGATAGCTAGTTTTGAAGATCCAGCTGAGAAATGTTCCGTTTGCGGTGGGAATCCGGGGATGAATCCGGGGATGAAAAATAAATAGGTCCGTTATGCTCTGGTTAGAGTCGCGTTGTTCGAACTGGCGAGAGCTTTCCGAGCTAAAGGTTAGCTGATGACCGGTTAGCTGAAGACCGCTAGCACAGCTGGTGGTTAGCTGGCTAGCTTCAGTTGAGGGGTTCCGGTTCCGAAGTAAATATAAATACTTTAGGAAAATAGCTACATTGGGTGAGGCGGGTTGCAGGAGAGTATTGGAAGCTTAGGTTTGGCAAAATGTTTTTAAAGAGATATGCTTAGAAAAGTATGTAAAAAAACGAAAAAGAAACGATATATACAAGGACACGACACGACAGGACGACTTACTGCTACGCCATCTTGGACCTACGCCATCTTGGACATTAGTTAGTATTGTGAAGTAACTACAATGTTCTTAATCCATTCTTAGTTTTATGCTATCACAGCCATTGAACTCTGTAATTGTTTTTAAAGTCACCATTGGCCTCATGTTGAAATCCCTCAGCGGTTTCCTTCCTCTCCGCGACTGAGTTAGGAAGGACACCTGTATCTTTGTAGTGGCTGGGTATATTGATACACCATCCAACGTGTGTTCAATAACTTCACCATGTTCAGAGGAATATTCAATATCGGCTCTGAAATCACTCCATACATCTGCTGTTCCCCCAACATCAGAACAGTTTAATATGTCAGGTGTCTTCTCCTCTTACTACTTAATAAATCCCATCCAGAAGCTTTCATCTCATATAAAACAGCCATTTTGGACCTAAATATAATGTTTGCCCTCTCTGGTGCTCAACCTGCAATATCCTCACCCACATCAGGCTATACAACAGCACGGAATGCAGTGAGTGTATGTGCTTAGTGCCTTCCACTTCACATTAATGAATGTCTTGCTAGCACACCAGCACTCTGGTACTACAGTACAAATACCACTTTGGTGCTACAGTACTGTCCAGCATGTGTGGGTTTATTTTGTTACGGGCCCTAAGGGAATACAGATGACTTGTACAGGCTTTCACCACATAAGTGTAGAACTGCCACCGTAGTGGTAATAATATTGGCACCATAGCTGTATAAGCACAGGCATCTGGCTGGAGGGATTATACATTACAGAGCTGAATCCTCAAACTCAACCTTTGGCATAGATAATGATGTCAGTGGGAGATTTGGGCCGACACCTGGGTTAGAATTTTAGTCCCTTTTGTTTGAGTGGATTGGCTCTTTCTGGACATATCGTAGGTGATTGTTCATTCCCAAGATTTTGTCCATCTTCTGTATGTGCGCCTAATTACTTTACAGAGGCCTTTGTGTAAACATTTCCAGCAAACCTGTGTTCATTATGGAAATATTTCATTGAATCAACACTGCAGGCTTTCAGAGGGTCTAAGCCAAAGTGTGTGTGTGCACTCATTTTGGGTGAGTGTGTGTGTGTGTGTGTGTCTCTGGATGTACATACTGTATACGTGTGCAAAAGTGCGCTTTGAGTGAAACCCCATATCCTCACATCATATACATCTGTTCCTGTTGTTCAGAGATCATTTCCCCCCTGTGGTCATGTCCATGTCCATCAGTCTCTCCTATAGGCCTACCTCTCCTATACAGTGCCTTGCGAAAGTATTCGGCCCCCTTGAACTTTGCGACCTTTTGCCACATTTCAGGCTTCAAACATAAAGATATAAAACTGTATTTTTTTGTGAAGAATCAACAACAACAATCATGAAGTGGAACGACATTTATTGGATATTTCAAACTTTTTTAACAAATCAAAAACTGAAAAATTGGGTGTGCAAAATTATTCAGCCCCCTTAAGTTAATACTTTGTAGCGCCACCTTTTGCTGCGAGTACAGCTGTAAGTCGCTTGGGGTATGTCTCTATCAGTTTTGCACATCGAGAGACTGAAATCTTTTCCCATTCCTCCTTGCAAAACAGCTCGAGCTCAGTGAGGTTGGATGGAGAGCATTTGTGAACAGCAGTTTTCAGTTCTTTCCACAGATTCTCGATTGGATTCAGGTCTGGACTTTGACTTGGCCATTCTAACACCTGGATATGTTTATTTTTGAACCATTCCATTGTAGATTTTGCTTTATGTTTTGGATCATTATCTTGTTGGAAGACAAATCTCCATCCCAGTCTCAGGTCTTTTGCAGACTCCATCAGGTTTTCTTCCAGAATGGTCCTGTATTTGGCTCCATCCATCTTCCCATCAATTTTAACCATCTTCCCTGTCCCTGCTGAAGAAAAGCAGGCCCAAACCATGATGCTGCCACCACCATGTTTGACAGTGGGGATGGTGTGTTCAGCTGTGTTGCTTTTACGCCAAACATAACGTTTTGCATTGTTGCCAAAAAGTTCAATTTTGGTTTCATCTGACCAGAGCACCTTCTTCCACATGTTTGGTGTGTCTCCCAGGTGGCTTGTGGCAAACTTTAAACAACACTTTTTATGGATATCTTTAAGAAATGGCTTTCTTCTTGCCACTCTTCCATAAAGGCCAGATTTGTGCAATATACGACTGATTGTTGTCCTATGGACAGAGTCTCCCACCTCAGCTGTAGATCTCTGCAGTTCATCCAGAGTGATCATGGGCCTCTTGGCTGCATCTCTGATCAGTCTTCTCCTTGTATGAGCTGAAAGTTTAGAGGGACGGCCAGGTCTTGGTAGATTTGCAGTGGTCTGATACTCCTTCCATTTCAATATTATCGCTTGCACAGTGCTCCTTGGAATATTTTTGTATCCAAATCCGGCTTTAAACTTCTTCACAACAGTATCTCGAACCTGCCTGGTGTGTTCCTTGTTCTTCAGGATGCTCTCTGCGCTTTTAACGGACCTCTGAGACTATCACAGTGCAGGTGCATTTATACGGAGACTTGATTACACACAGGTGGATTGTATTTATCATCATTAGTCATTTAGGTCAACATTGGATCATTCAGAGATCCTCACTGAACTTCTGGAGAGAGTTTGCTGCACTGAAAGTAAAGGGGCTGAATAATTTTGCACGCCCAATTTTTTCAGTTTTTGATTTGTTAAAAAAGTTTGAAATATCCAATAAATGTCGTTCCACTTCATGATTGTGTCCCACTTGTTGTTGATTCTTCACAAAAAAATACAGTTTTATATCTTTATGTTTGAAGCCTGAAATGTGGCAAAAGGTCGCAAAGTTCAAGGGGGCCGAATACTTTTGCATGGCACTGTACCTCTACCTATAACACCACTCTAGTGCTGTTGTCAGAATTGGAATTCGAACAGAACACACATTCCAGAACTGTCATCAGAACTATCATAGAAGGATTCCGCAGCCAGTCGTTGTCCAGGAAATCAACGTATCAATGTAATCTGGGGCCGACAGACAGACAGACGTAGACGTTCTTTTAGACAGGGCCGTGTCCCAAATGGCACCCTATTCCCTACATAGTGCACTACGTTGGGCCCCGGTCAATATAGTGCACTACATAAGGAATAGGGTGACATATACACGGTAATCAGCTTAGAAACACCCCTTTCCATCACATTATGGCCCCTAACATTGATCCCTCCTTCCTCTGGCAAAGAGCCAAAGATTATGATAAATCACCCTATTAATCAAACTGCTGTGGCATCACTGTGGTGATGATCAGTAGGTCTTAGAGGCATGCTGTTCTGGGTTGTTCTTTATTGACCTCTGGTTTGGGTTTAGCTCTAGTGTAGCTAGAGCCAGTGGTTCCCAACATTTTTTGAACTGTAACACACCTTGATGGGATAACAAATTCTGTGGCACACCTCCAATTTCCTTATTCATTTATTTTGTGGTAATGACCTCAGTCACATCTGATTCATACCACAAAATCATCTATTTTCGGTGACAAACATTTTTTTTTAATAGATTAAATAGGGTTTATTTGACCTGTTGTCATAGTTCTTTCCTCATGATGATTCATTTGTGTGTACCCCTTTAAGAGTGTCCGTGCTAGAAATCCGTGCTAGAAAGAATCCGTACTAGAAAGAAAATATGTAACTCTGGTAAAATAGGTATTTAGTTTTGAACGGGTATAGAGACAAGTGTTTTTTTTATTGCATTGTAAAGGTGAAAGCTGTGCAACCATGGACACAAAGCCATGGTCCGTTTGTTTCTGTGGAAGAGGCTGTACTACAACCAAGCCTAATCACTAATCAGACTTGCCAGTGCTAATGGTTCTCACAGGCAAAGTGAAATTATACAAAGTACTTTGCTTCTCATACAAATGTAACAACAACAGCATGAGCACACAGGTCTTGAAACATACAGATGTAACCATGAACACATTCAGTGTGTTTATCAGAGAGGCGCTGGTGCGCCCTTGTCAAAATGACATGCGCATTCCGCGGGTCACATTTATAAATGAGTGTTCAAGACGAGTTATCAAGGTTGGGAAAATGAATGCGGCACACCTGAGAGCTCTTCAAGACACCACTGAGCTAAGCCTTGCAGCTCAACTTCTCTGTTCCTCTGTCTCTGCTGCTGAGAGAAGGCACGTTTTCTCAGAGCAATTACTGCATGTCACATTGACACACGCTGCCTGCCTCCCGCCCAGCCGTGCGTGTGTGTGTATGCGTGTGGTTGTGTGCGTGCGTGTGCCTGTATGCATGGGTGTCACCTCCCACTCACACTGAAAACACAGTAGAAACAGGCTCCAGATCCTTCACTACCGAAACAATAGAGTGATGGATATCCATGTTGTTCTTCTGCTTTAGCGTGCCGATGAGATTCCTTATTGTTTTATTTGCGTGTTTTCTCACTCTCGCAACAACAGCGCTCAGAGGCTTTTACATTTAGCTTGGTGAAGTTTATTTGCACTGCTTTACATAGTCAGATAGACACAATAGAAAAGACAATAAGCGAGAAAACAGGAAACAGTAAGGTGACAAGAACATCTGTGAAGCTGTGTAACAAGATGGCAATGGGTATGAATATGATGCGTTTCCTGAAGCCGCTGTGATGGTCCCTGGAGAACTACGGCACCGTGAGAGACCACGGATAGGGCAGCTGAGAAAGACACAGATACGCACACAGACACACACACACACACACTGGGTCAGCACACTGTCCACTACCCACTACTCTCTGGTCACGTTGTCTTTAATCAGTGGAGCCAGCAGCCAGGTGAAGGGACTCTCATGTGACAGAGCGTCCGGAAGAGATGAGGAACAGCAGACACAGCTGACACTTTGGCCCTCTAGGGAGCCTCTACTGTTTCTGTCTGTAGTGTTTCTTTCATACCTGGAGCGGTAATGGCTGTGGATGAACTGAGAGCTGAAGCTGAGAAGACCCAGCTGGAAGTTTGGAGGTTTTGGAGAGAGACCAGAATGGCTAATTGGGTTGAGATGAAACAGATCCATATTCTGTAGCAGCCCAGTACACTCTTTAAAAAAAGAAGGTGCTATCTAGAACCTAAAAGGGTTCTTTGGCTGTTCCTATAGGATAAACCTTTAAGAAAAATGTTGGGTTCCAAGTAGAAGAACCCTGTTGGTTCCATGTAAAAACCCTTTTGTGTTCTATATAGAACCCTTTCAACAGAGGGTTCAACATGGAACCCGAAAGTGTTCTACCTGGAACCAAATAAGGGTTTTACCTGGAAGCAAAAAGGGTTCTCGTATGGGGCCAGCTGAAGAACCCGTTTGGAACCCTTATTTCTAAGAGTGTAGGAGCTTCACCTTCACCTCTATGAATGTAACCCTAATATGGCCAGTGGGGACTAAACACAGAAAATAGGTTTGGTTCTGTGTTGGTGCTTTCTCTGGACCAGGCAGTGAGAACATTTCACTTTCGATGTTTACCGTTTTAGCGTGGGAGTGAAGGGGGGGGGGGGGGGGGGCGCATTATATTTAATCCTATATGCATAGATTAGTCAATTCACTTCTGTTGACGTAACATCTTTATACTGTGTATGCCCCTACACTCCGGTAAACACCAATAAGTATGACAAAGGAAGCTGTTTTGTAAGCAGTTTGTCTATAATTTAAAGTAATTGACTATAATTTAAAGTCACTTGCATTATCTAAATTATATTTATATGTCAACATTACCTATAAACAATGATAGTTAATTTTTTTTATTCTGCGTAAACCCCTTTCGAGGCTGTATATTCCTAGAAAAATCACTGAGTAATGACTCTACCTGGTTTATAGAGGATTATTGGGTGGTTATGATGCCTTGGTTGCGCATGTCCTTGGAGATATAATACCACTGTGTGAAATAACTATATTTGGCACAGACATACCAAACATAACCTCTAACCTCCCTGTCATGAACATTGACCTTCCTGTTATGATAAGCCTTGATCCTTTCAAGTTCTGGTGGACACTGGCATTTTATAGGCGGGGCGATTGTTGCTTTGTAGTCTGTTGGGCCTAGGGCTGGGCGATATGGCCTAAAAATCATATCTAGATTTTTTTTACACTTTTATAAAAAATAAATACAAGTATATATCTAGATTTGTTTATGTTTTCTCTAAATAAACTCTGTTGTACAATTAAAGGTCAAATCCACTGCATTTAAAACATTCATATAATGAATTCAGAGCTTGTGTAATTATACTTCGGCTGAATATGTTCCTTCCACGACCATAAGACCCACTAATAATTACATTATTTTTTATTTCAAAAGTAGTTTAACCACCTTTTTTTTTGTTGCAATAATCACTGATCTAGCTTTCAGGTCTGTCTTTGAAAATTCCCTTTTGGTTACAAATTTAACCAGAACCATGCATAACGCCCATTCACTAATAATGACCAACATCTTGTAACAGTCATTATACAAAATGAACACAGGTCTCATATAAACAATCTCTCAAGCACCAGCCCACGTGCTAGTGAGTAGCCACTTATTAATCGTTATATTCAAAGTCTAGTCAACTTGGATTTAGTTGCCAGCTAACAAAGTAGAACAGTTATTATGAACACAACCTTCTGTCCGTGTCCAAATGTTTGAACAGCACTGTCCACTTTGTTTTCGTTGTTGAAATCAAGTCGGCTACCTCGTTCCTCAGAATGAGCATAAGTTGCCAATTCCTTATATAATCGTTTTTTTGTTTTAATGCTCATGGCACATTCATAAAACACAGATTAGACCATTAGTATAACAGTCTGTGGCTAAAATTAAGCTAGCGGTACGTGGTATGACAGAAACTGAGCATTTTGTATTCCAGACTCAATGTTCATTGATACTCCCGTTTTAGTAGGATCTGCTCTTCGCACGATTTGAGGAGTTGAGACATAGGAAGGGTATCGTTAGAGAGATCAAGTTCCCTTCTATTACAGTGAAACAATGTCTCAATGTGTTCCGGGTCCGTGTGGCCGGTTCTGTTGCACCAAACCTGAAAAGGCAAATAGTGAGTTGAAACGGCTTGTTTTCAGAGAGGAAGAATTGATCTTTCACCTTTGTTATTGTGAGTGGCAGGGGAGGGGCTTGGTGTCTGTGTGCGAGTGGGAAGGCGAACGGTGCACACAGCACAGGAGGAGCGAAGGAAACCACATCCAAAATAAAAACTCTCAAAAATATATATTTAAAAAAAATGATTTTTACCTCGATTCTTGGAACATCACGCTAAAACATGAATTAGAGTGAATCAAATGATTTTTGATATATCGCCCAGTCTTATTTGGAACCCCGCTTGGACATTACACTAGGAGAAGCACTAGCTGGTCCTTTAAAACTAGACCAATACTACTGGATTGATGAGACCAAATTACCTTTGATCTGTTTTCTATTCTCTATTCTGTCTGCTCACCTCTTTAAATGGTCTTTATCTCCTCTGTGTTCACTGTCTGCATGTTCCAGACAAGCTGTTTCCTGATTGGCTTTTTTTGCAAAAGGACACGATTCAATGCTGCATCTTGTGAGTTCTGTCCTATCTCGCTCAATACAGCAGACCGATACACAGACAATGAAAAATATGAAAGCTCTACTTTTTTGGGCCTTCTCAGTGTGCATGATGGTAGTTGTCAGGTTGGGCTCTTTGATCCGTGAATCAACATCGCAGTTTACATGTCCTAATCATCCTGGCCAATAAACAAATCTGGAGTGGAGCTGACCAAAAAACACATCTCAATCCTTCCTGTATTCTCCCTGGTCCATTTTATACAGGAAGCAGCAACACGGAGAATGAGCCAATTAAACATTAGTACTTAGTCATAGTGATGTTCTTAGTTCTGAACAATGCAGAGATGGGGTCAAAGATTTAACCAGGTGTTTAGTCAGCGGATGACTCCATGAAGCACAACTTTTGTACATTTGTTCGTTCGTCTCTCTCTTTCTCTCTCTCTCTCATCCTTTCCCCCACCTCCTACACCTTAGGCTTCAAAGTAATGTGTTTTGACGGATGGGAGAAAGCACTGGGCTAAGTATAGCTGAGGCCCTTTGTACTTGTACCTTTCCAGGTCAGGGAGGCCCGCGGGATTACAAAAGCAATCGTAGCCCTCCTAGGCCTACATCAAGTGATCTGACAATGTTTGGTATTTTTGGCCATTAGCCCGTGTCTGCTCCGGTCTCCTTGGCTGACAGACTTGTCTGAGACCCAGAGACCCAGGAAACTCACACGAACCAACACACTGACCCATTTTAGGAGTATATCTGTAATTTGAAGTAGTTCAAGACACTGGGGCACAAAGTGACGAAGGACAAGGTGCTCGGAAGTTTAAAGAACTGTGCTGTTGATCATCAAAATCATGCAAGAATACAGTAGAAGCAATTCTCCTGATCCTTAAGTTAGACGGTCATATAAAACTCCCAAGAACACAGCACAACGATATCTCTTTACTTCAAATCAGAAGTTATACCAATTACACTAGTAGCTGTGAATTAATCATTAGACCTCTCATTTAGACCTCATTTGTTTTTCCACACATTATCTTGATGCGCCTTTAGGAGCCTTCACACACCAGGAGCCAACCTAGATACCAGAGCTCTGACTGGGGGGACATGATATTCAAGAGCCGGAGGTGCAGCGACTGAAGTTCTGTTTCATGTCGAGAGAGAGAGAGAGATAGACGTGACAGATAATATCTCACTCTGCACCCTTCTCGACCCGCGTTGATTTAGGAACGACTAACACTCTTTTCTTCCCCTCGTTCAGACCCGCGCTGCAAGTCTGGAATATCACACAGCTTTTCTCTCTCTCTCTCTCTCTCTCTCTCTCTCTCTCTCTCTCTCTCTCTCTCTCCTTCTATCTATCTCTCTCTCTCGCGCGCTCGCTCTCTCAGCAAGGCTGCCAGCTCTCAGAAGGGTGTCCATTTTGAATGTGGGCGGCTGCTGCTACTAGAGCAGTTCAGGAAGAAGAAGAGAAAAAGAGGGAGAAGGAAGATAAGGAAGGGAGATAGGCCTGCAGAGAGAGTGGGGACGGGATGGGGGTGTAGAGGAAGAGATAGACAGAGGGCGGTGAGTGGGAGAGACGGAGACAAGAGTGGAGGGAGGGAGGGAGAGACACAGAGGAGGAGAGGGAGAATTTTAGAAAGAGAAGGAGAGAGAGAAAGATAAATAGGTTTTGCGTCTAGCAAGCCGATTAAAGATGTTTTCTGTGTTTTCTCAAGTGATCCTCAAGTGATGCTTTGTAGAATGTCAAGAACGACTCTTCATTTTATAAGATTATAACAGCGTAAGGACACACAGCTCTTGGCATGATATAAATTCTGAAAAAAATAATTTAGCTAAAGTTGGAGAGCTATTGCAACAGTCTATTCAATCAAACCACCTCCTCTCCAAGTTTTAATCACAGTCATAAGCGTAACACAGGCATGAAACATCTTCTACATCTCCTTATTTCTTATTCATGCATCGGCTCCAACCGCTCCACTCTCATTCATATCATACTTCAAATGATTTAAAAATCAAGCCTCAAGGGTAGGTGTGAGGATAGGGGGAAGGAGGGGGTGAGGAGGAGTAAGGGGTGCAGGAGAAATATGGCCCCTGCGTTCTGGGCTTCTCAGTAATTATTTCTCAGGCAGTGAGAAGGACGCCCTGAGGCTGATGAAAGACCTGCAGCTCCTAGGGTCCTCTGAGAACAGTGGGGCCTCTCCACAAGAACTCCATCACTGAAGCATCCTGGGAAATCTCCCTACTGTAGCTCGCTGGACATCTCCTGCTCCCCTCTTATGTTTCCCTTAATAGATTTATCTTGAAAGTATGACATTCTCTTTCTCATCGCGTAGGCCTAATGCACGTATCTGGAGAGGCTGCTTGCAGGCTCATTTTCTGAAAGATTAATTTTTAAAGTATGTCATTTTCTCTCTCAGTCTCTTGCTCCCTCTCTCTCGCTCTCTCTCTCTCTCTCTCTGTGTGTCTCTCATACACAATACATCTCTGCACTATTGCTTGACAATCAACTCAGATGCTCCAATGTGTTTATTGCTCTTTGAGATGAGACTCTTAGATGCGTTTTCATACTCTATTAATGGGTTTTAAGTTGATACTGCCCGGTATTTTCATCTGTCGACATTGACTCGATTAGGACTCCAAATCAGACCATTTAGAAGATACTGTCGATGTATTTTCTTCTAACCTTTCAGCATCGCTAGCACATCTCAATCTCAGATCATTCACAGAAAGAAATACCCATTAACCTATAACGACCAGACACCCTGCCTGTAACTTACTCATTAGCCTGTTTCTAAAAAAAAACTTTTAGTCAAGCATTTAGTAGGACTAAAATTGCAGCAGGATCTGCTCTCTCTCTCTCTCTCTCTCTCTCTCTCTCTCTCTCTCTCTCTTTCACTATCTTTATCACTCTCTCTCTTGCTCTTTCTCTCGCTTTCTCTCTCATAGAGATGTGGCCTTGCCACGTTTCCCTCATTTACTGTTCTTCTAGCAATTAGAGAGAGAGAGAATGAGAAAAAAAAGAGTGAGGGCAAAACAACAAGAGAGAAGGAGTGAGAGATAGAGTTTATTTGATTAAGTGGCTCCAGCTAATGGAGTTTCACGATTTGAAAGCAAATGATGCATCTCAGATGACTCACCAGGGCATTTAATCCATTCATTTATTAGCCCTTTATTTGTTTGTTCAGTCGTTCATCTCATCACGTATCTTAATTTCCAATTTGAGTCACCCTTCATCTTCATCGCTCTTCGTATTCCGCTGATTAACCCCATCCGTTCGGTCAGACTGGTCATTCTGATTAACAAAATGGTCATATGCAGCACCGTAGATGCATATGCACTCTTTTATTATGTTAAGCCCATTCATTCAACGCCAAGACACATGCACATACGCCAGCCACTGTAAAGTAATAGAAAGCTTTTCCACTTGCATGGTGATTAGTGCTTTGTGAGGGTTTTAGATGTGTATCGATGGTGGCATAGTCAAAGACCGATTGCAGCTCTACAGTCTCTCTTTGCACGCTGAGCAGGGCTCTCAGTTAATTCAAAACTGTTTTTAACACAAGGTTGCATTTAGAAATGATGCAGAAAGACTGTTTCACTCCAGCACAAACAAACAAGATATTTATTTTAATTCCACTGAATAATGCAAATGAACCGATAATCATGACCGGTCAAATGGATTGCCACCGACTGGTATATCCATCAATAAATAGGCTAAAAAGCATTATTTTGCAAAGGGACTTTTTTTTCCTGACAAATGGCCGGCACCAATTTCATATGGCTTTTCATTTATGTTGTCGGCCAAAAGCCGGGTAACGGAAACCCTGGTACGAAGAAACCCTTATACATAGTACATAGGTGTATATACAGTTTACAGCCTTTAATGCTGATATGTGAACTGATATGTTCATATTTTATATCCAACACAGTAAGGAAAAAAAAAACGGACAAACTCAATGGAAATCTATATTGAAGAGGGATTGGGCCGAGTTACTGCTGTTCTCACTGCATTGCATGACCTTTAAGCCGTGTGCATGTGTAGTGTGTATGTGTATGTGTAGTGTTTCAACTGGAATGACACGCGAAAGGTTCACACTACACATGAGACCAGGAGAGAGGAGTGACGGCACTGAGCTGGAGGAAATGAAGTAGGTAGGCTTATGCGTGTCAAAAGTGTAATCATGGCTAGCTGTTTCACTGTAGGATTAACTCTCAGCTGTCTTCTTGTGCTTATTGCTGGTGTCATGTATTCGTGACACACACACACACACACACACACACACACACACCATGAGTTGCGAACAGCCAAGCCCATCAACGAAACCTAGTCGCTAATCTGCATGTATATTCTGCACCCACAGAGATTTAACCTATTTCTCATCTGACTACAGTCGACTCCTGATAGTTACACAATGAATAAGTGCAAACTCTGTTGACGCACAGTGTAGTCCACCACCTGTATATTTCACATATTGGTGTATCGATTAAAAAACAGTGCTGGGCACACACTGGTTGAATCAATGTTGTTTCAACGCCATTTCAATGAAATGATGTTGAACTAAGGTGGAATAAACGTTGAATTGACGTCAGTGCCCAGTGGGAAGCCAATGCATACACAAATAGCTGACTATATCCAGCATGGCGATGTATTCAAAACAACAGCCTTTCCAGTAGAGAGGTGTGCTATAGTATCAGTACTCACTAGCCATCTGGAAGGCATTATTCCAACATTTTTTATTTTTTATTGAACCTTTATTTAACTAGGCAAGTCCGTTAAGAACAAATTCTTATTTACAATGACGGCCGACATTACTTTAATAACACATACTGAACAGTAGCGCTCAGTTGCAAGCCAGTTTATAGCATGATGATTCAGAATTATGTGACATACAGATAGGCTCTTCATTTGATCACCCTGTTGCGGGAGAACTTTCCTGCAATTTATTTTATTTATTTTTATTTTACCTTTATTTAACCAGGCAAGTCAGTTAAGAACAAATTCTTATTTTCAATGACGGCCTGGGAACAGTGGGTTAACTGCCTGTTCAGGGGCAGAACGACAGATTTGTACCTTGTCAGCTCGGGGGTTTGAACTCACAACCTTCCGGTTACTAGTCCAACGCTCTAACCACTAGGCTACCCTGCCGCCCCAGGCCATTTAAAAGGTGTAGTGTATTTGAGCTTTTCTAAAGGCTTCTGAAGTTTGTAACTTCCACTTGTATGGCGAGGGAAAAGTAGATGAGTCACCGTTCAAGGTCTTTCTGTCTGCTTGCTCAGAGTCTGTCTTCAGGAGTCTGTTCATTCCTCCAAGGCATCTGGAGCTGGAGGCTAGCTCTAGGGAGAATCTGGGCAGCTATGTTATGTGGGGAATACTAAACAGAGAGGAGCACAGTCTGGTTCACACAGAACATTACACAATTAAATGTTGATTTAGCTTCAGAATATATTTTGAGAGTGATTCTAGCAGATACTCAAAAGACCTGCGTTACTGCAGTTGATATGGTTACATAACTACATAACATAAAACCTGGTGTGTGTGTTATGCCAACAGCTTGTTCAGAGCTACTTAGTCTTACAGACACTGTTAAATGCTGAGAGGAGAGAAGAGGAGAGACCTTCACTTCTGTATTATTAATCCTTACTAATCCTCAATGTACATCCCTAAATTCCTCTCACTTCTCCATCTCATTACCACAACACACACTGAGGACCAAATCTCCCACTTCCGTCCCATTCCCAAACCATTACCAGTATGGTTTCCATACCCCACCCAGCCCCAAATCTCCAATCCCCAATGCAACTTTTCCAGGAACCCAGAAACACCAACGGGTCATTTTGTTGAATGCTAGGAAGTGAAAAACAGTATTACATATATTGTATAGATCAATAAAAACAAAGAAGCCTATTAAAATACATATTTTTTGTTGTATAATGTATGTCAAGTTTTATGTAATTGGTGTTAATGCCTTGAAAATCACTCATTACAAATATAGTGTGGTCCATAAATATTGGCACCCTTGATAAAGATAAGCAAAAAATAATACAGATACTGAGGTATAATTGTATGCAAAAAGGGGGAAATTATATTGTTTTATACTAATACAATTAAAGATAAATAGATTTTGTTAGTAAAAAAAAGAAATTCAAAATTATTGGCACCCCTTTTTTCAATGCTCTAGCACCCTCCTCTTGCGAGGATAACGACAATGTTTACGAGACAGGAGAATATGTTGCGAGGGATCTTATACCATTCCATACAGAATCTTTCCAGGTCCTCTTCTGCGCTTATGGACTGCCCTTTTCAATTCAAACCACAGGTTTTCAATGGGGTCCGTGGACTGACATGGCCATTGCAAAATGTTGATTTTGTGGGCAATTAACCATTTCTTAGTGGATTTTGAATAGTGCTTGAGGTTACTGTCTTGATGGAAGATCCACTTGCAGCCAATTGTCAGCCTCCAGGCAGAAGCAAATCAGGTTTTTGGCAAAAATGTCCTGGTACTTGGTTCACAGGAGGTTGGTGGCACCTTAACTGGGGAGAACGGGCTCTTTGTAATGGCTGGAGTGGAATAGGTGGAATGGTATTAAATACATCAAACATTGTTTCCATGTGTGAGATGCCATTCCATTTTCTCCATTGCAGCCATTACTATGAGCCATCCTCCCCTCAGCAGCCTCCACTGACTTGATACTACTGGTGTGCGTGGTCAAAGAGCTATTTTTTCTTGCCATCTGACCAAAGCACCACCTGGAGTTTGCTAAATGGCATTGGCACTTGGATTGGAACCGGTGCTAAGGCCAGACGACATGAGAATAAAGCTCTTTGGACACAGTGGTGGGTTTGCTGTCGAAAAACAGAAGCATATGCAGAAAATAATCTCATGTGAAATATGGTGGTGCATCTTTGATGTTACGGGGCTATTTTCCTTCCTCTGGTCAAAGGCATCATGAACTTTACCCAGTACCAGGACATTTTTGCCAAACACCTGGTTGCCTCTGCCAGGCTGACACTTGGCTGCAAGTGGATCTTCCAGCAAGACAACCAAGTATAACAGTACAGCTTCCGTCCCTCTCCTCGCCCCTACCTGGGCTCGTGCCAGGGACCTTCTGCACACATCGACAACAGCCACCCTCGAAGCATCGTTACCCATCGCTCCACAAAAGCCACCGCCCTTGCAGAGCAACAGTGAACTGCACTGTTGGTTGAGGGCTTGTTGTACACTTGTTGTGTACACCTTGTTGTATTCGGCACATGTGACAAATAAAGATTTGATTTGATTTGATCATACCATTTCTGTATGTCAAAAATTTGAGAATTCCATTGATAACTCTGTGTGTCTAAATACAATATGTCATTGGTGTTACTCAATTTAAATTAAGGGAAATTACATTGTGGGCACAATTATTAATCATTTCACTTTAGTAAATTATTTTTAACGGGTTTAATGACCTTAGATTTGAGCATCTGTGGTCTCATTTTGAAAAAATGCTAAAAAACCAATGTGTCATTGGTGTGACTATCATTTGTGTTACTACTACCACTGTTGGTAATGTTATCATGATGGTAAAAACAATTGAAAGTAATTAAGCTGCCATATTAGTTAATTTACAATTGCTCTACTCATGTAAGTATTGTGTCCGTCAATCTCCAATCTTTATCGGGCCATATAAAAGCCTAGAGATGTGTTACTTCCCAGTGGCTCTGCTCTGTCTGTGTTTAAGTCCGTGATTAGCGCGTTGGTTGGGTGGTGTGCCTGGGACATGAATCCACCACGGATCTAGTACTAAGCCTGGGAGCATTAAACAAGCATGTGGTTCCTGACTGGATGGCAACACTTAAAAATAGCTAGGCTTATATATATTTTTTTCCCTCAACTGGTAATTGAAGCTTGCTTCTCAATCGCCATTCAAGTGCATATGGGCAGCGGTAGGCAGGCTTCAGCGCGTCACACAAAGCTTTGCTGCAATGAGCTGGAGATAGTGTGTGTTTTGAATGCATATATTAAGTGTTTGAAACCTGAATGCTTTACTTCATATGAGGAGGAATGTCTTACCTTGCATCAAAGTAGTCTAGCCAGAATCCAACTCGTAGAAATGTGGAGGGAATTATTTTCTAAAGACTTCCATGTGCCAAGTACCCTATTTCTCTTATGTTCTATTGGTTTTCAATATCAACTTTATTTCATTGCCCAAAAAGCCAAATGCACAAACCTCGTCATATTAGCTGTTGTTGCATCTTTAGATCTCCCCTCTTTCAAAATGTCTAAATAATATTTGAATCTGTCACATGAAACTGCTTACATGTGTGTAGCCTATTGCCTTGTGCACAATGCTTATAACGTGAAGCAATAATAGTTTATAAAAATGTTAAGCTAAATGTTCTGATTTGTTGCATCAGCTATATTGCTTTTTAAAGTACTTTGGATGTAGCCTAGGCCTACTGGTTGTATGCATTTGGGATCTATCATCCCACAACTGTCCCAGAGTCTGTTTTGAAATAGGCTATTCATTTCTTGCACAGAACGACAAGCTGACCAATAGAATAGGTAAACGTTTCTACTATGGGGGGATAGTAGATTGAAAGGCTAGTTATTTTGCAGTTTGTTGCTTGTCTTGTTGGCTGAGGAAAAGTCCATGTGGACAGTTATTGTAACATCTTTAAAGTGTGGGAAGAAGGACGTATGCTGCTGTATCCTCGAGTTGCATGTTCTGTTAAAATGAATTGTCATAATCTAAATGGGATTCCTGTCATTCTGAGCACTGTGGGTGAACACGTTAACCTCTTAGAGCTCTAGGGGCGCTATTTCATTTTTGGATAAAAAACGTTCCCGTTTTAAGCGCGATATTTTGTCACGAAAAGATGCTCGACTATGCATATTCTTGACAGTTTTGGAAATAAAACACTCTGAAGTTTCAGAATCTGCAAGATTTTGTCTGTAAGTGCCCCAGAACTCATTCTACAGGCGAAACCAAGATGATGCATCACCCAGGAATTAGCAGAATTTCTGAAGCTCTGTTTTCCATTCTCTCCTTATATGGCTGTGATTGCGCAAGGAATGAGCCTACACTTTCTGTCGTTCGCCCAAGGTCTTAGCAGCATTGTGACGTATTTGTAGGCATATCATTGGAAGATTGGCCATAAGAGACTACATTTTCCAGAGGTCCGCCCGGTGTCCTTTGTCTAAATTTGTGCGTAATCTTCAGGTGCAGGCATTTTCTCCTGGGATTCAGGAGAGAAAGCATGTTTCCAAGAACGATGTATCAATGAAGAGATATGTGAAAAACACCTTGAGGATTGATTCTAAACAACGTTTGCCATGTTTTCAGTCGATATTATGGAGTTAATTTGGAAAAAAGTTTGCGTTTTGAGGACTGAATTTATGGATTTTTTTTGGTAGCCAAATGTGATGTATAAAACGGAGCTATTTCTAATACACAAGGAATCTTTTTGGAAGAACTGAGCATCTGCTATCTAACTGAGAGTATCCTCATTGAAAACATCAGAAGTTCTTCAAAGGTAAATGATTTTATTTGAAGGCTTTTATGTTTTTGTTAATGTTGCGTGCTGGATGCTAACGCTAATGCTAACGCTAAATGCTAACGCGAAATGCTAACTCTAGCTAGCTACTTTTACACAAATGATTGTTTTCCTATGGTTGAGAAGCATATTTTGAAAATCTGAGATGACAGTGTTGTTTACAAAAGGCTAAGCTTGAGAGATGGCATATTTATTTCATTTCATTTGCGATTTTCATAAATAGTTAACGTTGTGTTATGCTAATGAGCTTGCTGATAGATTTACACAATCCTGGATACAGGGGTTTTTTCATAGCTAAACGTGACGCAGAAAACGGAGCGATTTGTCCTAAACAAATAATCTTTCAGGAAAAACTGAACATTTGCTATCTGAGAGTCTCCTCATTGAAAACATCTGAAGTTCTTCAAAGGTAAATGATTTTTTTGAATGCTTTTCTGTTTTTTTGTGTAAATGTTGCCAGCTAAATGCTAATGCTAAATGCTACGTTAGCCATCAATACTGTTACACAAATGCTTGTTTTGCAATGGTTGAGAAGCATATTTTGAAAATCTGAGATGACAGTGTTGTTAACAAAAGGCTAAGCTTGAGAGCTAGCATATTTATTTCATTTCATTTGCGATTTTCATGAATAGTTAACGTTGCGTTATGGTAATGAGCTTGAGTCTGTATTCACGAACCCGGATCCGGGATGGGGAGATCAGAAAGGTTAATCAGGTTACGCACCCAATGCATATGGTTCCGGTAAATTTCTCAAATGTCCATTAAATTAAAATGCTGCCAGTCGAATGTCCAGCGTCACATTTTCCTAACAGAAACCCTGATTCCTACTGATACAAAACAACTGCAATCCCCTCTCAAAAGATCAAGCTGTGTGAATATTAAAACAACTACAGGTAATGCCACTTTTGTGTTGCATGCAATGTCATACAGTAGGCCCCCCATTTCTACATGGTGATGTTTTTATTTATATCATAATTGCCCCTTAGGTCTGATTCCTCAGGCTGGGGGTGTGATGTGTTGGACTGGTGTGGTAACAGTAAAGCCGGCTGGCTGGCCAACCTGGACTCAGCTGTAGACGTAACATAGTAAATGGTAATCCGGAACACTCAAATTAGTATGCTATGTTACATTTCGTGACATATGTATTAATTTGTGGATGTCCATCATCCATTAAGTATGATATGTTATGGATCACAATTCATAAGATATATAACGAATTGCAATTCGTACAATATGTTACAAATTTGAAAAATGTGTCATATGTTTCGAATTCCAATTTGTTGTGGCTAAGGTTAGCTAGGTGCCTAGGTGGCTAATGTTAACGTTAGGGGTTAGGGGTTAAGGTTAAGGTTAGCGGACGGATTAGCTAACATTCTAATTTCATATAAGGAAATCAGTCAATCGAAATAAATACATTTGGCCTTAATCTATGGATTTCACTTGACTGGGGATACAGACATGCATCTATTGGTCACAGATACCTTAGAAAAAAGTTAGGGGCATGGATCAGAAAACCCGTCAGTATCTGGTGTGACCACCATTTGTGTCATGCATAGCTGTTGATTGTGGCTTGTGGAATGTTGTCCCACTCCTATTCAATGGCTGTGCGAAGTTGCTGGATATTGATGGGAACTGGAACATGCTGTTGTACACGTCAATCAAGAGCATCCCAAACATGCTCAATGGATGAAATGTCTGGTGAGCATGGAAGAAAGGAGACATTTTCAGCTTCCAGGAATTGTGTACAGATCCTTGCGACATTGGCCATACATTATTTTGTTGAAACATGAGGTGAGGGCGTCGGTTGAATGGCACAACAATGCGCCACAGGATCTTGTCACGGTATCACTGTGCATTCAAACTGCCACCGATAAAATACACACTGCCCGCCATACACACTGCCTGCCATCTACCTGGTGCAGTTGAAACCGGGATTAATCCGTGAAGAGCACACTTCTCCAGCTTGCCAATAGCCATCGAAGGTGAGCATTTGCCCAATGAAGTCGGTTAAGACGCCGAACTGCAGTCAGATCGACGAGCACGCAGATGAGCTTCCCTGAGACGGTTTATGACAGTTTGTGTAGAAATTCTTTGGTTGTGTAAACCCACAGTTTCATTAGCTGTCCGGGTGGCTGGTCTCAGATGACCCCGCAAGTGAAGAAGCCGGATGTGGCGGTCCTGGGCTTGCGTGGTTACACGTGGTCTGCGTTTGTGAGGCCGGAGGGACATGCTGCCAAATTCTCTAAAACTACATTGGAGGTGGCTTATTGTAGAGAAATGGACATTCAGTTATCTGGAAACAGCTCTGGTGGACATGTCTGCAGTCAGCATGCCAATTGGCACACTCCCTCAAAACTTGAGACATCTGTGGCATTGTGTTGTGACAAAACTTGTGACAAAACTGCACATTTTATTCCCCTGGGTGCATCTGTGTAATGATCATGCTTTTTAATCAGCTTCTTGATATGACACACCTGTCAGGTGGATGGATTATCTTGGCAAAGGAGAAATGCTCTCTAACAGGGATGTAAACAAATGTGTGCACAAAACATAAGAGAAATACGCTTTTGGAACATTTCTGGGATATTTTATTTCGGCTCATGAAACATGGGACACATTTCACATGCTGCGTTTATATTTTTGTTCAGTATAGTTGCAAAGTAGCAAAAAAGTAGTAAGTCATTGAAAAGTTGCTAATTAGCTAAAGTTGTCAGTGCTGAGATTCAAACACACAACCTTTCGGTTGCTAGACGGTCGCGTCATGCGCCAACCAACCACCCTATTTTCATTTTTGCCTTATATAAACTTCTGTTTTATGTAACAATACTAAACGTAACATATCATACTATTTTGAGTGTCCCAGATTTTAGTCTATGACCAGGCTGGGTTGGCCATGGTCAGGCTTACAACTCAAATCTTCACATCTGTCATTGTCTCTCCCCTGCCAGGCTCTCAGCCCAGATTTGACTCTGGACTTCACTGTTGATTAGATTTTTCATCTATCCCGCTCCTTCCCTCTGTATCTACACATCTATCCATCCATCTGACTGGAGAGATGTCAAGTGTTGAATAAACGAAAGTTGCTAGCAGTCTGAGGTTTGTATTCTATCCACTACTGCTGTCCAATAGCCACTGTACGGTTTCCTTACACTCAGTTCACCACGCTACATGTGTGGGGCTTTTTGTCACGAATCCCGTTTCCTGAGTCTGTTTTTTGCCTATGTTCTGTCATGGAGTGTTTTTTCCAGCGTCCTGGAACGCACCCTGTCTGGTTGCCGGGCAATGTAGCCAGTTGGGGTTTCTGATTACCCGCACCTGTATCCCATCAGCTGTCTGCACACCTGGTCCTGATCATCATCTCTCCTCTTCATAAGCCCGGACCTGACATCCATTCCCTGCCGGATCGTTAGCCATGAACAGTATGTTGTGCCAGAGTATCAGCCTCAAGTTGGATAGAATTTGTTTTGTTGTTTGTTACGTATTGCTTGCCTTTAAACTTACCTCTGTTTGTTTTGTCTTCAGTTACTCACCCGGATCATTTACCCCATTCCCACCTGGTCGTCGGAGGATTCCGCTTCCCCATTGGATCCACCTATTTACTCCCATCAACTCACCACCGCTGCCCGCTACGCCACCTGGATATATCTAACCATTCACTTTCACTTGTAAATAAATACTCACCTTCTTCCTACTCTCCTTGTCCTGGTCTGCTTCTGGGTTCGATTTTGAAGAAACCTGACACTTTTCCCTTGCACAGCTGCTTAAGTGACCCTTCCATGGTGACCCTTCCACTTAACGCCGTTTACCAACAATACAGAGAATTGCATTGAGTGAGCTATGTTGGGTTGTTTGTGGTTGTTTGATGTTTTATCGAATACATTCACCTCCTGTCTCACTATGATGGTGGCCCATGCAAAGATGCAGCCATTTGTATGGTAATGTAGAAACAGAAAAGTAGAGGACTCTGCCTGCCTGTGTGTAAGCACCCTGTACTAGACAGCTGACATATGCAGTTATTGAATCTCCAACGATTCACTGGAAATTTGAGTGCTGCGGGGTCTGAATAGGAAAATACTGTGTTGGTGTGTTGGCCCTGCATGCTCTGGTGAGAATCTGAGGATTTCTACTATTTGGGTGTCTGTTAGTGGGGAGTGTTATATTTTAGCTTCTCTCTCCCAAACTCTCTTTAAATTTTAATACATTTAAAAAATCACCCACTCCCAACCACACAATGTGACACGTTTATAACCTAAACATTAGGCTTTTAGATTTGCCAATAAGTGTTCTTGTCTTAAACACAGGCATTTAGAATTGCAGATTAAACATGGTAGTCATCTTTTTCCAGTGAGTTTCCAACCAGGAGAACCTGTATCTCCTAACATGCTGTCTAGATCGGGCACGTGCGTCCACGTGTGTCATTGAGCACATGTTTTGTACATCCACACTAGATGCGATCCAGACACGCAGGTTGAAATATCAAAACGAACTCTGAACCAACTGTTTTCATGTGGGGACAGGTCGAAACAAACATTCATGGACATTTAGCTAGCTAGCTTGCTGTTGCGAGCTAGTTTGACCTGGGATATAAACATTGGGTTGTTATTTCAGTGAATTATTCTGGATCTTTGTATAATTTTGACCAATTTTGTGACCCGTTTCAGGAAACTCGGTGTATGTCGTGGGTCACTACTTCACAGGAGAGATGTTTGAATGTAAACTTTAAAAAAAAGTCTAAATGCATTTTTTGGCATAAATGCTTTCTCAAACATGTGGATTTTCATGTGCCTTAATAACAAACTTGAATGCCATCTGTAAATAAGAATAAAATGGTTACATTTTGAGACTAGTTGGTTTAGCCACAGAAAAGATCAGCAACCTTCCCGCTAGCCATGATTGGCTGAGATAATGAGTGGGCTGGACATGCCGAGAGATGAGTTTGGATTGGTCTGCCATATAGCACGCTTCTGTCTATTTGAGCTGGTCAGTATGTCTGGTTAATCCTGTCCAACGCATTTAAAGAAAATATGTAAATGCGTAGTAAAACTGCATAAGTGTTGCTCTCCACTTTCTTGAGGACTGAGTTTTGAAATCAGTGGAATTTGAGTATGATAGCTAAGGAGATGGAGAAAACACCTGTCTCCGGATTACATCTTCAAACTAAGGGCAACCATGGCATCCAACAGGAGGTACGTCCATTCATGATGTCTACGGGTAAGATGTAGCTAGCTACATTTTCAGATATTACACGTTTCTAATTTTGACAGAAAGTTGTTTCATTTCAAGTTAAAGTATACTGTTAGCTGACTGGCTCTGTAGCTAACGCTATGTGTCTGATGTTATTATTAGTATCTCAGAGCCATTTGCTTTTCTAGTTATAGCCTAATGTTAGCTAGCTAACATTGAACCTGGTTGGTTAGGTACCTGCAGATTCATGCAGGGTAATAACGTCATGAGTTGGAATTATGGTTCATTGTTTAGCTAGCTTGCTAGCTACATGTCTTATCAAAATACTCCACTATGCAAGTATCCATTTCAATAGAATGTCACTGCAACAACTGTTGATAGACGTACTGTACTAGCTGGTAAATTCGCTCTGGCTATCTACTCCGATTTCAGAACACGAGTAAGATAGTCTAGCTAGCTACATTTTCAGATATTACACATTTCTAATTTTAGTATTTTAATTTTAAGTTCAAATATACTGTTAGCTAGCTAACTTACGTTAGCTGTCTGGCTCACTAGTAGGCTGGACGCATGACATTTTTAACAATATTTTTTCCTAAAAACTTGTTCATTGCATCCGACGTGGAGCCCAGTTTCATAATATTACCATATGTCCCAGCTGCTTGCTGTAGTTTTGAAGTAATCATGAAAAAACATGCCTTATTTTGGCCGCATTTTTCACCCTGCCAGCTCCTATTAGCTCTATTGAGCACTGTGGCATCAACTCGCCATTCGAACCTTCTATACCCAGCCTATTGTTTTACGTCACAATGCCTGCTTTGATATTGTTGGCAATGAGACCTGCCGATGTTGCTTGTAGTTAAAATGTAAACAACAACAAAAAATTACTCATGGAACTCTGAGGTCATCCCATTGTTTCCTATAGGCAAATATAGGTATGTCTGTCTATTTTGCCAAATATCTCGCAATGTGTAAATTTAGATTTTTTTTCTCCAAATTGGACACCATTTTAATCATGAGAATCTCCTCTTTCTAATTATGTAGTGCTGGGCAGCTTACTCCGTTGTCATCAAACGCTAGCTCCAAAATACTGTTAGCCCTCCCCATTGTTTTCCTATGGAGAGGCATGTTGGTATATTTACAAAAATATCTCGCAATGGGTATATTTAGATTTTCTCTAGTTGGTCACCATTTTAATCGGGATAATCTCCTCTTTCTAATTACATAAGGTTGGGCAGCATACTCTGCAGTCATCAATTGCTAGACCAGAAATAGTCAAAAGTTGCAATTTTTTCCCTACTTCCTAATTATGGGCTCGCACTAGTGTTCCAGCTTAGCCAACATTCTTTTGCCTTGTTCTATTGTCCAGCCTATCGCTAGCTAGCGTTACATGTATAATCTTATTATTTGTATCTCAGAGTCGTTTGCTTGTCTGGTTATAGCCTAATGTTAGCTAGCTAACATTGAACCTGGTTGGGTAGCTACCTGCAGATTCATGAAGGGTAGTAACGTCATGAGTTGGGATTGTGGTTCATTGTTTACCTAGCTAGCTAGCTACATGTTTTAACAAAAGACTCCACTATGCACGTAACCATTTTGGATGTGTTCGTAAATTCAGTCTGGCCATATACTCCTATTTCAGAGCCCTCTCGTCTGAGTGTGTTAGAGCGCAGAATAACTGATGAATTTACGAACGCTCAACATCCGTTGAATATTGCAGGTGTCAGTAAACATCAGCAAAAAAGCATAATTCAATTGTTGCCAGCAGCACAGTTACAGTCACCAACACTCTGGATAACATGACAACAGCCTAACCAGCTCTGCTAAGGTGAGTAAAATGGACAGAGTAGGGTGTTCTCTCATTTGTGTCTGGAAATAGCTAGCAAGGTTGCCAATGTTACCTTTTTAGCTTGGGTGCTTGACTGCCGTTGTGAGGTCAGAACATTCGCATCAACCCTACTCATCCGCCAGAGCGTCCAGTATGCGCTCTCGGAGCATTCAGAGCGCATACTGGACGCTCCGGCCGATGAGTAGGGTTGATGTGAATTTACTAACGGCCAATCTGACAGCACAGTTGCAGTTATCTGGATAACATAACAGCTTAACCAACTCTACTAGGGCGAGTACTGTTCAGTGTTCACTGTTTTCTCGCTTGTGTCTGGAAGTAGCTAGCAAGTTATCTTGGGTGCTTGACTGCTGTTGTTAGTACAGAACGCTCGGATCACCTCTTAATAGGTGGGTGGGGCTAAAGCTTAAGAGGGTATGAACAATGCTTAATAGGTGTAGGCAAAGAAGGGCTCTCCAGTAGTAGTACCAAAACAATTCACAGGTCATTTTCTCAAAGGTGAGTTTACAAGTTTATCAACTTTCAAAGCAGAATGACTTTCCCATTGTTCCTTAAATGTAGTGTATGATATACCATTTTGGAGTCTCTACTTTTATCCAATGTAAAAAAAAACACAATTTCAAATTTTGCTACATGAGACGAATTTGAGTCGGTCGGTCACATTTATAAAACACAGACGAGACAGCTAGCACAGTCTGTGACTAAAATGCTGATAGCGGTACATGGTACCGCAATGCTGCGCATGGCAGAAGCTAAGCCACGTTCATTGATGCTCCCGTCTTAGTAGGGTCTGCTCTGTTCTAACTTTGGGAGTTGAGTAAAGTAATGTCTTATTGTGCCCCTATGACCGATTTGTCGGACCAAACCTGAAATGCAAATAACATGTGCTTGTTCTCAGAGAGGAAGAAGTGATATTTTGTCATTGTTGTTGTGAGTGGCAGTTGGAGGTGCTTGGTGTCTGTGTGCGACCAAAAAGACCAAAAAGACAAACACTCAGAAAAATGGAAAAACATTTAAACCTCGATTCTTGTCCCCAGCCCTATGTGTCACATTTTCATTTAAATTCTAAATGCCCTGAAGCGTTTAAAAAGTGTCACAGAAAAGTGTTTATTTAAGTGTTCAGATCCTAAACAATTAAATAAAGAAATTGAATAATGAAAATGCATTAGACTGGGCAGTCCGTTGCCCAGAGTCATTACAAGCTGTGTGCTGCTTCTCAGATCCGACACAGATGTAATTCTGAGTGTTGTGTCCATGCACGTGTTGAATACAAATAGGCTTAATATTGTTGTTGATGCATGTCAGTGTTACTGCTAGGGCATTGAAAGTATTTAGCAAACAATTGACCGGATTGGGAAACACTGCCGTGGTCCAAGCTGCAGTGTGTGGGTGGGTGTGAGAGAACTGATGATGAGAGGTCTATGTGTTCCAGTCTTCCTGTCAGTCTGAGTGGAGGATGCTGCTCTTATTGCCAGTGAAAAGGGTATACTTTAGGCTCTAATACCCACATCCCTTCATTAGGAGAGAAAGTGTGTGTGTGTGTGTGTGTGTGTGTGTGTGTACAAATGTGATCGTCCAAAAAAAGTCCCTTGATTCCCTCTCCAGTCAGTAACTCTATGTCACTAACTCTTCCCAATCACTGCCCACTGAAGTAGATAGAGGAGACAGACATTAGCTCTTATTAATATCTCTCCACTGAAAATTAGCCCTGAAAAAAATAGTACTGACCACCATTGTGTGATACCATGTAAGTCCCTATTTCAGGACATGAAAAGAGAAGTCAGGGATTTTATATTACAGAACCTTATCAGACTCTTAGCTCTTAACCAAGAGATTAGCATGGTTCATTATTTCTTTCTTCCTGGGAAAAAAAAAACATTTTGGGAAATCCAGCTTCCTTTTTTAGGCCTATGCAGAGAATTGGAGGAAGGGAAAAAAAGAAAGAATAGAATTATAGCTCTAAAAGCTGGCTTTAGCCCAAATCTTTATTCCAGGATTTTTTTCCAGAGGACCTGTATGTACACTACAAAAGTTTTAGAACACCTACTCATTCAAGGGTTTATCTTTATTTTCACTATTCTCTGCATTGTAGAATAATAGTGAAGACATCTAAACTATGAAATTACACATATGGAATCACGTAGTAACCAAAAAAGTGTAAAACAAATCAAAATATATTTTATATTTGAGAGTCAAATATACTTCAAATAGCCACCCTTTGCCTTGATGACATCTTTGCACATTTTTGGCATTCCCTCAACCAACTTCACCTGGAATGCATTTCCAACAGTTTTGAAGGAGTTCCCACATATGCTGAACAGTTGATGGCTGCTTTTCCTTCACTCTGAGGTCCGACTCATCCCAAACTATCTCAATTTGGTTGAGGTTGGGGGATTGTAGAGGCCAGGTCATCTGATGCAGCACTCCATCACTCTCCTTCTTGGTAAAATAGCCCTTACACAGCCTGGTGGTACAAGCACTTCACTACACCCGCAATAACATCTAATAACAATGCGTATGTGACCAATGCAGTTTGAGATTTGATGTGTTGGGTCGTTGTCCTGTTGAAAAACAAATGATAGACCCACTTAGACCAAACCAGATGGGATGGCATATCGCTGCAGAATGCTGTGGTAGCCATGCTGGTTAAGTGTGCCTCGAATTCTAAATAAATCACAGACAGCGTCACCAGCAAAGCACCCTCACACCATAACACCCCCTCCTCCATGCTTTACGGTGGGAAATGCACATGCGGAGATCATCCGTTCACCCACACCGCGTCTCACAAAGACATGGCGGTTGGAACCAAAAATCTCAAATTTCGACTCAAGACCAAAGGACAAATTTCCCCCAGTCTAATGTCCATTGCTCGTGTTTCTTGGCCCAAGCAAATCTCAAATCTCGTGGTTTCTTTGCAGCAATTCGACCATGAAGGCCTGATTCACTGCAGTCCCCTCTGAACAGTTGATGTTGAGATGTGTCTGTTACTTGAAATCTGTGAAGCATTTATTTGGGCTGCCATTTCTGAGGCTGGTAACTCTAATGAACTTATCCTCTGCAGCAGAGGTAACGCTGGGTCTTCCATTCCTGTGGTGGTCCTTATGAGAGCCAGTTTCATCATAGTGCTTGATGGTTTTTGCGACTGCACTTTCCCATATTGACTGACCTCCATGCTTTAAAGTAATGATGAACTGTCGTTTCTCTTTGCTTATTTGAGCTGTTCTTGCCATAATATGGACTTGTTCTTTTACCAAATAGTGCTATCTTCTGTATACCCCCCCCCCCCCCCCCCACACACACACACCTTATCACAACACAACTGATTGGCTCAAATGCATTAAAAATGAAATACATTCCACAAATTAACTTTTAACAAGGCACACCTGTTAATTGAAATGCATTCCAGGTGACTAGCCCATGAAGCTGGTTGAGAGAATGCCACGTTTGTGCAAAGCTGTCATCAAGGCAAAGGGTGGCTATTTGAAGGCTCTCAAATATATCATATATTTGGATTTGTTTAACACTTTTTTGGTTCTACATGTGTTATTTCCTAGTTTACATGACTCACTATTATTCTACAATGTAGAAAATAGTGAAAATAAAGAAAAACCCTTGAATGCGTAGGTGTTCTAAAACATTTGACCAGTAGTGTACATACATTTGATTAGTATACAATTTCCAGATCTGTGTCAGTGGATGTGTGCGTTTCATTAAAGTTCCTCCTCCTCTTCTGTAGAGGTGGAGCTCAGCCCTAGACCAGCATGACGCTGGATAAAAGAGATTATCCACACACGCAATAAAGCCTACATGCTTGGACATGCTTGAACATGCTTTGGTAGACAGCAAGAGAGAAATAGCATGGTTAGAGAGGATTCTTCAGGCTAGAGGCCTGCATAGGACTGATTTCTTCGTCCCGCTCCCGACCGCATCCGCCGCTTTTCATACCACTCCCACTGGCTTTCTGTCCGACACCCACCCGCTCCCGACCGCACCCGCCGCTTTTCATACCACTCCCACTGGCTTTCTGTCCAACACCCACCCGCTCCCGCAAGAACTGGTCGTAAACCCAACCGCAGTCCCGCAATGATATTTTAGGCGTAAGCTATGTGACACAGCTAGTGTGGTACAAGCAATGTTTTTCCATATAGGCAATATCAAAATGTGCAAAAATAAATGAAGAGATAGGTATAATAATATTGGTCAACAATGTTTTTTTTTCCAATGCACTGCAGTAAACTTTAGCCTAATTATATTTAGGAAGTACATTTCCTTGAAAGATAACTTCCCTGTGCTTCTCTGGCCATGCATAGTCTACTCTTATTTAATTGAGACCACACGTGCACCTGATCTCGCACGTGGCTACTGAACTTGAAGCAGCAACAATGATGAGAGAGGACACTTGCACTCTGACCGCCCACTCCCGCCTGCTGCTTGAAAAATCTCTGTCGGGACCTGCGGGTCCCACCAAGGTAGTAAAGCTGCTGTAAAATGGTGTGCTGCTATAGTACCGTGTTGGGCTGCAGTGACTGGAATTATCTATGGTTCTGAACAGTGTGGGGCTGTAAGGGAGTGATGCTGTACAGCTTGGCGTTCTAGTAAGTTGAGCTGTGGGGCTATCCATGGTGGTGAGCAGTTTATTATCTAGGGACGGGTGAGTAGTTTTACCTGTCGCCCTATCACTGTCCTTCTCATGATGTATCTGTCACTGTGTGTGTGTGCGTGTGCGCGTGGTTGTGTGTGTGCGTGTGTGTGTGTGCGCGTGGTTGTGTGCGTGCGTGTGTGCGTGCGTGCGTATATGCGCGTGGTTGTGTGTGTGCGTGTGTGTAAAAGTGATACTCCAAAAAAAGTATCTTGATTTCCTCTCCTTTAACTCCATGTCACTAACTCCACCCAATCACTGCCCACTGAAGTAGATAGAGAAGACAGACATTAGCTCTTATTAATATCTCTCCACTGAAGATTAGCCCTGAAAAAAATAGTACTGGCCGCCATTGTGTGATACCATGTAAGTCCCTATTTCAGGACATGAAAAGAGAAGTCAGGGATTTCTATTACCGAACCTTATCAGACTCTTAGCTCTTAGCCAAGAGATTAGCATGGTTCATTTTTTCTTTCTGCTTTGAATTTTTTTGGGGGGGGGAATCCAGCTTCCTGTTTTAGTCCAATGAAGAGAACTGGGAAAAAAATACAAACTTGAATTACAGAGCTAAAAGCTGCCTTTAGCCCAAATCTTTTTTCCAGGCGTTTTCCCAGAAGACCTGTATGTACGTACATTTGACTTATAGACAATTTCAAGACCTGGGTCAGATCTGTGTCAGTGTATCTGTAGGTTATATTAAAGTTCTATAGAGGTGGAGCTCAACCAGCATGACCCTGGGTAATAAAGCCTACATGCTTGGACATGCTTGAACATGCTTTTGTAGACAGCAAGAGAGAAAGTGCATGTTTACGGAGGATTCATCAGGCCACCAAGGGAGGAAAGCTGCTGTGAACTGGTGTGCTGTTATAGTGTGGGGATGCAGTGACTGGAGCTTTGAGTGGATCTGCCCATGGTTCTGACAAGCGTGGCGCTGTAGGAAATGGAGCTGCCCATGGTTCTGACCAATGTACGACCAGTGTGGGGCTATAGGAAATGGAGCTGCCCATGGTTCTGAATAGCATGGCGCTGTACGAAATGGAGCTGTCCATGGTTCTGAACAGTGTGGCGCTGTAGGGAGGGGTGCTTTCCATGGTGCTGAGCAGTGGTGCTGTGCAAGCCTCAAACCCTGTGGTCCCAGGATCTCTCTCCCTCAAAACGTTGTTATGGGGCCCCAGTGGCCCTTGTTGGCAACCGGCAAGTTAAATATGCAGACCCTGTGTGTAAGTGTGTGTGTGTGTGTGTGCATGTGTGTTTGTATGTGTGAGAGAGAGTGTATGTGAGAGTGCCTGCGTGCCTGTGTGTGTGTGTGCGCACGCACGTGCACTTGCTTATGTCCCTGTGCATGTGCGTGTGTGTGTCTCTCTCTACACTAGCCGCCAGGTTGTATATCCAGGTCCATTAACAACATGACAGGAGGGTTTAGCTTGATGGACATGTTTATTGTTCCTCTGACAAGCAAAGCTAATGAGCCCCACAGAGCAGTGCTATAGGCCAGCAGCATTACACTAGCATCAGAGGACGAGCACCAACATCACCTACTGTCACTGGCCATTTAGAGTGTGGCCACACACACACACGTGCACGCATACACACACACACACACACACACACACACACACACACACACACACACACACACACACACACACACACACACACACACACACACACACACACACACACAGCCCATCTCATGCTCTCCTTTATATGGAGGTGTTTAATACCTGAGGTATTTACCTTTGTCATGATGGCAGGCCAATGATTTACCGTCCCCTCCGCTTACCGTCAGCTAGTGGCGCCAGCGCTAGCTCCGTTAGCCATAATGATACAGCTGATACAAGCAGTCTATTGATGATCTGGACTAATGAGTGTGTGTGAAAGTAAAGGCACTGACTGGCTAATGGGTTAGCTGTCAGTATACTGCCGTCAGAGTACTGCTACTCATTCATGTCCTTCACTCCCCCTACATCCTCAGATGTTCCTTAAGAGTTCAATTTGTATTGAATATTGAATAAAGGTTGCCATAGCAAAATGCCTTGCCGTGCTGTACAACATCAGATACATTTCAATTCATGTAGTGCTGCAAGAAGTTCTCACAGTTTTACCGATTTGACTTCAGATTTGGACATTTAACCAGTTTTCTCCTAATGTCAAATTTTGTTGATCCAAACATAACATTTCTAAGTGTAGGTTTTTGATAGGGTTAAAACATGAAGTTTAGGCATTCTTTCCGATCGGTTAAGTTAAATAGGGCCAATGTCAAAAAGGGCCAACGTTGGCAAGGGGCATGGCATTGGGCGCAGTCAGCGTGGCTGAATTAAAATAAAATAGTAATTAGGCCTACATTTATTTTATTTTATAATTATTATACATTTTTGCATTTTTAAGCCAATTTCCTGCAATTCTCTGAATTTTTCCATGGAGCCGAGATACATTTTTGTAGCTTTATAGCTAATTTCCTGCAATTCTGCACATTTTGCCATGGAAGCTGAGAGAACATTTAGCAATTAAAAAAAAATATTTTCCTGCAATTCTATGCATTTTGCCATGTGTTCTTTGGCTCAAACTTAATAACAAAATAAATACTGTTAAATCATTGTTTTTGGACTGTTCAATTCCCCTGACTGTTTAGCTTTTATTTTGGTGAATGTTAGTTCTCAATGATTATACTATTACATAATATGTAGGCCCATTGTCTTTTTTACATACTTTACATTTGATTTTAGTCGTTTTAGTTTATACTGAAAGCTTTTTTCCATCAATTTTTGGACGTAGACAGTTTGGACAAACAAATCCCTCAAGGGTTAATGTTTGGGAAAGGGTTAAAAAAATGTTATAAAAATGTAGGTACTTACCAGAAAAGTATCTTTGACTGTGTTTTAACTCGCTGTTTTCTGAGTCACCTGGTGACTGCACTGTTGACAGGATTTCAATATTGTATTCCTTCCGTGGCACCCGGTCAGGATTTGAACACGTCTCATTCTGTTCAGAACAGCAACGAACCCTCTCCGCAAAATGTCCTCCATCTTGTGAGCAGGATGGGGAGCAGAGAGAGGCGGTGTTTCAAGTGCAGAGCCAGAGGAATTTTGACATTCCCTTTAATGCTACTCCCAGACACTCATTACCATAACGGTTCTTTGCAGTTCAGAAAAGGGTTCTTTCTTCTTTTAGTTATAACTCAAATGTATTTAGGGGTGTGGTTTGCTCAAAGCTCTTTTTGTGAAACAATGAGTGAGTGTCATTCCAGTTGATCTAATCTGTTGTGTTTTGTGATTACATGTTAAATGTGACTATGGACAGTGACAGCGTCTTGTGAAAGACTCAAGTACAGTATGGCCTTGTATCAATTGAGAACTGTTGCCAAAATCAGTTGTTCTCAATTCTATCCTTGACTCCTAGGTGTTCCAGAGTTAGAACACCTAATTCAACATGTCAATTTAAACAATAATAACACCTATAGAATTTTAACAATATAATATGGCTAACCAGAATAAAAAAAACTCTGAATGGTTCTTCGAAAGGATGTACAAAGAACCTTTGACATGAACGAAGGTTCTTTATAGAACCATTCTCCATAAAAGGACTATAAATAACCATTCAAAGCAATTCTACAGAGCATAAAAAGGGTTATTTATAGTACTAAACAGGTTCCATTTTGAACCATATGAGCATGATTCTTTATAGAACCTTCAAGAAAAGGTTCCATATAGCTCCAAAAAGGGATCCGCTATGCTGTTACGAACATGGAAGTGATTGCATGTCATGGCTGTAATGGGCTCAATGGAATACATTGTCTTTCCGTTGCATCAATAAGAACGGTAAAGCTTAGTCTGGCATTTAACTCATCTTCTCGACACTTACATCAACAGAAAGAGAAGAAGGATAACATTATTTTGATGGGTGTTCATTTTTTGTGGAATTGAAAAAGGTTATCATTTAATACAGTTGAAATGAGATGCACTGAAATGAAAGTAACTTCCAACAATGAACACTTGGATTATCGTGATATTATGTCTGATTTCACATACAATGTATAGTATGTACAGATAGGTGTAATCTAGAGCCAAGCATGTTGATTTTTAATCCCAGGATATCCTGCTATTGACAAACTTGAATTATGCAACAGAACGTGACAACAACAGTAATTAATGAGGAAGTCCAGACAGCACCGGTGAGTGCAGGTAGGCCTAGACAGAGCAAGTTATTGGTGGTTGCAGCCCTGTTCCACCCCTTTATGTTAATGTATTCATATTTGCAAAAATACACCCACATATTTATGCAAATTAGACACCTATCATGTTCTTTATTTTTAAACACAAAACTATACCTGATACCATTAGAAAATGTATATATGCATTCTAAGAAAATAAAAGTTAAATTTGACAGTAAATTGTAAACACGAATTCCAACCAAATCCATTCATTATTTGTCCCTGACAATAAAATGTTTTATCTGCTATAATTCAGAAAATATCTGATAGATTTAAACAATTATACAAGTTTAGAGTATCTTCATCCATTATCCAACTGTTGCATTTAGTAGAATAAAAAATAAATACTTTTAACAATTTTGATGAACGTTGGCACTGTATAAATGATGTGTGTGTGGGCATAGTCTCTGTGTATGTATTTACTTACAGCACCATCCTCTAATGCACTCTCCTCCAGGCAGGGCTTTACTGGTTTCTGTTGTCCATGGTAGAGGAGGGTCTAATTGTGTAGTGTCTCCTCTCTTCTCAGACCCCCGAGGCACAGAGCTCTCTCCTGATCTCTACCCTCCTCAACCCCAAATAAAACCACCGGGACGGCCCAGAGTCAACGCATAACCCTGTTCCTTCCAGGGCTGCTGTCACCTTAATCAGCCTGCATACACAGCTGAGAAACTACACTAAGTACATGTTATCTATTGGTGGATAGGTGGTGGTTTACAGGTGGGCTGATTGGTGATTAGCTGACTGGAAGAGGAAAGGAAGGAGGGAGAGGAGAGGAGGGAAGGAGGGAAAGAAGCGAAAGTGAGAGGAAATTATTGTATGGAAGGCAATGAAGAACGGAAGGATTATATGCCTCGCTATATGATTATGTGAGTTAATTATCGAATCAACTGTCATGAAATCATATTATTCTCTCCATACCAAAATCACACATAAAGGATCAAAGTAAAAGCACAGGGTGAGTCCTTATAGAGCTATTGAATAATGAATGATAAAGCTCCTAAAGCTAACTTCCGAAGATAAGTCCGCATTTAGGTTATCCCTGGCCAAATCTTCAATCCGTCATGTTCAGTCGTCTGAAAAAGGTGAAGTTATCGACAGGTCCTAGAGAACTGGCCGACACATCCCCTCTCCCTCCACACATCACAGCACCTACAGTATGTTCTATCCAGCGGCTAAAGGCCAGCTCATAAATATCCCTGTCCTCTTTTACAACTTGCCAATAAGAAATGAAAGTGAGGTTAATATGCGGCAACAGACGGCCTGATATATGGGAGGTAGGGGCTATAGGAAGGCAGCGAAGCCAGTGAAGGGTCCTGTTGGGCTATTGACACGGCTGCTTGTGCCTATGTTCAAGGGTGTCGGGTGTCCCCTGCCCTGGTATCCACTTGCATGGATCAATGGATTGATCACGTACACTCACTCCACACATGGATTTCCTGTCATTTCTCGGAAGGATTTAGCATCTGGAGCGTGGTTGCCGCCCACTCTCTCCCCTTCTCTCCCTCTCCCTCTCTCATCCTCCCTCTCTGAGTCTCACAGGAAAGACATTACTGCCAATTCAATAGTACCTTAAACAAGAGATGACTCTCCAACTCTCTAATGTATTTTTATTGTGTCGTTTTCCCCTCTTCCCCCTCCTGGCAATTTTGCAGGCTGGAGTAATTTGGTTTTGACAGCAGGGCTGGGTTGTAGTGTGTGTCTGTGTGTGTAGTATATTGGACAGCAGGTGGTTTCGTTGACTGGTGAAAGACGGCTGGGCTGCAGAGTGTGTAGTGGAAATGCTCATATTTAATTCACATCATGCTAAACCGCTCTTACAGACAAACTACAGAAGTTTCACTAAACACTGTCCAGTCCGAGTCCAAGGGGTGTTCAGTGAGTTGAGCAGGTGAAGGAGAAGCCGTTTCAGTGAACCACTCTGGGGTTGTACATGGGCTTTAGCTCAGCCAACGCTGCCAATGCTGTCTTGTCAGCCAACATTGTCTTGATTCACACATATGTCATGGGTTTGATACTTGAACGCTCTTACGGGTATAGTTGTGCCTAGGGCTGTGGCGGTCATGGAATTTTGAATGACAGTTATTGGTCAGCCTGATGACCATTCTAATCGTTTAAATTGCAAAAACAACAAAAAATTGAGGAAGGGGGGTGTCACCTAGGTAACCAAGGACTCATTTGCACTCTGCTTGTTTCAGCAATTAGCAACACCGTTTCATCATGTAAAGAGTCCATGTAACCGCAGAAACGGACTCAACCACACAAATGCCCGGCCGTACCACCTTCAGTCAGCTGTTTGTTCCACAAACAAAACGAACCCCGGTTATGACGGTTATTTTATTTTCATGACGGTCTTCATCCATAATCGCCTGTTACACAACTATACTGTAATTGTGCCAGCCCTAGTGGTGCCATCATAAATAACATGTCAACCCTCCACCACTCTCCTCTTTCCAAGTTTCTGAACATGACAACATGACGCCAGTGACCAACAGCTGCTGTACTGTATGTTTGGAAACTTTCCAAGATACACATGGAAAGTGGATTATGCCTCAGAATGAAGTTCCTTTTCACCATGAGACATCAAAAATGTCAAATTCAGCACCACCTTTTTTCCAAAGACACGAGGAGAATCGTAGCCATGATGTATTGTTGCTCTACCAGACTTGATAGTGAGCAATGTGAGTGGTCCCTCGAAGGCAGTGGTTACCAAACAATCGATTGTGATCGACTGGTCGATCTCCCAAGGCATTTCTGGTTGATCCCCAAACGTTTCTGTAAAAAACCCAACGCCAAAGCCTTTTTTCATTTTGCTCTGTTTGCGGTAGGTGCACTTGATTCAGCAGCCCTTGTGCCCGGAAGCCAAGGTTTTCCCATTTTGAACTATTTCATGTGTCTGAAGGTAGAACTCCGCCTACACGGCAAGCCCAGACACCAAATCAAGTGCAGCTATAGGCCTACAGCTGGCTAATCAGATATCTCAGATCACTGTGTCTGCAGTTTCCTCGAGCCGTTAACTCAAACGCACAGCAAAGTTGATACTGAGATTTAAAGTCTTGAACAACCATGACTAGAGAGAGACTCAACCAATACAGCAAAGAGCTGCTGTTTTTATGTGTAAGTTCATGTTTAAATTGTTATTCATCACTGTCAACACTTTGTCAACACCTTTGTAACCCATAAAATGTGTGTTCTCCCTACTTCCACTCACGCTACAACCAGCACTGCAGCTGCAATGAATGAGTAGCAAAAGTGTTTTGATAAGCTCGTGTTGTTATTATTAGAGCCTTGAGTCTTTTTTAATATCGGGGAAAATGTCACTTTCTCTAGTCATAGGAGTAATAACATGAATTGGTGTATGAGGCAGAAATAATGCAGTGCGACTTGAGTGTTGCCATCAGCTGGAAGACTGTTCTCTTTTCCTTAGAGGAGAGAAGGAAGGCAGAGGGGCGGGTGAGAGGCAGCCTCCCCACTGCTCCCTCCCCTCAGACGGATCATCAGATGTCGGCCATCAGTCCAGCAAAAACAAAAAGAAGCACTATTATGCTCACTTAGCTGTGCCTCATAAGTAATACAACAAATGGTCTATTACCAGTGTGATCGTATACCTAATAAAAAATATATAGAGTTGAAGTCGGAAGTTTACATACACTTAGGTTGGAGACATTAAAACACATTTTTCAACCATTCCACAAATGTCTTGTTAACAAACTATAGTTTTGGCGCAAATTACACAAATTACTTGTGTGCGTGACACAAGTATTTTTTCTAGCAATTGTTTACAGACAGATTATTTCACTCCAGTGGGTCAGAAGTTAACTGTGCCTTTAAATAGCTTGGAAAGTTCCAGAAAATGATACAGGTACAAAAGTATCTATATCCACAGTAAAACGAGTCCTATATCAACATAACCTGAAAGGCCGCTCAGCAAGGAAGAAGCCACTGCTTCTTTGCAACTGCACATGGGGACAAATATCGTACTTTTGGAGAAATGTCCTCTGGTCTGATGAAACAAAAATAGAACTGTTTGGCCATCTTTATGTTTGGAGGAAAAAGGGGGAGGCTTGCAAGCCCGAAGAACACCATCCCAACCGTGAAGCATGGGGGTGGCAGCATCATGTTGTGGGGGTGCTTTGCTGCAGGAGGGACTGGTGCACTTCACAAAATAGATGGCATCATGAGGGGGGAAAATTATGTGGAAGTTATATTGAAGCAACATCTCAAGACATCAGTCAAGAATTTAAAGCTTGGTCGCAAATGGGTCTTCCAAATGGACCCAAGCATGCTTCCAAAGTTGTGTCAAAATGGCTTAAGGACAACAAAGTCAAGGTATTGGAGTGGCCATCACAAAGATCTGACCTCAATCGTATAGAAAATGTGTGGGCAGAACTGAAAAAGCGTGTGCAAGCAAGGAGGCCTACAAACCTGACTCAGTTACACCAGCTCTGTCAGGAGGAATGGGCCAAAATTCACCCAACTTATTGTGGGAAGGTTGTGAAAGGCCACCCAAGAAGTTTGACCCAAGTTAAACAATTTAAAGGCAATGCTACCAAATACCAATTGAGTGTATGTAAACTTCTGGCCAACTGGGAATGTGATGAAATAAATAAAAGCTTAAATAAATCATTCTCATTAGTATTATTCTGACATTTCACAATCTTAAAATGAAGTGGTGATCCTAACTGACTGTGCAGGCCATACCGATCTCGGCAAACCATTTCTGTATGGACCCTGCTCTGTGCACGTGGGCATTGTCATGCTGAAACAGGAAAAGGCCTTCCCCAAACTGTTGCCACAATGTTGGAAGCACAGAATAGTCTAGAATATCATTGTATGCTGTAGCATTGAGATTTCCCTTCATTTCCCTAAGGGGCCTAGCCCGTGATTATGACGAACAGCCCCAGACCATTATTCCTCCTCCACCAAACTTTACAGTTGGCACTATGCATTGAGGCAGGTACCAATGGCGGCAAGCTTTCCACCACTACAGCTGACGTTTGTCATTATGATCTTAGGCTGCTCGGCCATTGAAACCCATTTAATGAAGCTCCAGACGAACAGTTCTTGTGCTGACGTTGCTTCCGGAGTCAATTTGAAACTCAATACTCTGCAGTCCCCTTCTGTGAGCTTATGTGAACTACCACTTCACGGCTGAGCCGTTGTTGCTCCTTGACATTTTCACTTCACAATAACAGGATTTACAATTGACCTTGGAAGTTCTAGCAGGGCAAAAACTTGACAAACTGACTTGTTGGAAAGGTGGCATCCTATGACGGTGCCATGTTGAAAGTCATTGAGCTCGTCCATACAGGCCTTTCTATTGCCCATGTTTTCCTATGGAGATTGCATGGCTGTGTGCTCGATTGTATACACCTGTCAGCAATGGGTGTGGCTGAATCCACTAATTTGAAGGGGTGTCCACGGGAATTTCCAATAGTGGAATTCACAGAGTAAAAATGATATTTCTACTCCCTTGTGGAGTTCCTTATGTGATTCTAAATGGAATCCTGGCTGTGATTCTAAGCGGAAATGTGTTAATCCATGTGAATTGCTAGAAACGATGAAGACATCCTTCCCTCTGCACAGGATGAGAGTTCCTGCCGTCAGTGGCCAAGTCTTATATAAGACATCAGTGGGGAGAAAGAGAAAGAGATAGCGAGGGAGGGGGAGAGATGTAGAGAGAGGGACAGAGAGAGAGTGAGAGATTAATATAGAGATAGCACTTTCCCTGTAGTGTCATCCTCTCACTGTGTCCTGCCAGTCTTACGGCAGTCCATAGAAGTGCTATCTGATGATGCTAGAGTTTGCTAACTTTGTTCTGATTAAGCCTGGATGACGTAACTGCTCATTTACATTTGCTGCTTGGGGTTCTTCTGGGTGACCTACATCCATCCTCAAAAAGTTCTACAGCTGCACCATTGAGAGCATCTTGGCTGGCTGCATCACTGCTTGCCTTGGTATGGCAACAGCATTGCCTTGGATCGCATGGCACTACAAAGGATGGTACAGACAGCCCAGTACATCACTGGGGCCGAACTCCCTGCCATCCTGGACCTCTATATCAGACGGTGTGAAAGGAAGGTCCGGACATTTTTGACAATGAGGACCTTTATCTACTTCCCCAAAGTCAGATGAACTCGTGGATACCGTTTTTATGTCTATGCTTGCGGTTTGAAGGAAGTAGCTAACTAGCGCTGGCATAATTGCTAAATAGTATTAGCGCAATAACTGGAAGTTTATGGGTGGGTATCTGAAAGCATTCTAGCAGATACCCATAGACTTCCAGTCTTTGTGCCAATGCTAGTTAGCATTGGCTCACGAAACTACCTCTAACTTCCTTCATACTGGACACAAAGAAATGGTATCCACAAGTTCATCTACCTCTGACGAAGTTGCCAAAATCCCCAAATATCCCTTCAAAGACTCCCAAGAAATAGACTCTTCTCTCTTTTTCCGCACGGCAAGCGCTACTGGTGCATCAAGTTTGACACCAACAGGCTCCTGAACAGCTTCTATCCCCAAGCCATAAGACTGCTAAATAGCCAGCAAACTGGCTCCACAGACTATCTGAGTTGACCCTAGATTTTTATTGCACTGACTCTATGCACACTCACAGGACTCTACATACAGGACGCACACACACACGCACGCACGCACACACACACACACATTCATCATATACAATATGCTCCTGCTACTCTGTTTATCATACATCATAATAGCTAGTCACCTTACCCCTATACTGTACATATCTATCTATACCACTCCAGTATCCATCCACATTGTAAATTTGGTATTGGAACTGACCCTGTATATATCTTCTTCCTTTCTCGTGTTCTTCTTATTTCTTATTTGAATTTCTCATGTTTTTGTTCTATTTTATGTTATTTTCTGTACTATGTAGATATTGATTTCTGCATTGGGTTTAGAGCTTGCAAGAAAGGCATTTCACTGTACATGTGCATGTGACATTAAAACTTGAAACTTGATAGTTCAAACACGACTGTGTGTGTGTGTGTGTTTGTTTGTTTGTGTGTGTTCGTTTGTGTTTGTGTGTTTTTTGTGTGTGTCTTTGTGTGTGTGAGTACTAACTTATCGTGTCCCTATTACATGTGTATTCTACGCTCTCCCATAGGACCGATAATTTACTTCACATCACCATAGAGTAGCCCTAACAAAGACACAACAAAACCCTCCTTAGCCGCTCTTATCTCTTTTGCAACACATGCTAACCGGTTTGTGTTGCACCTCTTTGTATTTCAATGCCATTGTTTAGTACACATGCTAACCGCTTCTGCCCTATTGCATCGCCATCGTTAGCCACACATGCTAACCGTTTTGTCTCTACTTCTTTATGTGTTGCAGTGCCGTCATTCTGGGGGCTAGTGAACTCAGCTTGGAACCTGTGCTCCGTGGGGAAGAGGCAGTCTCCCGTCAACATCGAGACCAGCCACATGATCTTTGACCCCTTCCTCACGCCCATCCGGCTCAACACGGGAGGACGCAAGGTAAACAAACACTCAACAATGGTACTCTCAGAGTGTGTACCAAATGGCACCCTCTTCCTATATTCCTATACAGTGTACTACTTTTGACCAGGGCCTGAGTCCGAAATGGCACCCTATTCCCTATATAGTGCACTGGTCAAAAGTAGTGCTTTACATCCAAAATAGGGTGCTATTTCAGACCCAGCATTATTGTCTGGGGTGATGGATGTCGCTGCATTGTCGGTTCCTCACTGCTTTGTTTGGGAAGCCTCGAGTTTGTGGTACTATTGTGTGGTTCTATAATGCTGTTGTATGGTTTGTTAGGCAACTAGCCATGTACAGATCTCTGATCAATGTTGCTGGCTTAAACGCTTCACTTTTTTTTTATCCCGGTGAACAAAGTCGGTTGTTTGTCACAGTTTCATTTTTTACAGAGACAGATGGCATTGGATCAACTCTACATTGTCTGGATATTACCATAATACATATTGGTTCACACACGCAACACAAACACAGTAATATGTTACCGGAAAAGAGACCTATACAGGACAAAATATATATTTTATATGAAATCCGTTGTGAGGGAGAACCACAAAACGGCGTAAACACAAACACAGACACATGATTTAGCCACATAGATATATATTTTCTTAAATTTAATTTGATTTATTTCACCTTTATTTAACCAGGTCGGCCAGTTGAGAACAAGTTCTAATTTATAACTGCGACCTGGCCAAGATAAAGCAAAGCAGTGCGACGAAAACAACAACACATAGTTAGTTACACATAAACAAACGTACAGTCAATAACACAATACAGTGATCGGTAAGCTGCTCTGACAGCTGAAGCTTAAAGTTAGAGAGATATAAGACCCCAGTGTCAGTGATTTTTGCAATTCGTTCCAGTCATCTGGAAGGAAAGGCGGTCAAAGTAAGTGTTGACTTTTGGGATGACCAGTAAAATATACCTGCTGGAGTGCGTGCTGCAATGGTGACCAATGAGCTGAGATGAGGCAGGGCTTTACCTAACAAAGACTTATAGATGACCTGGTGCCAGTGGGTTCGGCGATGAATATGTAGTGAGGGCTAGCCAACGAGAGCATACAGGTCGCAGTGGTAGGTAGTACATTTAAAACATTTTTTTTATTTTTTATGTACCTTTATTTAACTAGGCACTTAAGAACAAATTCTTATTTTCAATGACAGCCTAGGAACAGTGGGTTAACTGCCTGTTCAGGGGCAGAGCGACAGATTTGTACCTTGTCAGCTCAGGGGTTTAAACTTGCCATCTTCCGGTTACTAGTCCAACGCTCTAACCACTAGGCTAGCCTGCCGCCCCATACATGGGGCTTTGGTGACAAAACGGATGGCACTGTGATAAACTACATCCAGTTTGCTGAGTAGAGTGTTGGAGGCTATTTTGTAAATTACATCGCCGAGGTCAAGGATGGGTAGGATATTCAGTTTTACGAGGGTATGTTTGGCAGCATGAGTGAAGGAGGCTTTGTTGCGAAATAGGAAGCCGATTCTAGATATCATTTTAGATTGGAGATGCTTGATGTGAGTCTGGAAGGAGAGTTTACAGTCTAAACAGACAACTACACTAGGTATTTGTAGTTGTCCACATATTCTAGGTCAGAACCGTCCAGAGTAGTGATGCTAGTCGGGCGAGGGTGCGAGCAGCAATCAGTTGAAGAGCATGCCACGGAAGGAGTGTTGTATGGCGTTGAAGCTTGCTTTGCAGGTTTGTTAGCACAGTGTCCAAAGAAGGGCCAGATGTATACAGAATTGTGTCGTCTGCGTAGAGGTGGATCAGAGAATCACCAGCTGCAAGAGCAACATCATTGATAAATACAGAGAAAAGAGTACACCCGAGAATTGAACCCTGTGGCACCCCCATAGAGACTGAAAGTTGTCCGGACAACAGGCCCTCCGATTTGACACAGATCTCTGTCTGAGAAGTAGTTGGTAAACCAGGTGAGGCAGTCATTTGAGAAGCCAAGGCTATTGAGTCTGCCGATAAGAATGCGGTGATGACATAGTCGAAAGCCTTGGCCAGGTCGATGACGACGGCTGCACAGTACTGTCTTTTATCGATGGCGGTTATGATATCGTTTAGGACCTTGAGCGTTGTTGAGGTGCACCCATGACCAGCTCGGAAACCAGATTGCATAGTGGAGAAGGTACGGTGGGATTCTAAATGGTTGGTGATCTGTTTGTTAACTTGGCTTTCAAAGATTTTAGAAAGGCAGGGCAGGATGGATATAGGTCTATAACAGTTTAGGTCTAGAGTGTCTCCCCCTTTGAAGAGGGGGATGACCGCGGCATCCCCCTGAGGATCTCAGACGATACGAAAGAAAGTTTGAATAGGCTAGTAATAGGGGTTGCAACAATTGTGGCGGATAATTTTAGAAAGAGAGGGTCTAGATTGTCTAGCCCAGCTGATTTGGGTATCCTGGAAGGATATTGACCTCATCCCGTCTGTAGAGGACGCCTGGTTGCTCTTCAAAAGTGCTTTCCTCAACATCTTAAATAAGCATACCCCATTCAAAAAATGTAGAACTAACAACAGATAAAGCCCTTGGTTCACCCTAGACTTGACTGCTCTGGACCAGGTCGATTAGAAAGGCCTGCTCACTGAAGGGTTTTAGGGAGCATTTGACAGTGATGTGTATTAGAGGGCAATTTGGTCAGGATGATAGGGTGCTCATGGTTGCGGATTTAGGGTTGTACCTGGTAGGTTCCTTGATAATTTGTGTTTGATTGAGGGCATCTAGCTTAAATTGTAGGATGACCGGGGTGTTAAGCATGTCCCAGTTTAGGTCAACTAATAGTATGAATTCTTAAGATAGATGGGGGGGCGATCAACTCACATATGGTGTGTACGGCACAGCTGGGGGCTGAGGGGTGTCTATAGCAAGTGGCAACTGTGATAGACTTGTTTCTAGAGAGGTCGATCTTTCAAAGTAGAAGCTCAAATTATTTTGTTAGTATGACAGAACTCTGCAGGCTATCTCTGCAGTAGATTGCAACTTCGCCCTATTTGGCAGTTCTATCTTGTTGGAAAATGTTATAGTTAGGTATGGACATTTCTGGATTTTTGGTGGCCTTCCTAAGCCAGGATTCAGACACGGCTAGGCCATCCGGGTTGGCAGAGTGTGCTAAAGCAGTGAATAAAACAAACTTAGGGAGAAGGCTTCTAATGTTAACATTCATGAAACCAAGGCTTTTACGGTTACAGAAGTTAACAAATGAGAGCGCCTGGGGAATGGGAGTGATGCTGGGGGCTGCAGGGCCTGAGTTAACCTCTACATCACCAGAGGACCAGAGGAGGATTAGGATAAGGGAACGGCTAAAGGCTATAAGAACTGGTCGTCTAGTGCGTTCGGAACAGAGAGTAAAAGGAGCAGATTTCTGGGTGCGGAAGAATAGATTCAAGGCATAATTTACAGACAAGAGTATGGTAGGATGTGAGTACAGTGGAGGTAAACTTAGGCATTGAGTGATGATTAGGTTTTTTCTCTAGAGGCACCATTTAAGCCAGGTGAAGCCACTGCATGAGTTGGGGGTGGAAAAAAGGTCTAGCTAAGGCATATTGAGCAGGGCTGGAGGCTCTACAGTGAAATAAGACAATAATCACTAACCAAAACAGCAATAGACAAGGCATATTGGCATTAGGGAGAGGCATGTGTAGCCGAGTGATCATAGGGACCAGTGTGTAGGTAGGCAGGCTGGAGACACGGTGATTCAGACAGCTAGCAGGCCGGGGCTAGCAGGCTAGCAGATGGTCCTCAGGGTGATGTCGTAATGGGAGAGCCTGTTGAAACTCCCGCGAACAGCTACGTCGGCAGACCAGTCGTGATGGATCTACGGGGCTCCGTGTCAGTAGTCAGATGTGGTAGAGAAAAAGCAGTCCCATATGCTCTGGGTTGATATTGCGCTGTGCAGACTGGCAGGAATTGACCGGGCTGAGGCTGGCTGATGTCCTAGTTAACGGTGATGACTGCTAGCAGTGGCTAACTGACTACTAGCTAGTAGCTAGTAGTAGATACCATAGCGTACCTACAACAGTAGCGCAGCGTTGTATCTAAATGCATACCCTGCCATATGATAACAGCAATTGGGAGGTGGGTGCAGATGGACTGTGTTCCAGAGCTCATGGTTGCATGTTGAGATGATTACTATGATGAGGGTGTGTTTACATTCCAGGGATTGGTACAGGGTTACCCCAGGGCCATGGCAGGAGCTGTAGGGGCATGGACGCCCATACAGATTAGCCCAATGGCATGAGAGAAATCCACAATTACTCTGTTTAACTGGAGAAAGATAAATAGTAGACAGTAGAAGAGGGAGAGAAAGAAAGAAAGAGACATGGAGATAGAAAAAAGAGGCCTGAGGGACAACTGTAATCAGATTCAGTGGCTAAACAATGCTATTACCTCTGTCATTATTGTTGGGGATGTAACTCCAGTGCATTTGAGTTTTAGATGTTTTGAAATGGCACCAGGAACTTCTATTAGGGAAAGGGGGATATCTAGTCAGTTGTACAACTGAAATGTGTCTTCCACTTTTAACCCAACCCCTCTGAATCAGAGAGGTGCAGAGGGCTGCCTTAATCAACATATTCAGCACCCAGGAAACAGTGAGTTAAATGCCTTTCTCAGGGGTAGAATGACAGATGTTGACCTTGTCAGCTCAGGGATTCGATCCAGCAACCTTTCGGTTAACTGGCCCAAAGCCTCTACCCGTCAGGCTACCTGCCATACTACCCATCTGTGGGTTCAGTTCAGATAAAGGTGAGTTTTGTATTACATTTGAAGCAGCACACAGGGCAAAGATATAGTGATGTAGGACCTGGTAGTTACTGCTCTTGTCAAACATGTGCCCTTTTGGCAGCTATGTGCATTTAGCTGATTCCTATTGTCACAGAAGCTCCTTCCTCTATGAACAATTTAGTAGTTTTGCCCTAAACTCCAGTGGAACTTTTTCATTCATCAAAGTCAAAGAAAGTTTTCAGAGACACAGAGAAGTGAAAAGTAATTTAGGACTTTGTTGTCTCCGCCTGTTAATGTTCTCTGTTGTGTCTCCATCTCTCGAAGCATCAGAGCTGTCTGCAATGGAACAGTCTACTTCACATTGTCAATGCTGCTGAACACACACAACTCTGGCTCTTTCTTTTCTTAAGGAAGAAAAAAAAGGAAATCCAAAAGATTATCCCTCTGATTGCATGGTCAGTCATGAGGCGAGATGGAGAGAGGTAGAGAGAGGTAGAGAGAGGTAGAGAGGGAGAGAGGGAGAGAGAGAGAGAGAGAGAGAGAGAGAGAGAGAATGCAAACAAGAAAGAGAAAGAGAGAGAGAGGTGAGAGAGAGAATGCAAACAAGAAAGAGAAAGAGAGAGAGAGGTGAGAGAGAGAATGCAAACAAGAAAGAGAAAGAGAGAGAGGGGTGAGAGAGAGAATGCAAACAAGAAAGAGAAAGAGAGAGAGAGGTTAGAGAGCGAGAATGCAAACAAGAAAGAGAAAGAGAGAGAGAGGTTAGAGAGCGAGAATGCAAACAAGAAAGAGAAAGAGAGAGAGAGGTTAGAGAGCGAGAATGCAAACAAGAAAGAGAAAGAGAGAGAGAGGTTAGAGAGCGAGAATGCAAACAAGAAAGAGAAAGAGAGAGAGAGGTTAGAGAGCGAGAATGCAAACAAGAAAGAGAGAGAATGAGAAAGAGAGAGATAAAAAGGTGTGTCCAATAATGTCAAACCCAATCTCCCTTTCCCTTCTCTTATTTCTCCTCCCCAGTACCAAAGTGATTAAATTAATTTGAAACCTCTTCAAATAATTGTGGCTCATCTACGCAGAGCAAATATTCAATTAATACTGACAATTTAAACAGTGTGATTCCTCCAGTCCGACACACATGACCTTGATGCATGTCTCCCCTCCATTAATTATGCCTTCCATTCAGGGGTCCTCTCATTTCCTTTAACTATTCATTAGGTAGAGATACGGACAGAGCAGTGGAGGAGAGCGACCCATCAGGGAGTCAGAGATGAAGTTAAATCTTCTCTCCCTCCCTCTCTCCTCTTTCTGTCTTTCTCTCTTTGTCTCTCTCTCTCACTGTCTCACTATCTTACCCTCCTTATAGTATCTGTCTTTAACTCTCTCTCTCTCCTGAATCAGTGAAGTGGAGGATTATATGTGGAGAAACCAAATGGTTAGTCCTCTTTTGGCTTTGCTTTCGTTATTTTTCCACCAAGACATCTGTGAATAATCTATTTGTGCGGTGAAATGGGCCCCGCTTCTCAGTTTTACATTAGGGACACATTTCCCTGTCTGTTCTCCAGGCTTTGAAGTCAAACGTGATCTTTTGTGAACGTGTGTTACTTTAGTAATCAGTTTCTGGCAGGTGGCTGTGGCTTTTTTGAGAAGCTGCTTCGCTAACGTACAGATGAATACAAAGTTATAAAGTAGCGATAATTAGTTAGATAACATTGAAAACAGTGTATGTGATACATGCACTACTCTGTACCCAGTTTACAGGCCCTGACCCTATCCTAACACTGGGTAATCTAACCCTGACCTTAAAGAAAATAATGGCATTTAGTGTATTTTTGAAAGTGTTCATAGTTTCCCTATAGCCACCTGCAATTACAGGTGTTTATACAGTATTATGCATATAGGAGGCACTACCCCATCATGTCTGTGGGAGCCACAGACATGATGGGGTAGTGCAACACACACAGATGTTTATTGCAAAGGACCAATCGCATTACCATCACACAAACAGATTCAATTATGCAAATTGCGGATTGAAATTAATTAGACACAAGCTTGGGTTGGCTGAGCCCATGCGAAGCTGTCACCATATCTCAAAGTGAGAGCCAGCTGCTTTGTCTGGTTGTCTGTCTGGGTGTCTGTCTGGGCAGGAATATCTTCAACATGCACTGTAACGGAAAACGTTCAATGATATGGTAATTTGGGGTATTATAAACACTCAAACATTCTGAATGTTTTTCCTGCAGCATACTGTAAATTATGGTACATTATAGGAAGATATTGTGGGCGGGGCAAAGAGTTACTGTATTTCGAATGGTGCACTGTAAAAAATAATACAAATAATTACACTAGAATGTTTTATACACTAGAACCGCTGGGCCTCGACGGACCCCCTTCAAGCTAATGAACAGTCATTCTGACTGCAACATTCTAACAGTGTAATTAATACATATGCTATCGCAAAAATCTTCATGGAGTGACTTTGCTACAACTATGAAACAAAGGAAATAATTGTGGACTTCGGGAAACAGCAGAGAGAGCACCCCATTATCCACATCGACGGGACAGCAGTGGAGAAGGTGGAAAGTTTTAAGTTCCTCGGCGTGCACATCACGGACAAACTGAAATGGTACACTCACACAGACAGTGTAGTGAAGAAGGCGCAACAGCGCGTATGAACCTCAGGAAGCTGAAGAAATTTGGCTTGTCACCTAAAACCCTAACAAACTTTTACATATGAGCATCCTGTCGGGCTGTATCACCGCCTGGTACAGGAACTGCACCGCCCACAACCACAGGGCAAACTAACCACAGGGCAAACTACCTGCACTCCAGGGCACCTACAGCACCCGATGTCACAGGAAGGCCAAACAGATCATCAAGGACAACAACCACCCGAGCCACTGCCTGTTCACCCCGCTACCATCCAGAAGGCGAGGCCAGTACAGGTGCATCAAAGCTGGGACCAAGAGACTGAAAAATACAAATAAATCTCAAGGCCATCAGATTGTTAAACAACCATCACTAACACAGAGAGGCTGCTGCCTACATACAGACTTGAAATCATTGGCCACTTGGAACACTAGTCACTTTAATAATGCCACTTCAATAACGTTTACATATCTTGCATTTCTCATCTCATATGTACGTATATACTGTTTTTACTACCATTTTTTGCATCTTGCCTATGCCACTCGGTTTTAACGGACCTCTGAGACTATCACAGTGCAGGTGCATTTATACGGAGACTTGTTTACACACAGGTGGATTGTATTTATCATCATTAGTCATTTAGGTCAACATTGGATCATTCAGAGATCCTTATTGAACTTCTGGAGAGTTTGCTGCACTGAAAGTAAAGGGGCTGAATAATTTTGCACGCCCAATTTTTCAGTTTTTGATTTGTTAAAAAAGTTTGAAATATCCAATAAATGTCGTTCCACTTCATGATTGTGTCCCACTTGTTGTTGATTCTTCACAAAAAAATACAGTTTTATATTTTTATGTTTGAAGAGTTCAAGGGGGTCGAATACTTTCGCAAGGCACTGTATTGCTGCACTGTCAGAACTAGAAGCACAAGCATTTCGCTACACTCACAATAACATCTGCTAACCATGTGTAGGTGACCAATAAAATTTGATTTGATATGATTTGAAGCAAAAAGCATATGTCTTGGAGCATGGTAACAGCTTATTTTCATAATGACAAAAGGAAATACAAAAATACCCCAACCACCAAGACGTGAGGTCAAATGATGAAAACATCAGTAGCCTAAACATCATTATAAGTGGCCTTGATAAATAGTGAAACTCAGCACAAAGCAATAAGGGCATTATAATGAATATAAGCGTTGATATAACAGCAGTCAAAAATAGTCAATTATTATCAGCTCGTGCTTGTGTGCGCCTTCACGCAATGGCATCAGTTGGATTTAATTTAGCTGTTATCCCTTGTCCTAACAGTTGACTTGAACAAGAAGATGTCGCCGTACTGGATGGCTGCTGTTTTGCAAGCTCCGTCACAACTTTGCTATTTTGTGATTATGTTGTTGATTATTTTTACTTTATTTTCACAAAATGTATCTGCTGTTATTTCTTACAACCGACAAGAACTTTTGAACATCAGATCATCAGTTACTTACCCCAATTCTGGATTCAACTTTGACTCACCTGCCCTGAGTTATCTCTTTAATTCCGACCCAATTTTGGGTCACCGGGCGGACAAGACAGTGGGGTTGAGGAAATCGAGGGGGGGAGGGGTTTGCCTCTACATCAACTCCAACTGGTGCGTGAACTCCAGCACGGTGGAAATGTCGACCCACTGTTCACCCGTCTTGGAATATCTGATGGTCAAATGCCAACCATTTGAATTTTCAGCTGTTATCGGCACTGTTATATAAATCAAATCAAGCCCTTAACCAACAATGCAGTTTAAGGAATAGAGATTAAGAAAATATTTACTAAATAAACTAATGTAAAAAATGTAATAAAAAGTAACATAATAAAATAACAATAATGAGGCTATATACAGGGGGTACTGGTACCGAGTCAAGTTAGGCTAGTCGAGGTAATAGGTACATTAAGGTAGGGGTAAAGTGACTATGCATAGATAATAAACAGTGAGTAGCAGTAGTATAAAAACAAGGGGGGGGAGGGGGTCAGTGTAAATAGTCTGGGTGGCCATTTGATTAATTGTTTAGCAGTCTTATGGCATGGGAGTAGAAGCTGTTAAGGAGCCTTTTGGACCTAGACTTTGCGCTCTGGTACCGCTTGCCGTTCGGTAACAGACCAGGACAGTCTATGAATTGGGTGACTGGAGTCTTTGACCATTTTTTAGGCCTTCCTCTGACACGCCTAGTATATAGGTCCTGGATGGCAGGAAGCTTGGCCCCAGTGATGTACTGGGCCATACACACTACCCTCTGTAGCGCCTTACGGTCAGATGCCGAGCAGTTGACATACCAGACGGTGATGCAACCAGTCAGGATGATCTCGATGGTGCAGCTGTAGAACCTTTTGAGGATCTGGGGACCCATGCCAAATCTTTTCAGTCTCACGAGGGGGAAAAGGTGTTGTCGTGCCCTCTTCTCGACTGTCTTGGTATGTTTGGACCATGATAGTTTGTTGGTGATGTGCACACCAAGGAACTGGAAACTGTCGACCCGCTCCACTATACCCCCGTCGATGTTAATGGGGGCCTGTTCGGCCCTCCTTTTCCTTTAGTCCACTATCAGCTCCTTTGTCTTGCTCGCCTTTGAGGTAGAGGTTGTTGTCCTGGCACCACACTGCCAACTCTCTGACCTGCTCCCTATAGGCCCTGAGGCTACGGCTGAGGACAGCAATAATTACAAGATGTCCCGCTATGACCTTCGCAGAGTCATCAAACGAGCAAAAGGACAATACAGGAATGAGGTCGAATCATTCTACACAGGCTCCGACGCCCGCCATATGTGGCAGGGTTTACAGTCCATTACGCTTTACAAAGGAAAACCCACCCGTGATCTACCACAGAACTCAATACATTTTATGCACGCTTTGAAAACAACAACACCGTGCCGGGTGTGAGGGTCATCACCTACCCAGAGGATTGGGTGATCTCGCTTTCCGAGGCCCGACGTGAAAAAGGTCTTTAATCAGGTCAACACCCACGAGCCCGCGGGGCCCAACAGTATTCCCGGGCCCGTTCTCAAATTATGTGCAGAGCATCTGGCAGGTATATTCACGGTCATTTTCTACCTCTCCTTGTCCCAGTCTGTAATCCCCACAGGTTTTAAGATGACCACCATCATTCCTGTCCCCAAGAACTTACTGCCACAAGAACTCAAATGCCACAATGACTACCGCCATGTAACACTCGCTTCTGTAATCATGAAGTGCTTTGAGAGGCTGGTTATGGCACGCAGTAACTCCACCATCCCAGACACCCTAGACCCACTCCAATTTGCATACTGCCCTAACAGATCCATATATTACACAATCTCAATTGCTCTCCACACTGCCCTCACCCACCTAGATGATAGGAATACCTATGTGAGAATGCTGCTCATTGACGACAGCTCAGCATTTAACACCATTGTCCCCTCCAAGCTCATCACCAAGCTTTGTGACTCTGGGTCTGAACACCTCCCTCTGCAACTGGATCCTGGACTCCCTGACGGGTCGACCCCAGGCGGTGAGGGTAGGCAACCTCACCTCTGCCACGCTGACCCTCAGAACAGAGGCCACACAGGGTGTGTGCTTAGTCTCCTCCTGTACTCCCTGTTCACCCACAACTGCGTGGCCTCGCACAACTCCAACACCATCATTAAGTTTGACACGACAGTGCTTTGCCTGATCACCGAGGACGATGAGTCAGTCTACAGGAGGGACGGAGGGGGGGGGGACGGAGGGGGGGGGGGGGGGGGCAAGCAGTACCGGTGCATCAAGTCTGGCACACACAGGCTCTTGAACAGCTTTTATCCCCGAGCAATAAGGCTGATAAATAGCTAACAAAATAGCTACACGGACTATCTGAGTTAACCTTGTGTCCTTTTATTTTCATTTTTGTCTCTATGCACACTCACAGGGCCCTACACACTCACACACACACTCTCTCCATCATCTGCTCACTCACACATAACATGCACATAGATTTATACTGACTCCCACACACCAACTTACATACAACCTGCTGCTACTCTGTTTATCTTATAAACTGACGCCTAGTCACCTTATCCCTATACATACAGTATATACCTCTATCACTCCAGTATCCCTGCATATTGTACCTATGATATTGGAACTGACCCTGTATATAGTATGCTTACTTACTTATTGTGATTTTTGTGTTTTTGAAAAGTATTACATTGTTATTGATTATTGCATTGTTGTATTTGCCGGCCAGACTTGTTTTCTTTTCAAGCAGCTTGTTTGCCAATGACAGTGAAGTGAAAAAAAATTGTTCATGGTGATGTTTCTCCACTTGCCAATTTAAGGTTCCACAATCCTCATCACCACATTCTCCGACCCTCGCTCACCTGCTGCCCGGATGTTTTCCCAGATATTGAAAGCCGTTCAGCATGTACACTCTCACTGTGTAACCTACTCCAACTAGACCAGAGTAGACTGATAAGACTGCTTGGATTCAGTGGACTGATATACAGTAGGATACATACCATTTTAAGATTATAACTAGAATGGATCAACATAGTAGAATGTTGTTCTTGTTCTTCATTCACAATTGCTGATTACATGATTATGCATCGTTCTATTCCCCTCGCTCATCATCACACCCAGTTGCGGCGTACTGCAGCACAGCTTGCGGGATGTCAGCCATTGTTGCCAGAATGACGCAATTTACCACAATCTGCCACCATCTACCACAAACGGTCGCGGCATAAGCTCAAAAGTTTTAAAGGAAGAAGCATCTGTTTCTGTATAGTTTAGGTTCAGTTTCGGGGCAATTATCAGAGTGATTATCTGCTGGGCACTGCACTTTCAACTGTCGGAAGAAGGAGTGGAGCAGGTCCTACTCTTGGGAGAAGGAGGGGCAACGGGGGAAAACCATTAAAAATAATGAAATGCCCTTCCAAAACTGGTTATAACTCCAGTTCAGTTTGTGATATTAAGATTCTAACACCTACAGTGTGTTGACTTAAATTATGGCAAGAGTAATAAAAAAATTATAATTCTTGAGCAGTCAAAATGACTGCTTTAGCGGTTCAAGTGTAAAGTGCATTACTGTAAACATTACACACCCACAGTCTGAGCCAGCAGCCATGGAATGTCCAGCTGTGTTTGAATTTGAATTATAAATGCAGATTAGAGGAGTGTGAGTGGTGCTGACAGACGGGTTTTGGTGGTGTTCAGGTGTGTGTGTGTGTGTGTGTGTGAGAGAGACTGTTTGCTCTATGTGTGTGTGTGTGTGTGTGTGTTCAGACAGTGCTTTGTGCTCTGCAGCGTGATTCACAGCAAAGTGGGTCATGGTGAGTGGAGACTCTGAGCAGCAGCTTTACTTCCTGCAGTTTCACGCCCCAGCCTCCTGATCAGAGGGAGGGATATGCGACTGCACTGTGTGGCCTGGCTCTGATTACAAGGCCCCCTCCATTATGTCTCAGACAACAAATCAAATGTATTTGCGCCGAATACAACAGGCGTAGAACTTATCGTGAAATGCTTACTTACAAGCCCTTAACCAACAATGCAGTTCAGGAAATAGAGTTAAGAAAATATTTACTAAATAAACTAAAGTAAAACAGAAAATAAAAAGTGATTATAGTTATAGTGGAACGAAAGATAATGGCCATTTTAAAGAACCCAAATGTATTTAGAAGAATGGAGACATTTTTAGTTACAAATCTATTTTCACTGGCATTCATTAGAGGGATATTTAATAGAGGGAAAGTATTCTAAAACACATCATGCATATAAAGTGTTCCTCAGTGCTCTGCAGTGCTGATATGCAATGTAGATGCTAAATTCCTCAAGTCCCTTTGAGTTTTGGTACATATATCATTATTTCAAAATGTTCCTATGTGTTGCATTTGTTGATATCCTCCCCAAAACCCAGTAATGATGTCTCCAGGGAACATGACTTAGCAGACTCTTATTTTTATGTATTCAAGTATATGGATGGGAGCTGGTGTCTACATAATTTTGATGTATGCAAGTAGATGGATGGGAGCTGGTGTCTACATCATTTTGATGTATGCAAGTATATGGATGGGAGCTGGTGTCTACATCATTTTGATGTATGCAAGTAGATGGATGGGAGCTGGTGTCTACATCATTTTGATGTATGCAAGTATATGGATGGGAGCTGGTGTCTACATCATTTTGATGTATGCAAGTAGATGGATGGGAGCTGGTGTCTACATCATTTTGATGTATGCAAGTAGATGGATGGGAGCTGGTGTCTACATCATTTTGATGTATGCAAGTAGATGGATGGGAGCTGGTGTCTACATCATTTTGATGTCCCGCATTGCTCACTTGTTCAGCTCACAAATATGAATATCCTTATTCACATAAAGCATTATTCACAAATAGTAGGATATAATGTTGTTGTAGGACCAGTTTTGACTTGTAGATCATAATGAATAAGATGTTTGTTTTTTTAACTTTTATTTAACTAGGCAAGTCAGTTAAGAACAAATTCTTATTTTCACCATCTGCACTCACCACAATCAAATCACATCAAACTTTATTTGTATAGCACCTTTCACAAATACAGTACATTTAACAACAACTGTGGCCTGATTCAACAATAAACAAAATAACTATTACCAGTTACAATAAAATGTCAAATAGATAAACAAAACACTGCTACGTAATTGGCTGACTTCACTCAGTGGCCAATGAAGTGAATTGGAGAGTCCTGTCCTTGATGAATACTAATTACTTCCTCTAACAAGCTTACCACACTCCCTGGAACGACTACACGCCAGCCACTAATTACAGAGGAGCAGTCACTGGCAGCCACATACACACATACGCACTGACACACTCACACACGCACACACACACACACACACACACACACACACCCTGGGCAGTCTCCACACACAGCTCTAGCATCAGGACAGAGACAGGAGCTTGGCAGGCTGTGTTATACAGACATGGCAGTGCTGTATTGGGTTGGTGGGTTGACAGACAGTCAGAGAGGATAAAGTAATGGATGGAGCAGCATCATGCTGCATGTTGCCCCACACACAATGTTTCTCCACACACTGACAGATGTAGAGGGGGAGAGCAGTAAACGACAGTGGCAGAAACTTGACAGGGGTGGACAGGGGTTGGCACACTGATGTTGGTGTAATGTAATTACCATGTGGATTTGGCCAACAGGTAACCAACCAACACTATACCCTCATTGTATACATGCAGTGCATTCAGAAAGCATTTCAACCCTTTGACTTTTTTTTTTTCTTAAAAAGTCAAGGGGTCTGAATACTTTCCGAATGCAGAGTCGTAACCTGTTATTATATAGTACAGTGGTTCCTGTGATTGTGGACTGGTTGGCTTAGTCTGGTCGAGCCAAGGTTGTGCTGTCCTATTGTTCAGTATGATTCCAGATCATGTAATAGAACACCATTGAATCATTCCTCATGTTCTCAATGTCTCTCTCCTCCATCGAAATAACTTTTTTGTTTTTTCTCTTCCGTTTTAAAATACAATTTATTCAGACTGTAATTATCTGCTGTAACATTACAGGTATTTGTCACTTTCTTGTCAAAGGAGAAAGAGGCATTTGATTATTGCTGAAATGTAGACTATAAAAATGCTGGGTGAAAAACATTGGGTTATTTTGACCCAGCCAGTTGGCTCACTCAGTGGGTTATTGATGCTGGGTTATTGAGTGTTATACAATGGGTGGGTCTAATCCTGAATGCTGATTGGTCAAAACCTCATTCCAACCAGTGTCTATTCCAAGTTAAAATACCTATTTACTCCGTTACATCTGACTGAGCAAACCACTCTCTCATCAGTCCAACCAGGCAATTTATAAACTTGATCTCCACTATAAAAAGCATCTAGACAGTATCTCACATTTTTTTTAGACTAACATTTTAGTTTTCAACAGTGGAGATGTACAACAAACTTTGCTGTCTGTCTCCCTGACATTTGCAACATTGTTTCAATATTCAAATTCTGTCTCTAGCTGTCGCATGGTAATGACCGTGTCGGGAAGAGACAGACAGGCAGGCAGCTTTTTCAGCCATATGGATATATACCAAAAAATATCAATATAAATCAGGTAAAACAAAATGAAGTGCAGCTAGTTTGAGAGTCTTTCCAGCTTCAGTTTGAAATGATTGTGTTAGTTGGGTTGATGGCTAGCTCCTCTGAACAACAGTGTCCTGATGAGAGAGCACATGTTTGATGCCAGGTGATGTCGCGCCACATTAGCTAATTGTTATGGATGTATCCAAATAAATGTCACTAGAAAACAGCTTCAACAAATGCAAATGCAGCTACTATTCTGGCTGCACCGTTTGACGTGACTGTAAGTTTGCCGTAGTTGGCTAGCTAGCAAGCAAGGGATAGGAACGTTCCCAGCCAGTATGGGAATAGAACATTTAGAACGAACGATTGGGCTGAGTCCATAGATGCAGAACAAAAAGACTTAAGGACTGGGTCACGTCTCTGGCAACCGAACCGATAGAACAAACGACCAGCCGGCTTGGGTAGCAACACTAGATTGCTTTCGAGGCTATATCTTGGAGAAGGATGAAATTGTATGAATAAATTCACCAAAATAATACAAATATGTTCATTATTATTTTAATGTGTTGGGTAACCCGTTGTATAAAAGTGATAATGCCCAAGAAGCTGTTGTTTGGAGGATATATTGGCACTTTTTTTTACTTCGACTTCATCTCAGGCCTAAAAACAGCCATGCCACTATATCCTCCAAACATCGGCTTTGGGGTCATTATCACTTAAATGAACCACCACCTCAGATCAGAAGACTGGAGGCATGGCTTACCAGGGCCTGTCGTTCAGAAAGTTATGTTTGGCCACCAGTGAGAGTAAATTACACTCTGTTTCATCTGTTCGGTTGCATTGTTATCTACAGTATATATTGAGCACAGATTGTAATTTTTTAAAATTATTATTATCTTGTTTTTAAATGTCATAACTTCCGCCGAAGTTGGTTCCTCTCCTTGTTCGGGCGGCGTTTGGCGTCGCCGATCTTCTAGCCATCATTGATCCATTTTTTTATTTTCCATTTGTTTTGTCGTCTTCCCACACACCTGGTTTCAATTCCATCCTTACATGTTGTGTATTTAACTCTGTTCCCCCCATGACCTTGTCTGGAATTGTTTGTTGTAAGTGCTTGTGCACATTATTCTGGTGGCGATGGGTTTCGTACCCATTGTATTGATTGTTCTGTTTATGGTGATATTTATTAATTAAACTGTGCCATTGTAACACAGTTGTTGCTCTCCTGTGCCTGACTTCTCTGCCACCAGTATGCACCCTTATATTAAAATATATTTTATGAGTGTCACGATCGTCATAAGAAGCGGACCAAAGTGAATGGTGTGAATGCATCATTTAATAGATGACAAAAAACACGAAGTAACTGTACAAAAACAATAAACAAATAACGACTGTGAAGCTATCATAAGAGCTGTGCTGACACAAGCAACTAACATAGACAATCACCCACAAACAAACAGTGAAAGACAGGCTACCTAAGTATGATTCTCAATCAGAGACAACTAATGACACCTGCCTCTGATTGAGAACCATACTAGGCCCCAAATCATAGAAAAACAAACATAGACTGCCCACCTCAACTCAGGCCCTGACCATACTAAATAATAACAAAACAAAGGAAATAAAGGTCAGAACGTGACAATGAGTTCCTCAAGTGCCTACGCAGAGTTACCACATTGTTCTAATATTTAAATAATAATCTTAACAATTTTATGTTGGAATATGTAGTGCAAAAATATTGAATGAAAAGTGACGTTTGCATTGTACAAACTTAACGTGATGAACAGGAATGAAATGTACTCTCACTGGTGGCCAAATATAACTATCTGAATGTGTGTTTTGTCCACTATTTAACCAGTGCTGGGTTGTTTTTAACTCAGCATTTTTTTGTGTATCAGTGTTAGGACAGTTTAGCAGGTTTTAACCTTTTTTATTAGAGACATTTTGCACACAAGGCTCCATCTGTATTCACCAGTCGTATTTATGACACATTTTCTCTCTCTTTTTTTCTCCTTTCTTCTCAAAAATCTATATTCTTAAACAGTCTCCCATCACACATGCTTGAGCAGATATCAAAATTCTGGACCATGTGCGATAAGTAATCATGGCAATATACCATCAATCTATATAGTCTCCTAGCTACTGCATAGTTACCACGGGCCTAGCGTAAATCTGGAGTCCTGTAGTTATGATGCATTTAACATTGTTGACATTATGAAGCAGCCGGCATGGTTATATGGGGATATCAGGGATGAACCCCTGTGCCAGCGGCTTATTAAATATGCACACTGCTGTATGGCTGACTATGCCATGCTCGTTTATAATATGGGACTATCTGAGCGGTTCTAACTTGAACACAACCATTTCTAAGAGCCAATAAGATCATTATTCTCTTGTGAAGGTTTATATTTTTCTTCCTTTCCGACATTTTGTTTTTCATCTGCTCAGGGATGGTAGCTTTGAAAGGTTAAAGGAGGCCCATTTACAAATACATGTATAGTAGATGAAGGTCTTTTGTGAAATCGCGAGTTCATTCATTCCCCTCTCTTTTTCCTTCCCTAATTAGACAACATTGAACCATTGGTAAGCCTCTGTATTCTCTCTCCCCTCTTCATGCTCTCTCTCTATCTCTCTCTCTCTCTCTAGGCCTAGTCCTCTCTACTTTTTTCCTTTCACTATCAGTTCAATATGTTTTCCATTTACAAGGTTAGCGCTGAACGCAGACTGAAATGTATTGTGCCTGCTCTCCAAATCCAATTGTGTGTCCATTTTCCTGGTGCTAATGTAGGGTAGAGACACTTCATAAGGAGGCTGATGCTTTTATCAAGGACTGCTAAAACCCCTATTGAAAGGCTACGCGTCACTCAATCTTTTGCCCTCCCTCTCATTAGCTCTCGCTAATGCTCAGCTGTGGGAAATATCCTTCTTTCCCTTTCTATATATTTATATATTCTTATTCCATTCCTTTACTTAGATTTGTGTGTATTAGGTAGTTGTTGTGGAATTGTTAAATTACTTTTTAGACATTGTCGGAACTAGAAGCCCAAGCATTTCGCTACACTCGCAATAACATCTGCCAACCATGTGTATGTGACCAACAACATTAGATTTGATTGGATTTTTATGCCATCTGCCTGTTTTTGTCTGCTCCATGTAGACCACCTTTACTGAACCTAGGTTTATCTCTATAGTATTGCTTCACATTTTAATTTCTACGTGTCTTAGACTGAAATGCACTGTATAATGTTACCATCGTGCATGTACACACATGCAAGCGCACACATCATAAGCTACAGCATATTGTTTGACAGTGAGTAACATCGTTGTGGGGCTCCCTCGTGATCAGAGTTCAAGGTTGAGACTGATTATGACACGGATATATATCCTGTCCTCCTCATAAAAAAAAAAAAGATCTCTCCTCTCTCACCTGCCTTTAATGTCGTCAAACCCAGTTCTCCTCTCATCCTCTATGGTTGGAGCAAGGCAATTACAGAGAGACAGTGACTTAATGAGGAGCAAATAGGAGAGGAGAGACGTATTAATCATCTCTGGATAACTTCCTGTAGCTGGGTTATCATTCTGCCTCTCCTTAACATTTTCCCCTTCGCATCTCACATTAAGTTATGTCGTAATTACTGCAGTCACATAGTGGGCCTAAATCTTCTTTCGGGAGTTTGTAGTCAGCTCGGCACTACATTAGCCTGAATATAGTTGTTATTAATGTCCTCTTTATTGTATTATTATTGTGTTGTTATAGTTTGTTACAGGTTCTGTGTTTTTCCATTTATATTTTGAGGTTGGACTTTAGCACATATAGCTCGTCAGCACGTAGGGCGCAACGATTGGTGTCACCTTGTTAGTCAGTATGGGCTACACCTGTGCTGGGCGCCATCTCGTTAGTGGGAAGGTGTTTCACCTGTGCTGGCCCAGATGCTATTTGAGAGTGGCTGGCCCATTGCGCCAGTTGTCTTGAGAGATGTGGAGGACCAACACCTTTAGATTGTATGCCCTATTCTAGAAAAACAATTATTTATCTGATCTACCCTGGTTTTGGTTTTGCTCCACTTTTTGGTTTGCTTCCAGTCTAAGTTTGGTGTGGGTTTTTCATTTGTTTGCCTCTTCTTTGGCAAATTTAGTTGGCATTCATGGTAGGTGTCTTTTTAGGTTCCGGTTGAACCCCTCTTACAAGTTGTAGTATTACAAGACGCATAGGGGACCGGTGGATTACTTGAGGAGTGTGGAGTAGGCTCACCATCACATAACAAGGTTGAAAAGGGGTGTCAGGCTACATTGTATTAGGTTTTGTTTTGTTGTAGTTATGTTCCCCCAGAAGAGGTTTAAGCGGTGCAGAGATGAGGTATACCCTTTTAGAGGTCTGCCCATCTGTGTATGTCTGTCTGTCCAGGAGAGCCTTATTTTCTTCCATTACAGAGGTGGAGGTGCCTCACGTATAGAGACAGATTTATTGGGCTGTTCCCCCGAGTCTCCCAGGCTCTTCAGTGTGTGCGTGTGCGTGTATGTCGGGGAGAGTGGAGCTGGGGAGAGGGCTGGACGTGTTTCCACTGCTAATGATGACAGGGAGAAGAGAACCACAGATACGTCAGACAGAATCCTATAGCCTTATAGCCCTTAGCCTTGCCCTGGTACAGATGTCTTTGACTGACTTATACCAGCCAGACATGTACAGTAAGAACCCCATTATTTATGATTTCTCTCTCATACATTGTACTATAATGTCAATGTCCCTTGGCACATTTGGTACTAGTGGTATACATTTTGTAATTATTTCTGATATACAGTACCACTCAAAAGTTTGGACACACCTACTCGTTCAAGGGTTTTTCTTTATTTTGACTATTTTCTACATTGTAGAATAATAGTGAAGACATCACAACTATGAAATAACACATATGGAATCATGTAGTAACCAAAACAGTGTTAAACACAACAACATATGTGACCGACCGGCTCAAATCGATCTTACGTATCAAAATTTTAAATTGTGTTTTTTACATTGCATAAAAGTAGAGACTCAGAGCTACAAAACAGTATATCATACACTACAGTTGAGGAACATTGGGAAAGTAATTCTGCTTTGAAAGTTGATCAACTTCTAAACTCACTATAGATAAAATGACCTTTGAATGTTTTGGTACTACTATTGGAGAGCCATTCTTTGTCTACACCCATTTCCAGACATCTGTGAGAGAGAACAGCTCACTAAACATTACTCGTTCTAGCAGAGCTGGTTAGGCTGTTATGTAATTCAGAGCGTTGGTGACTGCAACTATGCTATCAGATTGTCCATTTGTAAATTCAGAGCGTTTTGTGTTCAGAGTGCACACCGGACGTAAATTCATCAGATATTCTGCACTCTCTGGCACACTCAGACGAGAGTGCTCGGAAATCGGAGTAGATGGTCAGACTGAATTGACGAACGCAATGGTTACTTGCATAGTGGAGTCTTTTGTTAAGACATGTAGCTAGCTAGCTAGCTAGCTAGCTAGCTAGGTAAACAATAAACAATAATCACAACTCATGACGTTACTATCCTGCATGAATACACAGGTATCTAACCAACCAGGTTCAATGTTAGTTAGCTACCATTAGACTATAGCTACCTAAACAAATGGCTCTGAGATACGAAAAATAAGGCCATACACATAACGTTAGCTAACTATCTAGGTAAACAATGCACCATAATCACAACTCAGGATGTTCACTATTCATTCATAACTGCACGGCCAGGCACGACTCCGACACCACCATTAAGTTTGCTGATAACACAACAGTGGTAGGCCTGATCACCAACAATGGCGAGACAGCATATAGGGATGAGGTCAGAGACCTGGCCATTGGCAGCGAGGACAACAACCTCTCCCTCAACGTGATCAAGACTAAGGAGATGATTGTGGACTACAGGAAAAGGAGGACCGAGCATGCCCCCATTCTCATCGACTGGGCTGTAGTGGAGCAGGTTGAGAGCTTCAAGTTCCTTGGTGTCCACATCACCAACAAACTATCATGGTCCAAGCACACCAGGACAGCCGTGAAGAGGGGACGACAAAACCTATTCCCCGTCAGGGGACTGAAAAGATTTGGCATGGGTCTTCAGATCCTCTAAATGTTATACTGGTTGCATAACTGCCTGGTATGGCAATTGATCTGCATCTGACCGCAAGGCACTACATAGGGTAGTATGTACGGCCCAGTACATTACTGGGGCCAAGCTTCCTGCCATCCAGGACCTCTATTCCAGGCGGTGTCAGAGGATTGTCAAAATTTGTCAAAGACTCCAGCCACCCTAGTCATAGACTGTTCTCTCTGCTACCACACGGCAAGCGGTACCGGAGCGCCATGTCTAGGTCCAAGAGGCTTCTAAACAGCTTCTACCCCCAAGCCATAGGACTCCTGAACAGCTAATCAAACGGTTACACAGATTATTCACATTGCCCCCCCCCCCCTCTATTTAACGCTGCTGCTACTCTCTGTTATTATCTATGCATAAGTCACTTTAATAACTCTAACTACATGTATATTTTACCTCCATTTCCTTGACTAACTGGTGCTCCCGCACATTGACTCTGTACCGATACCCCCTGTGTATAGCCTCGCAATTGTTATTTTGCTGCTGCTCTTTAATTATTTGTTACTTTTATTTCTTATTTTTCTTTAGGTGTTTTTCTTTAAACTGCATTGTTGGTTCAGGGCTTGTAAGTCAGCATGTCATTGTAAGGTCTACTACACCTGTTGTATTTGGCACATGTGACAAATTACATTTGATTTGATTTACTGCCTTGCATGAATCTGCAGGTATCTATCCAACCAGGTTCAATGTTAGCTAGCTAACATTACACTATAGCAAGCCAAGCAAATGGCTCTTTTTGTCAACATTAGAAACATGTAACATCTGAACATGTAGCTAGCTAGACGATCTTACATCATACATGGTTGGACGTGTCTCCTGTCGGATGCCATGGTTGCCCTTAGTTTTAAGATGTAATCCGGAGACAGGTTTTTTCTCCATCTCCTTAGCTATCATACTCTAATTCCACAGATTTCAAAACTCAGTCCTCCAGAAAGTGGAGAGCAACACCTATGCAGTTTTAATACACAATACGTAAAAAAGCTGCATTAAACAGGATTAACTAGACATACTAACCATCTCAAATTGACATAAGCGCGCTATATGACAGACCACTCATTATCTCAGCCAATCATGGCTAGCAGGAAGGTTGCTGACTTTTTCTTTGGCTTGACCAACTAGGCTCATAATTTAACAATTTTATTAATATTTACAGATGGCATAATTGTTTGTTATAATTTTTTTAATTAATTAACCTTCATTTAACTAGGCAAGTCAGTTAAGAACACATTCTTATTTACAATGACGGCCTAGGAACAGTGGGATAACTGCTTCGTTCAGGTGCAGAATGACAGATTTGACCTTGTCAGCTCGGGGATTCGATCTAGCAATCTTTCAGTTACTGGCCCAATGGTTTAACCACTAGGATAACTGCAGCCCCATTAAGGGACATGAAAGTTCACATTTTCGAGAAGGCATTTCTGCCCAAAAACAAAGGGTGGCTATTTGAAGAATCTCAAATATAAAATATATCGATTTGTTTAACACTTTTTTGGTTACTACATGATTCCATTTGTCATTTCAGAGCTTTGATGTCTTCACTATTATTCTACAATGTAGAAAATAGTCAAAATAAAGAAAAACCCTTAGGTGTGAGTAGGTGTGCCCAATCTTTTGACTGGTACTGTATAATTCTGTATCTAAAACCCTGCTACACACTAAGAAAAGAGGGTTCTTCAAGGGTTCTTTGCGAATGGTGATGGTTCTCAAAGAACCCTTTTAGTCAATGGTTCTTTGCCATTCACAAAAGGGTTCTTTGCTCTTTTAATGATAATTAAAATGTAGGGGCAGTGGCTCATTAGAATATCCTGGGGCGTGGTTTGTGTACAGCTAATTTTGTGCAATGACACTGAGTGAGTGTCATTCCAGTTTATCTACTCTGTTGTGTTACGCTATTATATTTTATATATGATTATGGTTACTGTGGCAGTGTTTTGTGAAGTACTCACGTATGGCCGTGTGTCAACTGAGAATGGTTGACTAAGTCAGTAGTTCTCAATTCTCTCCTCAGGGACCCCCAGCTGTTCCAGAGCTAGCACAACCTAATTCAACTTGTTAATAAACAAAATAATAAAACCTATGGAATTTTACCAATATAATTTGGATAACCAGAATAAAACATCCTTTATAGTTATTTTAAAGGATCTACAAAGAACTAGTCATGGGAAACATTGGCTTTCTGAATGCTTCGGAGCTTTCATCAAATTGTGCCGAAAAACAGTTACTCTGAGCTTCATTATCGGTTTATGATGCATATTAGTGACATCTGCTTGTCAACAATAAATACCCACGTGTGATTATCAGATGGACATTTGTATACTATATAGTACCAAATAGGGGTTATTTGGATGTAGCCATATGTGATCCCTTTTCGGTGCTATATAGAACCTTTTATTGAAGGTTCTATAAAGAACCACGCTCATAAGGTTCTAAATTGAACTTAGAATGGGCTATCGAGTGGCGCAGCGGTGTAAGGCACTGCATCTCAGTGCAAGAGGCATCGCTGCAGTCCCTGGTTTGAATCCAGGCTGCATCACATCCGGCTGTGATTGGGAGTCCCATAGAGCGGCGCACAATTGGCCCAACATTGTCCAGGTTTGGCCGGGGTAGGCCATCATTGTAAATAAGAATTTGTTCTTAACTGACTTGTCTAGTTAAATTACATTTAAAAAAGGGTTCTATGAAGAACCATCAATGAAAGGTTCCATGTAGCACCAAAAAAAGGGTTCTGCTATGGTTACAAATTCCAAAGAAACTTTGCTTAATCAGTACATTACTGTAAAGAAGTGCTTTCTTTACAGTAATATACTGTTAACGCAAAGTTACTTTGGAATTTATGGTAACATACTGTAACTTTTTTTACAGTGAGTAACAGGTTGGCTGCCAGTAAGTTACCATAAAAATAAGTACACTTTTTACTGTCTCTGGAAAAGCTGGGGGTCGTCGAGGAGAGAATTGAGAACCACTGATTTAATCAAGTGTTCTCAGTTGACACCAGGGCATATGTGATCCTTTCAAAATGAACCGTCACTGGCCATTGTCATATTAAACATGTACTTGCATAACACAGCAGATTAGATCCACTGGAATGACACTCTCAATCACAGTTGCACAAAAAAAGATGTGAGCAAACCACACACCAAAATATTCGTATGAGCCACCGTCCCTACATTTGAATTATCACAAAAAGAGGAATGAACCCTTTTCTGAACTGCAAAGAACCATTGAAGGCCTCAAAGGGTTCTTTGAGTCATTATGGTCCCACATAGGACCATCACCCTTCCAAAATAACACTTGAGGGATCTTATTTTCTAAATGTGTAGCCACTGCATTATAATTGATGGCTGCTATTGAGGATTGGAAATACAGCTGCTATTCCAGGGCCTAAAATACTTACATTTACCTGGAATTGTGGTGAAAGAGATGGGTAAGTGCACCCCAGAGTAAGTGCACCCCAGAGTAAGTGCACCCCAGAGGTAAATGCATAAAGCTGCATATATCTGAGCTGTCAGTCACACAAGGGCTCACACACACACACACACACACATACAGGTACGCACGCAATCACAAACACACACACACACACACAGATCTATGTCCTTCAGTTTGAGGTGCAGTTTCCATTCTCCGTCGCGTGCTGTGATGTTGTTCCTCTCCGCAGTGAAACTCGAAGAAATAAGTGTTGTTCTCAGATCGTTCATTGCTAATGACAATTGAAGGACAGCTACTTGTATTGTACTAACATCTACAACTACTGAAACAAAACTTTTCTTTCGTTTTCTGCTTGTAGTGTACTCTGAGTGTGTTCCTTTCAGTTCAGTTGTTTCTGAACAGTAGTAGACTCTTGGAATCATGTCAACGTTATCTTACAATGTAGATGTAGTGTTCTAGTCATTTAACAGACACTCTTATCCAGAGCGACTTACAGGAGCAATTAGGGTTAGGTGTCTTGCTCAAGGGCACTCCGACAAATTTTTCACCTAGTCGGCTCTGGGATTCAAACCAGCCCAAATGCAAATCCTCTAGAGTTTCCTGTGTTTATTTCCAGTACTTTATGCCTATAGTGTTAACTTCTGTTCTGTGTGTGGATGTGTCAGCTTTTTCTGTGCTGAATATATCTCTGTCTGAGCCAGGCTGGGAGAGCATAAGGATGCTTCTCAGGCCTTGATGTTGCTGCTGAGTTCTTCGTTTCAGACCATCCAACGCTCTGAAAAGCTATGTAATGAATTCACATTATTTTGTGCTGCAGCAGTGTTAAACCAGCTAGTTTTGTGGGGTTTGCACACTGTAAGCAGTTCTGTATAGCCTTCTGGTCAAAATGTCGCAATGAACTATAGACCCCTTTCCAGTACATGACAAACTGACGTCATGTACAGATGTGCACAACTCTTGACTGCAGTAAGAAAGCCATTGCCATCTGCGCCCATTCAACATTATTACTTCCAAACAAAATAACTTTATGTGGGGGTTGTCACACAACGCTCACAACGATGTTTTGATTCTTGGTTGAATATTATATTTGGTTGTGATCTTTGCAAAATAACTATTTGGGATGCAGAAGTTAGTTAGAATGTTAACACTCATTGATATAGGCTATAGCAAAAATCTGGCCAGAGAGACATTTTACTGGTTGAAGTAGACATTTTTTAAGTATAAGTACAAAAAAACGAGCCGTACAATCTAATTATAATCCAAAAAGTAGTGTGAAATGCACTCATAAGCAACATGTAAATAGAGGCTTTTTGTTGTTGTTGTTGCTGTTGCTAGCGTTCTATAAGAACTCCCCGTGTTCTTCCACCATCTTGCAATGTTTGCAAACACAGGAAAGGGTCTACATGGAAGCATTAAATAATGTGCGGCTATTTCCATCCCTATTCCAGTCATATTGTTCATGTCATAACTGTGGCTTGTCGAGCGCACTCTCCGTTAGTGTTGTCACGATACCAGAATTTTGACTTCGATACCAGATTCAGTATCACGATACTCGATACCATCACCATGCTCAATACCAAACTGATACCACAACGGTACCCCGGCAACAACAAAAAATAAGGTGTATTAGCCAACGTCACAGAATGGCACTCGATCCGGAGAGATGAACTCAGCTAATGCTGTTTAATCGTTAGGCGTCTTTTGAGTTCAGTATATATTATTTTTGCAGAGAAAGCCATGTATGCATCAATTAATCAATTATCCAATAATACAATCCATGTAAATTGTTTTTAACAATGTAACTACATAGTAACATACTGATAATAATATATTTGAATGCTAAACCTCTATTTATAAACTAGGTAACTCAAGATGTAGCCTAGGCCTATTCACAATACAGGTGAATGCATCTTCAATAGGGGTGTGTGCATGCATTGAGTTGTTGAGCTTGTTTTGACTGGTTTCATGGGGATACAGATAAAAAGCTATCTGTTTCCTTTACATTTGGGACCATAACGCAAAATATGCAGACTTTAACAACTTCATTCATTCACTTGATCATCTCCCTCACGCAGAGATACTGGTAAAAAAAAGTATCTCTGCCTTATGTCTCCTTCACCGAATCAACTGGCTCTGCATGCAAAGCTGTGTAAAGAGACAGCGCACACTGTTATGATATAAGACATTGCTATTTCTATGAACAATTTGTTGATCACTATTATCAAAAATAAGTCCACAAAAAGGTACGATTGCTTGTCGTCTGTAGCCCCATGATTAAGTAAATGAATGAAGTTGTGAAAATCTGCAGATCTTGTGTTATGGTTCGCAGAAGTCTCGGTATGCTCTGCCACACTACTCTCCGTGTTGTTAACTCGTTATTATGTCCTCTGGCGCTAACTGTGTCTTGTTGAGAGTTATCGCTAGCTCTTTACGAGGTGGGGAAACACTGTACTGATCATCACATTATGAGAATCCCTCTTCTCCATTCTAAAGGCACATGGTTTAGTCCTGTTAGCTAGCTATTAGATGCTGATCTGAAGAATACTACTCGACCACGTAGGCTCCTTGGAAGAAGTGCTCTCAGAATTGTCATGTACGTAAGTGTTTTATTTCCTGGACTAGTAATGTAATGTTCAATTCAGTGTAATGGATTGGTCATGAGGAGTAATCTAGTGGTTTTATAGAGTTACGCTCAGTTTGACATCTAGGTTAGGTAACCGTGACCTGGATGGGGAGTTTATGCACGATGCATGTTTCCTATGTTCTATTCATATACAGGGCATTTGCCTGCAGGCTTTTATCAGAGCTCTGTTTAACTGTCCATAACACACACAGAAACAGATGACCACACACACACACACACACACACACACACACACACACACACACACACACATTCCCTATCAGATTGAGCAGGATCTGAGAGAAGTCCTGCCCAGAGAGACAGAGAGAGAGAGAGAGAGAGGGCAGGGGAGCAAGCAAACCCTACCATCCTCTCCGCTGTGCTATTCTCATTCTGAGCCATCATCCTCCCTTCATCCCACCGCCCGCTGGAGACTTAGCACCGGCTCACTGGCCAGAACCGGCTCCACCAGGGGTTACCAGGAGCTTACTGGCGGCATGAGCCCATACGGGAAACGGTGCACCACTGCCCAACAGCGACCCTCCTACCGTCCTGCCCTACAGCTGACACCGTGATGTTTTCTGAACCGTGGTCTCACTGCCACAAAAAACATTCATATTAACTCTGATTTTATATTGAGAACATGTTGATGATTTTCTGATGTTCTATTTGTTTGCATTAGAATATCTGCCGCAGAGAAGGAGGAAACGCTGATGGACCATGTCAGGTGTGAACGCAGTGAGCTTCACTTACTTCTCTATCCCTTATTAGATCCAACACAGAGGGAAGGTACAGGTGTGTGTGTGTGTGTGTGTGCGTGTGTGTGTGTGTGTGTGTGTGTGTGTCCACGCGCCACACCTGAGCAGTGTTAGCACATTTGACTGCCACCTGGTGCAGCACAAGGCACTGATCTAGTACGCTGCTCCGGGACTAGACTATAGCCAGGAGCTGAAAATACAAGAGCATAATCAAGTCTTAATTACCATTCACCACCCTCTCTCTGTCTGTGTCTACCCCTTCTCCCTCTCTCTCTGTCTCTGAGTTCTAACTGTTTTATACCTGGGTTCTTTAAGCTGGCTGTGCATGGGCTATTTAATCTCTCTCTCCCTTTCTCTGTTTGAGTTCTAACCACTTAACTGTTTTTAACCTGGGTTCTTTAAACTGGCCTATTTATTTAATCTCTCTCACTCACTCACTCACTCACTCACTCACTCACTCACACACACACACACACACACACACACACACACACACACACACACACACACACACACAGAAGCTTATTTCATTCTTTAATGTGTCTGTGGACAGCTTGGGGCATTGAGCGTGTCAGACCTGGTGTTTAACAGCCTGCCTTTGCTCACAGGCCATAGCAAATCAGTTATTGATACTCATGCTGCAATGGAAATCAAGCCTCCGTGTTTTATTTAGCTACAATTCCACCATGTTCACTGACTTATGGTAAAAGCAATCAAATCATGTGAAGTGGATAATAAGCATTTCTATTTCAAAGCCAAGAGACATAGTATTTCACATCTCAACTCCATGAGCTTCAAAAGAGATGCTTACTTTGTAGAAAAATAGAAATTACACAAAAAAATAAGTGTGTTGCTATAGTAATTCAGCTTACTTGCCACAGTGTGTGTACCTGTTGCCCATCACCAAGTGTAGCCAGCTCTGGAAAGTAAACAACATACACAGCAAATTTGTGATGAGAATTTTAACACCCACAGTGTTAAACTAATACTTTTCAAAATGTCAATAAATACTATGGGTAAATTCTTTAAACTTTCTCAGTGTTAGGGAATTAACACCTGTGGGTGTTACGTAACCCATTTTGGGGTGTTGTTTTAACACTGTATTTGCATATTTATATCCCAGGGTGCCTTTCGAGTGAATTTTAGCAGTACCCGTACCAACCATGACTGTGTACGCTAGTGACAGAGACATGATTTTTGCTTTTATTGGCTTTCAGTCCTGTAGCCTTCACCAAGTGATTATTTTATTGTTTATGGCGATATATTCCTTCTTTTTTTTTACTATACCATACTTCAACAACATAGGTTTACCCTAACAGAGTGGCCTGAAACTATTGGTTTTCATGCCACATCAGGGAGTCATATTTTGCTGGTTTACAAAGAGTCATATTATTCCTATTGGAATCCAGACCGAGCAACATGTACTTTAAGAATAGTACAGGGATTGAATTTAATAAGTAACTGAACAGGGAACAAAACAAGAAACACGAGTAGTGTACAGACATGAAACACAGGAACAGAAACAATAACACCTGGGGAAAGAACCATAGGGAGTGACAGATACAGTTGAAGTCGGAAGTTTCAATTCAGTTTTTCCACAATTCCTGACATTTAATCCTAGTAAAAATTCCCTGTTTTAATTCAGTTAGGATCACCACTTTATTTTAAGAATGTGAAATGTCTGAATAATAGTAGAAAGAAAGATCTATTTCAGCTTTTCTTTCTTTCATCACATTCCCAGCGGGTCAGAAGTTCACATACACTCAATTAGTATCTGGTAGCATTGGCTTTAAATTGTTTAACTTGGGTCAAACGTTTCAGGTAGCCTTCCACAAGCTTCCCACAATAAGTTGGGTGAATTTTGGACCATTCCTCCTGACAGAGCTGGTGTATCTGAGTCAGGTTTGTGGGCCTCCTTGCTCGCACACGCTTTTTCAGTTCTGCCCACACATTTTCTATAGGATTGAGGTCAGGAATTTGTGATGGCCACTCCAATACCTTGACTTTGTTGTCCTTAAGCCATTTTGCCACAAATTTTTCACCAGTCCCTCCTGCAGCAAAGCACCCCCACAACATGATGCTGCCACCCCCTTGCTTCACGGTTGGGATGATGTTCTTCGGGTTTGCAAGCCTCCCCCTTTTTCCTCCAAACATAACGATGGTCATTATGGCCAAACATTTCTATTGTGTTTCATCAGACCAGAGGATATTTCTCCAAAAAGTATTATCTTTGTCCCCATGTGCAGTTGCAAACCGTAGTCTGGCTTTTTTATGGCGGTTTTGGAGCAGCGGCTTCTTCCTTGCTAAGCTGCTTTTCAGGTTATGTAGATATAGGACTCGTTTTACTGTGGATATAGATACTTTTGTAGCTGTTTCCTCCAGCATCTTCACAAGGTCCTTTTCTGTTGTTCTGGGATTGATTTGCACTTTTCGAACCAAAGTACGTTCATCTCGAGGAGACAGAACGCGTCTCCTTCCTGAGCGGTTTGATGTCTGCGTGGTCCCATGGTGTGTATTCTTGCGTAATATTGTTTGTACTGATGAATGTGGTACCTTCAGGTGTTTGGAAATTGCATCCAAGGATGAACCAGACTTGTGGAGGTCTACAATTTATTTTGATTTCCCATGATGTCAAGCAAAGAGGCACTGAGTTTTGAAGGTAGGCCTTGAAATACATCCACAGGTACACCTCCAGTTGACTCAAATTATGTCAATTAGCCGATCAGAAGCTTCGAAAGCCATGACATAATTTTCGGGGGGTTTGCAAGCTGTTTAAAGGCACAGTCAACTTAGTGTATGTACACCTCTGACCCACTGGAATTGTGATACAGTGAGTTATAAGTGAAATAATCTGTTTTTAAACAATTGTTGGAAAAATTACTTGTGTCATGCACAAAGTAGATGTCCTAACCAGCTTGCAAAAACTATAGTTTGTTAACAAGAAATGTGTGGAGTGGTTGAAAAACAAGTTTTAATGACTCCAACCTAAGTGTATGTAACTTCCGACTTCAACTGTGTAGGTGAGCTAATCAGTAAGGTGATGGAGTCCAGGTGAGTCTCGCAACGATGGTGGCAGGTATGCGTAATAATGAATCAACTCACTCTGTCTTTTCTGCGCTGATTAACGTTCTATGTCTCCAGGTAGGGGGTTAAGTGTATGTGTGGGTGGGTGGAAGGAGGTGTGAGAGGGCATGAGCCCTGTAAGAGAGCAAAATTGTGCTCAAGCCCGACCACTTACTGCATCCCACTATATTGATGTTAAATCGTTTACCCATGAATTCAATATGCTGGATTTAGCATGGTCTGGATCTTGGTTTTCTTCAGCAGATCTTGGTTTCTGTCCAGGTATGAAAATCAGCAGACCCAATCACTAAAGTAGAGGCATAGGGCAGTGATGGGGTCAGGCAGCTATGGTAGTGTTGGGGTCAGGGAGCTATGGTAGTGATGGGGTCAGGCAGCTATGGTAGTGTTGGGGTCAGGCAGCTATAGTGGTGGGGTTAGGCAGCTATGGTAGTGGTGGGGTCAGGCAGCTATGGTAGTGTTGGGGTCAGGCAGCTATGGTAGTGTTGGGGTCAGGCAGCTATGGTAGTATTGGGGTCAGGGAGCTATGGTAGTGATGGGGTCAGGCAGCTATGGTAGTGTTGGGGTCAGGCAGCTATAGTGGTGGGGTTAGGCAGCTATGGTAGTGTTGGGGTCAGGCAGCTATAGTGGTGGGGTCAGGCAGCTATGGTAGTGATGGGGTCAGGCAGCTATGGTAGTGTTGGGGTCAGGCAGCTATGGTAGTGGGGTTAGGCAGCTATGGTAGTGGTGGGGTCAGGCAGCTATGGTAGTGTTGGGGTCAGGCAGCTATGGTAGTGTTAGGGTCAGGGAGCTATTGTAGTGATGGGGTCAGGCAGCTATGGTAGTGTTGGGGTCAGGCAGCTATAGTGGTGGGGTTAGGCAGCTATGCTAGTGTTGGGGTCAGGGAGCAATGGTAGTGTTGGGGTCAGGCAGCTATGGTAGTGTTGGGGTCAGGGAGCTATGGTAGTGTTGGGGTCAGGCAGCTATGGTAATGTTGGGGTCAGGCAGCTATGGTAGTGATGGGGTCAGGCAGCTATCGTAGTGTTGGGGTCAGGCAGCTATAGTGGTGGGGTTAGGCAGCTATGGTAGTGATGGCGTCAGGCTCTATAGTGGTGGGGTTAGGCAGCTATGGTAGTGTTGGGGTCAGGCAGCTATAGTGGTGGGGTCAGGCAGCTATGGTAGTGATGGGGTCAGGCAGCTATGGTAGTGTTGGGGCCAGGCAGCTATGGTGGTGGGGTTAGGCAGCTATGATAGTGGTGGGGTCAGGCAGCTATGGTATTGTTGGGTTCAGGGAGCTATGGTAGTGTTGGGGTCAGGCAGCTATGGTAGTGTTGGGGTCAGGCAGCTATGGTAGTTTTGGGGTCAGGCAGCTATGGTAGTGGTGGGGTCATGCAATTATGGTAGTGGTGGAGTCTGGCAGCTATGGTAGTGATGGGGTCAGGCAGCTATGGTAGTGTTGGGGTCAGGCAGCTATAGCGGTGGGGTTAGGCAGCTATGGTAGTGATGGGGTCAGGCAGCTATGGTAGTGTTGGGGTCAGGCAGCTATGGTAGTGATGGGGTCAGGCAGCTATGGTAGTGTTAGGGTCAGGGAGCTATGGTAGTGGTGGGGTCAGGCAGCTATGGTAGTGTTGGGGTCAGGCAGCTATGGTAGTGATGGGGTCAGGCAGCTATGGTAGTGATGGGGTCAGGCAGTTATGGTAGTGATGGAGTCAGGCAGCTATGGTGGTGGTGGAGTCAGGCAGCTATGGTAGTGTTGGGGTCAGGCAGCTATGGTAGTGGTGGAGTCAGGCAGCTATGGTAGTGTTGGGGTCAGGCAGCTATGGTAGTGTTGGGGTCAGGCAGCTATGGTAGTGGTGGGGTCAGGCAGCTATGGTGGTGGTGGTGGGGTCAGGCAGCTATGGTAGTGGTGGGGTCAGGCAGCTATGCTAGTGGTGGGGTTAGGCAGCTATGGTAGTGGTGGGGTCAGGCAGCTATGGTAGTGGTGGAGTCAGGCAGCTATGGTAGTGTTGGGGTTAGGCAGCTATGGTAGTGGTGGGGTCAGGCAGCTATGGTAGTGGTGGAGTCAGGCAGCTATGGTAGTGTTGGGGTTAGGCAGCTATGGTAGTGGTGGGGTTTGGCAGCTATGGTAGTGGTGGGGTCAGGCAGCTATGGTAGTGGTGGGATCAGGCAGCTATGGTAGTGATGGGGTCAGGCAGCTATGGTAGTGGTGGGGTCAGGCAGCTATGGTGGTGGGGTCATGCAGTTATGGTAGTGGTGGGGTCAGGCAGCTATGGTGGTGGTGGGGTCAGGCAGCTATGGTAGTGGTGGGGTCAGGCAGCTATGGTAGTGGTGCGGTCAGGCAGTTATGGTGGTGGTGGGGTTAGGCAGCTATGGTAGTGGTGGGGTCAGGCAGCCATGGTAGTGGTGGGGTCAGGCAGCTATGGTGGTGGGGTCATGCAGTTATGGTAGTGGTGGGGTCAGGCAGCTATGGTGGTGGTGGGGTCAGGCAGCTATGGTAGTGGTGGGGTCAGGCAGCTATGGTAGTGGTGGGGTCAGGCAGTTATGGTGGTGGTGGGGTTAGGCAGCTATGGTAGTGGTGGGGTCAGGCAGCTATGGTGGTGGTGGGGTCAGGCAGCTATGGTGGTGGTGGAGTCAGGCAGCTATGGTGGTGGTGGAGTCAGGCAGCTATGGTAGTGGTGGGGTCAGGCAGCTATGCTAGTGGTGGGGTCAGGCAGCTATGGTAGTGGTGGGGTCAGGCAGCTATGGTGGTGGTGGGGTTAGGCAGCTATGGTAGTGGTGGGGTTAGGCAGCTATGGTAGTGGTGGGTTCAGGCAGCTATGGTAGTGGTGGGGTCAGGCAGCTATGGTAGTCGTGGGGTCAGGCAGCTATGGTGAAGGCAGTGACATACGCAAACACACACGTACACACACACTCCCATTTTCATGTGTGCACTGGGACACACACAGAGCGTACTGGCATACTGGCATGAGTGTCACATTCAGTGATAGTGGTGGGGTCAGGCAGCTATGGTGGTGGGGTCATGCAGTTATGGGTGTCATGGGGGTCAGGCAGCTATGGTGAAGGCAGTGACATACGCAAACACACACGTACACACACACTCCCATTTTCATGTGTGCACTGGGACACACACAGAGCGTACTGGCATACTGGCATGAGTGTCACATTCAGTGATTGTGTGTGTGTGTGTGTGTGTGTGTGTGTGTGTGTGTGTGTGTGTGTGTGTGTGTGTGTGTGTGTGTGTGTGTGTGTGTGTGTGTGTGTGTGTGTGTGTGTGTGTGTGTGTGTGTGTGTGTCAGTGTGGCTGAGGCTTTGGTCCATTAGCGCTGACTCTCTCTGACCCTCCCTCATGACCTCTCACCACTCTCTTTGACCTCTGATCCCTCTTTATGACATCTCTTGAACTCTGACCTCTCTTTACACCCCTGAGGCTAACAAGCATCAGGCTGACTCACACATAGCATAGAGATATCCCTGACAGGACTACTGTAGTCTTTCCTCATAGAGAACACACATCCCTCCTGTGCTTTTTGAATTGTATAGCAAATAGTTAACTGTTTTGTTTTGTTCTGTTCTGTTATCTTCTCATCTGTTCTGTTCTCATCTGTTCTGTTCTCATCGATTCTGTTAATCTGTTTTGTTCTTTTCTCATCTGTTCTTTTCTCATCTGTTCTCATCTGTTTTCATCTGTTATCAGTTCTCATCTGTTCTGTTCTCTTCTCATCTGTTATCAGTTATCATCTGTTCTGTTCTCTTCTCATCTGTTATCAGTTCTCATCTGTTCTGTTCTCTTCTCATCTATTCTGTTCTCTTCTCATCTGTTCTGTTCTCTTGTCATCTGTTCTGTTCTCTTCTCATCTGTTCTCTTCTCATCTGTTCTCTTCTCTTCTCATCTGTTCTGTTCTCTTCTCATCTGTTCTCTTCTCATCTGTTCTGTTCTGTTCTCTTCTCATCTGTTCTGTTCTCTTCTCATCTGTTCTGTTCTCTTCTCATCTGTTCTCTTCTCATCTATTCTGTTCTCTTCTCATCTATTCTGTTCTCTTCTCATCTATTCTGTTCTCTTCTCATCTGTTCTCTTCTCATCTGTTCTGTTCTCTTCTCATCTGTTCTCTTCTCATCTGTTCTGTTCTGTTCTCTTCTCATCTGTTCTGTTCTCTTCTCATCTGTTCTGTTCTCTTCTCATCTGTTCTCTTCTCATCTATTCTGTTCTCTTCTCATCTATTCTGTTCTCTTCTCATCTATTCTGTTCTCTTCTCATCTGTTCTCTTCTCATCTATTCTGTTCTCTTCTCATCTATTCTGTTCTCTTCTCATCTATTCTGTTCTCTTCTCATCTGTTCTCTTCTCATCTATTCTGTTCTCTTCTCATCTGTTCTCTTCTCATCTGTTCTGTTCTCTTCTCATCTGTTCTCTTCTCATCTATTCTGTTCTCTTCTCATCTATTCTGTTCTCTTCTCATCTGTTCTGTTCTCTTCTCATCTGTTCTGTTTTCATCTGTTCTGTTCTCTTCTCATCTGTTCTCTTCTCATCTATTCTGTTCTCTTCTCATCTGTTCTGTTTTCATCTGTTCTGTTCTCTTCTCATCTGTTCTGTTCTCTTCTCATCTGTTCTGTTTTCATCTGTTCTGTTCTCTTCTCATCTATTCTGTTCTCATCTATTCTGTTCTGTACTCATCTGTTTTGTTTGCTCCTCTTTTCTCATCTTCTCTTTTCTCCTCTCCTCTCGCCTCCCCCTGCCTTCTTCTCCTAGTGGCATATGTGTGTAAAGTACAGTACTGCAGGACTCTTCATCTGTCATACTTCTAGTAAAACCTTGAGAGTGCAGTGTGTTGTTGGAGCTTGGCTGATACTGCCCCTACCGCACTTCAGAACAGATTAAAAGATGGATGACTTTGTCTGGAGAATATTAGGAAAACAGGATATTTCAATTTTACTCTGAGCAGAGACCCATGGCTGCAGAGCGTAACTCGACCTGTTAACTAAAGAGGAAATACATCTCATCCTGCCTTGTAGGGTGTTTTAAGGAGTTTAGGTCGTACTTTGCAAATGTACTGTAGGTGGTTCGGTGAACAACACAGACCTTGCCTGAGATTGGAAGCTCAAAAATAGACTTTAGCTCGCTGGCTAGCACGGTTTTGAGCCATGCAGACGACCCAGGTTCAATACCCAGTCGGGTATTGGTCAGTTATGCAAAATCAGTAAACCTAGCATTGCCATAACCACCCTTTGGATTTGGGCTTTAAAACAATGTCACCCCTCTGATAAGGGAGAAACACTGTAATCCTCTTTACAACGGCTTTGAACACATTTTCCATTATTTCAAAACCATCAAATACCCTGTATGGTGTGCATCCAACCTCGAATCAATGCTGCTCGAATTAAAGCCTGGAAATCTGATCTAGAGCCTTTTTAAACATCGATAAGCAGCCTCTAAAGCAGTGATAACGTAAAATGCCCTATGTCTCTCCCCTCTCTCTACCTCGCTCTCTCTGCTTCTCTCTCTTTCCCTGTCTCTCCCCCTCCCTCTTTCTCCAACCCCCTCTCCCTTCATGTGTCACAGTTAATCGCGTCCCCCTCTAGCTCCCCCTTCCTGTTTCAACACCTGCTATATTGTGTGATCTGATTAAGATGTAAACGTGTTCAGTGGATGTTTTTTTTTTTTTTGCTGTGTAGCTAGGGCCCCACTCCATCACTCCTTATTGCACTGGGCCTTGGTCGTCTTGGCTTTGTAGCAGGCAGCTCAGAGGGACCGGCCAGGGGAAGATTGAATGGCTCTGTGGCTTAGCACGCTATTTCCTCTAATGCGCGCTGGGCTCCAAGGCTATCAAGGAGATTAATACTGGTCCGGGTCTGTTTGGAACGCTGGCATTTATTCTCTCCCAAAGTTCCGCCCGCTGGGGGGTACTTCCTCATTCCACATCCTCATACAACTGCAGGATTATTTTTCCCATCAGCACCCTGGTTGTCTGTGTTGTCTCCTTCTCTCTGTCTGGTTATGTCTGGCTCTTTCTCTGTCTAATTTTCTCTCTGTCTATCTCTCACTCTCTGTCTCTCTCTCTCTTTCTCTGTCTCTTCCAATGTCCTGAGACCTAAAGTATTGTATTTGCTCCCCAAGTTAATGCCTAGGCTTTAGCTCAACATGCTAACCCAGTAGTGTCTCACACAGATAACTTGGGTTCAAACCAAGTGACTTTACCATCAGTAACTTTACAACTGAACTCCAGACAACACGCTGCTCTCTGCCTAGTCATGAAAGGTAAAAATCCAAACTTATATAAAAAAAAAAAACATTTGCCCACATCACTGGAAATACAATGAACATCTCCGCTGAATGGGTAAATAGCATTTGGCTCAGCAGAGCAGAGAGAGCTAGTGGAGTTTGGGTGTTTGATTCAGAGAGGTTGACAGGGTAAATAAAGCTGTATCCTCAGGTTATACAGACAGGTACATCCAGAGACATCTGGGACAGGACCAGGTGGAGCCTAAAGGGAAAATCAGCCCTGCTCCACTTAACATCTGTCATGGAGAAAGTCCCCGCTCTTGTTTCTTTAATATAACTGGGAACCTATTTCTTTCTGCAGTGCAAGCATCCTGCAAATTGTATTTACAAAATGAATTTGGGGAAAGTTCAAGGTACACACATTTTTTTCTTCCACTTTCAATTTGCTGCCATATTTTTCTTCCATGCTGACGCCATGCACAGAAGCACGCGTAGTGAGTCTGTTTCTGGCCCACTTGGAGAGGCATTAAATTCAGCGCCATTTTCTCATCAATCAAGTGTTTGGGTGCTGCCAAGGCCTCACATGTAGCAGGGTGTCACAGTAAACTTCACCGCTCCTAATGATTCCACCCTCTAGGGTCACTTTTCTCTGGAAAGTCTAAAAAGCTCAATTTCAAAACGTGGTATACTTGGGTGCAAATGTTTGTGGTTTTTCACTGCAAAAAATACAATACATTTAACTTGGTCAAATGAGAACTTTGTTCTAGCACCTTTTAGCAAGACGGTTATATTGGTTTACAATTTTTTTTATAGACTGTGAGTGTGAATATATTAGGCAAGTAGATATATTGAAGATGCATTCAAACAGCAGTGTTTCCCCTAGGATTTATTTTAGCAGCGCGGTTGGTTGTCTGCCAGAGGCATGCATCTCTGAATAGGGTTTGCTACACTTCTTGAATTACAAGCTAGCTAGCTCGTTACCTTGGATGTTTCTTGGACAATCTGATGTTGTAACGTATAACTCTGATCTTAAAAGCGCATCCCCGGTAAAATTTTTTAAATAAAATAGCGCGTGGCGATGCACCACTGCTAAACTAATATAGGGGAAAAATGAACAGACTGTAGTTAGATTTCATTCGTTGGTCTAACTTGAGGTGTCCCAAAAAAAATATGTAAAAATAATTGCACACCTTCCCGCCTGTTTATGACCACAAATAAACTTAAATGTCGACTTTGCCATTCTTTTGTGGCACAGTCGGTGCCACGCAGGGGCTCAATTGTCACGCAGGTAGCTGAGTCGGTAGAGCATTGCGTTTGCAACGCCAGGATAGTGGGTGCGATTCCCATGTAGGACCACTGTGAAAATGTATGCTCTCACTACTATAAGTTGCTCTGGAAAAGACTGTCTAAATGACTGAAATATAAATGTCTATACGGGCCAGAAGGATGAGGGTTTTCTGATGATGTTAATCTCACAAACAGAAAATAAGCCTACATGCCTCCCTACCGTGTAGGCCTACCCAGTATTGAAGGCTTGGCTTGACAATAACATGACACTTTTTGTTGTTTTGTAATACAGTTGAAGTCGGAAGTTTACATACACATTCGCCAAATACATTTAAACTCAGTTTTTCACAATTCCTGACATTTAATCCTTGTAAAAATCCCCTGTCTTAGGTCAGTTAGCATCACTTTATTTTAAGAATGTGAAATGTCAGAATAATAGTTGAGAAAATTATATATTTCAGCTTTTATTTCTTTCATCACATTCCCAGTGGGTCACAAGTTTAAATACACTCAATTAGTATTTGGTAGCATTGCCTTTAAATGGTTTAACTTGGGTCAAATGTTTGAGGTAGCCTTCCACAAGCTTCCCACAATAAGTAGGGTGAATTTTGGCCCATTCCTCCTGACAGAGTTGGTGTAACTGAGTCAGGTTTGTGGGCCTCCTCGCTCGCACACGCTTTTTCAGTTCTGCCCAAACATTTTCTATAGGATTGAGGTCAGGGCTTTGTGATGGCCACTCCAATACTTTGACTTTGTTGTCATTAATCCATTTTTCCACAACTTTGGAACTATGCTTGGGGTCATTGTCCATTTGGAATACCTATTTGCGACGAAGCTTTAACTTCCTGACTGATGTCTTGAGATGTTGCTTCAATATATCCACATAATTTTCCTGCATCATGATGCCATCTACAGTGGGGCAAAAAAGTATTTAGTCAGCCACCAATTGTGCAAGTTCTCCCACTTAAAAAGATGAGAGAGGCTTGTCATTTTCATCATAGGTACACTTCAACTAAATCACATTGTAGGATCCACAGGTACACCTCCAATTGACTCAAATGATGTAAATTAGCCTATCAGAAGCTTCTAAAGCCAAGACATCATTTTCTGGAATTTTCCAAGCTGTTTAAAGGCACAGTCAATTTAGTGTATGTAAACTTCTGACCCACTGGAATTGTGATACAGTGAATTATAAGTGAAATCATCTGTAAACAATTGTTGGAAAAATGACTTGTGTCATGCACAAAGTAGATGTCCTTATCTACTTGCCAAAACTATAGTTTGTTAGTGGAGTGGTTGAAAAACATGTTTTAATGAGTCCAACCTAAGTGTATGTAAACTTACAACATCAACTGTAGATATTTCTCTTTCCATTCATCAAATGGCCCACTGCACAGTTTGGATACTGGAATTATATTTTTGATGACCGTGCGCGAATAGCCTACAAGAGACTTGAAGTAACCTAATCAGATTAAAACATTGTGACTGGTTGTGTTTTTGCCACAGACAAAAGGTCATCTGTTTTAAAAGTTAAATTAGAAATATTACGGTTATTTTGAAGCGCTAGGTTCTAGGTATGCAAGGAACAGCCGCTCGGATCGTGGAGGAGGCAGGGCGTGTTAAGTTTTCCTGAATAACTGGGCCTGCTAAGAGCATATGTGGCCACAATATTATAGGACGACTTGGGAGAATGAAGATCTGCAGCAGACAGCGCATCTCAGTATGAGAAGTACAGCCAGGATGGCCTGCTACTGTGCCTTTCTAGACCTTATAAACTGTTGAGAGTAGACCCACAACTGATCCAAATGGAATGAAATGTTCAAATCACAGGGCTTTTGCACCGTTATTCAAATGACATTTTCACTGCATTTTATAGCCTCTTGTAGCACGGAAAACAATAATGCAGTTATTCATTGCATTGTGGTGTTGTACGCTAGTCTGGGTGGGACACTTGTATTGTCCTTATAAAAGATCAATGGAGTAGATTTTTGAGCTCCATGTCTTCACTGTTCTTTCATGCGCAATGATGCACCTGGCCTCTTCGCTTATATTGAAAATTATGGATAGAGGGCAGGATCCAAAGTTAGACGGGTAGACTATTGACTTGTGGTGTAGTTAGCACGGAAAAGCATAGTGCAACTTGATATAGGGGAGGCGCACACAAGCAGATGAGGAAATTTGGCTTGGATGGAATAAATTACATAGTAAAAAAATACAACGGGTGAATGTAAACCAGGGAAAAAACATACAACCCTCCCCTGAGCAAAAAAATCTATAAATAGATAACCCTTACCCAATTGGAGAGTGATTCTACTCCCCCTGGTCTCCTCCCATGTTCTGGTCCATAGTTCTCATTATTGCCTCCCCCTTGGGTGAGGCTCTCCTCTCCCTGGCAGTGTAGGGATCCCAGCTCTAAGTAGCCTCTGGAGATTCCCATTTTCAGGACTCCCTAATCCTCCTGCTTGAGATTATTCTGGGGCGAGAGAGCGAGAGAGAGAGAGAGAGAGAGAGAGAGAGAGAGATGTATATATACACTGGGGAGAACTTTGATACACTGCCGATTTTGCAGGTTTTCCTACTTACAAAACCAAAATCCAGAAAATCACATTTATTGATTTTTAAGTTATTAATTTGCATTTTATTGCATGACATAAGTATTTGATCACCTACCAACCAGTAAGAATTGCGGCTCTCACAGACCTGTTAGTTTTTCTTTAAGAAGCCCTCCTGTTCTCCACTCATTACCTGTATTAACTGCACCTGTTTGAACTCGTTACCTGTATAAAAGACACCTGTCCACACACTCAATCAAACAGATTCCAACCTCTCCACAATGGCCAAGACCAGGAAGCTGTGTAAGGACATCAGGGATAAAATTGTAGACCTGCACAAGGCTGGGATGGGCTACAGGACAATAGGCAAGCAGCTTGGTGAGAAGGCAACAACGGTTGGCGCAATTATTAGAAAATGGAAGAAGTTCAAGATGACGGTCAATCACCCTCGGTCTGGGGCTCCATGCAAGATCTCACCTCGTGGGACATCAATGATCATGAGGAAGGTGAGGGATCAGCCCAGAACTACACAGCAGGACCTGGTCAATGAATGACCTGAAGAGAGCTGGGACCACAGTCTCAAAGAAAACCATTAGTAACACACTACGCCGTCATGGATTAAAATCCTGCAGTGCACGCAAGGTCCCCTTGCTCAAGCCAGCGCATGTCCAGGCCCGTCTGAAGTTTGCCAATGACCATCTGGATGATCCAGAGGAGGAATGGGAGAAGGTCATGTGGTCTGATGAGACAAAAATATAGCTTTTTGGTCTAAACTCCACTCGCCGTGTTTGGAGGAAGAAGAAGGATGAGTACAACCCCAAGATCACCATCCCAACCGTGAAGCATGGAGTTGGAAACATCATTCTTTGGGAATGCTTTTCTGCAAAGGGGACAGGGCGACTGCACCATATTGAGAGGAGGATGGATGGGGCCATGTATCGCAAGATCTTGGCCAACAACCTCCCTCCCTCAGTAAGAGCATTAAAGATGGGTCGTTGTTGGGTCTTCCAGCATGACAACGACCCGAAACACACAGCCAGGGCAACTAAGGAGTGGCTCCGTAAGACGCATCTCAAGGTCCTGGAGTGGCTTAGCCAGTCTCCAGGCCTGTACCCAATAAAAAATATTTGAAGGGAGCTGAAAGTCCTTATTGCCCACCGACAGCCCCGGAACCTTAAGGATCTGGAGAAGGTCTGTATGGAGGAGTGGGCCAAAATCCCTGCTGCAGTGTGTGCAAACCTGGTCAAGAACTACAGGAAACGTATGATCTCTGTAATTGCAAACAAAGGTTTCTGTTTGTAAGTTCTGCTTTTCTGATGTATCAGATACTTATGTCATGAAATAAAATGCAAATGAATTACTTAAAAATCATACAATGTGATTTTCTGGATTTTTGATTCCGGATTTTTTTTAGATTCCGTCTCTCACAGTTGAAGTGTACCTATGATAGAAATTACAGACCTCTACATGCTTTGTAAGAAGGGAAACCTGCAAAATCGGAGGTGTATCAAATACTTGTTCTCCCCACTGTGTATACCCTGTATTTTATAGTAAGAATATAATGGAATATAACAGAATAACATTTTAATATAATATTTTTTCCCACACAACTTGCTGTCACCGCATTATTAGCAAGCAGGTGTAGGGTCTTACATTGAGAGTATCTTCATCATTATACCAATAGAAAAAAATAGCAATCCATAAGGTATGTTTATAATACCCAGGGACCAGTTACAGCAGTTGGTCGCAACTCTAAAACGTTCTGATCAGTGCTAATAATTGAGTCAACTAGACAAGATGTAACATTAGCATTTCCCCAGTCTAATTGTAACCTATAGCCAATATCCAAACGGACTGGATGACTTTGGAAGTTTCTGTAAACAACAATTTGATACATGTCTTCAATTGCAACTTTTTTTCCAATATTTTCACCTCAGTGATATTCATTCCCACAGTAATTAGAAAAAAATGTGGATTCTTCGGTTTGTCCCCATTGTGGAACCCTTTTTGGTGCTAGTTAGAACCCCCTGTAAATGGTTCTCACGAGGACCCTTTTATCTTTTAAGAGTTCTTACCAGAACCGTTTATGGTTCTACTTAGCACTTTTTTTTCTAAGTGTACCCAGTGTTATTTTTTTCTATTATCTGCCATCAATGTTCTTCTTTTCTCGTCTTTTTATCACAGTTACAGGGTTGGTTTGAATTGAGAGACTGCCGATGGGTTTTCCGAGTCACATCTATAGAGGGAGTGGAGGAAATGGCAGGGTATTGTGTGAATAGGGAGCAGGGGTTTAGCATGTAAGTCGTGTCTGCCTGTTAGACTCTACACACTTAGAAAAGAGGGTTCCTCAAAGGTTCTTTGGTAAGGGGGATATTTCTATGTGGAACTATAATGACTCAAATAACAATTTTAGCCCTTCCATGGTTCTTTGCAGTTCAGAAAAGGGCTCTTTCGGCAGCGACTAGGGTTGCACATTTTGGGAAATATCCAGAGGTGGAAACTCTCTGTGGGAATATATGGGAATTAATGGGAATATATAGGAATTAACGGAAATATATGCAAATTAATATTAATACCATTTAAATGTAGATGTTTTTTGCATTGGATATATTTACGATATCATGTGGAGACAGAAGCATAAACCTTTTACCTTAACATAAGTAGACAGCATTGCAAATGATTTAATCCTTCCAATAGAAATAAAAAAACTATTTAGTTATGAATTTAACTTTAATTAAATTAGTTGACTCATTACATGGGATGATTTCACTGAACAACAAAATAAAATGATTGTCTAGAAACTAAAGCTTTGGTTGTCTTCCTCTAAGGCATCCATGTCTACTCCCTGGACCCCTCAATGTCCACCTCTTGAACATCAGACTCTGAGGCCTCATATTCACTGTCACTTTCCAACCTTGTTGAGAATGGCTCGTTGTCAGGCTCACAAAGCCTCAAATTTGCCCGGATGGCCACCAATTTTTCAACCCTTGTATTGGTCAGCCTGTTATGTGCTTTGGTGTGTGTGTTCCCAAACAAGGACCAGTTGTGCTCTAAGGCAGCCATGTTGGTGGGATTTGGAGGATGATGGAGGCAGCAGGGAAAACAGCCTTAGATCCACAAAGTCCCTTCCACCAGGTGGCTGATGAGATATGTTGGCACGACTGCCATATTGCATCTCCATCCCAAAGCCCTTGCTTGGAAGTGTACTTACCCAAACTGCCAAGAACCTTGACCTCATCAAGGCCAAGGTGGCGTGACACGGTAGTGATGACACCATAGGCCTTGTTGATCTCTGCACCAGACAGGATGCCCTTGCCAGCATACTTGGGATCCAACATGTACGCTGCGGCACGTATGGGCATCAGGCATAAGTCTTCACACTTGTTGATGGGCAGGGAAGTACGGATTTCTTCTCTTACATCTGCAAGCAGTCTGAACATCAGACAGGGTGGCATTGCATTGTCTCTCTCAATCCGTGCAATGGCTACTGCTATAGGTTCCAGGAGTTTCAGGCTGCTTACCACTTTCTCCCAAAATACATCATCCAGGAGGATCCTATTGATGGGGCTGTCCACATCGGCAGACTGTAATATGGCCATTTCTTGGAGAGACTCCTTCCCCTCCAGGAGACAGTCAAACATGATGACAACACCACCCCAATGGGTGTTGCTGGGCAGCATCAATGTGTTGCTCTTATTCTTCTCACTTTGCTTGGTGAGGTATGCTGCTATAACTTGATGACCCTTCACATACCTAACAATTTCCTTGGCTCTCTTGTAGAGGGTATCCATTGTTTTCAGTGCCATGATGTCCCCGAGGAGCAGATTCAATGCATGAGCAGCACAGCCAATGGGTGCGATGTGAGGTTAGGACTCCTCCACTTTAGACCAAGCAGCCTTCATGTTTGCAGCATTGTCTGTCACCAGTGCAAATACCTTCTGTAGTCTAAGGTCATTGATGACTGCCTTCAGCTCATCTCCAATGTAGAGACCGGTGTGTCTGTTGTCCCTTGTGTCTGTGCTCTTGTAGAATACTAGTTGAGGGGTGGAGATGATGTGGTTAATTATTTATTGCCCACGAACATTCAACCACCCATCAGAGATGATTGCAGTACAGTTTGTTTTCTCTATGATTTGCTTGACCTTCACTTTAACTCTGTTGAAATCTGCATCCAGCAAATTAGTAGATAAAGCATGTCTGGTTGGAGGGGTGTATGCTGGGTGAAGAACATTCAGAAATCTCTTCCAATACACATTGCCTGTGAGCATCAGAGTTGAAACAGTTGCATACACAGCTCAAGCAAGACATTCATCAGCATTTATCTGACTACGTTCCTCCATTGAGACAAAAAAAAACTTCTGATTCAAGAAGGACCATGAGCTGTTACTTTCGATACGGTGTTTGATTCATCATTTTCACCTCGAATAGACGTAGAGGGACTTTGGTCAGAGGTTGCTTGTTGTGAGCGCTGAGCAAACTTTATGCACTTGGCCAGATGATTCTGCATCTTTGTTGCATTCTTCACATATGATTAGGCACAGTATGTACACAGCTTTTTATTCTACATTAGCTGCAGTGAAATGTCTCCACACAGATAGTGCCTGTGGCATTTTCCTGTAAAGATTCGAAAAAAATATATATATCTACAATTCCATGTACAGATAAATAATTAAGCAGTTAGATTAAACAACTCCTTTTTAAGATACATGTTTTAAAATGAAACACGTATGCAAACAGGTGAAATAACATTCCTCAGTTAAGAGCTCAAGCAAGGAAAAACCCACATGGTAGCAAAAACTACATTAGAAATTATTTAAACACGCTTTGCTGTAGGCTACTATTTACTAGTTAACAAGAAATACTGTATGTCATATAAAATATATTCACCCCACCCAGTATTGTAATCGAAACTTACCAGAAAGCATGTAGTCCTTGGCTTAGACAGTGTAGTAGTGTGGGCTCAATAGCATCTCATTAGTGTGCAAGACCTTGAGAATCAGCTGTACATGTGATGGAAGAGTGCACTGCACATGGGATGGAAGAAAGCACTGTGCATCCAGAGGGTTACAATTCCATTGAATGTGGGGTCGTTTAACCAAAATATGCCACAAGACCTAGAATTGCCTTATGTGTATCCCACAAAAAAGGTTCACTTGATGAATTTAAGCAAAATTCCCCAAATTCCTGGGCTTAACTTCCCATGGAAAATTTCAGGAAAGTTAAAAGTTTCTTGACCCTTTGCAACCCTAGTGGCGACCCATTAAAATATTGTTGGGCGTGGTTTGTGCACAGCTCTTTTTGTGCAACAGTGAGTGAGTGTCATTCCAGTGTATATAATATGTTGTGTTATATCATTACATGTTAAATATGACTATAGCCAGTAACAGTGTCTTGTGAAAGACTCACATAAGGCCTTGTTTCAATATAGAACAGTTGACTAAATCAGTGGTTCTTAATTCTCCACAGGGACTCCCAATAGCTATAGCACACCTGATTAAACTTGTCAATTAACACAATAATAACAGTCTTCCCGCCGAAACGCTTAACAGTTTCTAAAGTGAATACTGGAACAATATTTCTAACATAAGAACGTGGGGAATGGTCAGAGATTATCTATAGAAAACGAATATCATATTGGTTTTTATTTTGCGATGTCATTACAGGGGTTATAGGGGAAATACTGGAACTTGAAAAGTATTTACACTACAGGTATGAAGTTTCCATCCTTAATGTTGTATATGAAATATGCAAAATTATTAAAGTATTTTTGTTACGATGGGAATGTTATTTAGTAGGTATAAGATAATCTATCTCCTATAAACTGTGCATAGTAAGTAGCCATGCCAAGGTCAGAGAGCGTGTCAGACTGACAGAACCGCCCCCTTCGGCCAGAGTGCATAAAAGGCTTAGTAACTAAATTAACATTAGACCAGAAAAGCGTGGAGCGTAGCTACATATTTGAAATGGTTGGAACTTTGAACCTCAACATGAGGTGGAACAAATAAACTCATCTTCCTCAAACTCATCTTCCTGGAACAAATAAACTCATCTAGACCAGAAAGATGGCGAGCTGCAGCTCATGTCCAAATTGGTCTAAATCCTGAATACCAACACAGGGGGGAAAACAATCTCCCCTCTCAGACAATCACTGGTACAGCTGATTAGCTGTCCTGAGTCAAATATCTAGAAAAGCGAACTCTTCAAACAATCCTACCACTCTTGTCAAATCATTGTACTACGCTACTCTCATCACTCCACTGGAACCATCGGCACGGCTGGCTAGCCTATCTTCAAATAAGCAGAGTGAACTCTAGTTCTATTCAGGACTACACAACAGACAAAGGCATTCACACGTAAATACATTCAGGATTTCTTATTCCAAATGGACGGCGGTCCGTGTGCAAAGTGTTTGATTACTGTGAGACTAGTTTTGAAAATGTATCTACGTTAAGTGTATTTTTCTCTCTCTCTCTCTCCCTCTCCATGTCATTGTGTAAAAAGCCACCATATTGTGTCAGTCCGCTAGGGACCTTTGTCTCATGTATTAAGTGTTTTATGTTTATTCTGTGTAATTATTTATAGTTATAGTTTTTGCAGATCTAAGAAGGTTACAACTGGTCATAATTATGATTTGATGTTTATGAATAATTATATGATTATTTATGATTTATGATGTGATTAATAAGATGACTGTTTATCGATGCAATAGATATATATACCTTCTAGAATTTAATTCGGGAGATGGTAACTCTTTAAACAACCTCTTCCGTGGTGCTCCAAATCCTAATGAGTTAATTGTTACATTATTAATTTAATCGGGTAACAATTAAAAATAGTTATTTAATTAGAGATGGCAGTCATCAGATTATTCAAAGTAAAGTCATGACAAAAGTTTTATAAAGAGCCATTAACCTGTTATGGCTACAATCCCGATATCGGGATCGATATGACAATACCAGTGAAAATAGAGGGCGCCAAATTCAAACCACAGAAATCTCATAATTACAATTCCTAAAACATTGTTTTATATAATTTTAAGGCTATTCTATACACTTTGTTAATCCCACCAAAGTGTCCGATTTCAAATAGGCTTTTCAGCGAAAGCACTACAAATGATTGTGTTAGATCTCCACCAAACCACAATAAGCATTTTCCAGCAAAATATAGCATTCACAAAAAGCATAAATAAAGATAAAAGTAATCACTAACCTTGAATTGTCTTCATCAGATGACACTCATAGGACTTCATGTTACACAATACATGCATGTTTTGTTTGATAAAGTTCATATTTATATAAAAACTTTGGTTAGCGCGTTTGGTAAACAATTCCAAAGTCACAAAGCGCGTCCACTATAACGTGACGAAATGTCCAAAAGTTCCGTAACAGTCAGTGGAAACATGTCAAACGATGTACTGAATCAATCTTTAGAATGTGGTTTACATATATCTTGAATAACGTTCCAACCGGAGAATTTGAATTACTTCAGATGAGCGATGGAACGCAAGTCCTTCCCCTGTGAACGCGCCTGGTGAAAGCATGGTCCACTCATGGCTATGGTGACTATTTCCTGTGTCAATCGACCCCCCTTCACATTAGAGTCATCAGACAAAGTTCTATTGACTGCTGACATCTAGTATAAGGCGTAGGAAGTGAAAACTCATCCATATCTTGCTGTAATTTCAATGAGACCTTGGTTGAAAATCTGCCACCTCCAGAAAAAAAAACAGGAATTGGAATTTCTCAGGTTTTTGCCTGCTATATGAGTACTGTTATACTCACAGACATAATTCAAACAGTTTTAGAAACTTCAGAGTGTTTTCTATCCAATAGTAATAATAATATGCAAATATTAGCAACTATGACTGAGGAGCAGGCCGTTTGATATGGGCACCTTTCATCCAAGCTACTCAATACTGCCCCTGCAGCCATAAAAAGTTAAAAGGGTTATATATACCACCAAATGTTGTAACCATAGTAGAACCCTTCTTGGGTACTATATAGAACCCTTTTTAATGGTTATTTGTAGAACCTTAAGAAAATGTTATTTATAGCATGATAAACGTTCCATTTAGAACCTTATGAGCATGGTTCTTCATAGAATCTTCTAAAAATGGTTCTATATAGCACCAGAAATGGATCTGCTATGGAAGCCCCAAAAAACATATTTGGCACTATATAGAAATATTTTTTAGGGTGTGCCAAGCCTCTATTGTCAGTAGCTCTGTTTCTTTCCACCTATTCTTCCCTGCGTGTTGTCACAGATCAGTCCACTGATTATCTACTGTCATTGTCCTGTCTGTGTATGCCAGCCCACTGCTAGATGAAGGAGCAGTGACCTCCCTCGAGAGACATATTTCTCTCTTTCTCTATCTCTCTATCCTCCTTTCTCCACCAGCTGTGAGGTCTGCTGGTAGTCAAGGTGAGGCATATAAGAATGGATTTCTTTCTTATTCATGGACCACACCAGAGAGGAACTGAACACGCATTATTATTTTCACGTTGCGGCAAAGGGTGGTAGAAGGTGAAACACAGGAAAATAACTGGGATGCTCATTTTCTCCTTAGGGTCTCTCTCTCTCTTTCTCTTTCTTTCTCTCTCTCTCTCATTCAGGTTTCAAACGTGCCAGAAGTGCTCAACTCTTAACAAGGCCTTAGTGAGATCCCCCAATCCTGATAAAGGTAGAACAACAAGGTAATAAAGGAGAGAGAGGGTGTGAGAGGGGTGGACTGGGGGATGAAGGAAAGTGGACAAAACACACAACAATGCCCAGGTCTAGGATGGAGGGATGACGAAGAGAGGGAGGGATAGTGTGAGTGTGTCCTTCACCTCTGTGTCTGGGAGTAGAGAGACAGAGAGTGCCGGCGGCAATCGCTAGTACCCGCTCGGCTTTGATCTTCTCCCCCTCTCCAAACTCGCTCCTCAGTGAGAATGATAATGAAGTTTGGGGAAAACAGTTTTTTTTTTCAGTAGCAGAGTGCTTTTCTTGTGTGTGCTCTAATCTAAAGTAGTGGAGACACACACACACACACACACACACACACACACACACACACACACACACACACACACACACACACACAGCAGTAGTGAAGAGTAAACAAGCCAATATTGAATGTTGTGACAACAAAATTATTATGTGTGATTCAAACTGTATCTGCGTCCGATTGCACCAGTTGGTCGTAAAAAAAGGTGGTCTTAAATGTTAAGTCGGGCGTAGCTACGTCAGACGTTGTGATTAGAATGTACACCTTTTGCACCAAACAAAAATGAGAAGTAGCAGCAGCTAAGTTCGGCGGAAGCAATGCGCATTCATGAGATTCAATTTTTCATAATGATTGTTGCTTGGCATCGCCCGTAACTAGGCTGTTTGCGAAGGTATGTCACTTCGGCCATCACTTCGCAAAGCCCACCACTATGCATGCACGTGTTCTTAACCACAACTGGATGGGTCAATCACTAATTACTGTGGGAATGAATAACTATTGATGCTTACTGAAACTCCCAAAGTCATCCAATCATTTTAAACACCATAAAGCAATAGCCGTATGCGGTCAACTATAATTTCAGCATCGTTACGATTGGAACAACGTGCAGCTTTGAGACATGCGTGGGGACTCGTCTTGATAAATGAATCAATCAATGTTTGATTTTTGTTTTCACAGAATCTCTGTTTGGATATTTGGTTATAATTAGGCTGGACATTTTTTTTTTTTGCCAAATTGAGGTGAGTGTTCATGTTGATAATCTTTAGTCTCGTTTGCTCATCTGACAGACAGTGTTACCAGAACATTTTGCGAGCATGTTATGTAGCCTACACAAGCCTAGGATAACAGGGGGATTATTTTACTCTTCGGTCACGTAGTAGCCTAGGCTGTATCCCGTCTATGATTTTGTTTCACTCAATCTCTGTCTGTTTATTCGGTTATTTGATCTCAGGCTGGGCAAATAAGTGGAGGTGATATTTGTTTGCTGATATCTGATCAGCCACATTTAGTATGCTATGATGGCCATTATTTTGCTGTTGACTCGCCCATAGGCAACTCGATAAGCCTGCAGAGGTTGTGAAATATGAACATGAGATTCACACCCTTTTGAAAATATAGATTGTTATTATTTTCTGTGCATAACATGAAGAAAGAGAGTCCCAATGTAATACCCTACTTCTGCTTCCTAATAGGCGTGGAATCTGCGGCCAGGCGTAGGGTCCCGGCCTAGAGCACATTTTACCCTGGACGTAGAGTTACAACCAACTGCTGTAACTGGTCCCTGGGTATTATAAACATACCTTTTTGCTTCTTTCTGCTTCCCAGAATCAAAGTCCAAATTCTATTTTTACTCAACTACCCAACCCACAAACACTGTCAGTGTAAGAGGCTGTGAGCAAGTATGAGCTTGCAAGTGTGCGCACCACAGTAAAAATGGAAATGTCAGGACGCGTTCTCGCACACCTTGCTTACTATTCAGCTCACAAGGGAGAGCAACATTATATACACACCGGAGATCGGCTTGTGTTGTGTGCGTGCTCCTGCACAAATGTGTGTGCGTTTGCGTGTGTCTGTGACCTTCTGTCTGTCTTACAGATGATATAACGCTCTTCTGCATCTCAGATTTAAAATGCCTGTATGACATTGATGTCATATTTAGAAACAAGGCAGAAGAATAAGTGTCCCCACCATATTTTATACACACCACTAGATAATGTCCTCCCTCTGAAATGTAAAAAAACAAAACATTCTCCCTCTCTTATCTGGGAAGTCGACTATTCATCTCACTCACAGGACCCCCAAACACGCCTTTTGAAATGTGAGAGCATTTTATATGCCGACAGTCCCTGATACACTGCTCAGTTGAAGTGTGTGTTGTAAAGTGTGTGTGCATGCATTATGTGCGTGCACCTCCTGCATATACGGTGTGTGTGTGTGTGTGTGTGTACTGTTTGCACACCTGGTAAATGGCTTTTTGGCTTATACTCCAGCCTAGCTGTAATGTAAGCCTACAGATCGTTCTACACAACCGTCCCAGCCAGTGTGATAGACTGCAGCAATACGAGCCACCTCTCTGCCTCTTCCTCTCAGCTCTCTCGCTCACACACACACACACACACACTCCTTTTAAAGCTGTTATCTTAGCCGAGGTTTAAGTGCATGCTCGATAATCAAGCAGAGCGTGAAAATATGTTTTTCTGTGCGTCGGTCAGTCGCGTGACTGGCATTCTGTAGATGACTCACACAGTTAGAGGGGGTGTGAGTTTATATTCCACTTAGGAGCTGGTGTTATGTTTATTCAGCTGTGTTGCATGTGTCATGTACACTAATGCATCCTAGTGAATCAGTATGAAACAGTGTTCATGGTGTGTAAGACATCAGAATGTACACAGTTATTAATAGTGAATGAAACCTTCTGTATGCCAAGTATATGCCTTTAATGTCTTTTAGCAAAAAATCTTTATCCACGTCTCAGCAGACAGAACCTCAGTCAGAGTAGCTGTGCATCTGTGGTCTAGTCAGTCCCTGGCCATATCTGTGGGGTGTAATGAAACCAATCTGAAAGGAGTCTTGCTTTACCAGAACCCGCTACTGTTAATTACTTCTTCATACCATCTCTCTCTCTCTCTCTCTCACTCACTCACTCACTCACTCACTCACTCACTCTCACTCGTTCTTTCGCTGTATCGCTTTCTCTCGCGCTCTTCCTCTCTCCTCACAGTGTAGACTCTCTGTATTACTGCATCGCTTTGGACAGGCAGACCAATTTAAACTAGATATGTTGTAACTGCACATCTGTTTGAATTACATCTCTTTCACCTGTTCTATGTGATCTGTAGCAGGGTGATCCCAGGATTGTGATGGATAGGTAGAACCAGGAGTAGAAGCAAAGATGGATGTATGGATGTGATTGGATGATGGATGGAGGGAGGAAGGTAGGGGTAGGAGGGAGGGAGGCAGAGAGGGAGGGAGGGAGGGATGGAGCGATGGATGGCAAAATAATGGCCTCCCTCTGTTTGGGACAGAGGGAGGCAGGAGAGATTGAGCAATGAAAGTAGGGGGGGAGGTAGGGAGAGCGAGAGAGGGGGGGGGATGAATAGATAGATATACAGTAGATGGTGTCTTGTCATTCCATTGGCTGGTATTAGCTCCTGGTGACATTTAGTCCCTAATTGCCTGTCAGGTGGCTGACACCCAGGATAGGTAGCAATCCTGCTGGGACTGGGACAGGGATAGAGTGGAGACCTCGCACTCACACACTCATGCATGCACAGACACGTTAACACACACACACACACACACTGGGTGACCTTTGGGATAATAAGAGGCCCGTGTCTAATCTAATGTGTGATTGAGGTGAGATCCAAGCAGTAACCAGGTCTAGGCATCTCTATCCCCCCTGGCTTAACACCTGGCCAAATCCTTCACCCCTACTACCCGCTTATAGGGCACAGGCTTGGTACTGGACCGCTATTAATTATAGCTGTGACTACACAGCACTTTTACATTGCATTACACAAAAACATGAATGGTTCTATGTAGTGCCTAATCCTTTTTTTGGTGCTATATAGAACCCTTTTTTGAAGGTTCTATAAAGAACCATGCTCACAAGGTTCTAAATGGAACCTTTATGGTGCTATAAAGAACCCTTTTCTAAGGTTCTACAAAGAACCATTTTAATGGAATGCGCATGTAAATTCTAAATAATTGTGGGACCCCTGACGACTTCCTCTCTGAAAACGTGTTATTGTTATACTAATAATACTGCTGTTACTACAACTACTACTACTAATAATAATAATAATAATAATACTGTTCTTATACTAGCCTGAAATGAATCAAACCGACTTTGGTAGTTGCTGCTCTGTTGTTGGTTGTGGCTTGAGGTCAGGCACAAATGCCTTTATCAAAGATTAAAATGTTCAGATTTCCAAAAAAACAAGGAAAGGGCGACGAGCTTGGACCACTGCAGCCCGAAGGGAGGCCTGGGAGCCCAAAAATCATACCAGGGTCTGCAGCACTCACTTCATTTCAGGTAAACTCACGAGTATACGATTCATTTAAAATCTACCTAGCTTGTAAGACAAAGGTCAATGTTATTAGCAAATACACCAAAGATATTACATTTAGCTGGCTTGATAGATAATTTAACTAGATAGACAAGCTAACTAACGTAAGCTAATCAGTAACGTTAGCTAGCAACCTTGGCAACGCTACTTGCGTCTTACATTGCTTGCTATACTAACTAACCAGAGTTTAGCATACGAAGCACTTTCTAACAACAAAAAAATCACCCACAAGAGGAAGATTCAAGTTGGAGATGCACAACTCTGTTTAATTATTCAAACGCTTATTCTCTGTCAGCATTACGGAACACCCTCTGCTGTCGTCTCTGTTTACATCATGTGATGTTGTTGACAGTGTGACAGTGTGACAGTGGAGTCAAGTGAAAGTCAGACATGAGTAATCAATCCCAAAATGTTATCTTAACCTATTTTACCTCATTACCAAAGATGGTTTAGTATGAAAACTCTGTGCCATTACTGTGTGCAAGGTTTTTATATGCATTGTTTGTTTTTATTTGTTTAATCTTTAGCAACAAACAATAGCTCTCGGTACATTCAATGTAGCCTTCTGTAGGAAATGCCTGTAGGAACTTCCACTATCAGGTTTTAGATCCACAAAAAGTAAAGACAGTATTGTTTTAAATGAATCTACATGGAGTTAAGCGTATTCAAATATGTTTTTCTTTCATTATTCTGTTTCAGGTGAGCCATTGACAGACCCAGACTATACACCCTCTTTATTTCCAAACAGACAGACCACTGATGGTGCTCAAAAGCTGGAAAGGTACATGAGAAAGCAAAACAGGGATCTGGTGGATGAAACACCGTAGGTTGAAGCACCTCCAATGGCTACAGAGCCACACTCGATGTCCATGGGCACAGATCTCTCCATGCTGGACATGGACCTGCCACAGAAAGACAACAAGGAGTTGAGGAGAAAAGTGTCTTCTCCAGAGGAACAAGTGAAATGCCTTAAGTCAACTGCAGGAAAAGATGACAACCAGTCCACCTGAACTTGTTTTGAACAACGAAGACACCACCAAATTCTACACCGGTCTTCCTTCTGCCAGAGTGTTTTTTTTTTTTTTACCCTTCTGACATACCTCACCACAGCATGGGCTGTCTCATGCTCAATTCTCACTCCTTCTGAACAAGCTGTGTCTTGGTCTTGCTGGGACAGTGACACGCGTCTTTCATGAGTGGTTGGAAGTCATGGCAAGAGAACTTCAGTGCCTTATCCACTGGCCGTCCAGGAAAGAGCTCAGAAGAAATCTACCTCCCCTCTTCAAGACATCCATGTTGAGACATGTCAGGTGCATCATGGAGAGGACCACATGTCTACACACAAGAGCTGCAACATATTCCCACTCTAAGTCATACAACACCATTGAGTTTCTTGTTGGCATTAGCCCCCCATGAGCCTTTACCTTTCTGTCTAGAGTCTGGGGTGGCCACGCAAGTTACAAGGTCATAACAAAGAACTCTGGGTTGATAGACCTTCTGGAACAAGAGCACTCTGTGATGGCAGATCTGAGCTTCAACTTCACAGAGTACTTTTCAGCCAAATGTGTGGTCCTCTTGGTCCCATCATCCACAAGGGAAAGAAGTGAACTCAGTGGGTCAGAGGTGTCAGGTTCAAGGTGGATGTCAAGCATCAAGATTCACGTGGAAAGGGCAATAGGGAGGCGGAAGGTGTTCCGGATTCTTCAAAACACCTTGCCAGCGATTATGGTGAAGAGGAACAAGGATGACCATCTCTGTGCAGTGGACAGAATGTGAATTGTCTGTGCAGCCCTCACCAACTTGGGAAAACCTGTAGTTAATCAAATAAATCTCACCACAACTGTGAGAAAATAATGTCTTGTGACAATACCTCCCTGACAAAAGCTTCAAATATATTGTTAAGTCGAAACTTCAATTACTGTACAGATTTTAATTTATTGTTGAAGATACATTTGAAATGACAGTGTGAATGAGTCAAACAACACAGCACCTATAAATATAACGTAATGAAACAAGACGTCACACAGATATGAATACAATAGTAACTTAAAATGATATACTCTTGTGTATTAGGCTCCTATTACATCTAAAAGATGATGCAGTATATGATAACATGAATTACAGCAGCAGAATCCAGCTGCAGTCTATACGCCGCTACACAATACAGCCCTAGTATGCTAACATAGATGGTGAACTATTAAGTGTTCCGGCAAGGACACGTGACGACTTGAAGGTGCAATAACTGTACTGACCTTGAAAATGGTGGGACAGAGCGAAAGCGCTCACTAACGTAACTTAAACCTGCCATCTCCAATAAGCTGCTGCAGTTACCAGCAGGCTCGGCTATACTATGACCACGATAATAAAGAGACCTCAATCTTATATCTCAAGTATAAACATAACTGCAATGCACTGGGTGCAGGATGCATAGAAAATAGTTATCCTGGCTCAGTAGCTAATGTAGTTGCTAGCAAACACGATGCATAAGCCATTACAAATGACAACTTTATAATACACTGGATTACTTTATCCCCCCTGACAGCATACATACACCATGATAAACATTACATATTCTTACTTACTTTTAGATGCACGCACAAATACAGTTAAACACGCTGAAACTTGTCTTCTTAATTACTTCTATGGATAATCACAAACTATCCATTCTCTGTCTTCACTGAAACTCACAGGCTGGAGGCGGGACACACAACAACAGGCTAAAGAGAATGTCTCTGATTGGATAGAACGTTAGTGGTGATTGGCTGATGAGCTGTCGGACAGTCTATCTAAAGGGACAAACTAGGGGTGCATAGGGAAATACTACATCTGAAGGTCTGGCTTTTCCTACAGTCCAGGTATTAATTCCATACCTGCAGCCTTCCCTTCATAAAGTCATCTACCAACTTTGGCAGCGTGTGTTGGAAGTAGAAGCTCCTGAGCTTCCTGATGTGGGTGATGACCAAGACCTTGTCAAATGGAACCTCCAGTTCAATGTGCTCTGCTTGGGCCCACATAACAAGTTTGGCTGACTGCAGCCCCAGACAATACATGCCTATCTTTACATGCATGGAGTAACCTCTGGGCCCCTTTGTGTACAATACATACTGTCCATCCTGCACTCTGATGTCAAGGATTTTGGTTGTGAGCGCTTCCTTGGGTGTGTTGCTAGGGATCACTGGACATTTGATTTCTAGCAGTGCTATTTAGTCTAAAATGACATCAGGGCTTGCTGCCATCCATGTATCCTCAGTGCACACCATTAGCCCTTTGTTTTCAATGGCATGTGCCCTCTCCTGTTGCATGTGCTGAAGAGCAAGTGGGTCCTTTTCTCCCCCATGCTTAGTTGTACTGTTCCCTTAGAACTTGGGCTAGATTTTTTTCCAGCCAGAAACTTAGAGGGATCTGTGGTATGGCTCACAGGGACCTGTTTTGCTGTGCTTGCAGTAATGTGGAGCTTACGAGCATCATGCCAGGTTTTTTGTTGGCGCTGCATTTTTCTTAGCATTTCGAGTTCTTGTGCTTGAAGAGGGGACAATGCAATGAACTCCTCATAAAATGCCTGACATTTTTCGCAGGTCACTGTGGAGCCATGCTCACTGTGAGGTAGGAACAATGGGGATGTTCTGCTGCCTGCGCCTGGCTCTGGTTCCATCTCAATGCCCTGCTCTCACAGCAAATGAGGTCTGGAATCTCTGATATCACACATTACAGTGAACAGAGCACTGCCTGGAATAACTCCCAAACAACTAAAATACAAAACCTGTCTTACCTATACTGTCCTGCACTACATTGTTGATTGTGATTGAATGTGTTTTTCCCAGTGATGTTTGATTCTGATTACAAGAGAATGCTTTGACCAACGAGCCATAAAGGATTAAGCCTCCGTTACTTCCTACAAAAATATGCCGTTACTATTGCTCTCTATGGCTGGTATTGTGATATCTTGGTGATAATTGCTGTTATCATTCATGCCACAAGATGTTGTAGACCTACCAGGTGTAATAGTCCCACAGTGGAGGTGTCATAACACCCAGAAAACCTAGCGGTCAAACAGGGAAATGGTTCCAATCATTTTTTCCACCATTCATTTATCCCATAGGGGATTTAAAAAACACTTACTATAAGGGCTGTGTAGGCTTACAATTGGCTTACAATTGGCCCTGCGTTCTCTGGGTTATGGAGGGTTTGCCTGGCAGGAATGTCCTTGTCCCATTGCACTCTCGCGACTCCTGTGGTGGGCCGGGCACATGCACACTGACACGGTCGTGTCGCCAGGTGTACAGTGTTTCCTCAGACACATTGGTGTGGCTGGCTTCCGGGTTAAGTGGGCATTGCGTCAAGAAGCAGTGTAGCTTGGTTGGGTTGTGTTTCGGAGGACGCATGACTCTCGACCTTCGCCTCGCCCGAGTCTGTATGGGAGTTGCAGCGATGAGACAAGACTGTAACTATCAATTGGATACCATGAAATTGGGGAGAAAGGGTTTAAAATGTAAAAAAATATATATATATACACAAAACACATCTCAGAGTAATAAGTTGTGTTTTGGCACAATTTGGTGAAAGCGCCAAAGCCTTCAGGATGCCTGAGTTTCCCAAAACTAGGTGTTATTGTTATGTTAATTCACACATTTCAGGTGTGTTAGCTCTGGAACAGCTGAAGGTAACGATATAACACAACATATTAGATCAACTGGAATGACACTCTCACTTACGGTTGCACAAAAAGAGCTTAGCGAAAACCACACCCCCAGATATTCAAACGACCAACCCTACGTTGTATTATCACTAAAATATAAAATAACCCTTTTCTGAACTGCAAAGAACCATTGAAGGGGTTCTTCGAGTCATTATGGATCCACATAGAACTATCACCCTTACCAAAGAACCCCTGAGGAACCCTCTTTTCTAAGTGTGTATCGCTAGTTGTTTTTACAACTGTAAGAATTCTTCACTGCACCTGATGGGAAATATAGATGTTTTAAATATGTTGCTTTGGGTCAGTGGCTCTTATCACAGAGACATTTTTGGTGGTGGTGTGGTGTTCATGTGTATTGAGATATGTTGTTTGCACCTTGTTTTTGAAGCACTGTATGTTATGTATGCTATGGAAGAAAGATATCGTTTCTGAGTAATCAATTAAAAACCACCAGCACCTACTACATTTATCACCCCCTGAAAATGTAATACTTTCTTCAATACTGTTCAATTATGGACTGAACAAGACACTGACCACTATTCCTGTATGTTCATCTCTCAATAAAAAAAAAGCATGAGTGGAAACAGAAACAGTTTACACTTTAAAAGTTTTAGTTGCGTTTTCCTAATATTGACCAATAAAGCCCATGTGGATTCAGAGATGGAGTTAAAGGTATTTCATTCTGGGAGGAAAGAGAAGCATTTTTCCAGCCCCTAGTCTACTGTACTGTACGGCTGACTGGTTCTATGATTTAGAGAATGTGGTTATAGAAGCAGCTACTGTACAGTAGCACTCGTAACAATGTCAATTATATACATTGACTCACACAGATACTAAACATAATGTACGGATCATTGGCGCCACTTCAAAGCATTCATCCATAACACTTCCTGCATGAATCATTTAGTGTGCGCGTGTGTGTGTGTGTGTGTGTGTGTGTGTGTAATTCATATAGGAGTTGAAGCACTCGGGGCACAGTTGGAATAATCTATTCTGTTTCAACATGGGCTTGGTTTCTTTTTTAGCGCTCATTAAAGTAAACATGTTATTCCCTCTTCTCTTTCAATTACGCCTACATGACCAACTAATACCAGGTAAGCAGGACATCAGGAGATAACTTATAAATTATTTTATTCAAGAATAAATGGATATGTATCATACATTTCAAAAGTCCAAAAATGGATGCAGCAACTGCTGTTTGACCCTGTAACTCTTATATTTACCATTTGGAATGAATGCCTAAACTTAACCTTCAAAATTTGCCTTCGGAAAGTATTCTGACCCATCGACTTTTTCCACATTTAGTTCAATTTCAACATTATTCTAAAATGGATTAAATAAATAAAAATCCTCACCAATCTAAACACAGTACCCAATAATGAAAAAGTCTAAAGTTTTTTAAAATGTTTGCAAATGTATTAAATATAAAATCCAGAAATACCTCTGGGAAAAGCCAGGGAAAATGCAGAGCGCCAAATTCAAATAAATTACTATAATCAAACTTTCATTAAATCACACATGCAAGACAGCAAATTAAAGCTACACTTGTTGTGAATGCAGCCAACATGTCAGATTTCAAAAAGGCTTTTCGGCGAAAGCAAACGATGCTATTATCTGAGGATAGCACCTCTGTAAACAAAGAGAGGAAGCATATTTCAACCCTGCAGGCGCGAAACAAGATGCAGAAATAAAAATATAATTAATGCCTTACCTTTGACGAGGTTCTTTTGCTGGCACTCCAATATGTCCCATAAACATCACAAATGGTCCTTTTGTTCGATTAATTGCGTCGATATATATCCAAAATGTCAATTTATTTGCCGTTTTTAATCAAGAACACCGTTTCCAACTTGCTCAATGTGACTACAAAATACCTCAAAAGTTACCTATAAACTTTGCCAAAATATTTCAAACTACTTTTGTAATACAACTTTAGGTAATTTTTTTAACGTAAATAATCAATAAAATTGAAAACGGGATGATCTGTGTTCAAGACAGGAAGAAAACAAACTGAAGCATGCTTTCTGGTCATGCGCATCTATCTAACAGTACACTTCAAGTGACCCTCGTTCAAGATGGCCGTACTTCTTCATTACACAAAGGAATAACCTCAACCATACTGGTTCCCAGTTGGGAACCAACCCTCCCACGTTCAGCTGGAACGGTGGCGCATGGAACGCAAAAATATTCTTAGAAATATTTAACCTCCACACATTAACAAGTCCAATAGCTCAAATGAAAGATAAACACCTTGTTCATCTAGCCAGATAGTCAGATTTCTAAAATGTTTTACGGCGAAAACATAGCACATATATATGTCAAACCACCACCAGACACAGCTCATTTGAATAGCCAAAACATGCAATCAACAAACGCAGGATTAAAAAATAAATCATTCACTAACCTTTTGAAAATCTTCATCAGATGACAGTAATAGGACATGTTACACAGTACATTTTTTTTTTCAATAATATGCCATTTATATCCATAAATGTCCATTTACATTGAGTTCATGTTCAGAAATTACTCAAACATGTCCGCAGGAAATCTAGGTAGCGCGGCAAGATAACGTAAATAGACATCATAAACTTTGACTAAATATACATGTTCTACATATAGTTAGAAAGATACACTGCTTCTTTATGCAATCGCTTTGTTACATTTATTTTTAACGTTACAGAAATCGCACACTATTCAATATTCTGATACGGCGCTCAGATATAAGCTACATTTCTCCGTAATGTTGGAGTCAACAGAAACACAGATTTCAGCATAAATATTCCCTTACCTTCGATGGTCTTCGTTCAGAATGTTCTGGAAGGCTTCATACTTACCCAATACATCGTTTGGTTTCAAGTCTTGCGTCTTTGTATTAGCTACTGCTAATAACTTAAGCTGAAATGCACCCAAAATGTCCTCTGGTCCGGAAAAGTTGCGCATCAAAACTTCAAAATTACATATTATATGTCGACTAAACAGGTCAAACTAAGTGCAGAAGCAAGCTTTATGATGTTTTAAACACACAAAACAAATTTCAATTCAACCGGTCATCGTTAGCTCTTCCCAGGAGTGCTGGAACAAAGGAATGACCCGGACCAATTCGCGCCCCAACGCACAACATATTTTCTCATGGCACACACTAATTTCACTCCCATAGGGCCAATTCTCGCGCGATTTGAACGATTAAAAGCTCTACTGAATGAGGACATCTAGTGGAAGACATAGAAAGTCTCCCCAGATTCATAACTTGTTGGGAAGGGTGGGGGCGATGACGTCAAAGTTGCTCCAACTTTCATGACCACAAAAACTAGTTTGGAAGAATGCCTGCCCTGTGAGTTCTGCTATACTTACAGACATAATTCCAACGGTTTTAGAAGCTTTAGAGTGTTTTCTATCCAATAATAATTATTATATGCATATATTAGCAATTTTTGACACATTTTTTTTTAGGTTTACTAGGGGTACCCAATTCCTCCAAAGGGGGCATAAGTCAGCCATATCCTCAACAGGCTTTAGGCATCTGATTTTGCAGTAAGATTCTGAGAGCTTGTTGCGAATACAGGCTTAGGTACTGTGCCTTCGGAAAGTATTCTGACCCATCGACTTTTTCCACATTTAGTTAAATTTCAACATTATTCTAAAATGGATTAAATAAATAAAAATCCTCACCAATCTAAACACAGTACCCAATAATGAAAAAGTCTAAAGTTTTTTAAAATGTTTGCAAATGTATTAAATATAAAATCCAGAAATACCTCTGGGAAAAGCCAGGGAAAATGCAGAGCGCCAAATTCAAATAAATTACTATAATCAAACTTTCATTAAATCACACATGCAAGACAGCAAATTAAAGCTACACTTGTTGTGAATGCAGCCAACATGTCAGATTTCAAAAAGGCTTTTCGGCGAAAGCAAACGATGCTATTATCTGAGGATAGCACCTCTGTAAACAAAGAGAGGAAGCATATTTCAACCCTGCAGGCGTTAAACAAGACGCAGAAATAAAAATATAATTAATGCCTTACCTTTGACGAGGTTCTTTTGTTGGCACTCCAATATGTCCCATAAACATCACAAATGGTCCTTTTGTTCAATTAATTGCGTCGATATATATCCAAAATATCCATTTATTTGGCGTTTTTAATCAAGAACACCGTTTCCAACTTGCTCAATGTGACTACAAAATATCTCAAAAGTTACCTATAAACTTTGCCAAAACATTTCAAACTACTTTTGTAATACAACTTTAGGTAATTTTTTTAACGTAAATAATCAATAAAATTGAAAACGGGATGATCTGTGTTCAAGACAGGAAGAAAACAAACTGAAGCATGCTTTCTGGTCATGCGCATCTATCTAACAGTACACTTCAAGTGACCCTCGTTCAAGATGGCCGTACTTCTTCATTACACAAAGGAATAACCTCAACCAATTTCTAAAGACTGTTGACATCCAGTGGAAGTGATAGGAACTGCAACAAGGTTCCTTAGAAATCTGGATTCCCAATAAAAATTCATTGAAAAGAGAGTGACCTCAAAAATAAAACAATCTGAATGGTTTGCCCTCTGGGTTTCGCCTGCTAAATAAGTTCTGTTACACTCGCAGACATGATTCAAACAGTTTTAGAGACTTCAGAGTGTTTCTGTCCAAATCTACTAATAATATGCATATCTTATCTTCTGGCGATGAGTAGCAGGCAGTTGAATTTGGGCATGCATTTCATCCGGACGTGAAAATACTGCCCCGTCACCAATAAGTTATTTACATAACTATTCAGACTCTTCGCTATGGGACTTAAAATTGAGCTTAGTTGCATCTTGTTTCCATTGATCATCCTTGAGATTTTTCTACAACTTGATTTGAGTCCACCTGTGGTAAATTCAATACATTTGACATGACTTGGAAAGGCACACACCTGTCTACATAAGGTACCACAGTTGACAGTACATGTCAGATCAAAAACTAAGCCATGAGATCGAAGGAATTGTCCGTAGACGTCCGAGACAGGATTGTGTCGAGGCACAGATCTGGGGAAGGGTACCAAAACATTTCTGCAGCATTGAAGGTCCCCAAGAACACAGTGGCCTCCATCATTCTTAAATGGAAGAAGTTGGGAACCACCAAGACTCTTCCTAGAGCTGGCCGCCCAGCCAAACTGAGCAATCGGGGGAGGAGGTACTTGGTCAGGGAGGTGACCAAGAACCCAACAGAGCTCCAGAGTTCATCTGTGGTGATGGGAGAACCTTCCAGAAGGACAACCATATCTGCAGCACTCCACCAATCAGGCCTTTATGGTAGAGTGGCCAGACAGAATCCACTCCTCGGTAAAAGGCACATGAAAATCCACTTGGAGTTTGCCAAAAGGCACCTAAAGACTCTCAGACCATGAGAAACAAGATTCTTTGGTCAGATGAAACCAAGATTCATCTCTTTGGCCGGGAAGAGTGGCTTCGGGACAAGTCTCTGAATGTCCTTGAATGGACTTGAACCCGATCGGACATCTCCAGAGAGACCTAAAAACAGCTGTGCAGCAACTCTCTCTCTCTCTCTTTCTCTCTCTCTGTATCTCTCTCATCCCACTATTTCACTCTCTCTATTCATTGTCTATATCTATCTCTCTCTTGCTTTCTCTCTGTATTATGTGGTGTTGTCATGCTTACACACACACACACACACACACACACGCAGTCTCCCACCACCAACCCATTGACTGTAATGTGAATCACCCCCAGTCAGACCCTGAGAAGGTTGTGAAGAGGAGCTGAGGTGAATAGAGTTGCAGTTCTCTTGCAACTCTGAAAGGAAAGTCATTAGAGGGTGAGATGCACCCAGGTGCACTCCAGTCTTCAATGTCTAACCACGCACAGCCCACGCATGGCTCTCTGTGTGTGTGTGTGTGTGTGTGTGTGTGTGTGTGTGTGTGTGTGTGTGTGTGTACTCCTGCACATTGACTCGGTACTGGCATCTTTCTAACCCTGGCAGTCATTCTGATTGCAGATTGTGGGTGAATAAAAGTTCTAATTGTAGTCTATCCTCACTCAGGCTGGATTCAAGTAGGAATTAGATAACACTTCGCAAGCAAGCAGATTGTGACTTGTTGCTGGAATGCTGGTCACTCTTGTCCAAAACACAGTGAAGGCTGGTCACCACTGAAAACACAATGAAGTCTGGTCACCAGGAAAAACACAATGCATGCTGCTCACCAGCGAAAATACAACAAAGGCTGAGTTTTGTTTGAACATTTGCTACTTTGCTGAATGGTTTGTACTGAAAGACATATTTCCCCAAAACGTTCTTCTACGTTCTTGAACAGACTTTTAGGTAGGTTTGCTCCCGTGTGGTGAGGTGTGGCTCACCACAAGCAAAGAGTGATGTATTTTAGTAATGTTACGTTTGATACCGGCGCTCCGAGGCATGTGTCGAAATCGCTAAGCAGTGTACTTCGAAGCGGTGTGCCAATGCCTGTATCCCTTTATCAGAAGCACGTAATCAATGACGTCCGGCGTTTCATCGAACAACCACCTGATTGGTTTGTGTTTGGCTTCGATAGAAGACAGAATGGCTACGCTGCCCACATGCTATGGCAATAATAATTTGGATGCCCTACATTCTTTTGACCAGCAGGTGCCACTAGTGTACACTGTGGTGATCAAAGCCTTGAGCAAAGAACATATTTTCTACACAATTGACTGGAAATCCTCAATGCTTCAGGAAGCTTAGTTTCCCCATCATTAAAGTATTTAAAGGGCAGTGGTCATGCTGACAGCGTTCCACAACCCAACACCTCCCCGTAGGGATGTAACGATTAACTGATATGCATTGGTCCCCGGTTCAAATGTTTAAGATGTGAGCGTATCGTTCTGCACGATTCAAACGTTACTAATTGCCGGTTCACTCATAGTTTTTACTCATATGGTTTTATTCCAAAAATACCTCTTATCTGGTGTGTCTGAATTGATGCCTCCTCTCCTTCAGTTCAGTAGACTATCAAAATTGTATGCGTGTAACTGTGTATTACTGTCAGATAACAACAGTGAACACAGTGCGGGAGACACAGCTGAATAGCATAGCGCTACATACAATAAATATTACTATAAATATTTATATTCATGGAATCACAAGTGCAATATAGGAAAACACAGCTTAGCCTTTTGTTAATCCACCTGTTGTGTCAGATTTTGAAATTATGCTTTACAGCAAAAGCAATCCAAGCGTTTGTGTAAGTTTATCGAAAATCAGAAAAGCAATAAAATGTATCGATTATCTTTGATGATCTTCGGATGTTTTCACTCACGAGACTCCCAGTTACACAATAAATGTTCCGTTTGTTCCATAAAGATTATTTTTATATCCAAAATACCTCCGTTTGTTTGGCGCGTTATATTCAGAAATCCACAGGCTCGAGCAGTCACGACAACACAGACGAAAATTCCAAATAGTGTCCGTAATGTCCACAGAAACATGTCAAAACTTTTTTATAATCAATCCGCAGGTTGTTTTTAAAATATATAATCGATAATATATCAACCGGCACTGTCTCTTTTTCAGTAAGAGAGGGAGAGTCAATGGCTGCCCCACTGTGCAAGCAAAACTCATGTGAACACTACCCAATGTTATCTTTCTTGCTCATTTTTCAAAATAAAAGCCTGAAACTATGTCTAAAGACTGTTGACACCTTGAGGAAGCGATAGGAAAAGGAATCTGGTTGATATCCCTCTAAATGGTAAGGCAGGCTATGGAACATGGAGCTTTCAAAATAGAAGCCACTTTCTAGTTTGATTTTCCTCGGGTTTTCGCCTGCAATATCAGTTCTGTTATACTCACAGACAATATTTTGACAGTTTTGGAAACTTTAGAGTGTTTTCTAGTATTTTCTATATGCATACTCTAGCATCTGGGCCTGAGAAATAGGCCGTTTACTTTGGGAACGTTATTTTTCCAAACATAAAAATAGTGCCCCCTAGCTGAAAGAGGTTAACAGTCTGATGTAAACATTCTGTCGCAAACACAGGCCTCATGTGTACCTCGCCTCCTTCTATAGATACGTTTGCACATATATCATTACATCTAACCCATAACACAATGGTCACTACTCCTAATATAAACATACTAAAACATCCTCAAATCAATTAGTCAATATACATCAGTCCCTCCTCTGGAACATTGATCACTCCTATGTTCCACGACACCTAAAACCATATTGACTTGAAAAGGAAAGAGAAAAATGACATGTTTAATAATTCCCACCACCCTTGATGCAACTGAGACTGGAGAAAGAACCATCCATCCGTTCAGTTCTATGCCCATGTGATGCTGGTCTCCATGCCATCTCCTTCATTTTCATCTTTAGGTGTTATCGCAAGATAGACTATGAACCTTGTGTGCAATTAATTGTACCGTATCATCCAGAAATATATACTGTATGTATTGATACGATTTAACATAAAAATTCTGATGACATAGTAAAACAAAAAATGCAGAAAAACTTCATGGTTGATGCAAGCTATCATCCAGTGAGTTATCTAATAAACTCCCTGTCTGAGTACACTTAAAGATAAGGTTTCTAGAGTCTCCCTAGGCCCAATGCATTTGAGCAGTGCACCTACCCCTCACAGTTTGAGAGCAACTCTCTCTCGCTGTATCCGAATCATAACTAAAACATTTGATAAATTATCAAACCCAAATTTAGAATGACAGTCCTTAGTGATTTACTTTGAGTCTATCACTCGAATTCAAGCTTCTCAACCTAGCACACATCATCACGGTTAGAATGTACATTTATAAACAGGACCTTTTATTGTCGGTAATAACTCTTCTCATTACAGCCCTCCTTTGTCCTGTCGCGAGTGGCATGGTAATGAAAGATCGGTATGTCAATGCATTCTTAGTCTAAATTGTTCTCAGTGTGTAGACCTTCCTCAATACCACCCCCCCTCCTGGCACAATCCTCCTTCCCAACGGCACATATGTAACTCTTGCCTGTCACATTTGATGGCCCTTGGTAATGTCCCAATTTCAATACAAAGTAATCCGTTTTTCCCACGTACACAAGTCTCTCACCAGAGCCTCTACCACCATTCTGCCAGGTCCATTTCTCCCACTGGGTTTCTGTACATCACTTCGAGATATCAGCTGATGTAAGAAGGGCTTTATAAATACATTTGATTTGATTTAATGGCTCGGACTCAGATAGCTGTGTTAAAAGTCACTGTTGCATTGTCCGCCTTTGTCACTCATTCTTCAGCAAGTTAGGGAGGGTTTTGAGGTTCACACACACTGTTTGTTGTCAAATTATTCCTACCATGCATTACGACATCTGACGTCACCCTCCATGATAACCTCAAGAGAGGACAGATCAAAATAATGAAATAACATCATCAAAGGTAAGAGATTTAATCTATTGCTTTTCTGACTTTTTGGCTGCTAGGTGTTTGTCATATTTTGTCTACTGAGAGAGATGTTCTTACATATCGCTTGTTATGCTTTCCCCAAAAAGCTGTATTGAAATCTGACACGCCAGGTGGATTAACAACAAGCTAAGCTGTGTTTTGAATATATTACACTTGTGATTTCATGAAAATTAAATATGTTTAGTAATTTAATTTGAATTTGGCGCTCTGCAATTCAGCGGGTGTTGATGAAAATGATCCCGCTAACGGGATGGGTGCGTCAAGAAGTTAAAATAGTGTCTGTGAGTAGAACAGAACTGATTTGGCAGGCGAAAAACTTTTTGTTGTTTTTGTTTTTGTAGTTTTATATTCAATGCCATTACAGTTGACTTAGGACTCAATTTGCAGTTCCTATGCCTTCCACTAGATGTCAACAGTCTTTAGAAATAGTTTCAGGCTTGTATTCTTATGAATGGGGGAGTAAGACCAGTCTGAATGAGTGGACCCTGACGTGTCATAGAGCTTTTTCATGCACAATCCCAAGAGAGTGCATTTCTTGTTTACCTTTTATATTGACAACGTTATTGTCCGGTTAAAATATTATCGATCATTTAGGCTAAAAACAACCTGAGGTTTGAATATAAACATCGTTTGACATGTTTGTATGAACTTTACGGAAACAATTTAGATGTGTTTTGTCTGCCTGTTTTGACTGCGTTTGAGCCTGTGGATTACTGAAGAAAATTCCAGAAAATGATTTCATGGCTTTAGAAGCTTCTGATAGGCTAATTGACATAATTTGAGTCAATTGGAGGTGTACCTGTGTACCTCAAACTCAGTGCCTCTGCTTGACATCATGGGAAAAACAAAAGAAATCACCCAAGACCTCCACAAGGTCAAATATTTTAGACCTCCACAAGCTTGGTACATCCTTGGGATCAAATTCCAAACGCCTGAAGGTACCACATTCTTCTAGACAAACAATAGTACGCCGGTATAAACACCATGGAAGCACCAGCCATCATACCGCTCAAGAAGGAGACATATTCTGTCTTTTAGAGATGAACGTACCTTGGTGCGAAAAGCGCAAATCATTCCCAGAACAACGGCAAAGGACCTTGTGAAGATGCTGTAGGAAACAGGTACAAAAGTATATATATCTACAGTAAAACGAGTCCTTTATCGACATAACCTGAAAGGCTGCACAGCAGGGAAGAAGCCACTGCTCCAAAACCGCCATAAAAAAAAGCCAGACTACGGTTTGCAACTGCACATGAGGACAAAGATCGTACTTTTTGGAGAAATGTCCTCTGGTCTCATGAAATAAAAATAGAACTCTTTGGCCATATTGATCATCGTTATGTTTGGAGGAAAAGGGGGGAGGCTTGCAAGCCGAAGAACACCATCCCAACACTGAAGCACGGAGGTGGCAGCATCATGTTGTGGGGGTGCTTTGCTGCAGGAGGGTCTGGTGCACTTCACAAAATATGGCATTATGAGGGGGGGAAATTATATGGATATATTGAAGCAATATCTCAAGACATATCAGTCAGGAAGCTAAAGCTTGGTTGCAAATGGGTCTTCCAAATGGACAAGGACCCCAAGCATACTTCCAAAGTTTTGTCAAAATTGCTGAAATACAACAAAGTCAAGGTATTGGAGTGGCCATCACAAAGCCCTGACCTCAATCGTATAGAAAATGTGTGGGTAGAACTGAAAAAGCGGGCGGGAGCAAGGAGGCCTACAAACCTGACTCAGTTACACCAGCTCTGTCAGGAGGAATGGGCCAAAATTCACCCAACTAATTGTGGCAAGCTTGTGGAAGGCTACCTGAAATGTTTGACCCAAGTTAAACTATTAAAGGCCATGCTACCAAATATTAATTGAGTGTATGTAAACTTATGACCAACTGGGAATGTGATGAAATAAATAAAAGCTGAAATAAATCCTTCTTTCTACTATTATTCTCACATTTCACATTCTGAAAATAAAGTGGTTATCCTAACTGACCTATGACAGGGAATGTTTACTAGGATTAAATGTCAGGAATTGTGAAAAACTGAGTTAAAATGTATTTGGCTAAGGTACAGTGCCTTGCGAAAGTATTCGGCCCCCTTGAACTTTGCGACCTTTTGCCGCATTTCAGACTTCAAACATAAAGATATAAAACTGTATTTTTTTGTGAAGAATCAACAACAAGTGGGACACAATCATGAAGTGGAACGACATTTATTGGCTATTTGAAACTTTTTTAACAAATCAAAAACTGAAAAATTGGGCGTGCAAAATTATTCAGCCCCTTTACTTTCAGTGCAGCAAACTCTCTCCAGAAGTTCAGTGAGGATCTTTGAATGATCCAATGTTGACCTAAATGACTAATGATGATAAATACAATCCACCTGTGTGTAATCAAGTCTCCGTATAAATGCACCTGCACTGTGATAGTCTCAGATGTCCGTTAAAAGCGCAGAGAGCATCATGAAGAACAAGGAACACACCAGGCAGGTCCGAGATACTGTTGTGAAGAAGTTTAAAGCCGGATTTGGATACAAAAAGATTTCCCACGCTTTAAACATCCCAAGGAGCACTGTGCAAGCGATAATATTGAAATGGAAGGAGTATCAGACCACTGCAAATCTACCAAGACCTGGCCGTCCCTCTAAACTTTCAGCTCATACAAGGAGAAGACTTATCAGAGATGCAGCCAAGAGGCCCATGATCACTCTGGATGAACTGCAGAGATCTACAGCTGAGGTGGGAGACTCTGTCCATAGGACAACAATCAGTCGTATATTGCACAAATCTGGCCTTTATGGAAGAGTGGCAAGAAGAAAGCCATTTCTTAAAGATATCCATAAAAAGTGTTGTTTAAAGTTTGCCACAAGCCACCTGGGAGACACACCAAACATGTGGAAGAAGGTGCTCTGGTCAGATGAAACCAAAATTGAACTTTTTGGCAACAATGCAAAACGTTATGTTTGGCGTAAAAGCAACACAGCTCATCACCCTGAACACACCATCCACCCTGTCAAGCATGGTGGTGGCAGCATCATGGTTTGGGCCTGCTTTTCTTCAGCAGGGACAGGGAAGATGGTTAAAATTGATGGGAAGATGGATGGAGCCAAAAACAGGGCCATTCTGGAAGAAAACCTGATGGAGTCTGCAAAAGACCTGAGACTGGGACGGAGATTTGTCTTCCAACAAGACAATGATCCAAAACATAAAGCAAAATCTACAATGGAATGGTTCAAAAATAAACATATCCAGGTGTTAGAATGGCCAAGTTAAAGTCCAGACCTGAGTCCAATTGAGAATCTGTGGAAAGAACTGAAAACTGCTGTTCACAAATGCTCTCCATCCAACCTCACTGAGCTCGAGCTGTTTTGCACGGAGGAATGGGAAAAAATGTCAGTCTCTCGATGTGCAAAACTGATAGAGACATACCCCAAGCGACTTACAGCTGTAATCGCAGCAAAAGGTGGCGCTACACAGTATTAACTTAAAGCTCTAGGGGCGCTATTTCATTTTTGGATAAAAAACGTTCCCGTTTTAAGCGCGATATTTTGTCACGAAAAGATGCTCGACTATGCATATTCTTGACAGTTTTGGAAAGAAAACACTCTGAAGTTTCAGAATCTGCAAAGATTTTGTCTGTAAGTGCCCCAGAACTCATTCTACAGGCGAAACCAAGATGATGCATCACCCAGGAATTAGCAGAATTTCTGAAGCTCTGTTTTCCATTCTCTCCTTATATGGCTGTGATTGCGCAACGAATGAGCCTACACTTTCTGTCGTTCGCCCAAGGTCTTAGCAGCATTGTGACGTATTTGTAGGCATATCATTGGAAGATTGACCATAAGAGACTACATTTTCCAAGTGTCCGCCTGGTGTCCTGCGTCGAATTCGGTGCGCAATTGCCAGCTGCTTCCACTTTACCATTTGATTCAGGGGAGAAAGCATGTGTCCAAGAACGATGTATCAATGAAGAGATATGTGAAAAACACCTTGATGATTGATTCTAAACAACGTTTGCCATGTTTTCAGTCGATATTATGGAGTTAATTTGGAAAAAAGTTTGCGTTTTGAGGACTGAATTTATGGATTTTTTTTGGTAGCCAAATGTGATGTATAAAACGGAGCTATTTCTAATACACAAGGAATCTTTTTGGAAAAACTGAGCATCTGCTATCTAACTGAGAGTATCCTCATTGAAAACATCAGAAGTTCTTCAAAGGTAAATGATTTTATTTGAAGGCTTTTATGTTTTTGTTAATGTTGCGTGCTGGATGCTAACGCTAATGCTAACGCTAAATGCTAACGCGAAATGCTAACTCTAGCTAGCTACTTTTACACAAATTATTGTTTTCCTATGGTTGAGAAGCATATTTTGAAAATCTGAGATGACAGTGTTGTTTACAAAAGGCTAAGCTTGAGAGATGGCATATTTATTTCATTTCATTTGCGATTTTCATAAATAGTTAACGTTGTGTTATGCTAATGAGCTTGCTGATAGATTTACACAATCCTGGATACAGGGGTTTTTTCATAGCTAAACGTGACGCAGAAAACGGAGCGATTTGTCCTAAACAAATAATCTTTCAGGAAAAACTGAACATTTGCTATCTGAGAGTCTCCTCATTGAAAACATCTGAAGTTCTTCAAAGGTAAATGATTTTTTTGAATGCTTTTCTGTTTTTTTGTGTAAATGTTGCCAGCTGAATGCTAATGCTAAATGCTACGTTAGCCATCAATACTGTTACACAAATGCTTGTTTTGCAATGGTTGAGAAGCATATTTTGAAAATCTGAGATGACAGTGTTGTTAACAAAAGGCTAAGCTTGAGAGCTAGCATATTTATTTCATTTCATTTGCGATTTTCATGAATAGTTAACGTTGCGTTATGGTAATGAGCTTGAGTCTGTATTCACGAACCCGGATCCGGGATGGGGAGATCAGAAAGGTTAAGGAATAATTTTGCACGCCCAATTTTTCAGTTTTTGATTTGTTAAAAAAGTTTGAAATATCCAATAAATGTCGTTCCACTTCATGATTGTGTTCCACTTGTTGTTGATTCTTCACAAAAAAATACAGTTTTATATCTTTATGTTTGAAGCTTGAAATGTGGCAAAAGGTCGCAAAGTTCAAGGGGGCCGAATACTTTCGCAAGGCACTGTATATGTAAACCTCCGACTTCAACTGTAATTTTCATTTGTTACCTCTTTAGAATCTATCCCCCTGGCATTTTGCCTTGATTCTTCAACCCAAAATTATTTTTCCTGTGGCAAATTTAGCAAATTTCTCATCACAAGGAATCCTAGATATTTGATGCCTAGCATCCATTAAAAAGTTGTGTAAGACGTGGACGTCTTCCTTCACATAGAAACTGTAATCTCTATGAAGCACTATTGATTGAACCGAGACCATACACCGCTTGGTGAAAGTTTCCTGTCCCGCTACTTTCAGGAGGATTTGTTGCTGCTCTTTTGAAAAAGAGGCAAACGCTTGCATGGCAGCATTTCCTCCGAATGCAGCAGGCTCCATTCCCACTCTACACTCATTCGTTCAATGCCCAACGGCCCCACATCTAAAACAGGGATCTATCTCCCTGTGCTTTGATGTTTTTTCGCTATGTTTCTTTGTCTTACCTTGGCCATTGTAGTTATTGACTTTCCCTTTGGCTGTATTAACCCCTCTCACGTCTGCGAAGTGTGCAGAGTTATTTTCCACTCTCAAAGCATCCTGCTCTATTTCATCCACTACCCCCCGCAATTGCTTTTTGATCACAGGTTTCAAACCTGCCATCAAAGCCGGACGTACAAATTCTATCAATGTACTCACGTACCCAGTCTTTTTGCAGCTGAGTACATCTACTAATTTAGTTTTTATTGGTTATACAGTACTCTTCTGTTGATGAAACGCCGACATCAAAACATTTGTATATTGAGCTTGCGATTTCTCATTGATTTAATTGTGCCATACCACAACAGCATCTCTTGATTTGATTTGATTGGAATTTTCCATCAGCAGGGAAATGCTGACCAAATTTGATCCAGTTTGATAAATCTTTCCCATATTCGAGCCGAATTGGTAGAACGCTTGTGCGCTTCTTTCAGCACCTCTATAGCTCTATTAAACTTCTCTTCGTCTAGCCCCGCTTTATCGGGAGCATCTTGTCCGCCGGTCAATGTTTGAATAATTATTATTCAGACGCTTCCCCGGACGGTGTCCACGGTGTTTAGATTTCTTCACTCCCATCTCTAGTACACACATTCTATTAACTCTTTTCCAAGGTAGCGCTACTCACTTCCCCGGAGAATAGTTAGGGTATTTGTGCCTATTAATTGGTCACGGCACTTAATACCTTGTATTAGAACCTATACTATAGCGTCTGCAAATGTATTACTGGAGAATGCAGATGACCTAATGTCTTATTCCAGTGTTGCGCCTCAAATATCACTGTTGTTGATAATAAACATTACCAAAATTATTCACACTTGTCTTCCTATTTCCACATAATCTGTCATGGTTTCCCCTCCCCATAGGGCATAAACCAACCTCTCTCCTTATTGTTACTGCTAATACACATAATGCATACAGTGTTCGAATATCTTAATGCTTTTTTTTTAACCGTGCATGTGGCTTACCTTCAGAATGTATTGGCAACCTTCTTATTATTATCCACATACACTCTACTGCCTCACTGTCACTGCAGCTGCAGCTGGGACTTTCGTCCCTCTTACAGATCTCGCAGGGGAATACCCCCACTAAGGACCTATCCTATACGGAGCCTATCCTACGCTGTAAAGGACCTATCCTATCCTACACTGTAATGTCACTTATGGCTCTCGCAGAGATAAACCTCCACTTGGGGCCTATCCTAAAAGGAACCCACCCTACACCTTATATCAGCTTGGATCTTGCAGAGGAAAACCTCCACTCGGGACCTATCCTTAAAATAACGTACCCTACACCATATTTTACCTGGATCACACAGAGGAAAACCTCCACTCTGGACCTATCCTTAAAGGAACCTACCCTACACCATATTTTACCTGGATCTCGCAGAGGAAAACCTCCACTCGGGACCTATCCTTAACTTCTCTGGGATATGTGGGACGCTAGCGTCGCTAACAGCCAGTGAAACTGCAGGGCGCCAAATTCAAAACAACAGAAATCCCATAATTAAAATTCCTCAAACATACAAGTATTATACACCATTTTAAAGATAAAGTTCTTGTTAATCCAGCCACTTTGTCTGATTAAAAAAAGGCTTTACATTGAAAGCACACCTTGCGATTATGTTAGGTCAGCGCCTAGCCACAGAAAACCATACAGCCATTTTCCAAGGAGAGGTGTCACAATTATGTTAGGTCAGCGCCTAGCCACCTCAGATTTACCACTTCCTGGTTGGATTTTTTCTCAGGTGTTTGCCTGCCATATAAGTTCTGTTATACTCACAGACATCATTCAAACAGTTTTAGAAACTTCAGAGCTTTTTCCATCCACATCTACTAATTATATGCATATTCTAGCTTTTGGGCCTGAGTAGTAGGCAGTTTACTTTGGGCACCTTATTCATCCAAGCTACTCAATACTGCCCCCATTCCCAAAGAAGTTAAAGGAACCTACCCTACACCATATTTTACCTGGATCTCACAGAGGAAAACCTCCACTCTGGACCTATCCTTAAAGGAACCTACCCTACACTATATATTTACGACCGGTCGTTACTCAATGGACCTACTGAATAAACTCAGGCTTTCTAGGTCCATATCCTATAATTGTTCAGCCTACGATTCTCATCTCCCCAAGATGTCAAAATGAGTGGAAACAGGTTTAGGAACTGTGCCTACCTTGTTTGTTGCCAGCTCCTGCTCCACTGATCTGGACTCTCTGGTTTGACTATAAATCGTGGTGAACCCTGCTTGCAGTGCTAGCTGTTAGGTTCTAAATGAACCTAGTAAAACTTACAGACAATTAAAAAAGCTTAAACCTAGTTCCTTCGCCCATTGTGTCAATACAACTGCATCAGACAGAGACATGATTCCACCACTGGTTGTATATATACTCAAATTTGGGGTGGAATCTCCTCCTTCTCTCTAACCATTACATCTTCTAATGGTTGCTAGGCAGGAAATTAAGTGATGCGGGCAATAAACTGTTCATTCTCCCTTCACGTGACCTGACCTGACCTCGACCACCTTTCTCACTAATCAACAGCTCTCCACCCTTATCAGCACCTGCCACATGTGATAGTCATTCCTGCCCTCAGTACATTCCAAGCTAAAATACATCCACATTATACATTACCCTCTTTTCCTCAGTTTAGGACTAAGTATATTTCAAGCATATTTCAAGTCAAGAAATCAGAACCCAATAATGGCCAACATTTCACTCTTAAATGGGAGTTGAATTTCTCTCACTTCAGCTAAAAAAACGGTTGCCATGTTTTTCCAAAATATTTTTGAATGTCTGCTATCCAGAATCCTTGGGTCGTCCCTACCCCATTGAAATTACCATTTAAAATGGTTAAGGTAAGGGTAAGGTTAGGATTAGGTAAGGGTTAAGGTTAGGGTAGAGTTTAGGGAAGGGACATTCCAATGATCCTTTAAAGCACTGACCATTTTAGAATGGCAGACTAAAGTGATTGTATGACCAATAGCTGTGCTCTGATTTGAGGATTTCTAAACATTGCTCTGCAATATTGCCCCAAAACATTGCCAATGTATCATGGCCTTAACACAGTGTTTCCCAGACATTACATCAATGTCTCCTCCAGGACGATAGTCTGTAGTGAATATATTGAACTCCTCTTCCTAGCTTCCTGCTACAGTATCTCCTCTCTCTCCCTTTTTCTCACTCTGCATTCAGGCCATCGCCGCAGCATGACGGCATGATACAATCCTGCAGCTAACACTAGAAAGGTTAAACGCTTCCCTCTTCTCCTTCCTTTTCAATCATTGTTTGTTTTTGAGTGGCGTTCCCTCACTCACTCACTCAGTCAACCAGTCACTCAGGGTAGCATGCAACCAGGCCAGTTATTTCTGAGTGGTGTGAGTGGCTAGGTCTATCGCAGTGTTATGATAGGCTATTACCACCCCTTGATTCTGTGACGGAAAGCTGGATGACGATACACAGGATAGGCCACCACACCACTTAAGTAACAAAATGTCATATGGAGGGAGGGAGAGACGGAATGAGGGAGGTAGAGGGAGGGAGGAAGGAAGGAAAGGAGCGAGGGAGGGGGGAGATTATTTACATTACATTACATTTCAAGCTATACACTTCTCTCAAGTTTAGATAAGGCCTAACTTACTTATAAGCTTGCATGTCTGCTTATGAGTGATGTAAGCGATAGACGGCTGTTTTTATCATTTTACGAGTATGCTGTTCTCTTAGGTGTACCCTGTGATGCCTGTTCAGAACTGATATCTAGATTCATTCCACATTATGAACTAATTAATCTGGCCACAGATGGCCTTGGGCTGGTGGCAATATTGCCTTTCTTTCCCTCCTTTTCAATTTTTACAGTTGGTCTTAATCCTTCTGAGCCTTCCCTCCATGGCGAGGACAGATAATGAGCTAATTTATCAGAGGTATGGAGAAGAAAGCCCTCTCTCTTTAAGGCATCTGTTTTCAACTTTCAGGAAGAAGACATGTTTTCACACAGAAATTGCTTTTTGAGTCCTGATAGTGTTAATCCTCTGGAACAGTTATTTTAAAACACCAGACGCATCTGCCTCCTCTAACTCCTCTCCACTCGCCACTGAGTGCAAAATCCATTAAAAGTTGGAAATGTGCTTGTAATGGCATTCAAAGTGAATGTGTGGCCTCAGTCTGCCTCTGTTAATCCCTAAGGACTTCTCCTACTCTTTCACACAACAAAAATATGTTTCCTCAAGGGTTCTTTGGGAATGGTGATGAGTTCTATGTGGAACCATAATGACTCTAAGAACACTTTGAGCCCTTCAATTGGTCTTTGCAGTTCACCAAAGGGTGTTGCTCTTTTAGTGATAATTTAAATGTAGCGGCAGCTGCTCAATATAATATTTTTGGGTGTGGTTTGTGCTCGGTCCTTTTTGTGCAACCTTGAGTGAGAGTGTACTTCCAGTTTATCTAATCTGTTGTGCCTTTACATGTTGTTTATGACTAGGGTGTCTTGAGTGATGGGGAAACAAAGCTTCCTGAAGCATTGAGGCTTGACAGCCAAATGGTTTACTACTTTTCAAAAACTGAATCTGTGGCACTATTTAGGATGCCTAAAACAGAAGCTTGTACTATATTAAATAAAACAAATTATTTGAGCAACAGAGCAGAAAGTCTTGTTTCACAAAGATATCTAAATAATGTGCCTTCAACGGGATTCAACTTCATACCCTCACATCACTGAATTTATTATAGTTTCCTACTCCTATTTTGTAAGTATGGTGTCCAGTAGAGGTCGGTGTTTGAAATCAGCTTGGAATCAAAGGAAGCACCGGGACCACGTCGAAATCAGTGGGAATCTCGCATTTTGTGATACAAGGCTTGAAAAGGCACGTGATCAAACCAAGATTTGGACGTCATTGATGAGGTACTTCTGATAAAATGGTACGAGCATCAGCACACTGCTTCAAAGTTAGCAGATGCAACATCACTACTTTATTCAACACGGTGTACACTAGTGGCACCTGCTGGTCAAAATAATTTAGAGCAGTCAAATTATTATAGATGACGTCCCACACGCCGTAGCGCATGTACGGCGTAGACTTTTTGTCATCTAGAAAAGCCAAAACCAAACTAATCAGGTAGTTCTTCAACGAAACAAAGCTTCTGACATCATTGATCACGTGCTTCTGATAAAGGGATACCGTCATCGACACACTGCTTTGAAGTGTACTGCTTAGCGATTTTGAAGCATGCCTTTGGAGCTCTGGTATTAAACGTAACATCACTAGTATCACTAGTGTCTTGTGACTCACATATGGCCTTTGAGAACTGTCAGCGGTTCTCAATTCTCTCCTCAGCGACCCACAGCTTTTCCAGAGCTATCACACCTGATTCAACTTGTCAATGAACATAATAATAACACCTATGGAATTGTATCGATATAATATGGCTAACCAGAATATATTCTTTCAAAAGGATCAACAAAGAACATTTGAGAAAGGAGATTGAGAAAGGGTATTTATAGAACCATTCTCTATAAAGGTTATATAAATAACCAGAGAAGATGTGTGTGAGAGGAGATGTGTGTGTAAGAATGCTGGTTTGTTACTAATGAAGTGTGTGTGTGTGCGTGTGCGTGTGTGATGATACATACAAAAAATAAATGGTTATATATAGTTCTAAATAAGGGTTATTTGGCTTTGTAGCGGAACAATTTTTTTGTGCCATATAGAAACCTTTTTGAATGTTTTTTACAGGTTCTTTATGAGCATAGTTCTTTATAGAACCATCAAAAAAAGGTTATATATAGCACCAAAAAGGGATCCGTTATGGTTACAATCCAAAGAACCCTTACACACACACATCCTCTTACACACATCCCCTCTGTCTTTCTCACATACACAGTAAGTTATGACAAATCTTCTCTACCTTATGCACACACATCATCTGTAACACTATCCCTGCCAGCTCTCTCTGGATGGCGGGCTCAGATCAACAAAGAGGCGAGACACAAAGAGCTTCTCAACTCAACAGTAAAGCTGAGTGATGGGGAGTAGAGGATAGATCAATACCAGGGAGGGTTAGAGGGAGGGGGATCAACAGAGCTGTGGATGGAGGGATGGACCCGCGCCCCGCAGCACTTAATACACACATCTGTAACTCCTCTGGACAAAGGAGGGCATGGGAAGCCCTGTGGTATCAGTTTATAGGCTCTGGATATGATAGTGTAGATAGATACTATCGTCTGTGTGAGGGTTTATGGGTGTGTGTGTTTGTTCGTGGATGTGTGCGTGCGTGTAGGGACATCCCATGTAATATTCAGCAGGACGAGGGCCTCAGTTGCAGCGGTTGGAATAGAGGTGTCTGCCCTCATCACCCAGGGTGCCTGCCGGGGAAAGACTACTGCCATAACCACTTTAGTTTACACACTATTACACTCCTCTCCTGGCTCCTCTCCTCTTTATTCTATTCCTTTGTCTAATGTCCTACCTTCCCCTTTCCTTTCTGTTATGCTGTCTTCTCTTTCCTTCTTGTCCTGCCACGACCCCCCCCCCCCCCCCCGCCCTTCTTCTCTTCTCCTCTCGTCTCCCTCAAATCTTTCACTTGATCCTGCGAGAAATCACAATGTTGCAGTCTGCTGCTATTCTTCTGCACATCAAAGCACTCTGATTGAACCTGGCTGAACTGCAACACTACCCAGCCATTACTATCAGAACCTATTATTTACCTTTGCATCATCTTCCTCACAGGTTCAGTTTGTAGGGAAAGAGAAAGTTACTCAGTCTCAACACTCCCCCCTACTGATGAGGAGTGGGAAGGCAGAATAAAACAGTTAAATTGAAGTCGACAAAGTCAGATGAATAGTGTCAAGTGGGGCAGTGGTGTCAAGTAGTTAATGTTTCCCCCGCACCGGTCACAGAGCTGAACCCTGCAGTGTGTGCGTGTGTGTGTGTGTGTGCACCCACCACAGCGTCAAACATCTGGGTGTCTTTTGAAGTACCCAGGTGTGTGGCAAATAACAGCTGCACTCCTTCCCTCTCTCATTCCCTCCTCATATCCACGATGTTGGGAAGATGGAGGGAGATGACAAGCAAAAATCCCCCTGTGCTCTGCACCATGTTTTTCATTTTTTCCACATTCCGTTTTTCCCTCTTATTTGATTTCATTATGCTTCATCACATCACACACACAAGTCTTATGAAGGCAGGAGGTGAAGAGCAGATGGGCTCAGTGGGTAGATAAAATGCTAACATTCTTCAGACACAATCAACGGGATGAGAGGAGAAGTGTCTGGTTATGCATGTGTGTCTGTGTGTGTTTGCATACCTGCATGTGTATGTGTGTGCATGTCTAGGCACATACTGTATGTGTACCTGTGCTCGTAAACACTCATGCGTGTGTTTTCATGTGAGTTCTGTCATGCATGCTGCCCTGTCAAAGTGATGGCGCTGTACAGGATGGCTGCTGTTTTGCAAGCTCCAACCCAACTTTGCTATTTTGTGATTATTTTGTTGATTATTTTTACTTTATTTTCACAAAATGTATCTGCTTTTATTTCTTACAACTGACAAAAAAGTTTGAACATCAGATTGGCAGTTACTTACCTCAATTCCGGCTTCAACTTCAACTCATCTGCCCTGGGCTCGTTCTGTAACTCCGACCCCATTTTTGGGCTTCTCAAGATGAACGCTGGCATTACAGAAACAAGAGAGGTGGGATCCTAGCGGGATTAAGCTGGACAGGAAAACTGTCCAGCTCTTCCCTCCATTCTACTGGCCCTCCAGTCCCTTGATCATGAAGATGGGTGAACTCTGATCGCGGATTTGCTACAAACGGGACTCTCGAAACTGCAACATTCTCTGCTTTTCTGAATCATGGCTCAGACAACTCGATGGATTCTTCATTCACCATGTGGACAGGACAGTTAAGTCCGGAAAATACAGGGGGAGGGATTTGCTTCTTCTTCAACTGGTGTGCTGACCTCGAGCACGGTGGAAGTGTCGACCCATTGCTCACCCATCTTGGAATACCTAATGGTCAAATGCCGACCCTTCTACCTCCCAAAGGAGTTTTCAGCTGTTACCGTGACTGTTGTATACATTCCACCACAGGACAAGAAAAATAACAAGCTGGCACTTAACAAACTGTACGAGGCTATAAACCAGTAGGTTTACCAAATTTAATTCGGAGGCTGCTTTTCTGGTTGCTGGCGATTTTAATTCCGTGCCATTAAGATACTTGATGCCCAACTTCCATCAACACGTCTCCTTCACCACCAGGGCAATGAAGTTCTAGACCACTGTTATTCTACCCACAAGCAAGCATACAAGCTCAAACAGGAAGTTGTTGTGACTTTAAAAAGTCACCAGAGTCAGAGATTATGCTACAGGTCTACTTTGCTTGCACTGATTGGAATATGTTTAGTGACTGCGCCGATATCATCGACGAGCTAACCACCACTGTCACATAATTGCAAAAGGGTTTTATAATGACCAATTAGCCTTTTAAAATGATAAACTTGGATTTGCTAACACAACTTTCCATTGAAACACAGGAGTGATGGTTGCTGATAATGGGCCTCTGTATGCCTATGTAAATATTCCATAAAAAAAATCTGCCGTTTCAAGCTACAATAGTCTTTTACAACATTAGCAATGTCTACACTGTATTTCTGATCAATTTTACATTATTTTAATGGACAAAAAATGTGCTTTTCTTTCGAAAACAAGGACATTTCTAAGTGACCCCAGACTTTTGAATGGGAGTGTATTTCTATGTCTGTAACTCCTGTATCCCGGCACATTGTAAATATGGTACTGAAACTCACTGACCCTGTACACTGAGTGTACAAAACATTAGTAACACCTTCCTGATATTGAGTTGCACCACCTTTTGCCCTCAGAACAGCCTCAATTTGTCGGGCCATGGACTTCAAGATGTCAAAAGCATTCCACAGGGATGCTGGCCCATGTTGACTCCAATGTTTCCCATAGTTGTTTCAAGTTGGCTGGATGTCCTTTGGGTGGTGGACCATTCTTGATACACATGGTAAACTGTTAAGCGTGAAAAACCCAGCAGCGGTGCAGTTCTTGACACACTCAAACTGGTGTGCCTGACAACTACTAACATACCCCATTAAAAGGCACATACGTCTTTTGTCTTGCCCATTCACCTTCTGAATGGCACACATACACAATACATGTCTCAATTGTCTCAAGGCTTAAAAATCCTTTCACCTGTCTCCTCCCCTTCCTCTACACTGATTGAAGTGGATTTAACAAGTGACATCAATAAGGGATCATAGCTTCCACCTAGATTCACCTGGTCAGTCTGTCAAAATCCTAATGTTGTGCTCGCTCAGTGTACACTTACCTTCTCATGTTCTTCTTATTTCTTATTTTTGTTTATAATGTGTTTTTGTTCTACCTTATGTTATTTTTAGTATTACATTATTACGTTATTGATTACTGCATTGTTGGGTTTAGAGCTTGAATGGAAGGCACTTCACTGTACTTGTGCACGTGACATTCAAACTTAAAACATACATGTGTTTGCGTCTGCATACAACACATGTGTGTATGTGCCTGAGAGAGGGTAAGGGAAACACAACACATGTCCCTCTAGCATCCAGCGGGGAATAGTAAGGTCCCTTTTTCCCCTCTATCCTCTCTATGCAGAACGATGCAGCAAATCCTCTAATTTGCCAATCAACGGCAGCATAATTACACTCTAAGATATGCTCCGCTGGGCAAAATGGCTTCTGTCTTCTGCTCGAGTGCCGCAAATAAAACCATGAAGTGAGGAGGCTAGCTAACAAATGAAAGCCTTTCTTGATGAATCAGGGACGCCTCAGTTGTCTGGTTTTGGTAATGAAAGAGGAGATTAATGACAATGTGGAAACGCTTGTGTCCCTTGTCAAGGCTTATCACTAATAGGGAGATATAGGAGATGCACTACTGGTCAAAAGTTTTCGAAATCCTACTCATTCAAGGGTTTTTCTTTATTTTACATTTTTTTCTACATTGTAGAATAATAGTGAAGGCATCAAAACTCTGAATTAACACATATGGAATCATGTATTAACCCCAAAAAAGTCTTAAGCAAATCAAAAATATATTTTATATTTGAGGTTCTTCAAAGTAGCCACCCTTTGCCTTGAAAGCTTTGCACACTCTTGGCATTGTCTCAACCAGCTTCATGAGGTAGTCACCTGGAATGCATTTCAATTAAAGAGTTTGAGCCAATTAGTTGTGTTGTGACAAGGTATACAGAAGATAGCCTTATTTGGTTAAAGACCAAGTCCATAGTATGGCGAGAAAGTCCATCATTATTTTAAGACATAAAGGTCAGTCAATGCAGAAAATGTCACGAACTTTGAACGTTTCTTCAAATGTAGTCGCAAAAACCATCAAGCGCTATGATGAAACTGGCTCTCATGAGGACCGCCACAGAAATGGAAGACTTAGAGTTACCTCTGCTGCAGAGGATAAGTTCATTAGAGCCTCAGAAATTGCATCCCAAAAAATGCTTCAGAGTTCAAGTAACAGACACATCTCAACATCAACTGTTCAGAGGAGACTGTGTGAATCAGGCCTTCATGGTCGAATTGCTACAAAAAAAACACTACTAAAGGACACCAATAATAAGAAGAGACTTTCTTGGGCCAAGTGTAACGGTCGTCGGTGGAAGAAGGTGAGGACCAAAGTGCAGCGTGGTACTTGTTCATGTTATTTATTTAAACTGAACACTATCAAACTAAGAAACAAAAAGCACAACCGAAACAGCTCCGTCAGGTGCAACCCACACTAAACAGAAAATATAATCACCCACAACTCAAGGGTGAAAACAGGCTGCCTAAGTATGGTTCTCAATCAGGGACAACAAACACAGAAATACCAAATCATAGAAAAAAGAACACAGACTACCCACCCAACTCACGCCCTGACCATACTAAAACAAAGACATAACAAAAGAACTAAGGTCAGAATGTGACACCAAGAAACACAAGCAATGGACATTAGACCGGTGGAAATTTGTCCTTTGGTCTGGAGTCCAAATTGGAGATTTTTGGTTGCTACAGGTTTATATTCAAATATCAATGTATGACTACTACTTTATAATGTTAATAAAGACATAAACATAATACATTCAAGTAAGAACAAATGTTGGATTGACGTTTAACTATTAATTAATTATAACTTGCAAAAATTCTACTTTAGATTGCAGAACACAAATAAATTAAGTTATATTTACTCAACAACCTTATATTTGCTAACATTACGAAAAACATTAAGTGAAAAATACATTTTATGGACATCTGAGTTCGTTACAGTTATAAGATTTTAGTTCTGCTGACTGTTGGAGTTGTGCTGGGCAATATATCGAATACATTTTATTAATTATATTTATCTTTTTGCCCGATATTCCAAATGCCTGTATCGAAGAATCAAGTTTTTTTTCTCATTTTTATGGGCATTTATGTCCGCTTGTTCTCATGTTGTCTTGTTGGCTCTTGTCTCGTTAGCTCCTTCTGTGTGTGCACCTACCATTTCCACCAGCGATATGTATATAATGACGAGGTGTTCATGTCTCTGCCCTAACAATGGGGGTCATTGTAATAGAGGAGAAGTTGGCCTTTTGAACCATACCCTGTTTATGTTTTAACTCCTCAAATTTCAAGCAGAGCAGACACTACTAAAATGAATGTACCAATAAACAGTACTTCTGGATAATTAATGCTCAGTTTGTCGCGTGTCGCTAGCACCATTTTAGTCAAATAAATATTGTTATACTAGCTGTTTAGTCTGTGTTTTATAAATGTGCAATAAGTATAAACAATTGCATAAGGAATTAGAAACTCGTTCTCATTCTGAGAAATAAGGTAGGTCCTCTTGATTTCAACATCTGAACAAAGTGGACAGGCTAGCATGCTGTTTTTATCAGTTGGCGAAGGACAGAAGGTTGTGTTCATAACAATTCAACTGTTTTGCCTTGTTAGCTGAGTTCAGAGCTTGTGAAATTGTATCTAGATCCAAGTTGGCTGAACTTGAAATATAAATATTAGCTGGCAACTTACTAGCACGTGGGCTTGTGCTTGAGAGGTTGTTTATGAGATCAGTGTTCATTTTCTATAATGCCTGCTACATTACTAGTGAATGTGCGTTATGCATTGTTCTGGTTAAATTTGTAGCAAAAGGTCATTTTTAAAAACAGACCTGAAAGCCAGAGCAGTGATTATTGCAAAAAAAGCAGGTGCAACTATTTTGATTAAATAATGTAATTATTAGTGAGTCTTATGGTTGTGGAAGGAATATATTCAGCCGAGGTATGATTACACAAGCTGAATTCATTATATTATTGATATCTGTTTTAAATGCAGTGGATTTGACCTTTAATTGTACGACAAAGCTTATTTAGAGAAAACATAAACAAAATATAGATAGATATTGTGAATCGCACAGAAAAAAATCAAGAGATGAGTTTTAGGCCACATATCGCCCAGCCCTACGTTGGAGATGTTTGAGTAGCCATTACTCAAAATCTTTAATGAGTTAAGCAGTTATGTTTACTGACTATGTGTACTGACTTTCAGAGCTGCTCAACCTTCATTTGTACCAAGGTCCATCTCCTCTTCCTACTCCTTTCTCTTCTTTATTTTCTCCCTTTTGTATCTTCTTTTGTAACATAATGTTTTATCTTCAGTCTGACAGTCCTTTCGTTATCCATCCTCTCTTTCTTTTCCTTCTCTTTCGGTTTACTGCTGTGGCCCTGATGTTCACATAACCGTATGGCGGCTGTAGGAAGGATAGGGAGGCCCTTGAAACTCACTTTTTCAGAAAAGTAACTCCTGGCTACAGTGATTATGTGTGCACTCAGACACTCTCAGAGAACCGGCTGAAGGCAAGTCTAGCCGTGTGGACAGGGGGCAGAGAGGGCAAGGAGAGAGAGAGAGAACCGTGCCTAGATCTCTGATAGTTTGCCTCCCTGCTCACACACACACACACACACACACACACACACACACACACACACACACACACACACGACTCTGCACTGTATCTTGCAACATTGTCCTCTCCGTCAATGTCTACTCCTTCTTGACACCATCCTTGCCCTGCCACTCTCCTCTGTATACAGAGCGAGGAGGATGACAGAGCCAGGGCGATGTCAGTCAGGTGTAGACACTGGTAAATGTCGGGAACAGACAGACAGACAAACAGACAGTGTTGCTATACTGTAGCAGCTGTAGAGAAGAGTGACACAGCACAGCTCATGTGCCGGTGTCTCATCCCTCTTTAGATAATCTTTGCTCTGGCATCTCTGTGACTGGGCAGATGTCTCATCCTGCCTGCGCCAGCTGTCCTCTCCTCCTCTCATCCCCTTATCTCTCTAGTACTCACAGTGGCCTGGCTGGTTGACTGATGTTGCTGGCTGACATGCTGATGTTGCTGGCTGGCTGACTGACTGATATTGCTGGATAATGTTGCTGGTTGGCTGAATGATGTTGCTGGATGACTGATGTTGCTGGCATGTCTTTATGCTCTGAAGAAGATCAGCTTGTACTCATCATGACTGGTTGAGAATGACAAAGCTGCAACACCCATACTGGGGTTGCTGGGTTGTATTTTGGTGCTTTGCTCGATTCCAGTTTTCATAGGAGCCATCTGCACTGAGGTTGCAGTGCTGCTCATCATTTTCTTGATCTTTGACCAATTTGAATCATATGTTTATCAGGATACGCAAAATAAAATGGGTTGGTTAACCCAACTGCTGGGTTGCAGGCTGATTCACTTTGTTGGGTTATTGGTGCTGGGTTATTGACCCAGTGGTAGTAATGAGGAAACAAAGCTTCCTGAAGCATTGAGCATTTCCAGCCAATTGTGTCGAAAATAGGTTCATTACTCGGGCTTTGAGCAATACAGTGTACACTAGTGGCACCTGCTGGTCAAAAGTATTTAGTACAGCCAAATTATTATAGATGACGTTGCACGCGCTAATGGTGGTTGGTCGACAAAACGAAGCTTCGGACGTCATTGACCCTAACCCAAGTGATACAAGCACTGCTTGGAAGTAAACTGCTTAGTGATTTTGACGCATGCCTCAAACGTAACATCCCTACCCAGCGAGTCAGCTCAGAAGACTAGAAGCGTGGGGCGTGGCGTTCTGTTTTTTTTTTTATTTTTGGCCACCCATGAAAGTAAATGTCAATCAATCTGATGCATTGTTATCCCATGTTACGGTTGAAATTACACTTTTGAAGCTTTAATGAGCCTATGCATATCTGAATGTTGGACTATGAAAATATTGATCTTATGAATTATTACAATAGAATGTAATGTGCAAATATATATTTAAGGAAAACTACAATTTTGATTTTACAAACTCAACATGATGAACAGAAATTACATTTACTCTCATGGGTGGACAAAAATAATTATCTGAAAGCCACTTCCCTAATAGGCCACACCTCCTGAAAAGAACTATGGTCCAAGTCCAAACTGTAACTTGGCCACTCTGGAACGTTCACTGTCTTCTTGGTAAGCAACTTCAGTGTAGATGTGGCCTTGTGTTGTAGGTTATATTTGATTCATTTTATTTAACCTTTATTTAACTAGGCAAGTCAGTTAAGAACAAATTCTTATTTACAATGATGGCCTACACTGGTGCCTGGGGAGGTTATCGTCCTGCTGAAAGTTGAATTCCTCTCCCAGTGTCTGGTGTAAAGCAGAATTTAGCAGGTTTTCCTATATGATTTTGCCTGTGCTTCCTCCAGTTTCTTTTCATCCTATAAAACTCCCCAGTCTTTGCCGATGTCAAGCATACCCATACCATGATGCAGCCACCACCATGCTTGAAAATAAGGAGGTAGTTACTCAGTGATGTGTTGTGTTGAATTTGCCCCAAAAATGAAGGCTTTGCATTTAGGCCAAAAGGTGTATTTCTTTGCTGTGTTTTTTGTTGAAGTATTACTTTAGTGCATTGTTGTATCTTTTGGAATAGTTTTATTCGGCATAATTTTATTCTTCTTTTCACTCTGTCATTTAGATCGTTATTGGGGACGCGCTACAATGTTGTTGATCTATCCTCAGTTTTCTTCCATCATAGCCATTGTGGCCTCATGGTGACATCCCTAAGCATGTTTCTTCCTGTCCTGCAGCTCAGTTCAGAAGGATGGACAATTGTAACGGTTTTCGTAGGTAGAAGAAGGTGAGGACCAAAGCACAGCGTGGTAAGTGTTCATGATATTTTAATAGAACAGAACACTGAATGACAAAAACAACAAGAGAACGAAATCAAACCGAAACATTTCTGTCTGGTGCAGTCACAAAATAGAAAACAAACACCCACAACCAAAATGGGGAAAACAGGCTACCTAAGTATGATTCTCAATCAGAGACAACGAATGACACCTGCCTCTGATTGAGAACCATACTAGGACAAAAACATAGAAATATAACATAGAAAAAATAACAGACTACCCACCCCAACGCACCCCCTAACACAAAGACAGAAAAAAGGAACTAAGGTCAGAACGTGACATCAATGTAGCTCAATGACAAAATATTTCAGTTCATTCTGTTTCAATCCCACTTTTTAATGCAACCAGGGTGTGTAGACTTTCTATAGGCACTGTACCACTGCACTTTGTATACCAGGGCTGGCTGGCCTTCTCTAGTCACTCGTAGGCTCAGTCACTGGTATACTATTATTTACAATTATTTATTTTGGCATTTTTATTGTTCAGAAATGTGGTGGGTACTCTCTTCATTCGCTGGACTTTATCCTGCTAACTGTTCCAAATGTCCGAACTGAATTTGGTAAAAAGGGCTTTTATGTACTCTGCGCCATCGTCTTGGAACGCCTTACAAAATACTTTTAAACTGGAAGAACTTGTCCCGATTGGTATTTTTAAATCACTGATGAATGATCTTGAGACTGATTCCCTGACCTGTCAATGTTTTTAATTTGCTGTTTTTGATTTTGTTATACTCTTGTGAATTCTATGGTTTTTACTAGATTTCTTTTAGTTTTTCATGTTGTTTGTCTGTGATTTTTGTAATGACTTGGTGCTGCCTATCTTGGCCAGGACGCTCTTGAAAAGTAGATTTTAAATCTCAATGAGCCCTTCCTGGTTAAATAAAGGTTAAATAAATAAAATGCATCCTAGACTTTTCTATTTGGATGACAAAATGCGAGTCTGCGAGACAGATCCATGTTATAGTTTTACATTCCATTCCCATTTTCCCTAATCTCAGGGTGGAAATATACTTGATGTGAGTATCACTAGCTTCCCCACATAAAGCTTACTCAAACATGTCCACGCACACATGCCAGACCAGACTATATGTCTATATGTCTGTCAGTTTACTAGCTAAATGACCAACTGAGTTATTCACGGTGTGTCGGATACACACAGTAGGGGACGAGACGGCGAAACAAGGCAAGACAACAAAATCAATCTACAAACATTATCCTCCTCTTCATGTCCTTGCTGATATTATGACAGTTACCGGGTGTCATCAGAGAAAGAGAGAGAGGTGTTCTATCTGTTTTGCTCTCCTGCATCTCTCGCTCTCTCTCTCTCTCTCGCTCTCTTTCTATCCCCCCCCTCTCTCTCCATCCTAATGAATAGGTGGCATGTTTGGCGGGCAGATAGATGGATACAGGGCTGAAATGGATAGGGTGGATGTAACAGCAGCCGCCATGCAGAGGAACCTAATCTGCTTGTGAGGCATTTGGGATCTTGTAATGCCCTTGAAATGATCAGATTAACACTGGTGCCTGGGGAGGTTTTCAGAAACGTGACAACAGACCAGAAACAAAACAAAAGCTATCCCTGTCATCACAATGGCAAGCCTATGTGGGTTTATCTGAGGCTACAGTACGTTGGTAGTGGATTGGATGACTTACCCACAAATAAAACTATGTAAAGTACATTGAAACCTAGTGAGATGCTGTAAATGCAGTGTTGTTATCATTGTAAAATAAGATATGTTCAAGAGATAATTACAGATGCAATTGTTGTAACTGCCTCTTGCTCTTGCTCTCGCTAACTCTATCTATTCCTCCCTCTCTCTCCTTCCCCCTTCTCTCTCTCTTTCTCTCTGTCCCTCCATCTGTCTGGAAGGGTCCTTAAGAGATTTAAAAAGCAGAAACGTCAGAAGGAGAGGGAGGAGAGATTGTTCCCCAAATCCCTCATAATACTCCAGGCTCTTTCTTTAACTTTAATTGTTTATCTGAAACAGGATCCACAAAATAGTTCAGATCAGCATCGCAAACACTTCAGAACAGCTCTGCTGCAAAACCCCTTCACGCGGTCATTCACCTGGTTGATGGGCTCCTAGGTGTTGTCATCGATTTGTTTTGTAGCTCTCGTGAATGCCAAGTTAGTCCCGATACCATAGCTTTTAGGGAATGTCACAAATGAAACATATATATATTTATGTAAACTATGAGCAAAAGTCATCGAATACACAATGTATTGCTGCCACCAGCAATGAGTCTCACGGTGTGTCCCTTTCAGATGGTTTAGCATTGCGCCTGTAATAATGATAATAATAATAATAGATGTAACTTTTCATTACATGTACTACCATTACTGTACCTCAGTTCCACCTTGCAAAGTTTGCATTTCCTTCTCATTTAACTTATCAAAGTATTGCCGTTGTGGTGGAGAGTCGACCGCAAAATAAATTGATTCCTCGACTCCTTGCACGTCAACTCCCGGCATCGACGCCCATTTCTGAGTGTCAAGATCCGATTCCATCAAGAATCGACTCCTAAGATTCAGTATTTTTGGAACAGAGAAGACTGATTACTTTCCGTACACCCGAGAACTCAAACACTTGCATCTTTCTTGGCAAGCTAGCCTTGAGGAACACTGTATAGAAAGGCCAGCAGCTAGGCAGACAGTCAGAACCGTGCACTAGGCCTATCTATCAGCTTGCAATGTCTCGCAAGTAAAGTAAAGCCTATCATCAATGAATAGGCTAGAATATTCTACACGCAACAGACCGAAGACTTAACATACAGTTGTGGCCTAAAATAATGCACCATTTATTCCTGAAAACTGTTGAAACAAAAAAATCTTTTGGTATCACATATGTATGTCTTCTGTGTGCAGTTGAACAAAATAAAAAATACAATATTATTGGAACCTTCTAGACGTAGTTAGAAATAATGAGATTTCAAGCAGGTGATTCTCTTTTACTTTGGAATTGAACTCACCTGTGGTGAGTTGCAGGTGCCTGCAATATAAAAATCGACCATTTTGAATAGAGAAAAGGACTCATTCTCCTGGTTTATGTCACTGTGTGTACCGCAATGAGCATGGAGAACATAAAGAAAACCAGAGTTGTCTGAGGAGGTCAGACAGGAGATTGTAGCCAAGCATGGACAATCTCAAGGCTACAAGTCCATCTCCAGAGACCTTGATGTTCCTGTTTCCACCATGCATCATGTCAAGACGTTTAAGGCCCATACCGCTGTAGCCAACCTCCCTGGACGTGGTCGCAAGAGGAAACGTTATGCAAGATTGCAGCGAAGGATTGTTTGAACGGTGGAGAAAGCACCTCGGTCAACTGCCACACATATTCAAGCTGACCTTCAGACACAAGGTACGACAGTTTCAACTCGCACCATCCGTTGCCAACTCAATGAAGGGGTTTATATGGTAGGACGCCTAAGAGGACCCCACTGCTGAAAGAAAGACATAAGAAAGCCTGACTGCAATTTGCCAAAACACACCTGAACATGCCAAAATCCTTCTGGGAGAATGTCCTGTGGACAGATAAAACCAAATTATAGCTTTTTGGTAAAGCACATCATCTCTATGTTTACAGAAAACAAAATGAAGCCTTCAAAGAAAATGACGCCTTCTCTACAGTCAAACATGGAGGAGGTTTAGTGATGTTTTGGAGTTGCTTTGCTGCCTCTGGCACTGGGTGCCATGAACGTTTGCATGGCATCATAAAATCAGGAGAATACCAAGGCATTTTGGAATGCAATGTCAGACCCAGTGTCAGAAAGCTGGGCCTCCTTTGAAGGTCATGGGTCTTGCAGCACTAGCTAGCTAACTAGCTAACCACTAGCTAACTAGCTAACCATTTCACAAGGGTTACATATGTTGGTGAAAAGCTGAGTTTTTTTGGATGAATAATACCCTGAATAATACCCTGTTAGCGTGGGGACATAGAACGGAAGCCGAACCTGTGATGTTGCAGAAGCCATATGGTCCCTTGTTTCTCTGCAGGACAGGCAGCTTTGGGACCGGCATTAGCACTGCAGTATCGCAGTATCGCAGAGATGCGTGTGTTTGTGTGCACCTGTATGTGTGTGTGTGCGGTCATTACTGCAGTATACAGTATTTCACTCCTCTCCTTCAATCATCTTTGTCCACTGCTGCAAGGTCTCTAAATGTCATGAGCACTCACTGTGAAATTGCAATTAAGAATATAATAAATATGTGATAGAGCTATGCTCAGCCACCAACCAATACCATCATGGCCAGAGGGGTTTGCATACAGACCGAGGGACGCGGAAGTAATTAAGATTTTATATCCAAATAGTGTCTGTTATGAGGGAGAAAAGGGAGAACAACAACAATAAACCGATAGTGGACAGGGAATATTGGTTTCTATACAGTACCTCCTACATAAATAAACATGCACATGTAGAAAAAGGTCACTAAAGGTCATTACTATATGTTTATTTATGTTGTGTTTCAGCACACATCTCCCACAGTCTCCCAAGCCTCCACCTTTCTTGCCTCTCCTTTCCTCCTACTCCATCCCCTCTTGCGCCAGCCTCCGGATCACACTGTCTCCCTTCCTGTCTGAGTCTTTAGACTTGGTGTGGGAAAGGTCCAGGAAGTTCACCTGGCTGATTTGAAGTTGCTAAATTCTCTAACCCTCTCAACCCCTCGTGCTACTGAGATGTTAAACCAGCCGTGCCTGAGTGGAGGAGCAGAGGAGAGGAGATAAACGGTTTCCTGCAGGCAGCTGAGAGGAGAGGATGGGAGGATGAGTCTCTAACCACTCAACCAGAGAGAGAGAGAGCGAGTGAGAGAGAGAAAGATAGAGAGCGAGCGAAAGAGAGAGAGGAAAAGATGCAGAGAAGGAGGCTGAATGGAGAGAGAAATTGGAGAAGGACAGAGAGAGACGAATGGATGCAGTGTGAGAGAGAGAGAGAGAGAGAGAGAGAGAGACAGCGAGAGACAGCGAGATAGATGGAGTCAGAGAGGCTCCGAGGGAGCCAAGTGTTCGCGCTGAGACCATGCAGGAGTGTAATGCATCTGGTCTTTGAAACGAGATCATAGATAATTACTGTGCAAATGGCTGACTGAGTAAACAGTGGTCCTCCATGGGCCCATCTCAAAATGGAGACTAATCTCACTCTCTGGGACGGCAGAGGAAATGTTGTCTTTCTGTTTCATTAGCGGTGTCCATTTGAATTTGTTTGAGTTTGTCCCCCAATGTCTGAGTCAGAGAGTATATCCAAGTGTATCTCTGTCTCTTTCTTTCTCTCGCTCACGTCTTTCTACCTCTATCACCCTAACCAACAATGCAGTTTTAAGAAAAATACAAAAAAAATATAAGAAATAATAGTAACAAATAATTAAAGAGAAAAATAATATAACAATAGCGAGGCTATATACAGGGGGTACCGGTACAGAGTCAATATGCGGGGGCACCGGTTAGTCGAGGTAATTGAGGTAGTTTGTACATGTAGGTAGAGTTATTATAGTGACTATGCATAGATAATAAACAGAGAGTGGCAGCAGCGTAAAATATGGTCTGGGGCTTGCCATGCTGTAGGAGAGAGAACAGTCTATGACTAGGGTGGCTGGAGTCTTAGGGCCTTCCTTTGACACCGCCTTGTATAGAGGTCCTGGATGGCAGGAAGCTTGGCCCCAGTTATGTACTGGGCCGTACGCACTACCCTCTGTAGTGCCTTTCAGTCGGATGCCGAGCAGTTGCCATACCAGGCAGTGATGCATCCCTTCATCCCTCTCACTCTCTTTCTGAATGTATCGGAATGTCTCTTGCTTTTCTCTCTTTAAAACCTGGGGCTCTAGAATTAGACTAAACAATGGCGTGGTGGTAGAAAAAGAGAGAGACAGACAAAGAGAGAGTAAAGATAGAGATGAACAGAGGTAGCAACATAGCATGCAATATAATCACTGTGACTGGATGGGTTGTAAGCAGCCTAATTATAATGAGGCCTATTCCTTTTTAAAAATAGATGAGGAGTAATGGAGCATGAAGAGAGAGGACAGTAGGGAGGGTAATGGTGTGTGATGGCAGGATGAGGAAGCTTCTGGAACACACAGGGACACGCTAACATCACAATGTATGCCGTGACTAAACAGGCACTCCACCACCTTTTCCTAATTGAATGAGTCCTTGCCAAAGTTTTGACTGAGTACAAAAACTGATTAAGTATGAAAATAAATAGTATTAATATATACAGTTGAAGTCGGAAGTTTACATACACCTTAGCCAAATTTCTGACATTTGATTCTAGTAAAAATGCCCTGTCTTAGATCCGTTAGGATCACCACTTTATTTTAAGAATGTGACACACATTTTAAGCCATTTTGACACAACTTTGGAAGCATGCTTGGGGTCATTGTCCATTTGGAAGACCCATTTGCCAACCGCTTTAACTTCCTGACTGATGCCTTGAGATGTTGCTTTTCCTGCCTCGTGATGCTATCTCTTTTGTGAAGTGCACCAGTCCCTCCTGCAGCAAAGCACCCCCACAACATGATGCAGCCACCCCCGTGCTTCACGGTTGGGATGGTGTTCCCCGGCTTGCAAGCCTCCCCCTTTTTCCTCCAAACATAACGATGGTCATTAAAACCAAACAGTTCTATTTTTGTTTCATTGGACCAGAGGACATTTCTCCAAAGAGTACAATCTTTGTCCCCATGTGCAGTTGCAAACTGTAGTCTGGCTGTTTTATGTATGTTTTGTGGCTTCTTCCTTACTATTCGGTCTTTCATGTTATGTCGATACAGGACTAATTTTCTGGAATTTTCCAAGCTGTTTTAAGGCACAGTCAACTTAGTGTGTGTACACTTCTGACCCACTGGAATTGTGATACAATGAATTATAAGTGAAATAACCTGTCTGTAAACAATTGTTGGAAAATTACTTGTGTCATGTGCAAAGCAGATGTCCTAACCGACTTGCCAAAACTATAGTTTGTTAACAAGAAATTTGTGGAGTGGTTGAAAAACTAGTTTTAATGACTCCAACCTAAGTGTATGTAAACTTCCGACTTCAACTGTACGTGCTGTTGTTGATATCTTAAACAAGCCAAATATCTTTTTTTAAGCCTAAATGCTATTTTCTTGGTGCTCTGCTAATATTCAATAGAAACACTGTTGGGTTCTCTTTCATCATTTTATACAGTACCAGTCAAAAGTTTGGACACACCTACTCATTCAGGGGTTTTTCTTTATTTTACTATTTTCTACATTGTAGAATAGTAGTGAAGACATAACAACTATGAAATAACACATATGAAATCAGGTAGTAACCAAAAAAGTGTTAAACAAATCAAAATATATGTTATATTCTTTAAATAAAGGTTGAATTAAAAAAATATATATACACATTTTAACAGCCTGGTGGCCTTGGGATAGAAGCTGTCTCTCAGTCCCAGCTTTGATGCATCTGTACTGACCTTGCGTCTGGATGGTAGAGGGGTGAACAGGCAGTGGCTCGGGTGGTTGTTGTCTTCAACGATCATTTCGGCCTTCCTGTGACATCGGTTGCTGTAGGTGTCCTGGAGGGAAGGTAGTTTGCCTCTGGTGATGCGTTGTGCAGACCGCATCACCCTCTGGAGTGCCTTGCGGTTGTGGGTGGTGCAGTTATCAGGCGGTGATGCAACCTGACAGGATGCTCTCAATTCTGCATAAAAGTTTGTGAGGGTCTTAGGTGACAAGCCACATTTATTTGGCCTCCTGAGGCCTTCACCACACTGTCTGTGTGGGTGGACCATTTCAGTTTGTCCGTGATGTGTAAGCCGAGGAACTTAAAACTTTCCACCCACAGCAGAGGGTGCAGCAGAGGTAACTCTGGGTCTTCTTTTTCTGTGGAGGTCCTCATGAGAGCCAGTTTCATCATAGCTCTTGAAGTTTTTTGCAACTGCACTTGAAGAAACTTTCAAAGTTCTTGACATTTTCCGTTTTGACTGACCTTCATGTCTTAAAATATTGATGGACTGACTCTTTGCTTATTCTTGCCATAATATGGACTTGGTCTTTTTCCAAATAGGGTATACCACCCCTACCTTCTCACAACACAACTGATTGGCTCACACGCATTAAGAAGGAAAGAAATTCCACAAATTCACTTTTTACAAGGCACACCTGTTAATTGAAATGCATTCCAGGTGACTTCCTCATGAATCTGGTTGAGACAATGCCAAGAGTGTGCAAAGCTGTCATCAAGGCAAAGGGTGGCTACTTTGAAGAACCTCATATATAAAATATATTTTGATTTGTGTAACACTTTTTTTTGGTTAATACATGATTCCATATGTGTTATTTCATAGTTTTAATGTATTCACTATTATTCTACAATGTAGAAAATAGTCCAAATCAAGAAAAACCCTTGAATAAGTAGGTGTGTCAATACTTTTGACTGGTGCTGTATTATACTGTATGAACATGAATTGAATTATGCCCTCTATATATACTCTATGTGTGAAGAACATAGGTGTAAAGATTATCTCTTTGGGTGCAGTGTGTGTCACACTGTGCCATTGTGTGTATGTCACCTACCTAGATAATTCCCTTCTGTCTATGTAGGTTTTTTTTATTCCTAAGGAAAGGATTTATTTGGCATCCACAAACACACATTGGTATATATTACTAGGGCTTGGAGCACCTTTAGGAGCTGTCATTGCCCTCCAATCACACACACACACACACACACACACACACACACACACACACACACACACACACACACACACACACTCATGTTAATAACCCCCCTTGATCAGAAGAGGAACTGACATTGGTGACAAATTGTGACCATTTCATTATCACCAGGTGACTGATGAACTATTACAAACCAATGGTCCCCTCCCTCCTTCTGTTCTGTTCAGCACCAGCAGATTAAACAATGTCTCCACTGAACTCACAATTAATCCATTTGTACAAACTGGTTGAAACTGGTGGCGGTGCCAGAGCCAATTACCCCCACTACATCTAACTGTCTGATGAGCTCAATTAACTGAGTCAGCGAATTGTGAAATCAATTAGTTGTTATCACGATTGGGCCGAGGTTGAGAATGTTAACAATTTACTTTTATTTTTAAAGAGAGAGGTGAAAGAGGAAGAGGGAGATGTTCGAAAAAGGGGAAAAGAGAAAAACAGGGGCTCCCCGAGTGGTGCAGTGGTCTAAGGCTAGCTGTGTCACTAGAGATCCTGGTTCGAGTCCAGGCTCTGTCTCGGCCGGCCGCGACAGAGAGACCCATGGGGCGGCACACAATGGGCCCAGCCTTGTCCGGGTTAGGGAGGGTTTGGCTGGCAGGAATGTCCTTGTCCCGTCGCACTCTAGCGACTCCTGTGGTGGGCCAGGCACATGCACACTGACACGGTCATGGCGCCGGGTGTACGGTGTTTCCTCTGACACATTGGTGTGGCTGGCTTCCGGGTTAAGCGGGCATTGTGTCAAAAAGCAGTGCGGCTTGGTTGGGTCGTGTTTCAGAGGACGCGTGACTGTAACTACCAATTGGATACCACAAAAGTGGGGAGAAAAAGGGGTAATAAAAAAACAGAAATAAGGAGAAATTGTAAGACGGTAATTATTCACACCAGAGCAACAACCTCTCCCTCAACACCAGCAATACCATGGAGCTGATTGTGGACTACAGGAAACAGGGGTGAGCACACCCCCATCAACAGAGCAGCAGTGGAGCAGGCAGACAGCTTCCAATTCCTCGGTTTCCCAATCACTAAAGACTTAAAATGGTCCATGCACACACGCACAGTTGTGAAGAAGGCGCGACAGCGCCTCTTCCCCCCTCAGGAGGTTGAACATGTTTGGCATGGGCCCTCAAATCCTCAAAAGGTTCCGACAGCTGTACCATTGAGAGCATATTGACAGGCTGCATCACTGTTTGGTATGGAAATAGCACCGCCCTCGATCGCATGGCGCTACAGAGGGTCGAGCTCCCTGCCATCCAAGACCTCAAGATCAGGCGGTGTGAAAAGAAGGCCCTGAAAATCGTCAGAGACTCCAACCACCCAAGCCATAGACTATTTTCTCTGCTGCCGCACGGCAAGAGGTACCGGTGCATCAAGTCTGACACCAACAGGCTCTGGAACAGCTTCTATCCCCAAGCAATACGACTGATAAATAGCTAACAAAATACTAACACAGACTATCTGAGTTAACCTTGTGTCTTCATTGAACTCTTATTTTAATCTTTCTCTATACACACTCACAGGGCCCTACACACTCACACACACGCTATCACTCAAACACAAACACTCACTCCATCATTTGTTCACTCACACATAATATGCACATACATTTTATGTACTCACATAAAAGCTGTTTCTACTCTGTTGATCTTATATCCTGCAGCCTAGTCCCCTTCAATACATATTGACCTCCTTCACTCCAGTATCCTTGCACATGTAAATCTGGTATTGGAACTGACTTTTTCAATATTCCTGTATATAGTATGCTTACTTACTTACTTACTTACTTTATTGTGTATGTCATATTTCCTATTCTTATTTAGGTGTTTTTTTTCTAGGACTACATTGATGCCGATTATTGCATTAATGGGTTTTGCATTTGCAACAAAGGCCTTTCACTATACTTGTACATGTGACATTAAAACTTGACCTTGAACATGCACACACTTCTAATTTGAAGTAAGGAGTGAGAGAGGGGAGAGACATGAAAGGAAAGGGAAAGATAGAGTGAGAGAAAACGAGAGATGGCACTGAGTCCCATTGATTGTCACCGAAAGAATGAGACATTGAGGCATTGCAATAAGACCTCCACAGTGAACGAATCCCCCCTCAGTGAGAGTCTGAAGGGCAAGGTCACTAACAACCCCAGCATGTACGGTGAAATAAAACAACGGAAAGATACGGAGAAAACACCTTTGTTATTCATAATCCTTCATCACAGTGAAATATTTATCAGGAGCCAGAGGGAGCGGCACTGGTCTTCTTGTTGCCAACAGGGGCGGGGGTGCTACATGAACGACCCAGTTCTTGTCCAGGTTTAATATCTGATTATTATTCTGTCCATTATTAATACCATGACAGACTGCTTTTGTCCTTGTATCAATCTTTGGGTTTGTTTTGTTCATCTGAGTTGGAGCGGAATTAAATATGGGCGCGTAGGGGGGAGAGAGAGACAGCGAGGGAGGGGGAGAGCGAGAGGGAGAGGTGGAACAGAGGCTGGAAATCACCAGATAGCTAATTAGCAAAAATAGCCTGGAGCAAAAATGGTGAGGGAGGGGGAAATAGATAGATCTTCACGCCAAACCGACTATCTCTAGTGTGCCCACGATGAACTGAGAGTTCAGGGATGGCAGCCATCTTATACAGGGGAATCCCTGGACATTAATATTGAAATACTGCAGCTCCCTGCCCTGTCATACGCACGCACGCACGCACGCACACACACACACACACACACACACACACACACACACAGACATACACACACTATCTACACATCCAACTCCCACCAGTCATCATCGTCCGTCTCAGTCTCTCTCACATTGAAGACTAGGGTGTGAGCAGAAATCAGATTGACTCTGAGCAAACTGAATCCATCAGACATGAGTCATGGCCTAAGCCTTTTAACACTAACATAGTCTAATAGAGTCTAACACAGTCTAATAGAGTCTAACACAGTCTAGAGTCAGTTACTGTATGACTGGAGTATATGAGGCAAGGTCACAAAAAATTCTGGAGTCATATTTCACAAATCCTAACTTATGTTGACAGTAGCTAATCACAGGCTTGGGTGTAAACCATGGATAGAAAGTTGATGTTTATCTACAATATCCCAGAGTTTTGACTCTGGTCAGACACATAGTCAGGAAGAGCTCCTGTCCCTACTAGGGATGCACATTTCAGTAAATGTTGTTGCTGACTAACCTATCCCTCAGTAACCATTCAACAAACTGTAAAATACAATTCCAAACAGTACAATGGCTTGACCAACAGAAAATACTATGCATGCAAACAAGGAATGGACATTTTTCATTAAACCCTTACACTCATGGGATTTGGCCTATATGGATAGGGCTACATTGAAATGTTTCTTACAGAAGAAACACAGAAAGCATAACCATGGTAGCAATCAAAAAGGGAATAGTTTGGTGATTATGTGAAAACGATTCAACTAAAGTTGAGGACACAACATTTCACCTGACACAAGTCTGAATCCAAACATTACACTGTTGATTTGATGTGCATTTCACATTTACTGTACTTTTCGACGCGTTTGTCGATGACAAAATCTGAAAATACTCTGGATACTTTCAGTGAGATGCTAAGAATATTTATGAAAAATTTGGGGTAGGTGCAACATAAGACAACACAAAATGATGACATACCTCTTCAAAGTGTGCACAGCTCCTACGTCATTTCAATGCACTTTTATGACTCAAATAAGAGTCTTCAACTATAAGGTGATATTTTGAGCTCTCCTAGCTGTGCTGTTGAGGAACTAATGGAAGCAGACGTGCTTTCTTTGGAACACAGCCCTGCATCCCTACCATCACACAATTACTGTTGTAGTTTACGCATTCCAAAAACGGTCCATTATACGGTGCAATCTGGTCAGGTTGGCATGATTTGAAAGTGTGTTCTATTGCCAACATAGCTAGATAAATGACAAAAAACAATATTACAGTGTTAGGCTTTCACAAGGCTATTCAGAGAAGCAGATCGTCATTTTTGTGTGAATAGAATAGAGAGTCACGAGTGCAATCAGATGTGTGTTCCTCGCAAGATTTCTTCACAATACGACAAAACGTAGGCTCATACTGTTCAGAACAACCCAGGATATTTGTGGATCCCTGTTAGCTGCTGCCAAAGCAGCAGCTACTCTTCCTGGGGTCCAGCAAAATTAATTCAGTTTATACCATTTTAAAACATTACAATACATTCACAGATTTCACAACACACAGTGTGCCCTCAGGCCCCTACTCCACCACTACCACATAATTACAGTCCAAATCCATGTGTATGTGTAGTGTGCGTGTGCGTGTGCATGTGTGTGTGTGTATGCATGTGTCTGTGCCAATGTCTGTGTTGCTTCACAGACCCCGCTGTCACATAAGGTGTTTTTTTTTTATCTGTTTTTAAATCTAATTTTACTCCTTGCGTCAGTTACTTGATGTGGAAAAGAGTTCCATGTAGTCATGGCTCTATGTAGTACTATGCGCCTCCCATAGTCTGTACTTGGGGACTGTGAAGAGACCTCTTGTGGCATGTCTTGTGGGGTATGCATGGGTGTCCGAACTGTGTGCCAGGAGTTTAGACAGACAGCTCGGTGCATTCAACATGTCAATACCTCTCACAAATACAAGTAGTGATGAAGTCAATCTCTCCTCCACTTCAGCTGGGAGAGATTGACATGCATATTGTTAATATTAGCTCTCTGTGTACATCCAAGGGCCAGCCGTGCTGCCCTGTTCGGAGCAATTTTCCTATGTCCTTTTTTTGTGGCACCTGACCACACAACTGTTGTGTACAGGTATGACGCCATGACATCTTGTAACTGTACATCAAGCATGTTGATCATGAATGTTGACACGGTATATTACATGGGTTTTACGATTTAGAAATGTGAAGTGCACATTTGGACTAACAGGGTTTTTTGGCTTGCTTGTATGACATCAACACTGTATTTATTATAATCATCAATGTCTCATCTTTCAAAATACATAGAGTTCTCTCTTTATTTACAGCATTTCGCTCACTTAGACAACAAAACAATTGCAAAAGCTGCTCAATTAGCGGGAGGGATGGAGGCTACATCTTGTCACATGTTGTGATTCAATTCAGAGCCTCTTGTCAGTCAAAACCAAAACTGCCCCGTGAAGTGGAGGCCTTCCGCTCAGATGTCATGTATAGCACGTTACTGTACAGCCACTGCGTTCCAATTTAGGCGCTTATCAGTGTCCAAGTCTGCTATTTTGAACCCGTATTATACGGGTACGAGTGTAAAGAGCTATGCGCTGAATGAAACATGCCACAATAGCAAGCTTATCGTCTTACAGTCAAAATGCTATTGGCTATTATTGAACCTGCAACTGTTGTAATGAGGCAGCGAATAAAAGAGCATTTTCAAACATTTACCAAAATACAATTAGCGGGAAAACACAGTTCTAAACAGCACACCTCATCGAGTGGTTCCAAATGTGACAGAGATGAACATCTCCGTCAGAAAGGTCGAAAGACGGGGGAATCTAATAGCAAAAACTAAGATGCGTTGCTAATGTGACTAGGATTATGCATTTGGCTTCAGGACAACAAATGAAAGTTGATTTGAAAACCAATAGAAAAGGAGAGAAATGCTGGTTAATGGCTGGAGGAAGTATTGATAAAATAATTGCCTCCACATTTCTATGGTTGGATTTTTGCCAGGCTACTTTGAAGCAGCGTATAACATTCCTCATTGTTTGAAGTGAAGTAAAATGTTCAGGTTTCAAAACAATTATATTGCTTCAAGTTCACATTGTAAAAGGGTTAACCGTTAGCATTCGTGGTCCCCACCCATATCTTATTTCCATCTCCCTCCTAAACCTCCATCTCGTTGACACCTCTGCTCCACACTAGTTAAGACTCCCCATAGGAATCCATCCTATCACTCCGGCAATGGCCGGCGACGACTCATTTGATTTATTTATTTATCGGTCACCTTTTTATTTCCCGGCTCTATCATTGGTGATGCATGAGGTGTGAGGAACATCGAGAGCCAATCATACCCATTACCCTAGGGAGACGGAAACACACCATGTAGAGGAAAGCAATGCTAGGATTATCACCCTGTTCAACAGAAGGGAGGGAGGGAGAGGGGGGCAATGTCATATCTCCCATTTCTAAAATCAATCTTGTGGGCAACCTAGGCACAGCATACAGATGAGGTGAGGTTTTATACACACACACACAGACACACAGGGTGACAACTGGAGAAACACACCTATACATACACACAGACACACTCACACACTTGCAGGCAGACACCGCTAATACTGCACACACACACATTTTATGTTTATGTAGTGGAGAAAATTACTGTTACGTGCTACAATGGTGCTGTGGAGCGCAATCCCAGGTGAATATGCTGATGTGTTTCTGAGTATGTACTTCTCTTGAGATGTCCCATGTGTTTTAGTGATACTTGTAGCATAACCTATATTTGCACATAGAAACACCCACTTTGGCTAACCCCCAGATTTATGGATAGAATAAGTGATGTTTTTGTTCCACAATTGTTAAGTCCCAATGCTAGACTATTGGTGGATGTCTAGCATTCTTCTTAGCTAACACAACACAGTCCTCCTTTACCCACTTGCTATAATGTCTGAGGTGGTACAGTAATTGTGTCTCAGAATTTCACACTATTGCACTTAACGCCTCAAAGTGGCCTTGCACCAGGCGGAAGTCGCACTGCTACAACAGCCGTGACTGCAGCACTACAGAGAAACTAGATACCATCACGGATCAAAGAGTCTCTCACAGCCAGAGATGGGCAAAAGATAAATCAAAATGTATCCTGTTTACAAGAGACTGTAAAGACCAATGTCTCAAAAGAAAATGCTAAATACTTTTGTAGAGTTGTATTGAGATAAAATGCAAATACATACAAGTATTTAACATTTGCAAGTACACACCTTCACCACAACAACATTCTCTGTAACGATAACAAAGAAAACAAAAAACATTTTCCTTGTTATGACTGTGATATTGAATGCACTGAGTTGAATGCACTGACTGTAGGTCACTCTAGATAAGAGTGTCTGCAAAAATACTGGGTATTATTATTTAACTTATTTTGGGGGGGGGCTCATTATACTAATACCCAGCATGCTTTGCAAGTCTTTGTTTTTTCATTTACGTTTTGGGCATACTGTATCACACTAATAGTGCCATCAGACTTCTGATACCAATGCAGGGTGAAAGGGGTCCACATAACTATGAACCGCTATAAAAAAAATGGTATAGAAAAGTATTTTGTATTTTACAACAACAACAAAGTTGTGCGAATTACAGGTCTCAAAAGTATGTTCTTACAAAATACATTTGATTATAATTTAGGCCAGTGAAATACAAATAAATACAAAATAATCAAAAGTAATTAAAAAAACGTATTTCAAATGTAATGTATTGGTTGCGCAATAACTGGGATTATAAAGCACATTTGACTCCAGTACCATTTTTTTGAGGAGCTGCCCTTGCGCTGTCTGACAGCTGATAGGCGATTCCGCTCCTTAAGCTAGACTCTGTATGCTGTGCGCGTGTGATAAGATACATGACGACTAACAAAAATACACACGTGGCAATTTAATTCCACTAAATTATACTGCCCATCTCTGCTCACAGCATCTCAAGCAGGCCCCCGCCTCCCTCCATAATTCACACTATTCCCTTCATCACCAGATGGAAGAAGAGAGAGAGACTCAAAAATGAATATTCTCTCTTTCTTCAGGTCCCAGAGTGTATGATATGGATGTGTTGTTGTTTTGGTTGAAGCTTGAAGCAGGGGTCAGTGATATAATTGTATGAATTTGGCCTGTTTTTGAAATATCTCTGGAGGTCTCTCTTTCTCTCTCGTTCTCCCTCCCATCTCTCTCTCTGAAGTCTTTAATCATCTTTACTGCCCATTCTGTAATCCGACACTCAGAGACTAATCCTCCACAATGAAGAACAGCCCAACAGAATGACCAAAAGAAAGAGAGGAAGAAAGAAAGAAAGAAATACATTTTCTCTCTCTAGCAGAAATCCCTTGGACTGAGTGATTACTTTGTAGGATTTTAGAGGCTGGTGTGGGATGCTATTTGTTGTTATTGTGAAAGAGAAACTAATCACTCAGTAAGGACTACCCACATAAAAACATACTACAGTTTACTATAGAATACTATAATACTTAATATAGAATTATAAAGTAAATTGTATACAGCAGAATACTATACTACACACTGTAGTAACCCTTGAGCATGTGTAGTACATACTTTAGAATGTTGAAGTATACTATAGAATACTATTGTAAATAATATTATCAGTATTATCAACAAAAAAACACTAGTACATATCACAGTAATGTCCTCAAAAACACTACAGTCTGCAAAAACAAGACCCTTTTTAAAACTACATTCAGATTAATAGATTCAGTGTTTAATAGTCACACGTACATGGTTGCATGTGTGATTGCAGGCTACAGTGAAAATCCTAGTCTTCGACCTCCAACATACAGGACTAAGTGAAATAAAATAATGAAAATTGTAATACAAAAATGTAAGCAAATATCATTTGATTTGTCACATGCGCTGAATACAACAGGTGTAGATCTTACCGTGAAATGCTTGCTTACAAGCCCTTAAGGCCATATACAAGGGGTACCAGTACAGAGTTAATGTGCGGGGGTACAGGTTAGTTGAGGTAATTGAGGTAATATGTACATGTAGGTAGGGGTAAAGTGACTATGCATAGATAATAGATAATAAACAGCGATAGCAGCATAAAAAAAGGGGGGGGGGGGGGGTCAATGAGAATAGTCCAGGTAGCCATTTGATTAGCTGTTCAGCAGTCTTATGGCTTGGGGGTAGAAGCTGTTAAGAAGCTTGGACCTAGACTTGGCGCTCCGGTACTGCTTGCTGTGCGGTAGCAGAGAGAACAGTCTATGACTAGGGTGGCTGGAGTCTTTGGCAGTTTTTAGGTCCTTCCTCTGACACCTCCTGGTATAGAGGTCCTAGATGACAGGAAGCTTGGCCCCAGTGATGTACTAGGCCGTATGCACTACCCTCTGTAGCGCCTTGCGGTAAGAGGCCGAGCAGTTTCCATACCAGGCAGGATGCTCTCACTGATGCAGTTGTATAACTTTTTGAGGATCTGAGGACCCATGCCAAATCTTTTCAGTCTCCTGAGGGGAAATAGACGTTGTCGTTTCCACCTCACAACTGTCTTGGTGTGTTTGGACCCTGATAGTTTGTTGGTGATGTGGACACCAAGGAACTTGAAGCTCTCAACCTGCTCCACTACAGCCCCCTCAACGAGAATGAGGGTGTGCTCGGCCCTTCATTTCCTGTAGTCAACAATCATCTCATTTGTCTTGCTCACATTGAGGGAGAGGTTGTTGTCCTGGTACCACACTTCCAGGTCTCTGACCTCCTCCCTATAGGCTCTCATCATTGTCGGTGATCAGACCTACCACCGTTGTGTTGTCGGAAAACTAATGATGGTTAGAGTCGTGCTTGGCCGCGCAGTGATAGGTTAACAGGGAGTACAGGAGGGTACTAAGCATGCACCACTGAGGGGCCCCAGTGTTAAGGGTCAGCGTGGCAGATGTGTTGTTTCCTACCCTTACCACCTGGGGGCGGCCCGTAAGGAAGTCCAGGATCCTGTTGCGGAGGGAGGTGTTTAGTCCCAGGGTCCTTAGCTTAGTGATGAGCTTGGAGGGCACTATGGTGTTGAACTCTGAGCTGTAGTCAATGAACAACATTCTCGCGTAGGTGTTCCTTTTGTCCAGTTGGGAAAGGGCAGTGTTGAGTACAATGGAGAATGCAAATTGGAGTGGGTCTTGGGTTTCTGGGATGATGGTGTTAATGTGAGCCTTGACCAGCCTTTCAAAGCACTTCATGGCTACAGATGTGAGTGTTACTGGGTGGTAGTCATTTTGGCAGGTTATCTTAGTGTTCTTGGGCACAGGAACTATGGTGGTCTTCTTCAAACTTGTCAGTATTACAGACTCAGCCAGAGAAAGGTTGAAAACGTCAGTTAAGACACTTGCCAGTTGGTCAGTGCATGCTCAGAGTACACGTATTGGTAATCCATCTGGCCTTGTGAATGTTGACCTGTTTAAAGGTCTTGCTCACGTCAGCTACGGTGAGTGTGATCACGCAGTCGTCCTGAACAGCTGGTGTTCTCATGCATGCTTCAGTGTTGCTTGCCTTGAAGTACACATTGAAGTCATTGAGCTCGTCTGGTAGGCTTAATAACAACTGTGGCAGTGGTAAATAAATAAATGTCCATTAGAGTGGAAGTAAAGACTGTTGGGGTGATGGGGGGGTTAACAAAGGGGGAGCAGCATGACCATTGTGTGGTTGTGGGGACCAAGTGAAATAAAACAATAACAATTTTAATAAAAAGTAATAATTTATAGTGCTGTGAAAAGTATTTGCCCCCTTTTAATTGTCTCTACTTTTGCATATTTTTGATACTGAATGTTATTAGATCTTCAACCAAAACCTAATATTAGATAAAGGGAACCTGAATGAACAAATAACACAACAATTACACACTTATTTAATACATTTAATAAACAAAGTTATGCATCACCCAATGTCCCTGTGTGAGAAAGTAATTGCCCCCTTACACTCAATAACTGTAATAGCACCTTTAGCGGCAATGACTCCAACCAAACGCTTCCTGTAGTTGTTGATCAGTCTCTCACATCGCTGTGGAGGAATTTTATCCCACTCTTGCATGCAGAACTGCTTTAACTCAGCGACATTTGTGGGTTTTCCAGCATGAACTGCTCGTTTCAAGTCCTGCCACAACATCTCTATTGGGATCAGATCTGGACTTTGACTAGGCCATTCCAAAACTTCAAATGTGTTGATTTTTAGCCATTTTCATGCAGACTTGATTGTGTGTTTTGGATCTTTGTGTTGCTGCATTACGCAGCTGCGCTTCAGCTTCAGCTCATAGATGGATGTCCTGACATTCTCCTGTAGAATTCTCTGATACAGAGCAGAATCCACGGTTCCTTCTATTAAGTCAAGTCCTTCAGGTCTTGAGGCAGCAAAGCATCCCCAAAGCATCACTCTACCACCACCATGCTTGACCTCTGGTATAAGGTTCTTCATGTGGAATGCAGTGTTTGGTTTTTGCCAGGCATTATGGGACCCATGTCGTCCAAAAAGTGTACCTTTTGACTCATCTTCTTGATGATCATCCAGGTGCTTTTCGGTAAACTTGAGTCAACTGTTTGGACGGGATGGGTCCCATTATGTCTGGTAAAAAACAAAAAATGTGTGCCAAGGGTGTACAAAGCTGTCATCAATGCAGCTGGTGGCTACTTTGAAGAATTTAAAATCTAAAATATATTTTGATTTGATTAACACTTTTTTGGTTACTACATGATTCCATATGTGTTACTTCATAGTCTTGATGTCTTCACTATTATTCTACAATGTAGACTGGTACTGTATGTCAACAATAACTAAATATGAACACGGTAGTAAACTAGTCGTGTCATCCATGACCCTACTTTTTTTTATGGTATCTGTGATCAACAGATGCTTATCTGTATCTGTCATGTGCAATCCATAGATTAGGGCCTAATGAATATATTTAAATTGACTGATATCCTTATATAAGCTGTAACTCAGTAAAATCTTTGTAGTTGTTGCATGTTGAGTTTATTTTTTTGTTCAGTGTATAATTCTGAAGGCAATACAGTTCTTTAAAAATATGTGTTAAATTGAACCTTTATTTAACTAGGCAAGTCAGTTAAGGACAAATTATTATTTACAATGACAGCCTACCGGGGAACAGTGGGTTAACTGCCTTGTTCAGGGGCAGAACAACAGATTTTTCCCTTGGCAGCTCAGGGATTCAATACAGCAACCTTTTGGTTACTGGCCCAACACTCTAACCACTAGGCTACCTGCCATCATTCTTAAAATGACAAAGCAATGCATTCTTGGAGACAAAGATTGCAACGTATTTAAAATTACCAGGGTAAAGCAATGAATTTACAGGATGAATGAATAATGGAGATTGTGATGGCAAAATTATGTACTAATGTGATTGGCTACGGAATCACAGTCACACACTGGGAATTGAGATTGGAGGGCCTATAATCAAACACACAGCTTTTATTGATTTTTCAGAAGGAAACCAGGCAGGGATTATAGGAGAACTGTAGATAACCTACAGGTTACACACTCACATTGAAATCAGGGGAAAGATTGGTGAGATCGAGCTGAATACTCTTATGTATCTCCTGTCAGCAAGAAACTATAAAATAGTGACAATTATAACTACGGTTAACCTATAATTCTCAAGGCAAATAAGTTCTTAAAATGACAAGGCAATGCATTCTTCGAGACAGTATGTATTTTCCAAAAACAAATAAGATTAGTTTAGAAATAACAAAACGTAGAGACAAATCAGAATAAGAAACTAAAGTGGAAAGGGGTAAGGAAGTCTGTCTAACCTATTTCTAGCATGAGATTCAAAGGACAAAAGAAAGACACTTTTTTTAAAACATCAAATTAACAGAGAGGTATTTCTATAGGAGAAAAATAGCCAATAACAATAAAGTAACAGATTGCACTCTCACATCAGATCAGGGAAAAGAAGGCGAGGTTGAGCTGGAAAACACTTAGGTATCCTGTCTGGTACCAACGGACTTCAGATAATTCTCCATGGTGTAGAATCCAAAACAAAGCATTTCAGTAGTCGAGAGTAGAATTCCACAAGGTCCCCCGCGTGGGGTGTCCTTGGAATGTGCTGTAGTTCATAATGGACATCAACCATATGGCTGGTCGATGTCCAAACACAAGGTGTGGTCTTCACACATTCAGTTTATATTCCTGGACAGGAAGAGGTGATAGCCTTCCCTCAGGAAAGGTGTGATTGGCTCAGGTCAAGGAATATTTCCTGGGGCTGGGTCAGCCCCCCATTCATCGCCTGCATTGTTCTGTGACTTATGGCAGGAGTTTATACAGTTGTTCACATAAATGGAGGGTACACTCTCATAACGTCTTCCACCACCTGTGTAGACTGTGTGATCACACAGATATCAAACAATACACTTTTTGTGGATGAATAAGAGTAATGAATACCTGTTAATCATCAGGAAAATCAATCACACACATTCTAACATGTAATCTTATCACACACACATCTCAACACACAAGTTTTTTTCAGTCTGTTTATGCTGTTTGCTTGAGGAAAGGAGAGAGTTTGATGCAGTTTTGCATGTAGTGTATTGTTCTCCAATGGAGAAGTTCCTTAACTGAGTCGTCGTCATCGTCACTCTTCCGTCAGAACCCTGCTGTGTCCAAAGAGGGGAAGGACGACTCCTGCTGAGAGCTTGCTGTGAGTGGCCCTACCTCTTGCTTTGTTATCTGGCCAGTGAAATGAAGTCCTTGTGCATTTTTTATTGTGGTTGACGTCTGGGGTGGATGTGTTAATTCAACGCTCCTCTACTCCTCTACCTCAAATATCATCAGTTTCCCTGGAGACCGGCCTCTCAGCTGCAGCAGCTGTACACACCTGGCAGGATAAAGGGGACCTCTGTGTGTGTGTGTGTGTGTGTGTGTGTGTGTGTGTGTGTGTGTGTGTGTGTGTGTGTGTGTGTGTGTGTGTGTGTGTGTGTGTGTGTGTGTGTGTGTGTGTGTGTGTGTGTGTGTGTGTGTGTGTGTGTGTGTGTGTGTGTGAACAGCTGGCTGGTGCTTGGCAGAGGAAGCTGACGAGCACCGCAGAGAGGAATGCCCCGAGAGTGGTACACACACACACACATCAAGACAAACACACACACAGTACTCAAATGCAATATGCTACTGAGGCTACAAAGCCACTGAGAAAGGGGTGTATATTTAGGGTGTGAAAACGTGTCCATCCAATAATGTGTCCATACTCATTGCACTGCCTAAAAGTCTCTAGAGCGCAGATCTATAGGTCCCCACACAGAGGCACTGAGGCGTGAACAATAGGGTGTTCAAAACATCCACCATAAGGTAATACACAGAGGCAGTGTGTAGGCAGCTGTATAGGGAGCCCAACCGGCTGGCAGATGGTGCTATTATTCATTTTACATCCTTTGTCATCTGCTTCCAACTGGAGTGTATGCAGTTAGCTACACACTAGTGTTCCCCCATTGGCTGAACATCAGGAGGTGTCATTAGCCACTCTAGCATGGTGGTGGAAAATTGTGACTTATTAAGACAATACGCATATTTTGCCCGTTCTTTCTTCTTCAGCCGCTCCCCATTAAAACTAGTTAAGGAGCAAATCAACACCCTTGCAGCCTGAATAGAGGATGTTTTATGTACGAGTCGGTTGCCAGGGGGACATAAGTGTATAGCCGGCTGCATACATTCCAGTTGGACGCAGCTGGCAAACCACGTAAAAGTAATAAGAGCACTGTCTGCCGGCCAGTTGGGCTACTGTATAGGCTGGTGTGGAGGGGTGGGTCTGTACTGGTGTAAGGCTTAGTTAAGTAGCTGTAGAGAGAGTAATAATCAAAGGCCCTGACAGCCACAGTAGTGAAAGCACAAACACAGTTTTCCCAATGGCCTGTGTGACATTCAACCCCTCCCTCTCTCCTATCAGGTCCTTCACTCTCTCCCTCTTTCCCCTCTGCAGGATATATTGAAACAAAATGATGGGTGGGGTAACCGTTTCCTTGTTTCCTGTCTCCGTCACTGTGTGCTTGTCTGTTCTGCCTGAGTGTGTGTAATGATTTCTCTTCATCCTAATGTGGCAAACGTGACTAGCATGGTTCAGCATCATCCTAGCTATCAGGAGTGAGTGAGTTTAATGCGGATTTTGATTTTAGAGTATTTCACCAGATGGTTTAAAGGTTGCCTTTAGTCTCTCTGTGCATTCCCCGAAATAAGGCATTGATGTTTTATTTTACGAAGTGCATTCAACTGACTGACAGTGGCCAATGTGGAATCGACAGGACTGGGGGATGGTGAGTGTTGGTGGGAGGGGTTAGGCAGGTAGTGAAAGCTAATTGAATCAAAGCTAATTGATTCATTCTCAATAGGTCAATTTATCAATGTATCTTAGTTATTCATGTTAAATGTCCTATTACTAAAGTGTTCTCTACAATCTTAGAATTAGTGGTGAATCAAGGAAACCTGGAGATCCTCAACGAACCCCTTGGAGTTCCTCAAGGAACCATTGCTAGTCAATGGTTAATTTTTGCACCTTTGGTTAGTTGAGGGAATCTCATAGAGGTGTATGAATTCTTGAAGCACCTATGCAAGTCCCACAATTGGAATAGGTACCACTTCATTACTATATGTAATCAGCAATGTTAATATTATCATATTTAATCTGCATACATATTCAAGGAAATTTGGAATTTGCAATGTACACACTTAACGTGATTAACTGGAATGAGATTTACACTAACGGGTGGCCAAAAATAAAGATCCAATCTCCTGATAGGGTGCCACCTCTACAATATATTATGAAAAAGGTTCCTCAAATACCCTTTTCAGAGGAGTTCCTCATAGAACCTTTTTGAACTGAAGGTTCACCGTGGGTAATTTTTAGAACCACAAAAGGTTCTTCCAGGTTTCTTCTAAGCGTGTCACATGTTAGCCATGCTAATTACAAAAACCCATGTAGTCCAGGATCAAGGGTTAGGTACAGCTGCTGACCCTGCGGTCAATTCTAGCTATCGCTTATCAATGAGAGAAACACTAGGCCATCCATCGCCATACACCAGACAGACAATAACAGGGGCCATCACGTCCACGCTATCAGACATCCTGAAGTGATTACTCCACTACCAGAGCCATTTGACCAGCCATTGGTCCGCATTAGCACTGACTGTCAACTACATTCAATCCCTATTGATTCTCGCTTACACCGATTGACCATTAACTTTGCCATTACTGTGACTGTCTGTTAGGTATTGACCAAATCCTGCTCAGAGCTTACTACACGTCTGTCTGTGTGTCCTAGTGGTCTGTCACTAAACCTCACCCTGGAGAGTTACAGGGTGGTGCAGGGTTTTGTTCCCGCCCAGCACTAAAATGCTAGTCTGTATGTACTCAACTGTTTTATTTGGTTTGCCATGGCAACGATGAAGTAATTGGCTTAAACAGAACGAGATCTGTAAACAATGATTCTATTAATCAAAGCCTTGATGGGCAGTAGACCAGAATAAAAGGAGGTGTGTTAGTGCTGGGCTGGAACAAAAGCCTGCACACTGGGTTCTATAGCATTTGGCTCAACATTACTCACAGTTCCTGGCTGGGTGAGTCACACAATATACCAGGTAACAGAAGCTCCATTTATACTTGGTTCTAATGGTGCTTTCAAGACAACTGGGAACTCTGAAAAAAAATCTAATCATGACGTCAGCGATCTTCAGGTCGAGCTTTAGTTGAGCAGAGCGTTAGAAAGAGGCCCGACTTCCCACCCTGGCATTCCGAGTTGGATGATCTTTCAAAATGATTTTTCCCAGTCAGAGCTATTTTTTTTTTTTTAGTTCCCATTTGACTTGAATTTCTGTGTTCCCAGTTGTTTTGAAAGCGTTATAAGATGCCTCCCTTGTCCTGATCTTGTCTACATGCTGATTGTGCCATCGTTTTTAGACAGGTGTAGACAATTAAAAGACGCATTGTGATCTGATTGTGATCAGATGTTCTTCACTACCTCTGGAGGCAGACAGGCACGTATTGTGTCTGGGTATCTTAGGCTGCGTTTACACAGGCAGCCCAATTCTGATATTTTTCCTCTAATTGGTCTTTTGACCAATCACATCAGATCTTTTCACATCCTCTCTTTTTCAGATCTGATGCGATTGGTCAAAAGACCAATTAGTGAAAAAAATATCAGAATTGGGCTACCTCTATGTAGATGGGTCTGGACAGTGAAACCATTTGAATGATCATTATTCCATCCTCTAAAATCATTAACAGGTGGCACCATTGACTTATGCCATCAATATATGTCTTAAAATAAATTAATACATTTTATTTTGAAAGAATAGATGAGAAATTATTTGCATACTGGGAGGGACAGATGAGAGACACATTTTAACACCATGTGTATAGACACATTTATAAAAATGTGGGCACAATCAGAATGTGGAAAAGATCAGGACTCAGGGCCCTTGCTAGCACCAGGTATAAACAGAGCTAAAATGTATTGTATACACCAGAGACTGTGTTGAAAAGGAATTGTTAATCAGAGCCCGAGCCCGATGCTGTGTGTTGAGAGAGAGAGAGAGAGAGAGAGACAGAGAGGGAGAGGGAGGGGGAGGCCTGGCCCTAGGCTACTGTTGATTGTGACAATTGAGTCATTTTTCATTGAGTTAACGTTAGAGAGTAGTATGCCTAGTATGCCTATGCCTATGCATTTTGCAAGTTAGCATTTCTCCTTTGCCAAGATAATCCATCCACCTGACAGGTGTGGCATATCAAGAAGCTGATTAAACATTATGATCATTATACAGGTGTGCCTTGTGCTGGGGACAATAAAAGGCAGCTCTAAAATGTGCCATTTTGTCACATAAGACACTGCCACAGATGTCTCAAGTTTTGAGGGAGCGTGCAATTGGCATGCTGACTGTAGGAATGTCCACCAAAGCTGTTGCCAGATTATTTAATATCAATTTTTCTACCATAAGTCGGCCTCACAACCGCAGACCACATGTAACCACGCAGGCCCAGGACCTCCATATCTGGCTTCTTCACCTGCAGGATCGTCTGAGACCAGCCACCCGGAAAGCTGATGAAACTGTGGGTTTGCACAACCCGAAGACTTTTTGCACAAACTGTCAGAAACCGTCTCAGGGAAGCTCATCACTGTGCTTGTTGTCCTCACCTGGACCTTGACCTGACTGCAATTCGGCGTCGTAACCGACTTCAGTTGGCAAACGCTCACCTTCGATGACCGCTGGCATGCTGGAGAAGTGTGCTCTTCACGGATGAATCCCGGTTTCAACTGCACATGGCAGACAGCATGTATGGCGTTGTGTGGGCAAGTGGTTTCCTGACGTCAATGTGAACAGAGTGCCCCATGATGGTGGTGGGGTAATGGTATGGGCAGGCGTAAGCTACGGACAATGAACACAATTGCATTTTATTGATGGCAATTTGAATGCACAGAGATACCGTGGCGAGATCCTGAGGCCCATTCTAGGGTCATTCATCCACCACTATCACCTCATGTTTCAGCATGATAATGCATGGCCCCATGTCACAAGGATCAGTAAACAATTCCTGGAAGCGGAAAATGTCCAAGTTGTTCCATGGCTTGCATACACACCAGCCATGTCATCCATTGAGCACGTTTGGGATGCTCTGGATCGACAGCGTGTTCCAGTTCCTGCCAATATCCAGCAACTTCGCACAGCCATTGAAGAGGAGTGGGACAACATTCCACAAGCCACAATCAACAGCCTGATCAACTCTATGGGAAGGAGATGTGTAACGCTGCATGAGGCAAATGGTGGTCGCACCAGATACTGACTGGTTTTGTGATCCACGCCCCTACCTTTTATCTGTAACCAACAGATGCATATCTGTATTCACAGTCATGTGAAATCCATAGATTAGAGCCTAACAAATATATTTCAATATACTGATTTTCTTCTATGAACTGTAACTCAGTAAAATCTTTGAAATTGTTGCATTTTACGTTGATATTTTGGTTCAGTTTTCTTTATCCTGATGATTCCTGTAATGAAGTGACTGCCTGCCTGTACCTGTTTCGCTGGGGCCTGCTGCTGTGTCAAGCTAGCCACTCTCTCTCTCCTTTCCTGGGGGGAAAAATGCTCCGGGAGAAAGAAAAGTGCTCCAATTGTATAACATTTTAAACTCAAATTGCTGGGTAAACAAACCTGTTGTCACAAATGGAGAGAGGATGTTCTCAGCTTTCTGTAGGTATATATATATATTTTTTCATTCTCAATAGTAACTATTTTACAAACAAGATATTTGATATGGCTTTGAGATACGGTGCGTATGAAATGCGCATTGCCAAATGCGAGTGCATAGGCCTCATTGGTGGTAGGTTACAAATGCAACGTTATTTTGGACATTACATGTACTGTTCATTTAATAATACATAGCTACTACGAGTGGGTACTGCGTTTTCACTTACTCAGGTGGTGAATTAAGGAGCACATACTGTATATGCAGGGAAATGCCCTAGTTTAACAGTCAAATATAACAAAAGTTGCATACTTGTCTACCCAAAATGCATGACAATCACTGGATTCATATGCACATCAGAATACTTTGAATCACAGCATGAAAAGATTATGAAACAATGTATTTCGTCAATATCATCTTACTAGTCTATTACACTTTTTATTAAAGCACTGTGAATAACTTTATAAGTTGCTATGCCTACATATTTTTTCTGTTGCGTGATGCAGAGAAAAAAAAGAGTGGTACAACCAAATCGTGGGCTGGTGCCACCAACTGGAAATCTTAGTGGCACCAAGGGAAACTATTAGTCTGGAGCCCTGCTTACAAGGGGATTGTTATAATATTGTAGTGGACAAAGATGAGATGATCTTCAGATAACATATGGTCCCACTCTACAGAGTGTAAAATTACTTTCATTATAGTGTTACATTTTAAGTGTTTATAAAGTGTTACATTGTGTAAAAAACTTGCAGTGCACTACACTTTCCAGTCTTACAAAAACACAGTGTTATTTATATTCAACACTAGTGTTAATCTAGAGTTAGCTCCTATTAGTGTTGTGCAAAAACACTGTTACAATAAGTGAATGTGGGTGTTGTTTTAATACTATTCGCTCTCATTGTCACGATCGTCGTATGGAATGGACCAAGGCGCAGCTGGGTATCCGTACATTCTCTTTTAATGAATGAACACTGAACCAAAAAACAACAAAATCAACGAAAAGCTATACAAATAGTGCTGACAGGCAACTAAACATAGACAAGATCCCACAACACAAATTAGGAAAATGGCTACCTAAATATGATCCCCAATCAGAGACAATGATAAACAGCTGTCTCTGATTGGGAACCATATCAGGCCAACATAGACATACAAAACCCCTTAGACATACAAAAACCCTAGACATACAAAAACTAGAGTACCCACCCTAGTCACACCCTGACCTAACCAAAATATATAGAAAAACAGATATCTAAGGTCAGGGCGTGACAGTACCCCCCAAAGGTGCGGACTCCCGGCCGCAAACCTGAACCTATAGGGGAGGGTATCTACCCTCGGTAGCGGCTCCGGTTCTGGACGCAGCCCCCCCTCCTTACGCTGATCCTTCCGCTTCTGTGGAACCGGACCGTGGATCATCGCCGGAGGCTCTGGACCGCAGCTCGTTCCTGAAGACTCTACACTGCAGCTCTTCGCTAGAGGCCCCAGACTGGGGATCGTCGCTGAAGACCCCAGACTGGGAACCGTCGCTGGAGACCCTGGATTGTGGACCGTCACTGGAGACCCCGGACTGTGGACCGTCGCTGGAGGTTCCGGACTCTGGTCCGTCGTTGGGGGTTCGGGACTGGAAACTGTCGCCGGAAGCTCTGGACTGGGAACTGTCGCCGGAAGCTCTGGACTGTGGAGGCGCACTGGAGGCCCAATGCGTGGGACCGGTACAGGTGGCACCGGGCTGATGACACGTACCTCAGGGCGAGTGCGGAGAGGAGGCACAGGACTTACTGGAATGTGGAGGCGCACTGGAGACCTGATGCGTAGAGTTGGCACAATGCGTCCTGGCTGGATGCTCACTTTAGCTCGATAAGTGCGTGGCGCTGGCACAGGACGCACTGGGCTGTGAAGGCGTACTGGCAATACAGTACGTACAACCAGTGCAGAATATCCTGGTCCGAAGAGGTGTACTGGAGACCAGGAGCGCTGAGCCGGCACAACCCGTCCTGGCTGGATGCCCACAATAGCGAGGAAAATACGGGGAGCTGGAATAGAGCTTACCGGGCTATGAATGCGCACTGGAGACACCTTGCGCATCACTGCATAACACGGTGCCTGACCAGTCACACACTCCCCACTGTAAGCACAGGGAGTTGGCTCAGGTCTAAACCCTACCTCCGCCAATCTCCCCGTGTGGTCCCCCCAAAAGATTGTTTTTGAAGCTGCCTCTCGGGCTTCTGTGCTAGCCATGTCCCTTCGTATCATCGCCGTTCCTTTTTCGCTGCCTCCGCCTGCTTCCATGGCAGGGTGTGGTCCCCTGCCATTACCTCCTCCCAGGTCCAGGATGTCCTCCCCTCACTTTTCTCCGGGCCCAGGATCCCTGCTCCTCTTGAACACGCTACTTGGTCCGTTGGTGGTGGGATCTTCTGTCATGATCGTCGTATGGAATAGACGCAGCGTGGTATGCGTACATTCTCTTTTAATGAATTAACACTGAACAACAAAAGAAGAAGAAATCTACGAACGAACCGTGAAGCTATACAAATAGTGCTGACAGGCAACTAAACATTGACAAGATCCCACAACACAAATGAGGGAAATGGCTGCCTAAATATGATCCCTAATCAGAGACAACAATAAACAGCTGTCTCTGATTGGGAACTATATCAGGCCAACATAGACATACAAAACCCCTAGACATACAAAAACTAGAGTACCCACCCTAGTCACACCCTGACCTAACCAAAATATATAGAAAACATTCAACAAAAACAAACAATCTAAGCGTGACACTCATGGCCAATTTGCATATTTCCCATGGTGAATGTTATCATTAAAAGTGGTACTTTATGACAATATGTTACATAGCGTAAGGCCTTACATTGATCGCTTAGTTTTACCCTAACACATCAGTGTTAGGAAAGTCCTATTTTACAAATGGGCCTGCAAGTCACATTATGCTGGCTGGCAGAGTGATGCGTAATTCCTTTTGGAATCCAGTTAACATCCAACAGTTTTGAATTTTTATTCACCCACAATTTATGTTCAGATTGACTACCAGGGTTTGGAACTCTGGTAAAGGAGACCTAAACTACACTAAATTACTTCAACCAGAACAACCCTTTCAGTACTGGGTGCAATAAATCTAACTAACCTATTGGATTTGTTTAGAATTTTTTATTTTTTTGTGTAGCATAAGATTAATCAATCAATCAAGTCATTGCAAAAACATAGATACTATTATTAAAAATAATTCCCCCCCCCCCCCCCCCGCAAAATATACCTACATAGCATGCTGGAAATATGAAAATAATGGGTGTGGTTTTGATAGGACTGTTTTACTCTCCACAGTATAAAACAATAACTCTGGTTACTAACATCATTACTGGGGTTAATTTACACCACTGAGTATTAATTTCACTCTAATAGAGGGAATTTAGCTCCTGAATCAACACTAGAAATGTTACACTGAAAAATCAACACTAGTCAACACTGACCAATTTGCTATATATGGGTACAACCCTTTTTGGGGCTATATAGAACCCTTTTTATGGTTCTTTATAGAACCTTTATGGGGAATGGTTCTACAAATAACTGTCCTTAATCTCAAAGGTTCTTTGTAGATCCTTTTGTAGAAGCGTGCAGGTTTTTGTCTTCTTCTGGTTAGTCATTATAGTGTTAAAATTCCTTAGGCGTTATTATTCTAGGTCTGGAACAGTCGGAGGTTGCTGAGGAGAGAATTGAGAACCACTGATTTAGTCAACTCAATTGACACGAGGCCATACAGTACATGAGTCTTTCACAAATTACTGTCAATGCCCATAGTCATAGTTAACATATAATCGGGCTGATATGGTTATTTGTGTCATTATGATTCCAAATAGAATCTGTGTTTCGACCCTATGAGCTTCTACTGCACAGAACCCTCACACGACTAAGATCACAAGTTTCTGCAATGAGACACACAGAGAGAGAAAGAGTGCGAGTGAGAGAGAGAGAGTGAGAGAGGGAGAGCTGGAAGAGAGAAAGAAATAAAGAGAGTCCTATGTGCCTCCCTGGATGCAATGAGTGCCAGGGCTTCGGCTTTCCCCTTCATCCCCTGGGGTCTCTCCTCTCCTCACCACCCACCAGATAAATAAACTCCAGGACAGGACCCACGAGGAGTATGTGTGGGCGTCATCTTCTCCGATCTACTATTTTAAGATGCATCATGAAGACAAGATTTTGGAACAATGTTTTTTCTCCCTCTATTCCTTCCTCTCATCTTGTACTGAAGTTAGTCAGACAAGGGCAACAAGAGAAGAGGCAGCACAACAAAGAGGTGTTTTTATTATTCGTTGTGTACAATAATGAGTACATGTTGACTGAGCTCTCAGGATTAAGCTCTAATGAGTTTGCTGTCTTCGACAAGGTGTTAGCAGAAAATCTTAGCTGTGTTTATCAGTTACACCCCTACACAAACTGTCTGTGTGGATCCTTGTCTTTTCATGAAGTACACAGAAGTGTTTTTTTAATGACTTACTTTGTAATGCCACTTAGACTGTGGTTACTTTAGGATTTGTTTTTTAGCTGTTAAGATGTTCTGAGGTAGACTCACACACATGCACTTTCATAAATACTCTCTCTCTCACACACACACATGCACCTCTTTGCCAGCAAGACTTGAGGAATACAAATTTGGGTTATTTTCTCTGCGGTAGATTTGTAGTACAGATGGAGCCTTGTTTCTGACAGACACGTTATGTACAATACTCCATCCCTGTGCTGGGTTGTCTCTCACACACTGTCTCCTACATCTGCCCCTGCTGCTCCCGTCTCAGAGTGATGAGTAGTCCGACACCACTCCCACATCCCTACACTCCTACTGAATCGTAATAGAATTGTGAGGACTATCAGGAATGGCTGCCAGTGTGTGTGTGTGCGTGTGTGTGTGTGCGTGCGTGGGTGTGTATGTTTGTGTGACCCAGCAGGAACAGATGGTATTTGGGAAGGGGATCCGCAGTGCCAGACTCCATGCTGCCCTGGTGGCAATGCCATCTCCATGACACACACACACAAACCCTTGCACTGTGGCACTGCCATCTCCCTGGCACAGCCTGGTTGTAATAAGGTGATAATGGATGCCACTCGACACCGACAACCTGTCACTCAGCCAATACACACACACGCACACAAACACACACACACACACCTGTACTTACGTTCTAGTTTCTGTAACACTGTTTTTAAAGTGAAATGTATTCAGAATCATGTTTAAGCTAGCTGCTGTCCTTCTCTCTGTCATATCTCCTCTCGCCCACTACAGATGAAATTAATCAGGAAAAGTCCCGAAAAGTCACAAGTTTAGTCATAGTCTACACTAGAATACCACTTAGAATGCATAGACGGTAACATTAGCTTCATTGTTTCAGAATAAGCAGCATGCTGAATAAACAAGCTAAGCATCAGTATAGAGACAAAGTAGAATCACAATTCAATGGCTCAGACACAAGAGGTATGTGGCAATGTCTACAGTTAATCACGGATTACAAAAAGAAAACCATCCCAGTCACGGACCAGGATGTCTTGCTCCCAGGCAGACTAAATCACTTTTTTGCCCACTTTGAGGACAATACAGTGCCACTGACACGCCCGCAACCAAAACATGCGGACTCTCCTTCACTGCAGCCGAGGTGAGTAAAACATTTAAACGTGTTAACCCTCGCAAGGCTGCAGGCCCAGACGGCATCCCCAGTAGCGCCCTCAGAGCATGCGCAGACCAGCTGGCTGGTGTGTTTATGGACATATTCAATCAATCCTTATCCCAGTCTGCTGTTCCCACATGATTCAAGAGGGCCACCATTGTTCCTGTTCCCAAGAAAGCTAAGGTAACTGAGCTAAACGACTACCGCCCCATAGCACTCACTTCCGTCATCATGAAGTGCTTTGAGAGACTAGTCAAGGACCATATCACCTCCACCCTACCTGACACCCTAGACCCACTCCAATTTGCTTACCGCCCAAATAGGTCCACAGACGATGCAATCTCAACCACACTGCACACTGCCCTAACCCATCCGGACAAGAGGAATACCTAGGTGAGAATGCTGTTCATCGACTACAGCTCAGCATTTAACACCATAGTACCCTCCAAACTCGTCATCAAGCTCGAGACCCTGGGTCTCGACCCCGCCCTGTGCAACTGGGTACTGGACTTCCTGACGGGCCGCCCGCAGGTGGTGAGGGTAGGTAACAACATCTCCACCCCGCTGATCCTCAACACTGGGGCCCCACAAGGGTGCGTTTTGAGCCCTCTCCTGTACTCCCTGTTCACCCACGACTGCATGGCCACGCACGCCTCCAACTCAATCATCAAGTTTGCGGACGACACAACAGTGGTAGGCTTGATTACCAACAACGACGAGACGGCCTACAGGGAGGAGGTGAGGGCCCTCGGAGTGTGGTGTCAGGAAAATAACCTCACACTCAACGTCAACAAAACTAAGGAGATGATTGTGGACTTCAGGAAACAGCAGAGGGAACACCCCCCTATCCACATCGATGGGACAGTAGTGGAGAGGGTAGTAAGTTTTAAGTTCCTCGGCGTACACATCACAGACAAACTGAATTGGTCCACCCACACAGACAGCATCGTGAAGAAGGCGCAGCAGCGCCTCTTCAACCTCAGGAGGCTGAAGAAGTTCGGCTTGTCACCAAAAGCACTCACAAATTTCTACAGATGCACAATCGAGAGCATCCTGTCGGGCTGTATCACCGCCTGGTATGGCAACTGCTCCGCCCACAACTGTAAGGCTCTCCAGAGGGTAGTGAGGTCTGCACAACGCATCACCGGGGGCAAACTACCTGCCCTATAGGACACCTACACCACCCGATGTCACAGGAAGGCCATAAAGATCATCAAGGAAAACAACCACCCGAGCCACTGCCTGTTCACTCCGCTATCATCCAGAAGGCGAGGTCAGTACAGGTGCGTCAAAGCTGGGACCGAGAGACTGAAAAACAGCTTCTATCTCAAGGCCATCAGACTGTTAAACAGCCACCACTAACATTGAGTGGCTGCTGCCAACACACTGACTCAACTCCAGGCACTTTAATAATGGGAATTGATGTCAAATATATCACTAGCCACTTTAAACAATGCTACTTAATATAATGTTTACACACCCTACATTATTCATCTCATATGTATACATATATACTGTACTCTATATCATCTACTGCATCTTTATGTAATACATGTATCACTAGCCATTTTAAACTATGCCACTTTGTTTACATACTCATCTCATATGTATATACTGTACTTGATACCATCTACTGCATCTTGCCTATGCCGCTCTGTACCATCACTCATTCATATATCTTTATGTACATATTCTTTATCCCTTTACACTTGTGTGTATAAGTTAGTAGTTTTGGAATTGTTAGTTAGATTACTCGTTGGTTATTACTGCATTGTCGGAACTAGAAGCACAAGCATTTCGCTACACTCGCATTAACATCTGCTAACCATGTGTATGTGACAAATAAATTTGATTTGATTTGATTTTGATTTGAGTAAGTGGGTCTATTGAAACAGCTCCAAAATGCTACGATTATGGACAATATTCTATGCACTGGCTTTAGGTAATTATATTTTACATGACCACATTAATCACAGACTCAGGTGTGTATAATATACAGTATTGTGTGTATACTGTAATATATTCTATATTCTGATATATATCATCAATATCTGCTTTCTGATTCACATCGAATGACTCCATGTGTTGGTTGATGTTAGTCCAATGTTCAAAGACCCGTAATAGCTCTCTGTCTTTGTGAAACCAGGGCATTAAAGCTTTATCCACTACTCTCATTCTGAACACACAAGCCCGTCTCCATAAATAGCATAAAATATTTATCCTGCATGGTACCTGCATGGTACCTGCCATATCAAAGCTATTTGCTTCCTTTGTCTTTTCATGCACACGAGGTAAGCAAGAGTTAGGAAGAACATCTCAGCATTTCTTTTGAAGTGCATCATTCTACTCCGTAAAAAGTGGGACGGCACTTTTCATCTGAAGTGCTTTTCCTGATTGGTATGCGTAAAAATTACGCATTGGTTCAACCTGTTCTATTCCATTTTTCTGAAATCAAATAATGACAGATCAAATTGTTTTTTTTAATTGAATGAAAGCTTCTAAATTGCTTTTAACATGTCATGTCCATTCGCATTGCATAGCGGTGGATGCAATTTAGCGGTAGCAGCCTATCAAAAGAGTTGGAGGCATGGCCTATTGGAGGGGTGTGGCTTTCAGATAGTTATTTTTGACCGACCTAAGTGGAGGTAATCAAATCAAATTCAAATCAAATTTATTGATATAGCCCTTCTTACATCAGCTGATATATCAAAGTGCTGTACAGAAACCCAGCCTAAAACCCCAAACAGCAAGGAATGCAGGTGTAGAAGCACGGTGGCTAGGAAAAACTCCTCAGAAAGGCCAAAACCTAGGAAGAAACCTAGAGAGGAACCAGGCTATGAGGGGTGGCCAGTCCTCTTCTGGCTGTGCCGGGTGGAGATTATAACAGAACATGGCCAAGATGTTCAAATGTTCATAAATTACCAGCATGGTGAAATAATAATAATCACAGTAGTTGTTAAGGGTGCAACAGGTCAGCACCTCAGGAGTAAATGTCAGTTGGCTACTCATAGCCAATCATTGAGAGTATCTCTACCGCTCCTGCTGTCTCTAGAGAGTTGAAAACAGCAGGTCTGGGACAGGTAGCACGTCCGGTGAACAGGTCAGGGTTCCTTAGCCGCAGGCAGAACAGTTGAAACTGGAGCAGCAGCACGGCCAGGTGGACTGGGGACAGCAAGGAGTCATCATGCCAGGTAGTCCTGAGGCATGGTCCTAGGGCTCAGGTCCTCCGAGAGAGAGAAAGAAAGAGAAAGAGAGAGCATACTTAAATTCACACAGGACACCGGATAAGACAGGAGAAGTACTCCAGATATAACAGACTGACCCTAGCCCCCCGACACATAAACTACTGCAGCATAAATACTGGAGGCTGAGACAGGAGGTGTTAGGAGACACTGTTGCCCCATCCGATGATACCCCCGGACAGGGCCAAACAGGAAGATATAACCCCACCCACTTTCCCAAAGCACACCCCCCACACCGCTAGAGGGATATCTTCAACCACCAACTTACCATCCTGAGACAAGGCCGAGTATAGCCCACAAAGATCTCCGCCACGGCACAACCCAAGGGGGGGGCACCAACCCAGACAGGAAGATCACATCAGTGACTCAACCCACTCAAGTGATCCTAGGGACGGCATGGAAGAGCACCAGTAAGCCAGTGGCTCAGCCCCTGCAACAGGGTTAGAGACAGAGAATCCCAGTGGAGAGAGTGGAACCGACCAGGCAGAGACAGCAAGGGCGGTTCGTTGCTCCAGAGCCTTTCCGTTCACCTTCACACTCCTGGGCCAGACTACACTCAATCATAGGACCCACTGAAGAGATGAGTCTTCAGTAAAGACTTACCTTAACAGGAAGCCAGTGTAGGGAGGATAGCACTGGAGTAATATGATTAAATTTTGGGGTGCTAGTCAGGATTCTAGCAAGCCGTATTTAGCACTAACTGAAATGTATTATTTATTTAGTGCTTTATCCGGGTAGCCGGAAAGTAGAGCATTGCAGTAGTCTAACCTAGAAGTAACAAAAGCATGGATACATTTTTCTGCATCATTTTTGGACAGAAATGTTCTGATTTTGCAATGTTACGTATATGGAAAAAAGCTGTCCTTGAAACAGTCATGATATGTTCGTCAAAAGAGAGATCAGGGTCCAGTGCAACGCCGAGGTCTTTCACAGTTTTATTTGAGACGACTGTACAACCATCAAGATTAATTGTCAGATTTAACAGAAGATCTCTTTGTTTCTTGGGACCTAGGACAAGCATCTCTGTTTTGTCCAAGTTTAAAACTATAAAGTTTGCTGCCATCCACTGCCTTATGTCTGAAACACAGATTTCTAGGGAGGGCAATTTTGGGGCTTCACCATGTTTCATTGAAATGTACAGCTGTGTGTCATCCGCATAGCAGTGAAGGTTAACATTATGTTTTCGAATGACATCCCCAAGAGGTAAAATATAAAGTGAAAACAATAGTGGAACCTTGAGGAACACCGAAATTTACATTTGATTTGTCAGAGGACAAATCATTCACAGAGACAAGTTGCTATCTTTCCGACAGATAAGATCTCAACCAGGCTAGAACTTGTCCGTGTAGACCAATTTGGGTTTCAAATCTCTCCAAAAGAATGTGGTGATCGATGGTATCAAAAGCAGCACTTAGGTCTAGGAGCACGAGGACAGATGCAGAGCCTCGTTCTGACGCCATTAAAAGGTCATTTACCACCTTCCCAAGTGCAGTATATTTTCTGGGTCAAGGTTTGGCTTTTTCAAGAGATGCTTAATTACTGCCACTTTTAGTGAGTTTGGTACACATCCGGTGGATAGAGAGCCATTTATTATGTTCAACATAGGAGGGCCAAGCACAGGAAGCAGCTCTTTCAGTAGTTTAGTTGGAATAGGGTCCAGTATGCAGCTTGAAGGTTTAGAGGCCAAGATTATTTTCACCATTGTGTCAAGAGATATAGTACTAAAACACTGGAGTGTCTCCCTTGAGCCTAGGTCCTGGCAGAGTTGTGCAGACTCAGGACAACTGAGCTTTGGAGGAATACACAGATTTAAAGAGGAATCCATAATTTGCTTTCTAATGATCATGATATTTTCCTCAAAGAAGTTTATGAATTTATTGCTGCTGAAGTGAAAGCCATCCTCTCTTTGGGAATGCTGCTTTTTAGTTAGCTTTGCGACAGTATCAAAAAGACATTTCGGATTGTTCTTATTTTCCTCAATTAAGTTGGAAAAATAGGATGATCGAGCAGCAGTGAGGGCTCTTCGATACTGCACGGTACTGTCTTTCCAAGCTAGTCGGGAAAGACTTCCAGTTTGGTGTGGCACAATTTCCGTTCCAATTTTCTGGAAGCTTGCTTCAGAGCTTCAGGGTATTTTCTGTATACCAGGGAGCCAGTTTCTTATGACAAATGTTTTTCATTTTTAGGGGTGCAACTGCATCTAGGTTATTGCGCAAGGTTAAATTGAGTTCCTCAGTTAGGTTGTTATGTTACGGCTCTCATTGGTGGTAGGAAGAGTAGACCAAAGTGCAGCGTCGAAAGTGTTCATGATTCTTATATTCAAAAAACACTCAAACAAAATAACTAAAGCGAAAACGAAAGTGCACAGTTCTGTCAGGCTCAGAAACTAAACAGTAAACAATAGCACACAACCTAATGGTGGGAAAAAGGGATGCCTAAGTTTGATCCTCAATCAGAGACAACGATAGACAGCTGCCTCTGATTGGGAACCACACTCGGCCAAAAACAAAGAAACAGAAGACATAGAATTTGCCACCCGAGTCACTGGAGGCTCCTTTCCCTGGATCGTCTGTGCAGGCTTCATGCCAAGGATCATCACTGGAGGCTTCGTGCCATGGATCATCACTGGAGGCTTCGTGCCATGGATCATCACTGGATCATTTACTCCTGAGGTGCTGACTTGCTGCACCCTCAACAACTACTGTGATTATTATTATTTGACCATGCTGGTAATTTATGAACATTTGAACATCTTGGCCATGTTCTGTTATAATCTCCACCCGGCACAGCCAGAAGAGGACTGGCCACCACTCATAGCCTGGTTCCTCTCTAGGTTTCTTCCTAGGTTTTGGCCTTTCTATGGAGTTTTTCCTAGCCACCGTGCTTCTACACCTGCATTGCTTGCTGTTTGGAGTTTTAGGCTGGGTTTCTGTACAGCACTTTGATATATCAGCTGATGTAAGAAGGGCTATATCAATGCATTTGATTTGATTTGATCATCACTGGAGGCTTTGGGCCATGGATCATCACTGGAGGCTTCGGGCCATGGATCATCACTGGAGGCTTCGGGCCATGGATCATCACTGGAGGCTTCGTACGTGGAGCCGGAACAGGGCTCACCGGACGTACTAGAAGCCTGGTGCGGGAAGCCATCACAACGCGTCCTGGCTGGATACCCACTGGATACTCACTTTCGGTGAGTGTGGAGAGCTGGCACAGGACGCACTGGGCTATGAAGGCGCACTGGAGGCATAGTGCATAGAGCCGGCGCAGGATATACTGGGCCGTGTAGGCGCACTGGAGGTCTGGAGCGTAGAGCTGGCACAACGCGTCCTGGCTGAATACCCCCTGTATCACGGCAAGTGCGGGGAGCTGGCACAGGCCGCACTGGGTTGTGCTGGTGAACTGGGGATACCGTGCGTAGAGCTGGCGCAGGATATCATGGACCGAGGAGATGCACCGGAGACAAGGAGCAATCCGTCTTGGCTGAATGCCCACTCTAGCATGGCAAATTCGAGGCACTGGCACAGAGCACACCGGGCTGTGAATGTGCACTGGAGACACAGTGCGCATCACCGCATAACACGGTGCCTGCCCGGTCACACGCTCATTGTCAGCTGAATGAGCGACACTGGTTGAGCATTCCTACAGCATTTCCCTCCAGAAGCCATGAGAAAGTTGTCTGGCTGCGGGGACCGTGCGAGGGGATTTATACTAACATTACTGTCTGTACTTACTGGTGGCACAGACGCTGTTTCATCCTTTCCTACACTGAAATTACCCTTGCCTAACGATTGCGTCTGAAGCCGGGCTTGCAGCACAGCTATCCTCGCCGTAAGGCGATAATTCTCCTGTATATTATAGTACAGCCACTGCAATTAGAAGGCATCATGTTAATGTTACTACTTAGCTTCAGCTGTTGGAAGTCCTGACGAACCATGTCCAGATAAAACGCCCGGAGTGAAAAAGTTGATTGAGGGAAAAACTAAAAATATAAAAGGTAAAACCATAAAGTTGTCAGGTAGCAAAGTAAGGTTGGCAACAAAATGCGCAGCAGCACGTAAACAAGTCTGCAAGTTGCGACCGGAAAAGACTCATCTTCCAGCTAGTTTGAACACATAGAACCGATATTATAATGTGCATTTTGTTAGTTTTAAGAATGTATGTTCACTGCTAGCACCGACTCATAAATTACATTGGCATAAGTGCTGTGATACTAAAGAGGCAGGAAACATTTCCATTGAGTCACCATTTGGTTAAATTATTGTAACCAGTTAATGTCAAAGTTGTATGTAAAAAAAAGTGTTTAGAGTCATTATTTAATGTTATGGAACCAATTTACTACCTTGACTAACGGGAAATTGATTGAATTGATTCTAACCCAATTGAAGAAATGTGGATAAGTAATTCCAAAGTGAAAAATCTACTTGGTACAACATGAAAAAAATGGGTTGTGTTACGGCTGTTGGTGGAAGAAGGTGAGGACCAAGGTGTAGCGTGGTACGTGTTCATCTTTTTACTTTGAACTGAGCACTGAATAAAAAACAACAAAGAGAACAACCGAAACAGTTATGTCTGGTGCAGACACAAAAACAGAAAGCAACTACCCGCAAAAAAATCCTGTGGGAAAAGCTACCTAAGTATGGTTCTCAATCAGAGACAACGATAGACAGCTGCCTCCGATTGAGAACCACACCCGGCCAAACAACAAAGATATACAACACATACAAAATTAACATAGAATGCCCACCCAAATCCCACCCTGACCAAACCAAAATAGAGACATAAAAATCTCCCTATGGTCAGGGTGTGACAGTACCCCCCCCCCCCCCCCAAAGGTGCGGAAAACCTGATCCAAAACCTGAACCTATATGGGAGGGTCTGGGTGGGCATTTCTCCGCGGTGGCGGCTCTTGTGAGGGACCCTCACCGCCGACCCGGGTGACAAACTAATTGACTTACCAGTTGATGGAAATTCTTTAGGTTGATTTTTATATTTTAGATTTTTCTCTCCATAACTTTCCCCCTTACCTTAGAAGAACTTCACTCTGACTGTCTGTAGTTTGGAATAGAACTAAACTCTGCTGTTCTGATTCTAAAATGGAACTGCCCTGTACATGATTATAACCCACTGTTTCAAGGTGAGACTATAGTATTATCCTCAACCTCTCTCGGTCTTATGATGCCGGGTTCCATATTAGATTTCAAACAGTGGTAGAGACAGCTCATATACCATGCTGGTTGTCTGAGTGCTGTATGCCGTCTTTTATCAGGCTGACAACGACAGTGATGACAAAGGCGGGGGGAGGGTCTGAATCACTACCTGGAGCCTCAAGAGGCTTAGGTGAGATGATGGTGGCGTCTAATCCGACCGCCATTAGGTATTGAAGAGGTGGAAGAGGGAGGAGAGGAGACACTGAGTCAGACACTGATCATGACTCAACCACTCTGAGATGTCTGTGAGGGAGCGAGAGGGAGAGAGAGAGAGAGGAGGGGAAGAGAGAGAGTAGAAAGAGAGAGGCAAGCAGAGGGGTGGAGGCTGAAAGAGAGAGAAAGTAGATGCAGAGAGAAGTGATGGGAGAGAAAGAGAGAGAGAGAGTGTGTATATAAAGAAGGGATGGGAGGGAAAGAAAAAAGAAATAAAGAGTAGATGAGGAGAAAGGGAATGGGAGTAGCGGAGAGAGGTGGTTAGAGTGAGTGAGATACAAAATGGCACAGACAGAGAGCTGCTACAATCTTCCCTGTCCCTCATTACAAGTAGTGTGTTATCTCTCTTTCAGCCTGTATTCTAACAGGTGAGCCACTCATCGTATCAGAGAGTAAGGCTGTTTATCCAGTCATTTTAGAAGATAGTATCTAGTGGCATAGGGTGGTCCAGTGGTCTCTGGAACAGACAGCATTATTTTAAATCTGGCTCACCGATATTTCAGCATCTCTTTCCTGTATCTTTCCTCCCTGTCCTATCCAATAACCCCAAAATACTTGAGGAGTGGGACTGCCCCCCTCTTTCAAAAAAAAGATATCTAGGAGTTTTAGAAGTTTTGGGCATCAAGATGGAATATCATCTTGATTGTTAGGATGAGGAAACACTTCCCAAACTCGTTTAATCTTAAAATTCCTACATATCAAAACCACTTTGGGATAAACACTATCCCAAAAACTATCCCAAAGAAGCAAACATATGCTTCTATTTTCACAAAGATCAAAATTGTGTCATGATTTAAAAAAAGATCTGGCCACCACTTTTTTTTATCTTGTTTTTAATCACATTGAAGCCCTTTGGAGCTACGTTTACAAGCCGTTTTTTCAGCAGCCAACAATTTCGAGAATAACTTTATGAAGGGCATGCTCTCTCTCTCTGGGTTTTGGAAAGCTTATCAAAGTTTATTGGTCACATACACACAGGTTTCCAGATGTTATTGATGGTGCTGCGAAATTCTTATTTTTCGAACTCCTTAACTTCTTAGTGATCCCTTCGCACGCCAATCCCGATAACGGGATTGATTTGACAACACCCAGTGAAATAGCAGTGCGCCAAATTCAAAACCAGAAATGCTAAAAATAATAATTCAGTGTTATACATTGGTTTAAAGATGAACTTCTTGTTAATCCAGCCACAGTGTCAGATTTCAAAAATACTTTACGGCGTTAGCAAACCATGCTATTATCTGAGGACAGCACCCCTACAAACAAACACATGAAAATCAGATTTCAACCCATCAGGCGTGACACAAAAGTCAGAAATAACGATATAATTCATACCTTTGAAGATCTTCTGTTGGCGCTCCAATATGTCCATTAAACATCACAAATGATCCTTTTGTTCAATAAATTCCGTCATTACATCTCCAAAATGTCCATTTATTTGGCGCAATTGATTCAGAAAATACACCGGTTCCAACTCACGCAACATGACTACAAAGTATCTAATAAGTTACCTGTAAACTTGATCCAAACATTTCAATCAACTTTCCTAATCCAACTTTAGGTATTTTTAAACGTAAATAAATCAATAAAATTTAAGACCGAATTAACTGTGTTCTATACCGGACGGAAAAAAGTGGAGCGAGCTTTCAGGGCTCGCGCCCCAACCACAACAGTACACTTGACTATCCACCCAGATAGGAAATGGCTACCTCTTCATTTCTCAAAGGAAAAACATTAACCAATTTCTAAAGACTGTTGACATCTAGTGGAAGCGATAGGAACTGCAAGCAAGTGCCTTAGAAATCTAGATCCACATAGAAAACCCATTGAAAAGAGAGTGACCTCAAAAAAAATCCTGGATGTTTTGTCCTCGAGGTTTCGCCTGCCAAATAAGTTCTGTTATACGCACAGACATAATTTTAACAGTTTTAGAAACTATAGTTTTAGAAACTATGTTTTCTATCCAAATATACCAATTATATGCATATAATTGTATAGTGTATAGACAGTATGGACAAAATACACTGAGTGTACAAAACATTAGGAACACCTTCCTAATATTGATTTGCACCCCCTTTCGCAATCAGAACAGCCTCAATTCATCGTGCCATGGACTCTACAAGGAATCGAAGCATTCAACAGGGATGCTGTCCCTATGTTTATTCCAATGCTTCCCACAGTGTCAAGTTGGCTGGATGTCCCTTGGGTGGTGAACCATTCTTGATACACACGGGAAACTGTTGAGTGTGAAAACTCCTGCAGCGTTGCAGTTCTTGACACATTTAAACCGGTGCAACTGGCACCTGCTACCATACTGCCCATTCAAAGGCACTTAAATCTTTTGTCTTGACCATTCACCCTCCTGAATGGCACAATCCATGTCTCAATTGTCTCAAGGCTTAAAAATCCTTCTTTAACCTGTCTCCTCCCCTTCATCTACACTGATTGAAGTGGATTTAAAGGTGCTCTATGCAGAAATTTCTCAGCCATCTCTAAGAGTCTCTAAAAGTTTGCCTAATTTCAGTTTATGTGACATAAAGCAAGTGTAAAAAAACATTGTACCATCTAAACCGCTAAATATATTTTCCATAACATAAAATCTATGTATTTTCAACTGTTTGTCTACAAAATCAAAAGTAAAAGACGCAAAAACAAAACGTATGACCTGGAAGCATGGAAGTAGTTCACGTAGGACAGATCTACCATTTTTTTAGACTTACTTTCAATAAGAATGACTGATCTATAACTCACATTTCTATGTGAATTTGGCCAGGTCACCCAAAAATGTATATATTGCAGCTTTAACAAGTGACATCAATAAGGGATCAAATTTCATGGAAAGAGGTGTTCTTAATGTTTTGTACACTGAGTGTATGAATAGAAAATGTGTGTACAGCACTAATTATGACTAGAATACAGTATATACAGTTGAATTCGGAAGTTTACATACACCTTAGCCAAATACATTTAAACTCAGTTTTAAACAATTCTTGACATTTAATCCAAGTAAAAATTCCCTGTTTTAGGTCAGTTAGGATCACCACTTTATTTTAAGAATGTGAAATGTCAGCTTTAATTTATTTCATCACATTCCCAGTGGGTCAGAAGTTTACATACACTTAATTAGTATTTGGTAGCATAGCCTTCCACAAGCTTCCCACAATAAGTTGGGTGAATTTTGGCCCATTCCTCCTGACAGAGCTGGTGTTACTGAGTCAGGTTTGTAGGTCTCCTTGCTCGCACACACTTTTTCCTTTCTGCCCACAAATGTTCTATAGGATTGAGGTCAGGGCTTTGTGATGGCCACTCGAATACCTTGACCTTGTTGTCCGTAAGCCATTTTGCCACAACTTTGGAAGTATGCTTGGGGTCATTGTCCATTTGGAAGACCCATTTGCTACCAAGCTTTAACTTCCTGACTGATGTCTTGAGATGTTGCTTCAATATATCCACATAATTTTCCTGCCTCATGATGCCATGTATTTTGTGAAGTGCACCAATCCCTCCTGCAGCAAAGCACCCCCACAACATGATGCTGCCACCCCTGTGCTTCATAGTTGGGATGGTGTTCTTCGGCTTGCAAGCCTCCCCCTTTTTTCTCCAAACATAACGATGGTCATTATGGCCAAACAGTTCTATTTTGTTTCATCAGACCAGAGGACATTTCTCCAAAAAGAATGATTTTTGTACCCATTTGCAGTTGCAAATCGTAGTCTGGCTTTTTTATGGCGGTTTTGGAGCAGTGGCTTTTTCCTTGCTGAGCATCCTTTCAGGTTATGTCGATATAGGATTTGTTTTACTGTGGATATAACTACTTTGTACCTGTTTCTTCCAGCATCTTCAAATCAAATCTAATCAAATTGTATTTGTCACATACACATGGTCAGCAGATGTTAATGCGAGTGTAGCGAAATGCTTGTGCTTCTAGATCCGACCATGCAGTAATATCGAAAAATATCTATCTCACAAGGTCCATTGCTGATATTCTGGTTTTAACAGTCGATTTTATGGTTAAGACACATGAAAGCAGTTATTATTGGAAGGAGAACTGCATCGATGTCTATCATAGTTTATCACACATACAGTAATATGGCTTGGTAAATTACCTTACACCCTAGCATGGGTCTTAAAAGATATGGCATTTTTACTATTTTGTTGCCTTACAACCTGGAACTAAAATGGATTTTTTGGGGGGGTTGTATCATTTGATTTACACAACATGTCTACCTACCTCTTTTAAGATGCAAAATATTTTTTATTGTGACACAAACAAGAAATAAGACAAAAAAACAAAAAAATTGAGCGTGCATAACTATTCACCCCCTCAAAGTCAATACTTTGTAGAGCCACCTTTTGCAACAATTACAGCTGCAAGTCTCTTGGCGTATGTCTCTATAAGCTTGATAAGCTTGGCCTAGCCACTGGGATTTTTGCCCGTTCTTCAAGGCAAAACTGCTCCAGCTCCTTCAAGTTGGATGGGTTCCACTGGAGTACAGCAACTTTAAGTCCTACCACAGATTCTCAATTGGATTGAGGTCTGGCTTTGACTAGGCCATTCCAAGACATTTAAATATTTCCCCTTAGACCACTCAAGTGTTGCTGTAGCAGTATGCTTAGGGTCATTGTCCTGCTGGAAGGTGAACCTCTGTCCCAGTCTCAAATCTCTGGAAAACTAAAACAGGTTTCCCTCAAGAATTTGCCTGTATTTAGTGCCATCCATCATTCCTTAAATTCTGACCAGTTTCCCAGTCCCTGCCGATGAAAAACATCCCCATGGCATGATGCTGCCACCACCAAAGCTCAATTTTAGTCTCTTCTTACCAGAGTACCTTCTTCCATATGTTTGGGGAGTCTCCCACATTCCTTTTGGCGAACACCAAAAGGAATATGGGAGATTTTTTGTGGGAGATTTTTTTTTTCATTAAGCAATGGCTTTTTTTCTGGCCACTCTTCCATAAAGCCCAGCTCTGTATGGCTTAAGTGTATAGCTTAAAGTGGTCCTATGGACAGATACTCCAATCTCCGCTGTGGAGCTTTGCAGCTCTTTCAGGGTTATCTTTGGTCTCTTTCTTGCCTCTGACTCTCCCTCCTTGCCTGGTCTGTGAGTTTTGGTGGGCGGCCCTCTCTTGGCAGGTTTGTTGTGTTGCCATATTCTTTCCATTTTTTTATAAAGGATTTAATGGTGCTCCATGGGATGTTCAAAGTTTCTGATATTTTTTTATAACCCATCTGTACTTCTCCTCCACTTCGTCCCTGACCTGTTTGGAAAGCTCCTTGGCCTTCATGGTGCCACTTGCTTGGTGGTGCCCCTTGCTTAGTGATGTTGCAGACTCTGGGGCCTTTCAGAATAGGTGTATATCTACTGAGATCATGTGACAGATCATGTGGCAGTTAGATTGCACACAGGTGGACTTTATTTAACAAATTTATGTGACTTCTGAAGGTAATTGTTTGCGCCAGATCTTATTTAGGGGCTTCATATCAAAGTGGGTGAATTCATATGCCCGCACAACTTTTCAGTTGTTTAATTTTTTTACTTTTTTGAAACAAGTCATTTTTTCCATTTCACTTCGCCAATTTGGACTATTTTGTGTGTCCATTACATGAAATCCAAATAAAAATCCATTTAAATTACAGGTTGTAATGCAAAAAAAAATAGGAAAAACGCCAAGGAGGATGAATACTTTTGCAAGGCACTGTAGCTAACTCTCCTTTGACTTGTTATTTGGCTTTAATTTGTTTTCACTTAGCCACATTTAATTTTGTCATTTTGACATGTTGTAACAGCGTTGTAAAGCGATCAGAGGCTTTCTGTCACGATTCTGTGTTGTCCCCAGTCCCCAACCATGTGGTTGGGACAGGAATATTTGGAGGGTGTTGGAAACAAATTTGACAATTCAGAGGATTCATCCATGTCTTCATCCCTGTCTCTCCACTTTTCTATGACCCACAATGTTGCATGATATTTATTTTGCCAGTGGCTGGCTTATTTCTCTCTTGCCTCTCACTCACTCTCTTTCTCTCTTTGGTTCTCCTTCTCTCTTTTCCCTAGTCTCTTTTCTTTCTCTAGATCACTCTCGCTCTCCCCCCTCATTCTCTCTCTCTCTCTCTCTCTCTCTCTCTCTCTCTCTCTCTCTCTCTCTCTCTCTCCCTTCCTCTTTCTCTCCATCTTCCCCCTCTTTCTCTCTCTCTCCCCCTCTCCCTCCCTCCCTCCCTCTGCCTCACTCACTACGTAAAAAAATTCTGCAATCTTTTAATTTAATCAGATGTGTTATGGTTTTTCACTCACCACTTGATACCAGAAACAATAGTAAAGCCTCCTCATTATTGCTGGAAAACTGCAAGGTGTACTAATCACAAGCTGAAACCTTTCAACTTTCTTTTTTTTTTTTTACATGCATTAACCTAATTATGCATGACATGTGTTGTACATTAAAAACTATATGAATAGTAATACCATCGTGCTATGATTGTCGCTATGGATACGAGCGTCTGCTAAATTACTAAAATGTAAATGTGATGTAAATGTAGGATTTAATATCATTATACCTCAGAATGCCGGAATTCCATAACTACTAGAATGGCCGGTCATTCTGACCGTTGATATTTTAATTGTATAAACATTCCATATGAAATATTCCATAATAAATAATAAATTGCTGAATTAATGCATTTATTATGTTAAAATAGGTCATAAGAATACCTCAGGACACCAAATGTAAATTGTAATCAGTCAGAAAAATAAATGTGGCCTAAAGACATGATTAAATTGACAATGGGTGACAATAGTCTGATGGGTGACAATATTATAAATTGTCAAATAGAGAATGAAGAGACTGATGACCAAATCGAATCAAATTTTATTTGTCACATACACATGGTTAGCAGATGTTAATGCGAGTGTAGCGAAATGTAGCGAGTGTAGCGAAATGCTTGTGCTTTTAGTTCTAACCATGCAGTAATATCTAACAAGTCATCAAATCTGAAAATTTTGAAAACATTAAACTTGCTTGACCATGTTGTAGGTCATGTAACTGTTTGCTGCTTTCCCGTTTTGTGATGAAACAAAGGTTTGGTTGAATTTATTCTGTCACTGTGTCTTCTTATTGTCTCGGCCTTAGACCTATATATCAGGGTTGCAAGGCATATGCACTAACAGGTTATAGAGCGAACAATGCAATTATCACAACCGAGGTGGTACTATGGCTTTTTTTCTGGCTTGACTTCCCCAATGATTTTAACCATGCATCGCTACTGGTTCTACAACATGCTTGACTTGGCTGCTATCAACGCACACCATTGGAGGCTCCTCAGAGGAGGAAAGGGAAAACAATTCTCAGTGAATTTCATAAAAATAGTGAAACATAAAAAAAGTTAGCATTTGTAGATAGACTGTCACCAAATAATTGATTAAAACACACTGTTTTGCAATGAAGATCTACAGTAGCCTCAACAGCACTCTGTAGTGTAGAACCATGGTGTAGCTGGAGGACAGCTAGCTTCTGTCTTCCTCTGGGTACATTGATTTCAATACAAAACCTAGGAGGCTCATGGTTCTCACACCCTTCCATAGACTTACACAGTAATTATGACAATTCCTCCAACATATCAGAGCACTTGCAGCATAATTGACATGTTGTCTACCCAATCAAAGGATCAAATAAATAATCTAGTACTGAACGCATAAGCTACAGCTCGCTAGCACTGCAGTGCACAACATTTGGTGAGTAGTTGACTCAAAGAGAGAGAAAGACAATAGTTGAACAGTTTTTAACAAATACATTTCTTCCAAAGATTATGGAGGCGCGTGAGAGAGAGGGAAAGCTAGCTATATTACGTAGTATAGATTTTTTTCACTTAGCTATTGTCAAATGCAGCTAGCTAGTTTAGCCTACTCAAACACCTGGCTCAAACAAAGAGGGATGCTATGTTAGCTAGTTGGTGTCACGTCCTGACCTTAGTTCCTTTTTTATGTCTCTATTTTGGTTTGGTCAGGGCGTGAGTTGGGGTGGGCATTCTATGTTTTTCATTCTATGTTTTGTTCTGTGTGTTGTATTTCTATGTGTTTGGCCTGGTATGGTTCACAATTAAAGGCAGCTGTCAATCATTGTCTTTGATTGGTAGCCTGTTCCCACCTTTGTGGGTAGTTGTTTTGTGTTTTTTTACCTTACAAGACTGTTTTGTGTCGTTCACTTTCTTTGTTGTTTTTTGTCATTCAGTGTTCAGTTTATTTAATTAAATTTACTATGAACACTTATCACGCTGCGTGTTGGTCCGATGATTCCTATTCCTCATCAGACGAAGAGGAGAGCCGTTACAGTTGGCTATGGCTATCCAATATTTGAACTGTTCCAAGTCAGGGTAAGCTGCTAAACTGATTGTAGCTGATTACACTGTACTGCATGATTGTAGCGGTAAACACGTTAGTTCTAGTAGCTATGTTAGCTATGACATGAGAACAATGTAGGCTATGTGTAGCGGTTAGCGGTCATGATATGAAGGTTTTGCTTGGAAAGGTTTTTTCCAAGGGAAAAGGTGAAAGGAGAGCGCATAGATAGATGCGAGAAGGAATTATATATACAACTAGTTTGTGTATGTCTGGTATGAAAGTGAATTGTGTTTGCGTGTGATCAGGGGTGTATTCATATGGCCATTTCTGTTGAAAAACGTTTCTTAAACGGAAGCAAATGGAACGAAACGGGGATAAACATGAATTTGTCCGATAGAAACTCTCATTTGCAACTGTTAGACTAATGATTACACCCTAGATCAGCTAGATGCAGGCAAGTGTGTGCAAGGCTACAAAAAAAATATCTCAACCTGTGCACCTACGTTGTAAACCTTTGTTCATAGGGTAGGTTGTATCAACCTCGTAATGGGTACAGAGAAAATGTTAGTATCATGTAGTAGCCTAAACCTATCGATGTTACATTGAGCTGGGTGAATGGAATATGAATGACAGTCATCTGATATGCTGTAGTAGAAATAAGGCCATGTTCATAAAAAGTTTTTTATCCTCCCTCATCTTAAACAGCACCTACCGCCACTGACGCACACGTGTTGTTCAAGCAATACATAAACAACACTGTGAGCATAAGAGACTTCATCATGAGTCTGGAACACAGGCTATTTGAGCGACATATGAGGGCCAAGTCAGCAGTAGCAGCACCCCCCCAGGGGTGTGTGCTCAGTCCCCTCCTGTACTCCCTGTTCACTCATCACTGCATGGCCAGGCACGACTCCAACACCATCATTAAGTTTGCCGATAACACAACAGTGGTAGGCCTGATCACCAAAAACAATGAGAGGGAGGAGGTCAGAGACCTGGCCGTGTGGTGCCATGAGCAGCTCTCGGCTGGGTTTGACTTTATAATCCGTGATAGGTTGCAAGCCCTGCCATATCCGACAAGCACCAGCGCCGGTGTAGGAGGATTCTTTCTTAGTCCTGAATTGAAGCGTTGCCTGTTTGATGGTTCGTCAGAGGGCGTAGCGGGATTTCTTATAAGCATCCGGATTAGTGTCCTGCTCCTTGAAAGCGGCAACTCTAGCCTTTAGCTCAGTATGGATGTTGCCTGTAATCCATGGCTTCTGGAGTTATGGTTATGGTCCAGTTCATACATGCACCAGCAACATTAGTTGTGTGCCGTTATGTTCTTAATGAGACAACATACGGTAATCATAATAATAGAGCATTTAGGATCATCTTGTATCAATATCACCATATTGATCTGTGTGTTTAGTAGACATGACTGTTCTGTTTTTCTCATTACTGTGATGTTGTCGTTTCATATTATTGATATTGTATCTGAGCTGGTAATACAGTATCAGGCCCCCTAGACACACACAGAGCAAACTCCTTTATAACATGTTTACCTTGTCGGGATGATTACCTTGAATACAATATTTCCTTGTTGTGGTCATCATTACAGCATAATTGGCTTTAGAAAATATTCTGTAGAAAACATCAATGAACAAATTAAAAACATGTTAGAGATTCTAATTTAACAAATCCTGTGATGTTGAGTTAGAGAAGGAGAGATGAAGCTTGAGGAAAATAATAGTTTGACCTCTTGAATGAACTTTTCCATTTACACTTTTCGAGAGGATCCTTCTAAAAATGTTCAGTCAAAGACTCCTATTCCCGTTTTTCTCTCTCTCTCTATCTATCTATCTATCTATCTATTTATCTATCTATCTATCTATCTATCTATCTATCTATCTATCTATCTATCTATCTATCTCTCTCTCTCTCCATCCTTCCTCCCCTCTCTTCTGTGAGGATGATCTTCCTCCCCTTTCTACTCTTCTCCCACCCTCCTTGTGTTCTGCCCACTCCAGCCGCAGGTGGTGGAGTGGTACTATAGAATAGAGCTTTGTGATCGCGTATCAAATGCACACAAGCAAGTGGGTACAAACACTCCCCTCCCCTAACGCACACTGCTGATTGTTGTTCTCTCCTGCTGGCTAGTATACTCCTGTGTTATTGAAACCAACTTCCTTGTCTAAGAGAGAACAGAAATGTCAGCTGTCAGGAAACCACAATAGAGATGTTGTTTACTAGAGATGTTAGTGTGATTGTGGTTTGATATGGAGGATGGGATGCTTTGGTTCGAATGACACACTGTGTTGGTGTTCTCCGCTTAGATTGTCGCTCTGTTTCTTGTGCCTCGTGAGAAGAACTTGTCTGAAGTGACAAAACATACTTTTGATGAGTCTAATAGTCTGTGGTTTACTATCAACGTGTTTGTGTTTTTGTGCGAGTCAACGTATCAACACACACACACACACGAACACCAACACAAAATGAAATAAAAAACGAAAAGGTTCCCTCTTCAAAGCTGGTACCCGTGGCGATTAGATCTGTCAAAGCAACACGGGGACGTCACACATAAAACTGTCAAGTTAAGAAATTAAAGTGCAGCAAAGCATTTACTCATATAATTTTGAATTCATGAATACAAATTATGGCTTGAGATGTGGAGTGAAATAACTCAGTGGACTCTGTTGACGATGCCTGGGCCATGTTATATGATTCACACAACACATTGCTGTATGGATGTTGGATGGCTGTGGAAGTTAGCAACATTCCACAATGTTGCTGTCACATGAATGTATTTCAAGGGACATAATATCCTCTGTCTTTTAATGATAGAATCGTTGGTTTGGCTATCTGTAGCTGAAATGTAATTCCATATCACTGCACTTTGGCTATTAGTGTCCATTACGCACAGATCTAGGATCAGTGTCCTTGCCAAATCATGCAACACTGACTGACTGATCATGCAACACTGTTTCAAAGCAACAGTGACGAGACAGCCTATAGGGAGGAGGACAGAGGTCAGAGACCTGGCTGTGTGGTGCCAGGACAACAACCTCTCCCTCAACGTGATCAAGACAAAGGAGATTATTATGGACTACAGAAAAAAAGAGGACAGAGCACGCCCCCATTCTCATCGACGGGGCTGTAGTGGAGCCGGTTGAGAGCTTCAAGTTCCTTGGTGTCCACATCACCAACAAACTAACATGGTCCAAGCACACCAAGACAGTCGTGAAGAGGGCACGACAAAACCTATTCCCCCTCAGGAGACTGAAAAGATTTGACATGGGTCCTCAGATCCTTAAAAAGGTTATATAGCTGCACCATCGAGAGCATCCTGACTGGTTGCATGACTGCCTGGTATGGCAACTGCTCGGCCTCCGACCGCAAGGCACTACAGAGGGTTGTGCGTACGGCCCAGTACATCACTGGGGCCAAACTTCCTGCCATCCAGGACCTCTATGCCAAGTGGTGTCAGAGGAAGGCCCTAAAAATTATCAAAGACTCCAGCTACCCTAGTCATAGACTGTTCTCTCTGCTTCTGTTCTCTCTACCGGAGTGCCAAGAGGCTTATAAACAGCTTCTACCCCCAAGCCATAAGACTCCTGAACATCTAATCAAATGGCTACCCAGACTATTTGACCCCCCATCCCCCTCCTCTTTTTTATACCGCTGCTACTCTCTGTTGTTATCATCTATGCATAGTCACTTTAATAACTCTACCTACATGTACATATTACCTCGACTATCTGGTGCCCCTGCACATTGACTCTGTAGCGGTACCCCCCTGTATATAGTCTCGCTATTGTTATTTCACTGCTGCTCTTTAATTACTTGTTACTTTTATTTCTTATTCGTATTTTTTATTTTTAAACTGCGTTGTTTGTTAGGGGCTCGTAAATAGGCATTTCACTGTAAGGTACAATTTGATTTGATTTGAGTGTCTAGAGGGTTTCTCTATTCCTATCAGCGTATCACTATGAGACAGAGAGCCATACACCATCACTTCTCTCTCCTTGCCCAGCTCAATACACACTCCACTAGCCTCGCTTTTTACCCTGTTGCCTTTAGCCATTTATCCTGGGATGTGCACTCAACCACAGGAACAGATATTGGATGGAAAGACTTGTTATTCCGGACCATGTGTGTCTATGCACCGTACTGCATAGAAGTGTAACATGGGATACGATGTGGGGAGAAAAGCCTTCAGGCTATTCAGTATTCAATCCCCTCCCGCCGTACAATGTCGTAAATTACGTAATTATCTTTGAGGTGTATAATCTTGGTTCTTTGAATTGCTACATAACTTCATCCTATTATCCCCCCACGTCGCTCATTACACAGCCACAGTGATTCTATATGAATTGAGAAAGCCACATAATGACACATTCACCTCAGCCTTGTTCTCATGCATAATGGTGGGCTGAGTAGGTGAGTTGTCTTGAGGGGGGTTGAGGTATTCCAGCCCTTTCCGGGGTAATTCCGACGCCGCTGAGGTAACCGGCCAGATCAGCAGAGCTAAAAAAAAGTGCTGCTTCTCTTTCTTTGCTCTACCTTTCTTGCCGTTGGCACTTGATCCAACGCTCCCTCCCTTTCCCACCTTCTCTCTCCCGGGCGCTCTCTATCCCCTTTCAAATCATAGATTTTTCAAAGGTTCTATGAAATATTTACGATGTGTGAGCAGAGTTCTTTCTCTGGGAATTTGGGGGGAGGGGTTCTTTTTGAAGGCTAGTGGTAAAAGGGAAGGGAGAGAGAGGGAATAGAGGGAGTGAGAGGGAGAGAGAGAGAGCAGTGGAGAGAGGAGAGAGAAAAAAAAAGAGCGAGATAAGAGCTATGTGGAAGCTCTCGTAGAATCGTGCCTGCAATACCAACTGTTCACTTTGAAACTACTGGGTATAAATAAATAAACACATCCACTGATAAAGATCGTTATTCACTGCTGTTGTACGGCTGCATTTCCCCTTAAAGCCTCTGATCCAATCGATTCCGAGGGGATTCCGACGGCCTCAGTCTTTGAACCCGTACCCCTCGTGTTGTGTTTTTATCTTCCTCCTCCCCTCTAATTCCACATCTCTTTTGTATTTTGAAGGGTTGTTGTTTCAGATAACACTGTCTCTCGTACTTAGACGCTGTAGCACGTTAAGCCTTGAGACTGTTACTCACACAGCAAATTCTCCAGTGTTAAATCAACACGGGCAGTGTTACATTTAACGCTGGTCCAGTGTCTATATGGGTCCACACTTTTCAGTGTTAAATGAACACGCTGCTTAGTGTAAAGCCTTATTTGCATATTTCCTTAAGTGCCTTGCCTTTTGAGTGAATTGTAGAGTTACCACCCATGACTGTTTTTGTTAGTGACAGAGAGATGGTTGTTGGTGCATTCATCCATTTTTTGTCCTATGAGGTGATGGAGGAAACAAAGCTTCCTGAAGCATTTCAGGAAGCATTTCCAGCCAATTGTGTCAAAAATAGGTTCATTACTCGAGGCTTTGATCAACACAGTGTACACTAGAGGTTCCTGCTGGTCAAAATCATTTAGAACAGCCAAATTATTAGAGATGAGGTCGACACGCCGTAGCAAGTTCACAGCGTAGCCTTTTTTCTTCTACCAGAACCAATACCAAACCAATCAGGTGGTTGTTTGACAAAACGAAGCTTCGGACGTCATTGATCACGTGCTTATGATAAAGCGTTACAGGTATCGGCACACTGCTTCAAACTAAACTGCTTAGCGAATTTGACACATGCCTCAGAGCTCCGGTATCAAATGTAACATCACTAGTCCTTCCCCAAGTGAAAAAGTAAGGAAATACAGTGGGGCAAAAAAGTATTTAGTCAGCCACCAAGACTGTGGACAGGTGTCTTTTATACTGATAACAAGTTCAAACAGGTGCCATTAATACAGGTAACGAGTGGAGGACAGAGGAGCCGCTTAAAGAAGAAGTTGCTTGTTTGTAGGTGACCAAATACTTATTTTCCACCATAATTTGCAAATAAATTCATTAAAAATCCTACAATGTGATTTTCTGGATTTTTTTTCTCATTTTGTCTGTCATAGTTGAAGTGTACCTATGATGAAAATTACAGGCCTCTCTCATCTTTTTAAGTGGGAGAACTTGCACAATTGTTGGCTGACTAAATACTTTTTTGCCCCACTGTATGTTACCAATTAGATTAAACACAATAGAACAAGTCTTTAATAATGCCTTATTTTGATGGCCTAGTTTTAACCTAATACAGTGGCCTGAAATTCATAGTTTTCAGGCCTGCAAGTCACATAAAGATGGCTTGCAAAGTTACATAATTCCAGTTGGAATCTAGCCACAGTGGGGATATTCAACATTTAGAAATTATGTTCACCTGCATTCAGAATGAATTGAGAATGGGTTGGGAAATTACAAATTAAGACTATCTAAACCATTTAAACTGGAACAACCATTTCATAAGTCAAAGTAGAAGATTGGATTAGTTTAGAAAAACTATTATTTATATTTGAGTAGCATAATATTAATTAATCAATCAATGTACATGCAAAAACAAAGATATTGAATTTACCAATTCAAAAAAATCTACCTGCAATAGAGCATGCTGGGAAATATGTTAATGATGGACGTGGTTTTAATTTTATACTTGTTATAAACACCAACACTGGGGATATTGTACACCAATGAGTGTTAATTTAAAACGTACATAGTTAATTTAACACCTGAATCAAAACTAGAAATGAATAATTAACACCAGGTAACACTGGCCAATTTTCTCTGTAGTGAATCACAGAAGTGCTTGTGAATGCTAGAGATTCAAATGAGTTTTTGTGTTATGTGAACAGGCATGTCACTGAGACAGCAGTATAGTATGTTGGTTCAAGTATTTGGGGGCATGCTACTATTAGCCTTCTGAACATGGGTGATCAGGTTAGCAGTGAAATTGTCAAACACCTTCCCCTACTGACTTCTAACGTGTGTCCTTTACACTGGGATGTTAAAATTTGGTTTATTAATTGAATACTAAATCTGATCGTTCTTCCTTCTTTCTGTCCTCAGGTGGGCGGGACCATGTACAACACGGGTCGCCACGTCTCACTGCGAATGGACAAGGAGCACCTTGTGAATATCTCTGGTGGACCAATGACGTACAGCCATCGCCTGGAGGAGATCCGGCTGCACTTCGGCAGCGAGGACGGACAGGGCTCTGAACACCTTCTCAACGGACAGGCCTTCTCAGGAGAGGTACAAGGGCAAGGGACTAGGTGCTGAGTTTGGTCTAGCGGTAATGCTCCTGACTATGGGTCATATACACCCCGTTGGCGGCAAGGGTTTAAGCCCTGGCTCGGCCAACTGCCTATGCCCTTAAAGTAACTGTCCAGTGAAAATCTCACACCATTCCAACACAGAAAAGCTTATTTTTAACATACTGAATTAACATTTTTTTGGAAGGAAAACTATTTCCCTCATATTGTAATTAATTATTGTATTATTTTTATTATTATTTTATAAAAATCTGGAAAAACACTGGACATTTACTTTAAATTCTTTCTGTTCCCCTCTCTCTATCGATCTCCAAATCTGTGTCTCCATGTGTCCTATCATAAAAACAATACAAATACGTACGGGGATCGGATCTCCGATCTCCCTTAAAAAATAAAGAACCAGTATCAGTAGAATTCGAAAAACATTATTGTCATCCAGCATCTTCGGTAGGATTTAGACGAGATCCAGCATAAAAAAAGCTATCTTAATTAGCGGGGTGTTGTGAAGAGGCTTCCAATCAGCTCCTGTATACTTGATCATTTTACTAAGTTCTGAGTCACACACACCAGCCATAATAACAATAACCAATTTGTGGGCTAACAGAATAATTGTAGGTATGACAGGCAAATTCATTCTAATTAATTATTATCATTTATTCTCCCACGGAGGCTGGCGAGACGATATTCAAATCCTAATAAAAACAAGTGTTTAGCATACGCTGGGGCTCGGAGGGATGTGACCCGTGTAGGGGGAGGTTGGCCTCGCGCTCTGCTCACTGTTTACCGTGTTGGTGTTGCCTCGTCGCAGCGCCAGCGTTATCACACCTCCAACGGGTTTGTTTTGATTTCATCTGTTGCTACAGAACAGAAGAAAAGGAAGTGAGCAGTAGTTACTGGCTGCTCTTTGTTTGGTCAGCGTTGTGTTGAGATTTCTGGAGTGCAGGCAAGAGAGAGGGCTCTGGAGAAATCTGGAGAGGAGCGTTGGATAGCTGGGCGTTGTGATCTGAAAAAGCTATGTTCTCTTACTGAAGTGATGTATCTACACATGCAGCATGGGGAGGAAATGTAGGTTTACATAGTCAGTGTGGTAAAGAAAGGAAATGGTGTGTGGTTTAACTGTAACTGGCTTCAGTGTTATCCTGTCAATTGAAACTATTCTTAACATACTGTAGGATTGAGTTAGTGTACATGTGTAACATTCTCCAAATTAAACCTCAAAGCCAGAGAGAGAGAGAGATAGAAGAGGAGGGAGGAGAGGAGAGGAAAGGTAGGTTGCACACAGACTCCCAAATCTTGCTCTTTCTGACATGTGTTCCTCGCTTGCTTAAATAATTGCCATCCAAAAAGACACCTGTTACACCACCACCCACCACATACCCCCATTTCCCACCCGCCCATCCCTTCTGGAACCAAAGCCATGACTTAAAGCTCCAGCAGCAGGCTTCAAAAAAGAAATGGAGAAAATGTTATTTCGCCTACAAATGAGCAGTGGCTGTGCATGCGTCCTTGAAATGAGAACAAAGAGGGAAAATAATCAAGCTTGAAAAGCAAAACATCCATCTGAAATACCAGCCCGTGGGAGAGAGGTGGGAAAGGGGGATACATGGTGAGCTTCATTGTATTTAAAGGCATTAACACTCCAAAGTTATGGTTTTACAACTCCATCTGTATTATATAACCCATCCACCTTTCTTTCTCACATTTGTTCCGGCTTGCAGAAAATGGTGTACGTTTGACTGGTGTTGATTGTTATGGGTCTATCATTCTCAGCTACTATCTGTAAAAAGCACCCCTACATCTCTGGGCTAGGCTAATATTATGCATAGTATATGCTGTAGGGCTGGGAATTGCAAGGGACCTCACAACACGATATTATCACGATACTTAGGTGCCAATATGATATGTATTGGCCAATGTGCAATCACTGGAGAATAAACTGGATGATCTCTGTTTGAGACTATCCTACCAACGGGACATTAAAGTATGTAATATCTTATTTTTTACAGAGTCGTGGCTGAATGACTACACGGATAATATACATTTGGTTGGGTTTTCCATGCATCGACAGGACAGAACAGCTACGTCTGGTAGGATGAGTGGTGGGAGTGTGTGTCTATTTGTCAATAATAGCAGCTGCACAATGTCTAATATGAAGGAAGTCTCAAGGTATTGCTCGCCTGAGGTAGAGTACCTCATGATAAACTGTAGACCTCACTATCTACCAAGAGCTTTTTCATCTATATTTTTCATAACCGTCTATTTACCACCAAAACCCGATGCTGGCACTAAGACCGCACTCAACGAGCTGTATAAGGCCATAAGCAAACAAGAAAATGCTCATCCAGAAGCGGTGCCCCTAGTTGCCGAGGACTTTAATGCAGGCAAATTTAAATCCGTTTTACCTAATTTCTACCAGCATGTAACATGTGCAACCAAAGAGAAAATACTCTAGACCACCTTTACTCCACGCACAGAGACGCATACAAAGCTCTCCCTCACCCTCCATTTGGCATAATTCTATCCTCTTGATTCCGGATTACAAGCAAGAACTAAAGCAGGCAGTACCAGTGACTCGCTCAATACGGAAATGGTCAGATGATGCAGATGCTACGCTAAAGGACTGGTTTTATAGCACAGACTGGAATATATTCCGGGATTCATCCAATGGCATTGAGGAGTATACCACCTCAGTCACCGGCTTCATCAATAAGTGCATCGACAACGTCGTCCCCACAGTGACCGTATGTACATATCCCAACCAGAAGCCATGGATTACCAGCAACATCTGCCACAAGCTAAAGGCTAGAGCTTTTCAAGGAGCGGGACACTTCTTGAAAGCGGACGCTTCTAAGAAATCCCGAAATGCCCTCAGACAAACCATCAAACAGGCAAAGCGTCAATATAGAACTAAGATTGAATCCTACAACACCGGCTCTGACGCTCGTCAGATGTGGCAGGACTACAAAGTGAAACCCAGCCGCGAGCTTCCTTGAGACGCGAGCCTATCAGACGAGCTAAATGCCTTTTACGCAACACTGAAGCATGCATGATAGCACCAGCTGTTCGGGACAACTGTGTGATCACAGTTGAATCCTACAACACCGGCTCCATTGCCGATGTGAGCAAAACTTTTAAACAGGTCAACATTCACATTCAAGGCCACAGGGCTAGGCGTATTACCAGGACGTGTACTCAGAGCATGCGCGGACCAACTGGCAAGTGTCTCCCTGAATCTGTAATACCCACATGTTTCAAACAAACCACCATAGTCCCTGTGCCCAAGATAGTGAAGGTAACCTGCCTAAATGACTACCACCCCGTAGCACTTACGTCGGTAGTGTGGAGTGCTTTGAAAGGCTGGTCATGGCTCACATCATCACCATCATCCCGGAAACCCTAGACCCACTCCAATTCGCATAACGCCCCAACAGATCCACAGATGACGCAATCTCAATCTCACTCCACACTGCCCTTTCCCACCTGGACAAAAGGAACACCTATGCGAGAATGCTGTTCATTGACTACAGCTCAGCGTGCAACACCATAGTGCCCACAAAGCTCATCACTAGCTAAATACCCTGGTACTAAACACCTCCCTCTGAATCTGGATACTGGACTTCCTGACGGGCCGCCCCCAGGAGGTAAGGGTTGGAAGAAACTCACTGTTCACCCATGACTGTGTTGCCAAGCATGACTCTAACACCATCATTAAGTTTGCTGACACAACGGTGGTAGGCCTGATCACCGACAACGATGAGACAGCCTATAGGGAGGTGGTCAGAGACCTGGCAGTGTGGTGCCAGGACAGCAACCTCTCCCTCAACGTGAGCAAGACAAAAGAGCTGATCATGGACTACAGGAAAAGGATGGCCGAACATGGCCCCATTCACATTGACGGGGCTGTAGTGGAGTTGGTCGAGAGTGTCCACATCACCAATAAACTATCATGGTCCAAACACACCAAGACAGTCGTGAAGAGGGCATGACACCTTTTCCCCCACAGGAGAATGAAAAGATTTGGCATGGGTCCCCAGATCCTCAAAAGGTCTACAGCTGCACCATCGAGAGTATCCTGACCGGTTGCATCACCGCCTGGTATGGCAACTGCTCGACATCTGACCGTAAGGTGCTAGAGAGGGTAGTGCATACGTCCTAGTACATCAATGGGGCCAAGCTTCCTGCCATCCCGGACCTAAATAATAGGCGGTGTCAAAGGAAGGCTAGGTCCAAAAGGCTCCTCAACAGCTTCTATCCCCAAGCCATAAGACTGCTGAATAATTAATCAAATGTTCATCCAGACTATTTCAATTGAACAATTAATCAAATGTTCATCCAGACTATTTCAATTGACCACCTCCCCCTTGTTTTCATACTGCTGCTACTCGCTGTTTATTGTATATGCATAGTCACTTTACCCCTACCTACATGTACAAATAGCCTCGACTAACCTGTACCCCTGTATATAGCCCTGTTATTGTTATTTTTGTGTTACTTTTTAGTTTTTACTTTTGTATATTTAGTAAGTGTTTTCTTCACTCTATTTCTTGAACTGAATTGTTGGTTAAGGGCTCGTAAGTCAGCTTTTCACGGTAAGGTTTGCGCCTGTTGTATTCGGCGCATGTGACAAGTAAAATGTGATTTGATTTATTGCGACTCTCACAATTTTATAGATACAGCGATTTTTTTGCGATTTGATGTTCCAAACATATTTTGCACTATATGTCTGCTGAAGAGAGACAAGACAGTTGGCTCACTTTTTAAAAAGAAGATATCGGTACCCTTTTTTTAAATTACATGTTTTATCATTACTTGGAGTCAAAGTATCAATACAATATTGCGATATGTAACTGTATTTAACTTGTTTGCTTATGGCCTTATACAATGAGTGTGGTCTTAGTGCCAGCATCGATTTGTGATGGGAAATAGGCGGCTACGAATAATATAGATGAGAACTCTCTTGGTAGATAGTGTGGTACACAGCTTATTGAGGTATTCTACCTCAGGCGAGCAATACCTTCTTTAATATTAGACATTGCGCACCAGCAGTTATTGAAAAATAGACACACACACCCTTCCCTCATCTTACCAGACGTAGCTGCTCTGTCCTGCCGATACACGGAGAAGCCAGCCAGCTCTATATTATACGTGTCGTCGTTCAGCCTAGTCTTGGTGAAACATAAGATGTTACAGTTTTTAATGTCCTGTTGGTTGGATTGTCTTAATCGTAGATCGTCCAGTTTATTTTCCAATGATTGCATGTTGGCCAATAATACAGAGTGGTGGTTTATCTAGCCGTTGGCAAATTCTTTCAAGGCACCCCGCCCTCCTCCCCATTTTTCTCTGTCTTTTCTTCACGTTGATGACGGGGATTTGGGCCTTGTCTCGACAAAGCAGTTTATCCGTTGCATCTGTCTTTTTAAAGAAAAAATCTTTGTCCGGTTCGAGGTGAGTAATCTCTGTTCTGATGCCCAGGAGCTCATTTTGGTCATAAGAGACAGTAGCAGCAACATTATGTACAAAACGAGTTACAAACAATGCGAAAAAATCTAGCAAAATAGTTGTTGTTTAGGAGCCCGTAAAACGGCAGCCATCCACTCCGGTGCCATTATATAAGCCAAGTCTAGGACCAAAAGGCTCATCAACAGCTTCTACCGCCAAGCCATAAGACTGTTGAACAATTCATCAAATGGCTACCCGGACTATTTACATTGACCCTGTCCCCCCTTTGTTTTTACACTGCTGCTACTCGCTGTTTATTATCTATGCATAGTCACTTTACAAATTACCTCGACTAACCTGTACGAGTCAATATGTATATAGCCTTGTTATTGTTAAGTAAATATCTTGTGATTTTATTAAATGTTTTACTTTAGTTTATTAAGTAAATATTTTCTAAACTCTATTTCTTGAGCTGCATTGTTGGTTAAGGACTTGTAAGTAAGCATTTCACAGTAAGGTCTACACATGTTGTATTCGGCACATGTGAGAAATACAATTGTATTTTATACAAATGTTCCCCCATCACTAATGTGCTGTGCTGGTCTGCTTTGTTCCCCTACCTAGAGCGCCTTCACAGTCAATCTGAAAATTAAACACCTTGGACTTAATACGTGCTAAGATATTCCATATATTATTCTAAGACAAATCTGATTTATTGCATTTCGCTGTAAGTCCTCACCCTTTGGTTTCCACCTCACATGCAAGGTGTTGGTTTGGAGACCTATAATCTGTAAGGTGATGTGAATCAGCCTGACACTAAGTATGGACAGTGTAAAACTAGCGGATAGGCTAAAGCAGTATGTGGGTGGATCAATTTTCATGTAATCTGAGTGAAAAAGTAAACATTTTTAAGAAAATGAGCAAGCTAAATTTTGGGCATTCTTAACACTCAGAACTCAATTTTGAGTCAATTTTGGTCGCAATTTAGGGGACATAATGAGAACGTTTAGGATAAAAAAAATCCGCTTTTGGTGTTGATTTGAGTGCTGTTCTTTAAATACTTTCTCTTCTTTTGCTAATTATCGTTGATCACAGAATAACACATTTGCTGCTGCAGTGCAGCTCACTGGTCTAGAACTCAAGTACATTTCCTCATTAAAACCACATTAAGTATTTTGAATAACACAGAAAGCAAAACTTGTATACGTGGATAAAAACTAAATCTGGAAAATGTGAATTAAAAATGTTTTTAAATGAAAGACGGAGCGCACTCCTTTCCGTCGTGTGCATTCTAGAGAGAGAGAGAGAGACAAAAACCCTCTCCTACAACCGTATATCCAAAACATCTTCCCCAGCAATACAGACAGCCCCCCCAACACACGATATCTCCTCAAACATCTCCACACATTTGATCATTTTATAGAACTCAAACTCAACCCTAAGGCGCGCAGAGACCATCCCATTAAACAGTAGTAAAGGGTCTGTTATCCCCCCACCTTTAACCCTGTTCCTCCTTGTTAGCCAAATAGCTAACTTTGCAAACAGAAAATTCAACAAAACACATTTTTCTTTCTCCTTACTCGAATACCTGTATCCCATTATAAACATCCCAACAGCAAAAACCACCCCCAACCTGTCACACAGACATTCCAACAGAGACATTAATGGCATTAACCTGGTGCACACAGAAAACACATGAATTACAGTTTCTTTCATTTGACAGAAAGGACACCCCTGCCCAATTCCCGGATCAACCCGTGCCAACCAGCTGTTAGTGGCCAGGGCTCCATGAAGAACCCTCCACTGGAGGTCCCCTGACCTCTTTGGTACTGGGGGTTTGTAGAGCACCCTCCATCTAAAACCCACCATACTCTCCGCCCCACATACCCCCTGCCACTGATGTGCCTTCACTCCTGTTAGGCTTGTAATGCTCCTAACCTTAACGCAGAGGTTGTAGAGGGCTTTACCTCCCACCCCCTCAAACTCCCCCAGGCTCGGAGTGTTAAAATCTAACAAGTCCTCCAGACCTCCTTGCCAGTCTCCAGTCTCTGCCGTCACCTGCAGTGGCGGGAACATTGGTGGCCCCTCTCCCTTTGGCCTCTCAAACACCCCCCTTACCGGCTCAGACAGTGCCTCCTGGACCTCCTCCAGGAATCTCTCCAGCAGCCTAAGAGACGTTATTCCTGTTTGTTGCGCCAAGACCTCCGGGGTTTTCCACCCCTCCTCTCCCAGCAGTCTCAGGTCACCCAGCCTTTGTAAACCCCCTGCCATCAGTTGCCTCTGCAGGGTGGCCGACTGAACCGATCTCAAAGGGATGGCTGGGTTGTGGAAGATAGGCTCCTCCCACACCCACTGCCCAGGCTCCACACCCCCTTCTCGTGTGGGCCTTAGCAGCTGCCAGGCCCTCAGCACCGCAGAGTAAAACTCTGAGAGACCTGCTGTACTCAGCCTCTCCAGCTTCATGAGGAACAGCTGCCGGTCCAACCCTAATCCGCCAGCTCTCCTCAGCAGCGCGCATGCTGGTTCCCTCCAGCCAACATCAGTGTGGTACAGCAGTCTCTGCACCGCCTTTAGTCGGAAAGCAGCCATCCTGCTCTCCAGTTCCACCAGGCCCTGTCCTCCTTCGTGGACGGTCATGTACAAAACTGCTGCCTTCAGCCAGTGATGTCCCGACCAAAAGAAGTCCACCAGCTTGCGTTGCAGGTCTGCAAGCAGACCGGCGGGGGGGTTGAGGACAGCCAGTTTATGCCACAAGGAAGATGCCACCAGGTTGTTGATTATCAGCACCCTCCCTCTATATGACACTTGGGACAGGAGCCACCTCCACCTGGCCAGTCTTGACACCACTGCCTGTGACAGCCCCTCCCAGTTCTTGCTGACCCACCTCTCCGAGCCCAGGTACACCCCCAACACTTTAAGCCCTTCACAACCCCACTGCAAACCCCCTGGAAGCAGAGGAGGAGCCCTATCCCCCCATACCCCACATAACAGAGCTTTACTCTTTCCCCAGTTTACCTTAGCTGATGAAGCTCCCTCGTACACCTTCAGACTGGTCTCTAGTTCCTGCATATCTTGCCCATCCCTGACCATCACAGAAACATCATCTGCATATGCTGAGACTGCTATTCCTGTCACCACATCCATGCCTGTCCAGCACACTCCCCGCAGTCTCCTGCGTAGCAGTCCTAAAAAAGGCTCAATGGCTAGTGTGTACAGCTGCCCAGATAGAGGGCATCCTTGTCTAATGCCCCGTCTCACCCAGACTGGCCTACTGAGCCCCCCTCCCACCTTAACCATACATGACGCCCCAGCATACAACAGCTTCACACAGGTCACAAAACTCTTCCCAAACCCAAACACAGACATCACATTAAACAGATACTCATGATCCACTCTATCAAAAGCCTTCTCTTGATCTAAAGAGACCAGTCCAAAGTTCACATTAGAACCTCTCGACAAGTCCAACATGTCCCTAATCAAGAACAAGTTGTCCGTGATTGAGCGTCCCGGTACACAATATGTCTGGTCCTTGTGTATTATAGAGTCCAGATGGGACTTCAGTCTGTTAGAGAGGACCTTGGCAAAAATCTTGTAGTCCGCACAGAGTAATGCCACAGGCCTCCAGTTCTTAAGTTCACACAAGTCCCCTTTTTTAGGCAGGAGAGTCAGAGCCGCCCGACGGCAGCTCATCGGCAACTCTCCTACCCCGACGCATTCACGCAACACGCAAAAGAAATCCTGTCCAATTGTTCCCCAGAATTTTTTGTAAAATTCCACTGGAAGTCCATCGACCCCGGGTGCACGACCGGGGGACATCTGGGTTACTGCCTCTGCCAGTTCATGTGACAACAGAGGAATGTCCATTTCATCCCTCTGTGCCCGAGAGAGCTTAGGGAGTCCTGCGAACAAGACCTGAGCACACATAGGATCACACATTTCTGCCCTATACAATTCAGTATAAAACTCCACAGTCCGCTCCCGCATCTCCCCCACCACAGAGGTCACCCGCCCATCAGACAGTCGTAGACAATGCATACCCTTGGCTTCACTGCTCTGTCTTTCCAAACCAAAGAAGAAGGAGCTGGGGGCATCCATCTCCTTGAGCATGGAGAACCTAGCTCTTACAAGTGCTCCCTTTGCTTTAACCTGGAAAAAACTGCCCAGGTCCCTACGTAATTCGGCTAAGTTAGCCTGGAGGCCTACATTGCCTTGCCCCACCATCTCTACCTCCATCTCACTAATACACCGCTCTAGTTCCCCCAATACTCTCCTAGCCTCTGAGGATGAGAGAGCAGTATACTGTTGACAGAAAAGCCGAATTTGCACTTTCCCCACATCCCACCATTGACTCAGAGACTCATACTCCTCTCTTCGCTGCCCCGATCTTTCCCAAAAAGTCTGGAAACCTGAGCAAAAAGTGGCATCTTGTAAGAGCTTTACATTGAACTTCCAATAAGATGCCTGCCGGGGCCCTGGTGAAATAGACAGCCGAGCCATGGTTATGTGGTGATCCGAAAACCCCACTGGGAGAATGGTAGCACCCAGCAGCCTATTGCTCTGATTCCTGGACATGTAAAAACGATCAAGTCGAGCTGCACTCACCCTAGCCCCAAAAACCTTCACCCACGTATACTGTCTTGTGTTTGGATGTTTAGTTCTCCAAACATCCACTAGGTCAAACTGATTAAAGATATCCCTTAACACTCCCACTGACACTGAATGAGGCTCTTCCCCATTTCTGTCTTTTGTAAAATCCATTGTACAGTTCCAGTCACCTCCGATCACCAGCGTCTCCTCAGGCGCTACTTGTGAGAGTTCCTGTCTAAGACTCCCAAATAGAACCCCTCTTTCTCTCCCTGTGTTAGGCGCATACACATTTATAAAGACAAAACACATGTTGTTAATTTCTGCTTTAACAACAAGCAACCTACCCCTACACACCTCCTTTGAGGAGCAAATTTTTACAGCCAGACCCGGTGCAAAAAGGACTGCCACCCCTGCACTAAGATTTGTCCCATGGCTCAACACACATGCCCCTTTCCACCAGAGCCCCCAATCAACTTCATTCACCACATCACTATGCGTCTCCTGCAGAAACAACACCTGTACTCTTTTTTTTGTTTTACATATTCACCCAACACACTCCTCTTTCCCGCATCTCTGGCGCCATTTATATTGAGCGAGCCTACCCGAAGAGTCTCCATAAGAAGTGGGAGAAAAGCCAGCAGAGAAATAGACCAATAGCAAAGTTCAAAAAGCCCCAGTGTCAGTAAGGAATTAAACATCTAAACAGTGTCTGAAGGTAAACCTTTACGCACTGTTGTGACCCACTTCCTCAACCTAAACCGTTTCCTGGGTGAGAGGACACCATGCCCCTCATTTCTCATAGCATGTTGTACTGATCTTACAAACTTTCTAGGATCAGGAAAAAAAGCCTCAAGATTAACTTTTTTCCCCTTAGTCTCATTCAGGAACCTTGTCAGTTCTCTCAATTTGTACTTAGACCCCTCGGGTTGACTGGCTGTCAGCTCCGGGCCAATTGAAGAGGAGTCTGAAAAAAATAACTCCTCATCCTCTTCCTCAGACTCACTTTCCTCCTCTTCTCTATCTCCCACCCTGACCACCTGCCCTTTCTCTCTGGTTAGGGCCTCACCCACAGCAACAGGCAACATTTCCATGGTGCCTTTGTCCACACCCTTTTTCTTTTTCCTCTTGACACCCTCCTCCTCCCCCCTAATCTCTTACACTTCCCCACTATACTCTCCTCATCCACTAGAATTACCTGACTAGACGCAGTATCATCTGCACCACCCTCCATAGCATGTCTAGGGCCAGCCTCAGCTACACCACCCTCCATAGCATGACTAGGGCCAGCCTCAGCTACACCACCCTCCATAGCATGACTAGGCCCAGCATCATCTGCACCACCCTCCATAGCATGACTAGGGCCAGCCTCAGCTACACCACCCTCCATAGCATGACTCGGCCCAGCATTATCTGCACCACCCTCCATAGCATGACTCGGCCCAGCATCATCTGCACCACCCTCCATAGCATGTCTAGGCCCAGCCTCGGCTACCCCACCATCTCTAGCCTGACTAGACCCAGCCTCTGCTTCTCCACCATCTCTAGCCTGACTAGACCCAGCCTCCACTACCCTACCATCTCTAGCCTGACTAGGCCCAGCCTCATCTACACCACCATCTCTAGACTGACAAGGCCCAGCCTCTGCTATCTGCATCTCCTTACCCCCTGCATTTTGACCTCGATTTTCCCCACCTGCCGTTGTACCCTCACCTTGTCTATGGCCTTTATGTGGGCACGCAAAACTCTTGTGCCCCAAATCCCCACATTCAAAACACTGTAGACTATCTGTGCTGGCAAAACCGGCATAGAGCCCCTCCCCATGCCTCACTTTAAAATGCACATTTAGCTGTTGCTCATTATTGTTCAGAAACATAAACACTTGCCTCCTGAACGAAACAACGTGCTTAACGGCATCTGCCTGAAAACCTGCTGACAGTACACGGAAACCGCTAGCAAACTTACCAAAACGACTCAGCTCTTTCCTAATTTGATCATCCGTAATAAACGGAGGCAAATTTGCCACTACAACTCTTGTTGAAGGGGTAGAGAGAGGTGAAATTGACACCAACACATCCCTTACAAATATTCCGCTAGCAATTAGCCTACCGACCAAATTAGCCCTTTTCATGAACACAACCACAGCTTTGTTCATTCTAGAAGCAGAATGTATAAACTCAGCTCCTACCTGTTCACCGACCGCGAGCAGAACCTCCTCCACCTTAACTCCGTTCTCAGGAACACACCTGAATCCATGCTGTATCGACAGCGTCTCCTCCGCGCTAGGCTGAGAAGCCATTGCGCACACTACACCTTCCAACCCCCAAGAAAGTTACTCTGTCCTCTTCCACCCTAACTTTGAAAAAAAACTTTGGATACCGCTAAAAAGAAATATTGCATTAACCCTCCACCATAGAAAATAACATGTAAATAAAAGAATCAAGAAAGTTAGTTAGGATAGAGCTTTCCACACCAAACACTCAAACTCCAAAAAACTCCCAGCATGCACCGAAAGAGAGAGAGAGAGAGAGAGAGAGAGAGAGAGAGAGAGAGAGAGAGAGAGAGAGAGAGAGAGAGAGAGAGAGAGAGAGATATATATAGAGAGAGAGAGAGAGAGAGAGAGAGAGAGAGAGAGAGAGAGAGAGAGACCAGCTGTCCTGTCCTCACCGGCTCTGTGGTAGTGATCAGAGGCTGATTGCCCTGTACTGTGCTGTGCCACACTGAGCTTGTCTGTGTGTTAGCTTTATGAGACTACAACGAGGGAGGACAATCAGTTCCATCCCAGCGCCTTTCACTCTCTCTGTTAGCACTGTCCACCTCTCTTCCGCTATCGACTTGCTGTCTTCATATTTCCCCAAACCCGGGCCTAGTCCAGCCATCACGCCATAAAGAGCCTTCCAGAGCCCCACTCCAGAGCAACACTGTCTGGGCACGCAACCCTGACATCTCTTTCTCCATCGTTTTCTCTTGTCACTCTTTTGACATACATACACTCTTCTTTCTTCCTCTCTCTCTCTCTTGGTCTCTATCTCTTGTTCTCTTTCTTTCTCTCCATCCACTCTCTCTTTCTCTCTCCTCTCGGCCCTGAGAGAGTCTCTCTGGCTCTCATGATAACAGGCAGAACACCTGGGGTTAGAGTGGGAAACTAATGGCTGATGGCAGGAACTTCACCATTTGCTATTTCTTTGTGGTCATGCATGCCTGTTTGTGTGTGTAAGGTCATGGTTATTATTTTACTCTTTTACCCCATCCTTTGTCTGTTTCTCTCCCCTTTCACTCTTTTGTCATTACTACTTTCCCAGCCCTTCAGTCTGTCTGTGTGTTGCTCTTGGCAGTGTCTGTGATGTAACTCCTCTACAGCTCACCCAGGCCTTCACCTCTCGCAAACTAAACTTTCTACCAATCTCCTGCTGGGGGAGTTGTGGAGCCTGGCTGCCTTCTCTCTCTCTCTCTCTCTCTCTCTCTCTCTTTCTCTCTCTCTTTCTCTCTCTCTCTCTCTCTCTCTCTCTCTCTCTCTCATCAAATCAGCATGGCTCCTAATCACTTCCCATCACCTTGATTATTTTTATAGTTGAACTGTCGCTCTGCTGCTCCCCATTAGAGTTCTGCTTAATTACTATCCTCCGACAATTTGTTTATTTATATTGCTGCCTGCCACCATGCCAGGGAAGGGGGAAAGGGGAGGGAGAGGGGGAAAGATCTGGAAAAATGTCAACTTCTTAGTTATTTGTAATCAGATCAGGCTTGATTCCTTTGTAGTTGACATAATATAAATATTAAATTCAAATTAAGATAATATGATGTCCTCATATCCCAATCTGTATTCAAACATGTATCGGACTACCCCATAAGTAGCATACTCTTTATGGAAGTAAGACGGAAGGGGGCTGAAACATATGAGAAATGATTATATTAGAAAAGGGTATTGTTGTCATTATTGTTTAGCTTATCATTCAAACTGAATTCTTCTCGAGTCATAGACATATATGTGATGAAAGAAACAACCACTAAACTTTAATAGGCTATAAATGCCACACGACTGGAGACTCAGACAACAACCAAACACGGACTCAAGGTCCAACAACAATACCTCTAACTCAAGAAAGACTGAGGAGAGGTCAGGGAAAATGTATGGTGTAGAATCAACTTCTGAATACACTTTGTTTATCCGCAAGCACACAGCATTTTTCCCACTTAGTGCGAGATTCAAGAGAAGTAGAAAATATGTGAAATAACAAGTAGTGAGTGAGAACTTTCTCAGCAGTTCCTTTGGGTGTCAGAGACATTTGGTGAAAGACAGTGTGGGCTTCTCTTTGAATAGTTGTTATTGTATAGGTCAGTCGAGCTAGCTGTGCATAGACACAGCCCACATAAACACATCATTAAGAACTTGCAGAACCATAAAGGTGTGGGTAGAACTTTACTGACACCCTCCTCGACACGACTTCAAGAGGCTGACAAAAGCAGCAGATACGAACAGTGGAAGCCGACCAACCCTGGTCTCTGAAGAGTTTGTAGGTGTGAAGTGCGTTTTGTTTAAGACATAACTCATTCGTCTTTGCTCAGCACAACTTTATGGTGTGGAAAAAGCTACGTTAGTGCTGGGCTTGAACAGAAGCCTCGACACTGGAGCGCCTCAAGACCAGACCTGATGACCATTAATACAGTCTATATGTGTGAGGCCACTTGAGAGAGATGTTTTCCTGACATTTTCCTGACATTTTCCTGACATCCTGACTTGTTTTTTCCATCTCCAGGTTCAACTTATACACTACAACCACGAGCTGTATACAAACTACACAGAGGCAGCCAAGAGCCCCAACGGACTGGTCATAGTGTCTATATTTATGAAGGTGAGTATGACATCACAACTTTGACCTCACGATGGGCCTCAATGTATCAATTGTGAGAATCTTGAATTTGTATGTAAAGTCTTCTTCATATGAACGTGTGAAAAGACAAATAGAGACTATCATGCAGCAAAGATAATTATTTTCAAAGAAACAGTGTGATTTAACCGAGGACATCCATTCGAGTTGTGAATAGGCTCCTGTGGATTTACCTGCGGGCTAATTAACTTGGCAGAGTGTCACGTTGCATCAGTTCCAGATTCACAGTGTAATTATCCCTCAGTTATGGGCAAAAGATAGATCTAGTTACAAATACAAAATACCAAACAGACCAAACAGACCAATGTATCAAAATCAAATACAAGATCCTTTTGCAAAGTATTGTATCTAGATAAATGCAGCTATTTTAGGTATACATTTGCAAGTAGACTGTAACAAAACATTTTTTGCTATGACTTGCTATGACTGGCAGCTTAGCAGATAGAGTAGGGAACTATAGAACATTCTGGGTCGTGAGGGAATGAGGTCCAATCCTGTTGAAGGCACACTATTTTGACAATTGTTTTATGTGAAACCACACTTTCTGCAGCACTGTTGTTCAAACAATGTGTTTTATTTAGTATAGTATAAGCTTCTGTCTTAAGCATCCTGAATAATGTAATAGATTCCATTTTTGAAGAATAGTTCACTTGAAAGCAAAAAAGGGAAGAATGATGTAAGATGGAAACCTGGTAGTCCAACTGATTATAGGCTACTAAAGCCAACAACTTATCGCTGCCCCATGGTAGTTTTGATAAAAATAGGGGGGGAACTTCTATCTGATAACCACATGCTGCTATTTATTGCTGACCAGCACACGTCACTAATGTGCATTGTGAACCGATAATGAAGCTTTGAATAATGAACCGTTTTCTGCACTATTTGGTGAAAGCGTCAGTTTCCCAACACTAGTGTTTATTAGTTAAGTTGAACCAGTTGTCCCAGCTCTGGAACGGCTGGAGATCCGCGAGGAGAGAATTGAGAACTACTAACTTAATCAACCGTTCTCAGTTAACGTGATTTTTTTTCACGAAACACAGTCACTGGCCACAGAGATATACATCATGCATAACACAACAGATTAGATCAACTGGAATGGCAATCTCACTCACAGTTGCACAAAAAGATCTGTGACCAAACCACGTGCCAAAATATTTGAGTGAGCCACATGTGTAGTGGTAGAAGTTATGATTTGAGCAGTCACCAAATGTAATTACATTTTTCATGTACACACTCACACACACTCCCACCACTATAACAGACAGAGGGGTACGTAATCCGGAAATCAATCAACACTTCACCCTCTCATCCACTCCAGTTCTTCTCAGTCTGGCCCTCCCTGGTAATGACGCCAAACTCCAGCCATCTTGAAGTAGCTTGTCTAACTAAGGCTCTCGGACGAGTCCTGTCTCATTGTTATAGCCGCTGAAGAGATGGGAAGTGAGGGTGTCCTTCAGTATCGCAAGGAATCAATTTCTGGTTTCCAGGGGACCATTCACACCTGTGCACACACCGTGTTACCCTTTCAGGGACTCAGACTGCCAGTAAGGGTTTCCTTCGGTCGTCAGTGTCCTGAGCCGCCATTAGAAATGACAATTGGGGACTGTAATTGTGTGGGATCACCTGTGGAAACAGACTCCCAATGGAGGAGGACATAGTGAAGCTGTGGAGATAGACACTAAATGGAGTTTGAGTCACCTTCAGCATGGGCCATATCTACCTGGCAAAGTTTTGTCAACTGTAATTGACTATCTAGGTTGTGACGGTGTTGAATTGACGTAAAGCCATATTGTTTTACTTTTACTTCACACATTAGAGAGTACTCTCTAGTCACATCCTGCAGAATACCCCATAGGTGCGTTCTCCAATAAATATGTTCGGAGAGAAAGAAAGACTCCATGCAAATATGTTCAGAGAGAGAGAGAGAGGGGCTGCATGCCTCCAGAGCAGGTCAAAAAAAGGAAGTAATTTGCAATGTTGCGACGAGGGACATTCATTTATTTTTCATCACTTTGCCACCAAGACATCTTGACAATTGGAATTGTGAGGAGGAGTGCATATGGAGGACGGGCTAGGATGCTGGGGCTGGGGACAAAGAAGGCTCATCTTTAACTGAGAAGTGTGTTCCAAGCTGACTGTGGACACCTGAGTGTTTAGACTGCAGTTAGGGCCCTACAGGACAGCTAAAAGCAATGCAGGCCCAGCTAGCACATAAAGTTCTGAGAACTATATTTTACTTAGAGCCTGGTGAGAGAGAGAACATGTGTTCAGAGAACATTAAGAAACAGTGTTCATTTGTTGGAATTTCAGTACTTCAGCATAACGTTTTATGCAGGTTTCTTTATGGTTCTATGTAAAGTCATGTTCTCAGAACATTACGCAAACACAAGAAGACATAAGTAACTAGGGCTGTAACCGTACACGTCATCATACCAAACCGTTCGGTACGGGGACTTCGGTTCGAACTGTGAACCAGAATGAATACATCATAAAAAAATAAACACTAAGCAGCCTACGCTGCATTGTATGCCATTGCCTCATGAGTAGATTTGAGCCGAAAAAACACTGGACTATTCCATTATTAAAACTACTACAGCCTATGCACATGTTGCAATCAAAATTTGAATCTTAAATTACCCTTTTGACCCTTTTGTGAGGATCAGCAGGGAACAGTAGATGGCAAGGGGTGGGATCGATAAACCAGATTTGGAGGATCCTCTATTATCGTTTAAATGTCCAGTTTGGGAACATTTTGGAATCACAGTCGATTACAACGACGATGGACAGAGACTTGTGGATAAAAAGTTTATAGTATGTTCTCCACTGCTCAATGAAAATAGCATATGCTGAGTGGCGCATGTAGCTTGTTGTTGATGTCGGCCAATCACAAGTCATCAAAGCACCACTACAGTTATAAAGCCTCTGTGTGTGGCAAAGCAAGTTAGGAAATTATCTCATCAATGGAAGATGGATGTAACCACGCCAGCCCAGGACCTCTACATCCTGCTTCTTCATCTGCAGGATCGTCTGAGATGGGGTGGAGGGGTGCTGAGGAGTATTTCTGTCTGTAATAAAAATAAAAAATAATTCTGATTGGCTGGGCCTGGCTGCCAAGTGGGTGGGCCTATGCCCTCCCAGGCCCACCCATGGCTGCACCCCTGCCCAGTCGTGAAATCCATAGATTAGAGCCTAATGAATTTATTTAAATGGACTGATTTCCTTATATGAACTGTAAATCAATAAAATCTTTCAACTTGTTGCATTCGTATTTTTGTTCAGTATAGGTAACATCTTGCTATCATGGAAAGGCTAATACCTGTCTTTGTGGAAAGATCACCCTGATTAACTCTTTAGTCGTATCCCAGTTTCTCTTTGCTTATGGCCCTTCCTACACCTAACGATTTTATTTTTATATTAAAAGTGCAAAAAATATAAAATTTTATTTTGAACTCCAGGTCAGACAAAATTAAACGGGCCTATTTATATAATAAATAAGAATTCGGAAGGCAGAACTGATAAGATATTAAATCAATCGACTCACTAAAGGCTTCAGTCATTCAAAGCTATACTTAAATCTGAACTGGTTCTCTAGCAGAATAGTAAGAATGGCTTACCCGTGTTCAAGAATGGCCCTTTTCCCAGATTACAACCTCTCACTTTCGGTTATTTGAAAGTGTAATGATTTCCAAAATAGTGCTTTTTTTAAAACAAGCCATGGAAAGTTAGTTGCAATTGCAGTTTAATCCACCAGAAAAGACAGAACAAATATTACAACTAATATAAAAATAGACTTATTTTTTTGTAATCTTTGTAAATTATATGATAAATAGGACTAGTGGAGTTGTCACAATGAGGCTAACAAAAATAAATAGAAATGTCTGCTCCATCCAAAATTACAACCAACTAATTGCAGCATTACCGCAAAAATGGAAGAGGCAAGTGGAAGGGGGGAAAAGTAAGGAAGTTATCTGTCGGCTCTGCATTAAAGACCAAAATTGGTTGAAGAAAATTGTGAAAAAAATCAAGTATACCAGTTTCATTTAAGGACCAAAAAATTGACAGCTGTGCCATACAGATTGCAAAATAGTTGAGAAGAGATTTTCAATGTTCCAGTTCCATGGCACATGGTTTATGTGCCATGGTTTACTGATACAAAAAAACAACGCCGGATTCAAAACATTGAGTTTTTTAATTTAAACTATTATACAATATTCTTGCAACCAATATGTTATATACAGTGAACAAGTATTTGATAACCTGCAAAATCGGCAGTGTTTCCTACTTACAAAGCATGTAGAGGTCTGTAATTTTTTATCATAGGTACACTTCAACTGTGAGAGACGGAACATAAAACAAAAATCCAGAAAATCACATTGTATGATTTTTAAGTAATTAATTTGCATTTTATTGCATGACATAAGTATTTGATACATCAGAAAAGCAGAACTTAATATTTGGTACAGAAACCTTTGTTTGCAATTACAGAGATCATAGGTTTCCTGTAGTTCTTGACCAGGTTTGCACACACTGCAGCAGGGATTTTGGCCCACTCTTCCATACAGACCTTCTCCAGATCCTTCAGGTTTCAGGGCTGTCGGTGGGCAATACGGACTTTCAGCTCCCTCCAAAGATTTTCTATTGGGTTCAGGTCTGGAGACTGGCTAAGCCACTCCAAGACCTTGAGATGCTTCTTACGGAGCCACTCCTTAGTTGCCCTGGCTGTGTGTTTCAGGTCGATGTCATGCTGGAAGACCCAGCCACGACCCATCTTCAATGCTCTTACTGAGGGAAGGAGGTTGTTGGCCAAGATCTCGCGATACATGGCCCCATCCATCCTCCCCTCAATACGGTGCAGTCGTTCTGTCCCCTTTGCAGAAAAGCATCCCCAAAGAATGATGTTTCCACGTCCATGCTTCATGGTTGGGATGGTGTTCTTGGGGTTGTACTCATCCTTCTTCCTCCAAACACAGCGAGTGGAGTTTAGACCAAAAAGCTATATTTTTGTCTCATCAGACCACATGACCTTCTCCCATTCCTCCTCTGGATCATCCAGATGGTCATTGGCAAACTTCAGACGGGCCTGGACATGCGCTGGCTTGAGCAGGGGGACCTTGCGGTTGGAGTCTGTTTGATTGAGTGTGTGGATAGGTGTCTTTTATACAGGTAACGAGTTCAAACAGGTGCAGTTAATACAGGTAATGAGTGGAGAACAGGAGGGCTTCTTAAAGAAAAACGAATAGGTCTGTGAGAGCTGGAATTCTTACTGGTTGATAGGTGATCAAATACTTATGTCATGCAATATAATGCAAATTAATTACTTAAAACCTGTTAAGGATATGGCAGACATACGCCCCCTTTGGAGAGATTGGGTACCCCTAGTAAACTGGAAAAAAAATCTGTCAAAAATTGCTAATATATGCAAATAAAAATTATTATTGGATAGAAAACACTCTAAAGATTCTAAAACCGTTGGAATTATGTCTGTAAGTATAGCAGAACTCACAGGGCAGGCATTCTTCCAAACTAGTTTTTGTGGCCATGAAAGTTGGAGCAACTTTGACGTCATGGCCCCCACCCTTCCCAACCAGATATGATTCTGGGGACACTTTCTATCTCTTCCGCTAGATGTCCTCTTTCATTAGAGCTTCAAATCGTTCAAATCCCGCGAGAATTGACCCTATGGGAGTGAAATTAGTGCGTGCCACGAGAGAATAGGCTGTGCGTATGGGCGCGAATTGGTCCCAGCCATTCCTTTGTTTCCAGCACTCAAGAGAAGGGCAGACGATGGCCGATTGAATTGAAGTTTGTTTTGCATGTCTAAAACATCATAAAGCTTGCTTCTGCACTTAGTTTGACCTGTTTAGTCGACATATAATGTGTAATTTTGAAGTTTTGATGCGCAACTTATCCGGACCAGAGGACGTTTTGGGTGCATTTCAGCTGATGTTATTAGCAGTAGCTAATACAAAGACGCAAGACTTGAAACCAAACGATGTATTGGGTAAGTATGAAGCCTTCCAGAACATTCTGAACGAAGACCATCGAAGGTAAGGGAATATTTATGCTTAAATCTGTGTTTCTGTTGACTCCAACATTACGTGGAAATGTAGCTTGGAACTGAGCGCTGTCTCAGTATATGGAATAGTGTGTGATTTCTGTAACATTAAAAATAAATCTAACACAGCGGTTGCATAAAGAAGCAGTGTATCTTTCTAACTATATGTAGAACATGTATATTTAGTCAAAGTTTATGATGTCTATTTACGTTATCTTGCCGCGCTACATAGATTTCCTGCGGGCATTTTTGAGTAATTTCTGAAGGTGAACTCACTGTAAATGGACATTTATGGATATAAATGGCATATTATTGAAAAAAAAAAATATGTACTGTGTAATATGTCATATTACTGTCATCTGATGAAGATTTTCAAAAGGTTAGTGAGCGATTTATTTTTTAATCCTGCGTTTGTTGATTGCATGTTTTGGCTATTGAAATGAGCTGTGTCTGGTGGTGGTTTTACATATATATGTGCTATGTTTTCGCCGTAAAACATTTTAGAAATCTGACTTGCTGGCTAGATGAACAAGGTGTTTATCTTTCATTTGAGCTATTGGACTTGTTAATGTGTGGAGGTTAAATATTTTTAAGAATATTTTTGCGTTCCATGCGCCACCGTTTCAGCTGAACGTGGGAGGGTTGATCCCCAATTGGGAACCAGTATCGTAGACAGGTTAAAAATCATGCAATGTGATTTTCTGTTGAAGTGTACCTATGATAAAAAATACAGACCTCTACATGCTTTGTAAGTAGGAAAAACTGCAAAATAGGCAGTGTATCAAATACTTGTACTCCCCACTATATATGGGAAGTACAACCGTCCCAGCTCTACACATTGTGCTGTGAAGAGACAGAATCAGTAGATAATTTGTTTTTGGTACTGTCCATATGTAGCTTGTATTTGGTCTCAGGTTCAGGAATGGCTGGAATTGCAACAATGTTCAGGAATTGCAACATTTACCTGGAGTTAACTCTGCAAATAACCCTACTAGTCTGAAAAGTCATAGTCAATCGATCAATAATATAATATTACTCTTAGCAAAAATGCTTCTTTAAATTACAATCTGTTAGAAATTATGAGAATAGAACGTTTCAAAGCTTTTGTGAAACAGCACAGTTGAAAATAGAAAGCAAAACTGTATGTGTTCTGAGATAGATGAGAGGGGTTGAGTGGAGCTGAAGGATGGGACTAAAAACCAACAAAAGATAACTGTTGTAACTGTCCATAAAATGTATATAGTATGTATGAGCTGGAAGTAGAAGCCTAGGTGTTGTTGTATATTACTTTACTCCAATTAGGGGAGGAGAGGTAGGATTAGGAAAAAATTATAGAGGAAACATATATACAATATACAGTATACAGTACCAGTCAAAGGTTTGGGCATGTCTACTCATTCAAGGGTGTGCAAAGCTGTCATCAAGGCAAAGGGTGGCTACTCTGAAGAATCTCAAATATAAAATATATTTGGATTTGTTTAACACTTTTTTGGTTACTACATGATTCCATATGTGTCATTTCATGGTGTTGATGTCTTCACTATTATTCTACAATGTAGAAAACAAAGACCCTGGAATGAGTAGGTGTGTCCAAACTTTTGAATGGTACTGTATATATACAGTGCCTTGCGAAAGTATTCGGCCCCCTTGAACTTTGCGACCTTTTGCCACATTTCAGGCTTCAAACATAAAGATATAAAAATGTATTTTCTTGTGAAGAATCAACAACAAGTGGGACACAATCATGAAGTGGAACGACATTTATTGGATATTTCAAACTTTTTTAACAAATCAAAACCTGAAAAATTGGGCGTGCAAAATTATTCAGCCCCCTTTAGTTAATACTTTGTAGTGCCACCTTTTGCTGCGATTAAAGCTGTAAGTCGCTTGGGGTATGTCTCTATCAGTTTTGCACATCGAGAGACTGACATTTTTTCCCATTCCTCCTTGCAAAACAGCTCGAGCTCAGTGAGGTTGGATGGAGAGCATTTGTGAACAGCAGTTTTCAGTTCTTTCCACAGATTCTCGATTGGATTCAGGTCTGGACTTTGACTTGGCCATTCTAACACCTGGATATGTTTATTTTTGAACCATTCCATTGTAGATTTTGCTTTATGTTTTGGATCATTGTCTTGTTGGAAGACAAATCTCCGTCCCAGTCTCAGGTCTTTTGCAGACTCCATCAGGTTTTCTTCCAGAATGGTCCTGTATTTGGCTCCATCCATCTTCCCATCAATTTTAACCATCTTCCCTGTCCCTGCTGAAGAAAAGCAGGCCCAAACCATGATGCTGCCACCACCATGTTTGACAGTGGGGATGGTGTGTTCAGCTGTGTTGCTTTTACGCCAAACATAACGTTTTGCATTGTTGCCAAAAAGTTCAATTTTGGTTTCATCTGACCAGAGCACCTTCTTCCACATGTTTGGTGTGTCTCCCAGGTGGCTTGTGGAAAACTTTTTATGGATATCTTTAAGAAATGGCTTTCTTCTTGCCACTCTTCCATAAAGACCAGATTTGTACAATATACGACTGATTGTTGTCCTATGGAAAGAGTCTCCCACCTCAGCTGTAGATCTCTGCAGTTCATCCAGAGTGATCATGGGCCTCTTGGCTGCATCTCTGATCAGTCTTCTCCTTGTATGAGCTGAAAGTTTAGAGGGACGGCCAGGTCTTGGTAGATTTGCAGTGGTCTGATACTCCTTCCATTTCAATATTATCGCTTGCACAGTGCTCCTTGGGATGTTTAAAGCTTGGGAAATATTTTTGTATCCAAATCCGGCTTTAAACTTCTTCACAACAGTATCTCGGACCTGCCTGGTGTGTTCCTTGTTCTTCATGATGCTCTCTGCGCTTTTAACGGACCTCTGAGACTGTCACAGTACAGGTGCATTTATACGGAGACTTGATTACACACAGGTGGATTGTATTTATCATCATTAGTCATTTAGGTCAACATTGGATCATTCAGAGATCCTCACTGAACTTCTGGAAAGAGTTTGCTGCACTGAAAGTAAAGGGGCTGAATAATTTTGCACGCCCAATTTTTCAGTTTTTGATTTGTTAAAAAAGTTTGAAATATCCAATAAATGTCGTTTTACTTCATGATTGTGTCCCACTTGTTGTTGATTCTTAACAAAAAATACAGTTTTATATCTTTATGTTTGAAGCCTGAAATGTGGCAAAAGGTCGCAAAGTTCAAGGGGGCCGAATACTTTCGCAAGGCACTGTATATATTGTATATATATATATATATATTGTATATATATATATATATATATATATATATATATATATACACACCTACATACACACACATATATATGGGGGATTGGAACTGATGCAAACAATTACATTGATAGAAGCCACAATTTATTTGCAGTATTAAAGCTGATCCACTCCCTAAAAAAATTAAGCGAAGTAAAGGTGTTGACCCTCCACATCTATCAACACAACTTGAGCACTGGCCTAGCCACTCTTAAATATCACCTGGGCAAGCGCAGGTGAACCGCCTTCCGACTAACACATACTAACTAACAAGGTGACACCAATTGGTGCGCCCAACCTGCTAAAGTGATATACAGTACGTGCTAAAGTCAAACCTTAAAAAATAAATGGAAAAACCGAAACCTGTAACAGTGACTCTATCTTCTATTGTATTCCAGATTGCGGAGACTTCAAATGCGTTCCTGAATCGAATGTTGAACAGGGACACCATCACAAGAATAACATATAAAAGTAAGTAGAATTGCACATGTAGACTATAACGGAAAACACATTGGAACGTCAAAGAATAGCTACAGAATCTGCAGTAGACAGGTCCTTTCTCCAGAAGGCTACCAGCAGAGGCAACTAGGGCTGCTGGATAGCCATATTGGAAATGGCTGCTGAGATCATCTGGGGCAACGGTTGAGAAGAGAGGCCCATAATTGGATTAATGGGATTGAGAAGAGACTGAATAAACACAGTGACCCCCAGTGGATTGGAGGTCTCAGAAGCTGTCATAAACTCACACACACACACACACACACACACACACACACACACACACACATATATATATATATATATATATATATATATATATATATATATATATATATATATACATAGTTACACACCGCCCCCTCAACCTCAGGAGTCCTTCGGCATACCCTTCTCTAAGCCTGCAGCTCTGCTTGCCCAGGCCATGTAATTTTCAAATCCCTCTCCACGCACCCACACACATGCACACCCACACCCACACACACAGCATCCGAATGGAATTATTAATGCCGACACGGCTACCAGAGATGTGTGATAGCGGAGCGGGAGTAGCAGGACTGCAGGAGCAGGTTTAGTGAGGTGGTAATGGAATAGAACATGATTGATGTTCACAGATTAAGGATTGGCTTTTTTGTTTTTCTTTACCTTTCAGGGTGTCTATATCTTACCGGTAGGGGCTGGTGAGCATGCTGATGTTTGTTGTTCTAGTCTAGATAGATACGCTGTATGAATGTGAATAGCATCTAAAGTTCTAGTGCCAGTCTACATTAGCATAGAGGGAGCAGCTACTGTGACCTCGTCACAACAAACAAAGTGCAGTTGGCTCCCATTTATTATAAACTGAAACCACAACAGATGACAACATATTGAGAGTGTGTTAGCGGAGTGTGGAGAGATAGAGAGACCAAGGGAGAGATGGTGACAGAGATGGAAAGAGAGAGAGAATAATGGAGAGAGGGATAGACAGAAAGAGCGAGGAGGGGAGAGTGAGAGAGAGATGCAGTAATTCTAATTACATTCCTGACGAGGGAAGTACTTTGCATAAAAGGGGTTTGTGATGCAGTCTGCTATACCAACAGCCTGTCAAGCAGTTGGAGGGAAACCAGCTCGATGTGAAATGAGCAATCTGCAAAACGTGTACATGCAAATGACAAACACACTGGTTAGAGTGGATGTAATGTAATGTGTTTTGAGACTGGAAGACAAATATGTAATGTAAATTCAAAACAAAATTAGCTTGAGAGGACATGAAATGTGATTGATACAAGTCTACAATACAGTGTTCTACAATTCTGGACCTAGGGACCCACAGGAGGTGCAGGGTTTTGTTTCAGCCTAGCACAAATGCATCGAATTCAACTAATAAGTGCTTGGGTTGGACCTGAGCTAGGACACAAGCATTCTTACCCTGTAGCTCTCCAGGCCCAGGACTGAAGAAATCTGCTATAATGACATGTTAAGATGTTTTATTCAATTCTAACCTGTCTATCTTGCCCATCTCCAGATGATGCGTATCTACTGACGGGCCTGAACATCGAGGAGATTTACCCAGAAACCTCTAGTTTCATCACGTACGACGGGTCCATGACCATCCCGCCGTGCTTTGAGACGGCCACGTGGATCCTGATGAACAAGCCAGTGTACATCACACGGATGCAGGTCCGTCTCTAAAGTAGCTCCTTACTGCTTAGATACACTCTTAGAAAAAAAGTGTTCTTTGAGGAGGGAGAGGGTTCTACCAAGAACTGTTTTCATCCTAAGAACCATTTTTTAAATAAAGTGTGTTTACCTCAGTGTTTAAAATTTAACATCAGGAGTTTGAGTAATCTGCTAAATTTAAAAAGATATATGTGAGAATGTTTTAAACTGTACCTATGGGAATATTTCTACAAGAATCAGGTATTCCCATTTTACATATACAGTACTGACATAGTTGATATCTTTGCCATTTCTGTCTTTCAAATAAGTGTTTTCTGTGATTTTATTGAGCAGAGAATAGGAGAATAGCAGGCAGTCTGAGTGAACTAACTCTGTATGTGGTGTAATAACCAGAGATGAGTGTAATTGTGTAATTTTTACTCTTTCTAGAGAAAAACACTCAAATCCACACCCATAATTTTTCCAAGTATGCTTTATTGCAGGTTCATTTTCAGAATTGGTTGTTTCATTATCTGTATTTTTGCATGGACATTGATTGGTTGGTTAATCTTATGCCACACAAAGATAAATAACAGGTACATTTTTATAAACTAATCCAATCTGTTAGTAGTTGGACTTATTGCACCTGAGATGGTAGTTCCAGTTTATATGATTTAGGTAGTCTCTGTTAGGAATCTTCTCTATCCTAGCAGTCATTCTGAATGCAGGTTGCGGGTAATTAAAAGTTTAAATTGTTGCATATCCTAACTTCGGTTGGATTCCAATTTGAATTACACAACACTTTCAAATCAAGTTTTCTTGGTCACATACACGTGTTTAGCAGATGTTATTGCGGGTGTAGTGAAATGCTTGGGTTTCTAGCTCCGACAGTGCAGTAATATCTAACAAGTAATATCTAACAATTCCACAACATATACCCAATACACACAAATCTAAGAATGGTTGTTGTCCTTGATGATCTTTTTGGCCTTCCTGTGACATCAGGTGCTGTAGGTGGCCTGGGGGGTAGGTCGTTTTCCCCAGGTGATGCTTGGGCAGACTGCACCACCCTCCGGAGAGCCCTGTGGTTGTGGGCGGTGCAGTTACCATACCAGGCGGTGATACAGTCTGACAAGATGCTCTCAATTGTACATCTGTAAAAGTTTGTGAGAGTTTTAGGTGCCAAGCCAAATTTATTCAGCCTCCTGAGGTGACTTCAGCCAGCATAATGTGACTTGCAAGCCTGGTGTGGCCTGTAAACCAGGAGTTTCCAACCACTGTGTTAGGGTATAACTAGGCCTAGAAAGAAAGGCCTTATGATATATGTAATGTATTGTCATAAAAAATTTGCAAATGAATGAGAAGTTTTAATTAATGTCACATGCACAAACAAGTACAGTGAAATGCCTTTCTTGCAAGCTCCAAACCCAATGCAGAAATAAGCATAAGGTAGAACAAAAATAGACAAGAAATAAAAAATAACAAATAAGAACACAACAAAGTAAAAAGTTATATACAGGGTCAGTTTCAATACCATATTTACAATGTGGCGGGATATTGGAGTGATAGAGGTAGATATGTACAGTATAGGGGTAAGGTGATTAGGCATCAGGATGAATGATAAACATAGTATCATCAGCGTAAATTAAGATTGTATATGAGTTTGTGTCAGTATAAATGTGTGTGCATGTTATGTGTGTGTTGAAGTGTCAGTGTGTGTGAGTGTGTGGAGTCCTGTGATTATGCATTGAGACTATACAGAATAATGTGTAAATACAAGGGTCAACTCAGTCTGTGTCGGCATTTTGGTTGTTATTTAGCAATGTTATGGCTTGGGGATAGAAGCTGTTCAGCAGCCTGTTGGTGTCATTCTTGTTGCACCAGTACCCCTTGCCATGCGAAAGCAGAGAGAATAGTCTATGGCTTGGGTGGCTGGAGTCTTTAATGATTTTCCGGGCCTTCCTTTCACACCGCCTGATATAGAGGTCCTGGATGTCAGGGAGCTCGGCCCAGTGATGAAGGTCAGCGTGGCGGAGGTGATGTTGCCTACCCTCATTACCTGGGGTCGGCCAGTTAGGAAGTCCAGGATCCATTTGCAGAGGGAGGTGTTCAGTCACAGGGTCCAAAGCTTGGAGACAATGGTGTTGAACACTGAGCTGTAGTCAATGAACAGCATTCTCACTTATATTATCTATGTGGGTGAGGGCAGTCTGTAGTGCAATTAAGACTGCGTCATCTATGGATCTGTTGGGGCAGTATGCAAATTGCAGTAGGTCTAGGGTGTCTGGGATGATAGAGTTGCCATAACCATTCTGACTACAGATATGAGTGCTACAGGGCGGTAGTCATTGTGGCATGAAGCCTTAGAGTTCTTGCGAACAGGAATGATGGTAGTCATTTTAAATCATGGGGATTACAGACTGGGACAAGGACAGGCTGATCTCTGCATGCTCTGAGAACGTGCCCCAGAATACCGTCCAGTCCCGCCTTGCGAGAGCTGACTTGATTTAAAGACCTTACTCACATCAGCCTCGGGGAGAGAGATCACCCAGTACTCTGGTTCGGTGGGGGCCCTCACGCATGGTATGGTGCTGGTGGTGTTGTCGAAATGTGCATAAAATGTGTTGAATTTGTCTGGTAGAGAGGCATCGTTGGGCAGATCACGACTGGGTCTTCCTTAGTAATGGTGGACTGTCGCCCCTGTCACATGCGACTGGCATCGGAGCCTGCGTAATAAGATTCCCCTTTATTCTTATATTGTCTTTCTGCTCGTTTGATGACTCTGCAGAGGTCGTAGCAGGAATTACTGTACTTGTTCCTGTCCTCAGCCGTTGTCTGTGATGGCCCTGTGTGTGGTAGCCCTGCACTTTAGTTAGCTTTTCGATGTTAACGGCGGAGTCTTGGAACATACAGTTAAAGTTGGAAGTTAACATACACCTTAGCCACATGCATTTAAACTCAGTTTTTCACAATTTCTGACATTTAATCCTAGTAAAAATACCCTGTCTTAGGTCAGTTAAGATCACCACTTTATTTAAAGAATGTGAAATGTCAGAATAATAGTAGAGATAATTATTTATTTCAGCTTTTATTTCTTTCATCACATTCCCAGTGGGTCAGAAGTTTACATACACTCAAGTAGTATTTGGCAGCATTGCCTTTAAATTGTTTATCTTGGGTCAAACGTTTCGGGTAACCTTCCACAAGCTTCCCCCACAGTACGTTGGGTGAATTTTGGCCCATTCCTCCTGACAGAGCTGGTGTAATTGAGTCAGATTTGTAGGCCTCCTTGCTCAAACACACTTTTTCTATAGGATTGAGGTTAGGGCTTTGTGATGGCCACTCCAATACCATGACTTTTGCCATTTTGCCACAACTTTGGAAGTATACTTGGAAGACCCATTTGTGACCAAGCTTTAACCTCCTGACTAATGTCTTGAGATGTTGCTTCAATATATCCACATAATTTTCCTCCTCATGATGCCATGTATTTTGTGAAGTGCACCAATCTCTCCTGCAGCAAAGCACCCCCACAACATGATGCTGCCATCCCAGTGCTTCACGGTTGGGATGGTGTTCTTCGGCTTGCAAGCCTCCCTCTTTTTCCTCCAAACATAACGATGGTCATTATGACCAAACAGTTCTATTTTTGTTTCATCAAACCAGAGAACATTTCTCAAAAAATAATTATCTTTGTCCCCATGTGCAGTTGCAAACCGTAGTCTAGCTTTTTTATGGCGGTTTTGGAGCAGTGGCTTCTTCCTTGCTGAGCGGCCTTTCAGGTTATGTCGATATCGGACTCGTTTTACTGTGGATATAAATACTTTGTACCTGTTTCCTCTAGCATCTTCACAAGGTCCATTGCTGTTGTTCTGGGATCGATTTGCACTTTTCGCACCGAAGTACGTTCATCTCTAGGAGACAGAACGCGTCTCCTTCCTAAGCGGTATGACAGCAGCATGGTCCTATGGTGTTAATACTTGCGTACTATTGTTTGTACAGATGAACGGCATAATCTCTGATTCTGATGACCATTTCTCAACAGAGCGAGTCTCAGATTCTTCCTGTTTGAGCTACAGCTTTTAAACAGAAAGCAGGAGTACGGAGTTATGACCTGATTTTCCAATTGGGGGACGAGGGAGGGCCTTGTATGCTTGCTTGTGGGTAGAGTAACAGTGAGGTAGAGAACCCTCTGCAAAGGGTTCTACCTAGCACTAAAAAGGGTTCCACTATATGGTTCTACTTAGCCATTTTTTTAAGAGTGTACATAAGACTGTCGGACAGCAATTCTGTTCCTTCACATTTATTTTTCTCCCAATAAACTGAAATAAAGTCCCTTTTCTTAACTTCTGTTCCACTCTCTTCTCTTCTTTTTATTTCTCCTCTGCGCTGCTCTGCTCTGCATTGCTCTCCTCTCCTTTTGTTCCTTCCATTACTTACTCTTCCTTTCCATCTTCTTTACCCCTCTTTTTGTTCATGAATCCCCCTTCCCTCTCATCCTCTCTCCTCTCCAGATGCACTCCTTACGGCTGTTGAGTCAGAACCAGCCGTCTCAGATCTTCCTGAGTATGAGCGACAACGTTCGCCCGGTTCAACCGCTGAACAACCGCTGCATCCGGACTAACATCAACTTCAGCATGCAGGGCAAAGACTGTCCCAACAACAGGGCCCAGAAGCTCCAGTACCGAGGTAAACACTGCTCAAGTCCACCCGCCACCGCCATTTTGTTAGTAATGTATTTAGGTCCGACTAGCAGACACATACAAAATGTCGGTGAAGGAGTCATGGACATTTACCTTGGTCATTTTCCATATGTCTGCTTGTGGCCCTCAAAGGTATTAACTACCTGAAGCATAGTCTTAAGCCTTACATTTTTATAGATTTTAAAGAGTAAATGTACATTACTTATAGTGATATTATAGCAATATTTCCAACACAAGTGTTGGAACGGCCGAATGTGTGAGCCCTACTTCATAACTACAAAGCCAGCTCAGCATCTCAGTGTTATTCAGGGACTCTGCATGCAGTCTGTTTACCATCTCCTCTCCTCTGTTTCAGCCAATATATCTGGGCAACTGCTGCACAAAATGTGAATTTTACACCTGAAGCGTAAATACAGTGAGGGCAAGAGGTAACCCCCATTATTCATTGTATTATTTTTCCAGGATCTACTGTAATGTAGCCAGACTGTTCTTTTCTCTTATCCTCTTATCCTCGCTCTCAGATGAAATTCTTATTCTGTGCAGCAGTTGTTGAGAGATTGAAACACACACACACGCACACACACACACACACACACACACACACAAATGTGAGTACACATACACACTTTACCCACACACATTTACCCACACACACACCCCTACTGTACCCTTCCAACCCACCCCCAGAGAGTAAACAGAAGCAGTACAATAGCAGCAGGGCTGCCTCGTCTTTAATTACACTAGTTGTACTTGTTTAAATATGTAAATATCTCCAAGGTGAGGCAGAAGGGGAATAAAGTATAATTTAAATGGGAAATGGATCTAATTGGTTATTCATCTAAGGTTAAACCTTGAAGGCAGAGGAAACTCAGCCCCCTCACAGCTAGGTCAGTGGGCTAATTGAATGGGAAATGTGTATTGGGATGCTAGCAGAATGCTAACAGATACTGCAGAAATTCTGTTATTTAGCATACATTGCTAATTTTAACATAAGATAATAAGAATTTGGTGGGTGCTTATATTTGTTCTAATTCACACAAGTGAATTGGAAATGTGTTTTTTTGCATACCCCAACTCTCCCTGAGACTCTCTCACTGAGTGGAGTCTCAGCCAGAGTCAAATGGACACCACCGCACTGTATCTCTGTGGTGCTGGGAATAAAATAAATAAAAACACTACTTGACCATTTACTAATAGAAATGTCTCCCACACTTTTTACATATACACATGACATGTTCAGTGTTTCATGGTCAAGGTTACTTCATTTACTTTACATGCATAATTGTGTCTTCGCTAGAGTATACTATTTTATTGATAATAATCCTAACAATGCATTCTGGTCTAAATCCTAACAATGTATTGTCATGTTATGATGAATATTATAGAAGCTGCTGGGTAGCCAGGATAGAAAGGGTTCCATGCTAGATGTGTATTTTGTGTAAAGTGCATATACTGTAAAGTTGTGTTATTCTCACCCTGTCCCTCTCCTCTCTTCCAGTGAATGAGTGGCTGCTAAAGTAGTCTCCCTTGGATGAGCACAGAAACAAGAGTCAAAGACAGACCGAAAGAGAGAGAGAGAGGAACGAGAGAAGGAAGAAAACAACTGGAGTCCGACCAAGGCTGCATCCCATCTAAGATTATTTCATGGCATTGTAAAAAGAGAAAAAAGAAACTGAACATAACCAAGTAAAATACTTTGCGTTGCTTTGCAAAGAGACTACTACTTTTCATACGTACATCGACAACTATTTGTCCAACACATGCTAACACACCCACCCAGTACAAATATATCTATTACGAAACCCGTTTTGATACTGATACTTTTTTGGGAGATAAAAAAAAAAATAGTTGAAAACATACAAAAACACGGAAGCATTTCTTTCGTAAAGCCTCTTCACATGAACTGAGTGGGACTTTTAGCCTTTGTACATAGACACCTTGCTACCAGGGGGGGATCTTAAGGACTTATTAAGACACTGCCCCTAGTGGTGCAGACAGAGAAGGTATGCAAGGCTCATAGCTGCATCGTCATCACCGTCACCTACAAGGCATGCCGACTGCAACAACCCAAGAGAGCGAGACCTTACATTCTTGCCTTGTAACAGTAGGTCATTACAAAAGGAAAAACGGGAATGGAGCTTCTGTCTAAGGGATGAACCGATGCGTGTCTCGGCCTTTGTTGTACATAGTATAATTATCAGTACTGCTGAAAAAGAAAAATACAAAAACATTTAAAAATATATTAAGAGGATTAAAAAAAAAGAGATGACAAAACTTGAGTATTTTAAACGCTTGGCACACTGAATTCTGGAAGCAGTTCTGAGCTGAAGCCTTTTCTTTCAGTTTTATTGTTTACAATGGTCATACACTGTGTTTGAGTAATGTTATCAGCCCAATAAATGTGTCTGGAAAGTTCACTTTGGAAAATATGCTTCACTTTACACTGTTGTTTCTATGTGCTTATTACATTGTTGCTAATGTACCGGGCTTTGTGCCAAGTTATTCAATGGTGTTAACGTGGATAAGCTGTGCACATTGGTGAGCGAGCAGACCGGTCTCAACTACAGCAAGAAGCTATACGTCCTCCCCCCTCCTTGTTGATGCTGTGCGTGCTGTGAGTATCATATTTCTGTCTGATGTCTTACACAAGGTACCAGACACCTAACAATCAAGCTAGTACATAGGAAATTATACAGTGATATGTAAAACAGATTGGCCATGCCTTAGAAAGGTTAATGCTGAAAGGTTTTATTCAAAGAGATGGGCATGGAAGCATTGAGGGATAATCAGGATGCCACAATTCCACCAATTCTTTCAATATTCCACAAAATAGGCAAACCATTAACAATGTTCCCTCAGAGTATTGAGACTAATTTTACCTGTACATGCAACACTATCCTATCTGTGTTCTTAGATAAACAGTCGGTTGTGAGTTAGTAAGGGGATTGAACTGTGGATAAACCTTTAGTGGGTGCCTCAATGGTTAGTAGCTTAAGTCTAGTTACATAAAGAAAACAAGATTGAAAATGCAATTGTAGAATCAACCTGACTAACTTTCTGTTACAATTGAAAATGGCAACCAATGATAATGTAATTACCATTATATCACTTTTTAATCCTCAAACAACTCAACGGAGTTTGCGTGCGATAACGTAAAATAAAATCAGAGTATGTTGGCAAAATGCCTTTGCGCTCTCACTCTGTGTGGATGGTGTTGGACTCCTCTGTCATCTTTGACTGCTTCACCTGTAGCGAATCTCACGGAGACTAAGGTACAGCCACTCACACTTGTCATCGAAGCCCTCAGCTCCTGTAGAGGACAATGACCTTGTTAGTCTCAGAGGAAGACAACAGAATAATAACTACAGCACTTCACTGAATGAGACAGATAGGAAAATGACAGATACCAATATGCTACTTTGAAGTTTGACAGTGTTTATACACTCACTGCTTATTATGTATTTGTTCACAGCCTTCTAAGGTTTGAATCCCAGCTTAAGTGTCACCGTGCAAGAACAAGTTTGTAATACTGACCTGCCTGAGAGTTCAGTGCCACAGTGTCTTCTCCCCCACTGCTGAGCTTTGACACATTTGGACTAGAACCATTCCACAGATGATCCATCAGTCCACACAAACATCCCTTCCTGTCAAGAAGAACAGTTCAAAGTGATCAACTTCTTGTTGGAGGGCAGTAGTAACATATCTAATGTCCAAATCAAAGAGATATGAAATAAGACCAATCTGAGAAAGTGCTATTTGAGTGTGAAGGATGTTCTACCTGTGCCATATTATTCAGTCCTACCCAGGCATAAGCAGAGAGGTTCTGGGTCTGCTTTACCATGGAAAGAAGAAGCTGGTATTCTTTCATTCTGTAGACAGCAGCTAGGGTACCGCCATCTCACTTGCAGTAATTCTAAATAAAGAAACATCCATGTTTACATTGATTTTGTACAAGCTTTGACTATGTAGAAATTTGATCATTCTAAATGGAAGACCAATTTTGTTATTTTCAATTCACTTTCAAAACGTCACTGAAAATGGAAGTAATTTGATAATTTGATGCTCTGCAAGTGAGACACTTACCAATGCTTGCTGCCATCCCATTTGTTTCTGCACCAATCGGTAGCAATGGGGTATCTTGCTATCAGGTCCAGTACACACACTTGGACAGATATCTGGAGAGAATTTTATTTTATTTTAATCCCTAGCTCAACACATAACTAACAGATTAGAACAGTCAGTTGAAAATACCGTCTGACAACTCAAAATAAACTGGATTCAAACGGGATTGACCATTAGGGTATCACAATGATGATCATGGGGGATTTTGGTGGACCCCAGTTCCTAGAAGGGTGAGAAGGACACAGGCAAGAACAGACACAGTCATGACTCCCATGATGATGGATAGAAGATGGTGGTGGTCCTTTGGACTTCTAGTTCTTCCTTTAAACACAATGACACCAAAAAGTGTATTACTCAGAAAAATGCTAACCTTATACCAATGGTCAATAATGGTGGTAATAGTGTGATGGTTTGGGGATGCTTTGCCGCCTCAGGATCTGTGCAACTTGCCTTAATAGAAGGAACCATGAATTCAGAATTCGGATCTGTATCAGAGAATTCTACAGGAGAATGTCAGGCAATCCGTCTGTGAGCTGAAGTGCAGCTGTGTCAAACAGCAAGACAAAGATCCAAAACACAATCAAGTCTACATGAAAATGGCTAAAAAGCAACACATTTAAAGTTTTGGAATGGCCTGGAGACCACACGCTGCATATGTAGTCTCAATCGGAAATTACCTTTGAATGGCGCATTGTCCAAATTCCCAAATCAGATTGAATCCTTGCCAAAATGTAAACTTTTCCTGGCATAGCTCTGTTGATGTCTCACTTTCTTTCTTTTTTTTTACAAAATGTATACGTTCTTATAAAGTCATAAAGACCCTCACAAAAGTCAGAAGTAAGAAACTGAAGTGTCTTCAACCAGAAAGTTTAGAATGTCTTGTCACTCAAAATGTAAGACCTTACAAACAGACATTGGGGGAAGTACCACTAGGGATATCATCTGCAAGTCATACCATTGGAGAAAGTAATGATTGTGATCTGTAATGTCATTTGTATTTGTATTCATTAAGGATCCCCATTAGTTCCTGCCAAGGCAGCAGCTACTCTTCCTGGGGTCCAGCAAGATTAAGGCAGTTATATACAATTTAAAATATTACATTTCATAACACTTTTCACAACACATTACGTGTGTTCCCTCAGGCCACTACTCTACTACCACATATCTACGAAGCAAAATGAATGTGTATGCGTGTGTGTGTGTGTGACTGTGTGTGTGTGTAGAGTGCGGGTCTTATCATGTGTATGTGTAAGTGAGTGCCTGTGTGTGTCTCTCTTCACAGTCCCCGCTGTTCCATAAGGTGGATTTTCATCCTGTTTTTTAAATCTGGTTCTACTGCTTGCATCAGTTACCTTATGTGGAATAGAGCACCATGTAACCATTGCTCTATGTAGAACTGTTTGCCTCCCATAGTCTGTTCTTAACTTGGAGATGATGAAGAGACCTTTGGTGGCATGTCTTGTGGTGTATGGTAACATGGTAACATGACCGAATACAAACAGTGCAGCTATTCCCTCCGCAAGGCTATCAAACAATCTAAGCGTCAGTACAGAGACAAAGTAGAATCTCAATTCAACGGCTCTGACACAAGAGGCATGTGGCAGGGTATACAGTCAATCACGGACTACAAGAAGAAATCCAGCCCAATCACGGACCAGGATGTCCTGCTCCCAGGCAGACTAAATAATTTTTTGCCCGCTTTGAGGACAATACAGTGCCACTGACACGGCCTGCAACGAAAACATGTGGACTCTCCTTCACTGCAGCCGAGGTGAGTAAGACATTTAAACGTGTTAACCCTCGCAAGGCTGCAGGCCCAGACGGCATCCCCAGCCGCGCCCTCAGAGCATGCGCAGACCAGCTGGCCGGTGTGTTTACGGACATATTCAATCAATCCCTATACCAGTCTGCTGTTCCCACATGCTTCAAGAGGGCCACCATTGTTCCTGTTCCCAAGAAAGCTAAGGTAACTGAGCTAAACGACTACCGCCCCGTAGCACTCACTTCCGTCATCATGAAGTGCTTTGAGAGACTAGTCAAGGACCATATCACCTCCACCCTAACCGACACCCTAGACCTACTCCAATTTGCTTACCGCCCAAATAGGTCCACAGACGATGCAATCTCAACCACACTTCACACTGCCCTAACCCATCTGGACAAGAGGAATACCTATGTGAGAATGCTGTTCATCGACTACAGCCTGGCATTCAACACCATAGTACCCTCCAAGCTCGTCATCACGCTCGAGACCCTGGGTCTCGACCCCGCCCTGTGCAACTGGGTACTGGACTTCCTGACGGGCCGCCCCCAGGTGGTGAGGATAGGCAACAACATCTCCACCCCGCTGATCCTCAACACTGGGGCCCCACAAGGGTGCGTTCTGAGCCCTCTCCTGTACTCCCTGTTCACCCACGACTGCGTGGCCACGCACGCCTCCAACTCAATCATCAAGTTTGCGGACGACACAACAGTGGTAGGCTTGATTACCAACAACGACGAGACGGCCTACAGGGAGGAGGTGAGGGCCCTCGGAGTGTGGTGTCAGGAAAATAACCTCACACTCAACGTCAACAAAACTAAGGAGATGATTGTGGACTTCAGGAAACAGCAGAGGGAACACCCCCCTATCCATATCGATGGAACAGTAGTGGAGAGGGTAGCAAGTTTTAAGTTCCTCGGCATACACATCACAGACAAACTGAATTGGTCCACTCACACAGACAGCATCGTGAAGAAGGCGCAGCAGCGCCTCTTCAACCTCAGGAGGCTGAAGAATTTCGGTTTGTCACCAAAAGCCCTCACAAACTTCTACAGATGCACAATCGAGAGCATCCTGGCGGGCTGTATCACCGCCTGGTACAGCAACTGCTCCGCCCACAACCGTAAGGCTCTCCAGAGGGTAGTGAGGTCTGCACAACGCATCACCGGGGGCAAACTACCTGCCCTCTAGGACACCTACACCACCCGATGTTACAGGAAGGCCATAAAGATCATCAAGGACATCAACCACCCGAGCCACTGCCTGTTCACCCCGCTATCATCCAGAAGGCGAGGTCAGTACAGGTGCATCAAAGCTGGGACCGAGAGACTGAAAAACAGCTTCTATCTCAAGGCCATCAGACTGTTAAACAGCCACCACTAACATTGAGTGGTTGCTGCCAACACACTGACACTGACACTGACTCAACTCCAGCCACTTTAATAATGAGAATTGATGGGAAATTATGTAAATATATCACTAGCCACTTTAAACAATGCTACCTTATATAATGTTACTTACCCTACATTATTCATCTCATATGCATACGTATATACTGTACTCTATATCATCGACTGCATCCTCATGTAATACATGTATCACTAGCCACTTTAACTATGCCACTTTGTTTACATACTCACCTCGTGTATATACTGTACTCGATACCTTCTACTGCATCCTGCCTATGCTGCTCTGTACCATCACTCATTCATATATCCTTATGTACATATTCTTTATCCCCTTACACTGTGTATAAGACAGTAGTTTTGGAATTGTTAGTTAGATTACTTGTTGGTTATTACTGCATTGTCGTAACTAGAAGCACAAGCATTTCGCTACACTCGCATTAACATCTGCTAACCATGTGTATGTGACAAATCAAATTTGATTTGATTTGATTTGATTTGTATGCCTGGATGTCCGAGTTGTGTGCTAGTTGCTAAAACAGACACCTCGGTGCAGTCAGCATGTCAACACTTACAAGAACAAGTAAATTATGCTCAATCTCAATTTCACTCCACACTGCCGTTTCCCACCTGGACAAAAGGAACACCTATGTGAGAATGCTGTTCATTGACTCCAGCTCAGCGTTCAACACCATAGTGCTCACAAAGCTCATCACTAAGCTAAGGACTTCTGGGACTGAACACCTCACTCTGCAACTGGATCCTGGACATTCTGACGGGCCGCGCCCAGGTAGTAAGGGTAGGCAACAACACGCTGATCGACGGGGCTGTAGTGGATCAGGTCGAGAGTTTCAAGTTCCTTGGTGTCCACATCACCAACAAACCATCATGGTCCAAACACACCAAGACAGTCATGAAGAGGGCACGACAACAACTTTCCCCCTCAGGAGACTGAAAAGATTTGGCATGGGTCCCCAGATCCTCAAAAAGTTCTACAGCAGCACCATCGAGAGTAGCCTGACCGGTTGCATCAACGCCTGGTATGGCAACTGCTCGGCATCCGACCGTAAGGGACTAGAGAGGGTAGTGCGTACATCCCAGTACATCTCTGGGGCTAAGCTTCCTGCTATCCAGGACCTATATATTAGGTGGTGTCAGAGGAAGGCCCCCAAAAGATTGTCAAAGACTCCAGTCACCCTAGTCATAGACTGTTCTCTCTCCTACAGCATGGCAAGCGGTACCAGAGTGCCAAGTCTACGTCCAAAACTTTTAACCCCAAGCAATAAGACTGCTGAATAATAAATAAAATGTCCACCCGGACTATTTGCATTGAAAACGCCGAAAGCCGAAGCTGTACAGGAGGGGGAGCCAAAGCGAAGGCTGGTTTGACACTTGCCACCCATTCTGAAACTAACTGCAGCTCTTTGTTAACCTGTTATGGCTGCAATCCCGATACCGGGATCGATATGACAACTACCAGTGAAAATAGAGGGCGCCAAAATTCAAACCACAGAAATCTCATAATTACAATTCCTAAAACATACGTGTGTCTATCATTTTAAATCTATTTTCGTTGTTAATCCAACCAAAGTGTCCGATTTCAACTAGGCTTTTCAGCGAAAGCACTACAAACAATTATGTTAGGTCTCCACCAAACCACAATAAGCACAGCCATTTTCCAGCAAAATATAGTTTTCACAAAAAACAGAAATAAAGATAAAATTAAATCACTAACCTTGAATTATCTTCATCAGATGACACTCATAGGACTTCATGTTACACAATACATGCATGTTTTGTTTGATAAAGTTAATATTTATATTTTAAAAAATCTGAGTTTACATTGGCGCGTTAGATTCACTAGTTCCAAAAACATCAACTGATTTTGCATAGCCACATCATTCAACAGAAATACTTATCATAAATGTAGATGATAATATAGTTATACACATGGAATTATAGATATACCTCTCCTTAATGCAACCACTGTGTCAGATTTCAAAAAAACTTTACGGATAAAGAAATGCATGCAATAATCTGAGACGGCGCTCAATTTAAAAACACCACAGCCGCAAAGATGGCGTCAACATAAACAAGAAGTTACATGATAAATATTCCCTTACCTTTGATGATCTACATCAGAAAGCACTCCAAGAATCCCAGGTCCACAATACATGTTTGTTTTGTTCGAAAATGTCTGTTATTTATGTCCAAATACCTTCTTTTGTTAGAGCGTTTGGTATACATATCCAAACGCTAATTCTGGTCAGCTTTATATCGGACAAAAACTTCAAAAAGTGATATTACCGGTCGAAGAAACATTTCAAACAAAGTACAGAATTAATCATTAGGATGTTTTTAACATATAGCTTCAATAAAGTTCCAACCAGAGTATTCTTTCTTGTCTTCATGAGCAATGGAATGGCTGCTTGATGGACAGCTGATATATTCTGCTCTCATTCACTCCCACAACAACATAGAAGCCTCATTATAATTTCTATTGATGGTTGAAATCTAGTGGAACCCCTACGCAGTGCAACATCATTCATATCTCAAAGGTATTTCATTGGGGACTCTGGTGAATACATACAAGCTCAGATTTCTGACTTCCTGTTTTGATTTCAACTCAGGATTTTGCCTGCCAATTTGAGTTCTGTTATACTCACAGACATCATTCAAACAGTTTCAGAAACTTCAGAGTGTTTTCTATCCAATACTACTAATAATATGCAAATATTAGCAACTATGACTGAGGAGCAGGCCATTTGATATGGGCACCTTTTCATCCAAGCTACTCAATACTGCCCCTGCAGCCATAAAAAGTTAATTCTTGCAACAATTCTTTCCAAAAGTTTACTAAGGGTTGGTAACAGGCTGATTGGTCGGCTATTTGAGCCAGTAAAGGAGGCTTTACTATTCTTGGGTAGCGGAATGACTTCTGCTTCCCTCCACGCCAGCAGCATACCACCCTGCATCACTCTTCTGGCTTGCTTTTGAAGCTACGCAGGGTTGATCCTGGTCAGTCCCTGGATGGAAGACCAGATCCTGTTGGAAGTGGTGTTAGAGGTCCAGTGGGAGGCACTCTTTCCTCTAGTCTAAAAAATATCCCAATGTCCCAGGACAGTGATTGTGGACACTGCCCTGTGTAGGGCATGTTAAACTGGTGTCCTGACTCTCTGAGGTCATTAAATATTCCATAGCACTTATTGTAACAGTAGGCGTGTTAATCCCAGTGTCCTGGCTAAATTCCCGAGCTTTCCCTCATACCATCACGGTCACCTAATCATCCCCAGCTTACAATTGGCTCATTCATCCCCCTCCTCTTGTCTGTAACTATTCCCCAGGTTGTTGCTGTAAATGAGAATGTGTTCTCAGTCAATTTACTTGGTAAAATAAATAAAAGGCCTGAGGACACACACTTTCTAGTAGGCTTAGATTGAAGATATGGCTAAAAGGAGTGGCAATATCGTCCGCTATTATCCCCCGTCATTTTCCATCCAAGTTCTCAGACCCCGGTGGCTTGTCATTGTTAATAAGAACATTGTTCCACACTCACTTTACTTAATTCAAAATTACAACGCTTGTCTTTCATAATTTGATCAGTTATACTTGGATATGTAGTGCCAGCGTTTGTTGCTGGCATGTCATACACTTGCTAATCTTGCCAAAGTTTGCATATCTTGGCCCCGTACACATTGGTTTTGAAATTCGGATGTACATGTAGGCCTACATGCATTGTAAATCCAATTCATGTAAATCCAATGCATATCCTGTTTCTAATGGTTGTGAGAGGTATATGCACTATTCCCACATGAAGGTTCAAGTGTAATGTGACAGGTTGAAAAATGTATGACCTGGGTGTCCACGAGTTGACAGGCCTGTGTATCCTTCTCAGAATGCTAATCAGAGGTACAACAGATCACATCAGCAGTTAACTGCATACAGGAGACAGAGGAACTGGCCATGGCATATGGATCTGTCCATAGATCCTCTGCCACTATTTATTGCTGCTTGCTGTGTACACCAGACTAGTCACATGGGAAAAATGCGAAGATTAAAACGATTCTGTCTGTAGTGGGGAGATTGCGTGTGATATTGAATGTTCGGAAAGGAGTAAGCATTAATAACTACTCAGAGCCAGTTTGCTACAGCAGGAAATTAAAACATAAGGTGCAGAGTGTTTAGAAGACTCCCTTCGCCAAAATCATTGACAACTGCGTGCTGTTATCGAAGGATCGTTAAATAAACGTTAAGTATTTCGTTGTAACATCACCTCGAAGAGCATAGTCAGAACTACACATTTCTGATTATTCCATGCAAACAAAATTGAGCACTTTTAGCTCTATAATCAGAGTTACATCGCAAGTAACTGCATGATTTTCCTGGTCAGTAAACATCAATTGATCATGTCACTTCAGATACGTCAGGGTAGCCTCACGATATTTGTTAATATTGGCCTCCATTAATTGGATATTTTAAATGATATAAAATTAAAGTAAACTATACCTGACAAGTATGAGTTGTTAAGGTACATTTTCAAACCTTTGTGGGCTCTGCCTGTCAAGCAGCTGAAGGGCTCATTTGCCAATGTACTGTTAGCATATGTTTACTTTGCAAGCTACCAGTAGAAACTTCGTACATTCCGTACATTGTGCATTTCGTGGCCTCCAACTGCTTTTAAATGCTAGTAAAACTAAACGCATGCTCTTCAACCGATTGCTGCCCGCACCCGCCCGCCCGACTAGCATCACTACTCTGGACGGTTCTGACTTAGAATATGTGGACAACTACAAATACCTAGGTGTCAAGTTAGACTGTAAACTCTCCTTCCAGACTCACATTAAGCATCTCCAATCCAAAATGAAATCTCGAATCGGCTTCCTATTTCACAACAAAGCCTCCCTCACTCGTGCTGCCAAACATACCCTCGTAAAACTGACTATCCTACCGATCCTTGACTTCGGCGGTTTCATTTACAAAATAGCCTCCAGCACTCTACTCAGCAAACTGGATGTAGTCTAACACAGTGCCATCTATTTTGTCACCAAAGCCCCATATACTACCCACCACTGTGACCTGTATGCACTCGTTGGCTGGCCCTGGCTTCATATTCATCACCAAACCCACTGGCTCCAGGTCATTTAAGTCCTTGCTAGGTAAAGCCCCGCCTTATCTCAGCTCACTGGTCACAATAGCAACACCCACCCCGTAGCACGCGCACCAGCAGGTATATTTCACTGGCCATTCCCAAAGCCAACACCTCTTTGGCCGCCTTTCCTTCCTGTTCTCTGCTGCCAATGACTGGAACGAATTGCAAAAATTACTGAAGTTGGAGACTCATATCTCCCTCTCTAACGTTAAGCATCAGCTGTCAGAGCAGCTTACCGATCACTGTACCTGTACACAGACAATCTGTAAATAGCACACCCAACTACCTCATCCCCATATTGTTATTTATCTTTTTGCTTTTTTGCACCCCAGTATCTCTACTTGTACATCATCATCTGCACATCTATCACTCCAGTGTTAATGCTCAATTGTAATTATTTTCACCTCTTTGGCCTATTTATTGCTCTTCTTACTCTTCTAATCAAATCAAATCAAATCAAATCAAATTTTATTTGTCACATACACATGGTTGTAGCGTACACAGTGTAGCGAAATGCTTGTGCTTCTAGTTCCGACAATGCAGTAATAACAAGTAATCTAACTAACAATTCCAAAACTACTGTCTTGTACACAGTGTAAGGGGATAAAGAATATGTACATAGGGATATATGAATGAGTGATGGTACAGAGCAGCATAGGCAAGATACAGTAGATGGTATCGAGTACAGTATATACATATGAGATGAGTATGTAAACAAAGTGGCATAGTATAAAGTGGCTAGTGATACATGTATTACATAAGGATACCGTCGATGATATAGAGTACAGTATATACGTATGCATATGAGATGAATAATGTAGGGTAAGTAACATTTATATAAGGTAGCATTGTTTAAAGTGGCTAGTGATATATTTACATAATTTCCCATCAATTCCCATTATTAAAGTGGCTGGAGTTGAGTCAGTGTCAGTGTGTTGGCAGCAGCCACTCAGTGTTAGTGGTGGCTGTTTAACGGTCTGATGGCCTTGAGATAGAAGCTGTTTTTCAGTCTCTCGGTCCCAGCTTTGATGCACCTGTACTGACCTCGCCTTCTGGATGATAGCGGGGTGAACAGGCAGTGGCTCGGGTGGTTGATGTCCTTGATGATCTTTATGGCCTTCCTGTGACATTGGGTGGTGTAGGTGTCCTGGAGGGCAGGTAGTTTGCCCCCGGTGATGCGTTGTGCAGACCTCACTACCCTCTGGAGAGCCTTACGGTTGAGGGCGGTGCAGTTGCCATACCAGGCGGTGATACAGCCCGCCAGGATGCTCTCGATTGTGCATCTGTAGAAGTTTGTGAGTGCTTTTGGTGACAAGCCGAATTTCTTCAGCCTCCTGAGGTTGAAGAGGCGCTGCTGCGCCTTCTTCACGATGCTGTCTGTGTGAGTGGACCAATTCAGTTTGTCTGTGATGTGTATGCCGAGGAACTTAAAACTTGCTACCCTCTCCACTACTGTTCCATCGATGTGGATAGGGGGGTGTTCCCTCTGCTGTTTCCTGAAGTCCACAATCATCTCCTTAGTTTTGTTGACGTTGAGTGTGAGGTTATTTTCCTGACACCACACTCCGAGGGCCCTCACCTCCTCCCTGTAGGCCGTCTCGTCGTTGTTGGTAATCAAGCCTACCACTGTTGTGTCGTCCGCAAACTTGATGATTGAGTTGGAGGCGTGCGTGGCCACGCAGTCGTGGGTGAACAGGGAGTACAGGAGAGGGCTCAGAACGCACCCTTGTGGGGCCCCAGTGTTGAGGATCAGCGGGGAGGAGATGTTGTTGCCTACCCTCACCACCTGGGGGCGGCCCGTCAGGAAGTCCAGTACCCAGTTGCACAGGGCGGGGTCGAGACCCAGGGTCTCGAGCTTGATGACGAGCTTGGAGGGTACTATGGTGTTGAATGCCGAGCTGTAGTCGATGAACAGCATTCTCACATAGGTATTCCTCTTGTCCAGATGGGTTAGGGCAGTGTGCAGTGTGGTTGAGATTGCATCGTCTGTGGACCTATTTGGGCGGTAAGCAAATTGGAGCGGGTCTAGGGTGTCAGGTAGGGTGGAGGTGATATGGTCCTTGACTAGTCTCTCAAAGCACTTCATGATGACGGATGTGAGTGCTACGGGGCGGTAGTCGTTTAGCTCAGTTACCTTAGCTTTCTTGGGAACAGGAACAATGGTGGCCCTCTTGAAGCATGTGGGAACAGCAGACTGGTATAGGGATTGATTGAATATGTCCGTAAACACACCGGCCAGCTGGTCTGCGCATGCTCTGAGGGCGCGGCTGGGGATGCCGTCTGGGCCTGCAGCCTTGCGAGGGTTAACATGTTTAAATGTCTTACTCACCTCGGCTGCAGTGAAGGAGAGACCGCATGTTTTCGTTGCAGGCCGTGTCAGTGGCACTGTATTGTCCTCAAAGCGGGCAAAAAAGTTATTTAGTCTGCCTGGGAGCAAGACATCCTGGTCCGTGACTGGGCTGGATTTCTTCCTGTAGTCCGTGATTGACTGTAGACCCTGCCACATGCCTCTTGTGTCTGAGCCGTTGAATTGAGATTCTACTTTGTCTCTGTACTGGCGCTTAGCTTGTTTGATAGCCTTGTGGAGGGAATAGCTACACTGTTTGTATTCGGTCATGTTACCAGACACCTTGCCCTGATTAAAAGCAGTGGTTCGCGCTTTCAGTTTCACATGAATGCTGCCATCAATCCACGGTTTCTGGTTAGGGAATGTTTTAATCGTTGCTATGGGAACGACATCTTCAACGCAAGTTCTAATGAACTCGCACACCGAATCAGCGTATTCGTCAATGTTGTTGTCTGACGCAATACGAAACATCTCCCAGTCCACGTGATGGAAGCAGTCTTGGAGTGTGGAGTCAGCTTGGTCGGACCAGCGTTGGACGGACCTCAGCGTGGGAGCCTCTTGTTTTAGTTTCTGTCTGTAGGCAGGGATCAACAAAATGGAGTCGTGGTCAGCTTTTCCGAAAGGGGGGCGGGGCAGGGCCTTATATGCGTCGCGGAAGTTAGAGTAACAATGATCCAAGGTCTTTCTACATTTGCACACACTGTGTATAGATTTTCTATTGTGTTATTGATGGTACGTTTGTTTATGTGTAACTCTGTGTTGTTGTTTTTGTCGCACTGCTTTGCTCTGTCTTGGCCAGGTCACAGTTGTAAATGAGAACTTGTTCTCAACTGGCCTACCTGGTTAAATAAAGGTGAAATAATTTTTTTTAATAAAAAACATTTGGCTTAACAGTGGTAGGCCTAATGTACTTTTTTATACAACCAACGTAGGTCTGCCTAACAAAGTTAGCTAATATTTTTCCCTTTTCCATGATGGATTGCAAAAAATAATTCACATAGGCCATATCTGTTTAACTAAAAAAATGTCTGCTTAAGTGGGCTCTCAAATCACAGTGCATCACAGTGCATCCCGGTTTCTGATCACCACAAATTGGCTGAGAAGGCTCTCGGGATCCACGCAGGTGGTCTGGATCGTTAGGACGAGCGCATCAAACAAGTGCTGCAGTTCTTTTGACCTGTTGCTGCAAAACCGACTGAATTCCTTAAATGATTCAGATCAGTTTTGCATTCAGCCTCATTGGCATTCATTTTAGTAAAGCTTTGCCTGAGACATTTTGTGTATGAATAATGAATGACTTTTTTGTACAGCTTTGACAGTGCTACTGACAGTAGTGGTGGCGCTTGGCTTGCACGTGCACATTCAGCACACATAACATTCTATAATGGAATTGTGTTATTTGACGTCTCCATTAAAAGCTTTTTTAAACGCATCAAATAGTGTTATGTGACGTCTATCTCTGACACACAATGACCCAAACGCCGTTCAATGTGCCTCACCCTAATAATTGTCTATTTTTTACCTCTTAATTTCACCTACTGTTCTAACTTTGTGGTGCACATGTAGCCTATAACCTGTTTCAGAGAAATGTAATTGAATATTGTAATAGCTTTCATTGTCTGTTTATACATTTTTGCCTACCAAGATTTACATGCTAAAATCGCCACTGATTACACGGTATCATTGGTGCTACAAACCAGGTAGGATGCCACTAGCATAAATTGAGCTACTCAGCAAATGTTGCTTACCAAAGTCCAATGGTATTTTATACACCTAGCATGTAACCTGTTTAAATCCAACAAAGGAGTCAAAGTAGTAATCTTGCTGATTCCTTAGCATGTTTATATACATGCAACAAAATGTTTAAACATCACTAGAGTTACTCAAGTCAGGCCATTGACCTCAAGTCAAAGTATGACCCTCCAAAACAATGAGACAAGTATTAAAGTCAAAGTTCAATTTAGAGGCAAAACAAGCCAATGCAGATACACAACCTGGACTACAGTACCCATGAACTCTTGAATGGATCCTGAGCACCAGGTACCACTTCATATATCCTTGTTTGTGGTCAATGGGGTCTCGGTTGCAGAAGTGAACTCTTCCTCAATGGCATGGTCAGTAACAGAATGCTCTTGGTCTGCAGACTCTTCCCCACTTGTGCTGAGACCTCAAGAGCTGAGGAAATCGTAACACTCACTTTTTTCCTTGTTGTGGCCTCAGTAGTCAGACAAGCCAGTTGTGGCTTCCTCAGAAGTTGCACCAGTAGAGTAGTCATGATTAGACAAGACAGTTATGCGCCACAGCTTCTCAGGGGCCAGGTCATCATTTGCCAGAGAGCCAGCATAGTTAGGGGAGGCTTGGGACTCTACTTCATTGGTCTCCAAAGAGCAGAAATCCTCTCACAGCTCCCATGATAATGACAACAGTCTTGTTACCAATAAATAATGTATTCCCATAGTCTGTAAGAGGCTTATATAGGCCACTGATGACCCTTTAACTGACTCCCACCTGAATCCATGACTTAACGATCAATTAACAAGCTTGATTGAAATGTAACATTCAGATTAAAATAGATAATGTAGAAGGCAATACTTTCTAATCAAATGAAATTAAATCAAACATACGCCAAATAAAACAGGTGTAGGCCTTACAGTGAAACGCTTGCTTACGAGCCCCTAACCAACAATGCCGTTTCAATAAGAATAAGAGATAAAAGTAACGATTAATTAAAGAAATCTACTCTATATATTGCATATTGCATCTGCAATGTTTTACCTTGCGTGTAAGGTCAGGACAAGCAAGGTAACCTAACCTCACTGTATGAAGGAGGAGGCTGTGTGTGAGGTCAGGACAAGCAAGGTAACCTAACCTCACTGTATGAAGGAGGAGGCTGTGTGTGAGGTCAGGACAAGCAAGGTAACCTAACCTCACTGTATGAAGGAGGAGGCTGTGTGTGAGGTCAGGACAAGCAAGGTAACCTAACCTCACTGTATGAAGGAGGAGGCTGTGTGTGAGGTCAGGACAAGCAAGGTAACCTAACCTCACTGTATGAAGGAGGAGGCTGTGTGTGAGGTCAGGACAAGCAAGGTAACCTAACCTCACTGTATGAAGGAGGAGGCTGTGTGTGAGGTCAGGACAAGCAAGGTAACCTAACCTCACTGTATGAAGGAGGAGGCTGTGTGTGAGGTCAGGACAAGCAAGGTAACCTAACCTCACTGTATGAAGGAGGAGGCTGTGTGTAAGGTCAGGACAAGCAAGGTAACCTAACCTCACTGTATGAAGGAGGAGGCTGTGTGTGAGGTCAGGACAAGCAAGGTAACCTAACCTCACTGTATGAAGGAGGAGGCTGTGTGTGAGGTCAGGACAAGCAAGGTAACCTAACCTCACTGTATGAAGGAGGAGGCTGTGTGTGAGGTCAGGACAAGCAAGGTAACCTAACCTCACTGTATGAAGGAGGAGGCTGTGTGTGAGGTCAGGACAAGCAAGGTAACCTAACCTCACTGTATGAAGGAGGAGGCTGTGTGTGAGGTCAGGACAAGCAAGGTAACCTAACCTCACTGTATGAAGGAGGAGGCTGTGTGTGAGGTCAGGACAAGCAAGGTAACCTAACCTCACTGTATGAAGGAGGAGGCTGTGTGTAAGGTCAGGACAAGCAAGGTAACCTAACCTCACTGTATGAAGGAGGAGGCTGTGTGTGAGGTCAGGACAAGCAAGGTAACCTAACCTCACTGTATGAAGGAGGAGGCTGTGTGTGAGGTCAGGACAAGCAAGGTAACCTAACCTCACTGTATGAAGGAGGAGGCTGTGTGTGAGGTCAGGACAAGCAAGGTAACCTAACCTCACTGTATGAAGGAGGAGGCTGTGTGTGAGGTCAGGACAAGCAAGGTAACCTAACCTCACTGTATGAAGGAGGAGGCTGTGTGTGAGGTCAGGACAAGCAAGGTAACCTAACCTCACTGTATGAAGGAGGAGGCTGTGTGTGAGGTCAGGACAAGCAAGGTAACCTAACCTCACTGTATGAAGGAGGAGGCTGTGTGTGAGGTCAGGACAAGCAAGGTAACCTAACCTCACTGTATGAAGGAGGAGGCTGTGTGTAAGGTCAGGACAAGCTCAACACAAGGTAACCTAACCTCACTGTATGAAGGAGGAGGCTGTGTGTGAGGTCAGGACAAGCAAGGTAACCTAACCTCACTGTATGAAGGAGGAGGCTGTGTGTAAGGTCAGGACAAGCTCAACACAAGGTAACCTAACCTCACTGTATGAAGGAGGAGGCTGTGTGTGAGGTCAGGACAAGCAAGGTAACCTAACCTCACTGTATGAAGGAGGAGGCTGTGTGTAAGGTCAGGACAAGCTCAACACAAGGTAACCTAACCTCACTGTATGAAGGAGGAGGCTGTGTGTGAGGTCAGGACAAGCAAGGTAACCTAACCTCACTGTATGAAGGAGGAGGCTGTGTGTGAGGTCAGGACAAGCAAGGTAACCTAACCTCACTGTATGAAGGAGGAGGCTGTGTGTGAGGTCAGGACAAGCAAGGTAACCTAACCTCACTGTATGAAGGAGGAGGCTGTGTGTGAGGTCAGGACAAGCAAGGTAACCTAACCTCACTGTATGAAGGAGGAGGCTGTGTGTGAGGTCAGGACAAGCAAGGTAACCTAACCTCACTGTATGAAGGAGGAGGCTGTGTGTGAGGTCAGGACAAGGTAACCTAACCTCCCTGTATGAAGGAGGAGGCTGTGTGTGAGGTCAGGACAAGGTAATCTTATTGTATGAGGAGCATATTGTCGTAGGTAAAGGTGATCTATCACCTATCCTTTGTTTTAGAGCTAATTTAGACTAATAAACTGTACACCTAAATGTCTTCTCACATGCTACCTCCCACCTCCTCAGACCGCTGCACCCTGACCTTTGACCCTCGCACAGCCAGCGGTCACCTGCTCCTCTGCCAGGAGAACCTACGGGCGGAACACCTGACCTCTGGGCCGAGCCTCGTGGCCCCTGTCCCAGCCCACGAGGCTCGCTTAGACCACACCTGGCAGGTGCTCTGCTTCCAGGGCTTCAAACACGGAAAGCACTACTGGGAGCTGGAGTTGTCCAAGCCATGGGCCTACCTGGGGGTAAGAAGATGTGAAGGCCATGGCAGCCGAATGATGTGTAAATATTTGTATATACTGTATATAATTGCGCCCAAGTGTTTTGATATTTTGACTGCACCATAATTGGTGCATGGTGGGAATGAACGATGGCTTTATACCTTTTCAAACAACACACTCATCCCTTCGTCTACACTGATTGAAGTGGTTTAAACAAGTGACATTCTCTACGGGCTATTTAGAGCTAGTACCATAATGTCTATTCTTGTGGTCACTAACCTTAGTCTAGGGGAGTCATCACATATAGAGGGAAGAAAGGGAGCTTTTTGGATTGAATTCCAGCCGCTGTCCCAGTTGGATACTAGGACACTGATGCCTGGATGGGTGAAAGCAATGTGGTTTTCCATTATGCTCAGTGGAGTTGCCTACATATTCTATTCACTTACCCAGACTTTTAAGATCAGTACGTTTGGGGAGGTACTAGGATGTATGTAGGAAAGTAAGCCATTTAGGCATATTAGGGACCTATCCTGTGTGCTGTATGTGAGACCTTTCGTTCTACCACTGTAGTCTGAAACCCCCATTTTTCCCATAGTGAGATAATGTTGCCAGTGAGCCTTTTAGAAACAAAATTCTTAACCTTGTGAGACCCACAGTTGTGAAAATGCAACAGACCCTAAACTCATGTCAAACACTTCATAGTTCATCTCCTTGGATCCAGATGTGTATCTTAGTAGCATTTGTGTGTCCAGTCTTCTCTACGATGTAGTGGTTATATAGAAAGGAAGAAATCGAGAAACAAACATTCTAAGCCAGAGCTAGAGATATTTTTTATAAGTGTAGCAAAAACGCATTTGCAAAACGCTTAATTAAATCTAGTTGTGTAGTTGCCACAATTGTTAACTGGAAAGGGAGCACTGCTAACGGCAACCTTAACAGGAATACAAACCACTCTCCCTCCCATTGCTGTCCCTAACATGTAAAGCTGATGATGAAGATAGTGTTGTGATGTCACCTACAGATGTTTTTACGGTCCTGTTGTTGTAGGACACGGACTTGAACGGAAGAGATTAGTAAGTACAGAGTCTTCTGGAATGTTAATGTTCAGGAACATGGGATCAGACTCGGTACAGTGGACTAGCCTTTGGGATACTGATGTGGAGAACCAGAAGCACAGTTAGGAACTGAAAAGGACTACTGTACGGGAAACCGGTTTTCAGTAAGTGAAGGGAAAATAACTTCTCTAGGGCTGCTAGAGGCTGAGGAATGTTCACCAAGTGGGATTATCCAAGAACTTCAAACATTTGTGGAGACTGTGACCTGACTTCTCACAGACGACACAACTAGTAACAATATCTTTCTCATCAGAGTTATTTACTAATACCCTTGCTCTGGGGCTTTGAATCCTTGGCATCTTAGGTTTTCCATCTTCACTTGGTTTCAAAGCATGAAGGGATATTACAGGATTGCAGGCAATCTTGGCTTCTCTCATGAGAAACTTCACAAACTGACTGAAGCTAGGAAAGGTCTCAGTTTCTTCTAAGATGTCTATGATCTTTCTATTCCATCTTGAAGTTAGCCAATCTGGAAGTTTAGCGAGGATCTTTTGGTTTTCATTACAGTCATTAAGCACCTCCAGGCCCTTATTCTGAGACATTGCAGCTTCACAGCTGCGAAGAAAGTCTACAAGGTCTCTAAGTTCAAGACTGTCCTTGAATCCTATCTTAGGCCATGCATTGAGCTTATCTCTGAAGGACTTGGCGATGAGGAATTTGTTTCCGTTCCTTTCTTCAAGAATGGTCCACGCAGCATGGTAGGCTGACTCTGTTCCTAATAGAAAGTGACTTTCAATGGCTTTCTTGGCATGCTCACCGACATATTTTCTTAAGTAGTATATCGTCTCAGTTGCTGGTATGTTCTTCCTGTCTATCAGAGTCTGAAAAGAGACCTTCCAGTCAGTGAATGAGAGAGGTTCTCCATTGAATGTTACTTGTTCTGGAATGGTGAGGTGGCTTTCACTGATGGATTACGCTAGTAACCTGACCATGGTCTTGGTGCCATCTTCTTGTTATGTGCTTGTCACAACATGTTGTGGTAAGAGACTGTGAAATGGGCCACTTCTGTTTATGACTTCTTTCACAGATTTGCAGTTAGAGAGTAGTTCTCTCTTCTCGTCCTCTGAGTTTATCTTGCTCATACACTTGCATCCGCGCCTTGGCAGCATTTCGTTTCTTGAGCACTTCTAGGCGCTCTTCTTGAGCACTTCTAGGCACTCTAGCTCTCTACACTTGTCTAGCATCCTTTGTCTGGCAGCATTTTCTACCTTTAACTTGACTCGCAGCCAAGCTTATTCTAAGCTGCGTTTCACAGCCTCAGCTTCTTGCTCCGCTGTCCTCTTTTTATCGTCATCTTCGAGTCTCTGAAGCTATTCTAGTTGGCGCTCTTACTTAACCATTACTTCTAAAGCTGCTTGGTTAGCAGCAACTCCCGCCGCAGCCTCTTGTCTCTTGACAGATGACACGCTTGAGAGCCTGGAGGTGACCCTTGAGTTGCTTTTGAGACTGGGAGGAAGCACTTGAGTGATGATTGTTGAGACTTTACTTATTTGAGAGTTCGGACATGCACAAGGAATTGCTGTCATTCCAGTGCAGCTCTGGTTACCTTGACCTTCTTCCCTGCCTTTTAAATGACACCTTATAGTCTTGATAATAGACCTTGTAACTGCTTCACAAGTATCAACTCGGCGTATATCATTGTCGGGAATGTTGATTTGACGCAAATTTACATAGGCGAGGTTTAGATCTGTAGAGGTATGGCTAAACTTGTTTAAGAGGCCTTGTAGTAGTTCTTCAGAGCAACAACCTGTCAGTGACAGTTTTGCCTGCTTTGGCAGAGCCTTCCACTTCTCATAGTTGACCCTGAAACGATGTTGCAGCTGTCTCCACCTTTCGTCGCGCAGTTCTTTGCCCTTTTCAGTTAACCTGGGGACGCTCTCAGCTCTTCGTGGCTCTTGTTGTGATATCTCATTAGCAGCCTCTGTATCATCATTCGCTGGCAGCCGTGACTCCACACCAGTCTGGGTCTCTTCCTGCTGCTCAGTTTGTTCTGATGAAGGCTTGAAGTTCACGAGGTGTTGCTGCGGCTGCTCAACTTGACCCACCCCATCTTTATTACCTTTAGTTCTTAGCCACATAGTTCCGCTTGTCTTATCATTTCCCCCCCGCATAGCGAACACGTAAAACAATTCCAACAAAAAACACAACGACATAGACTTACAGGTTAATTGTCAGTTACACAAGATCAGTTTGATAAAACCCAATTCAATGCATATTAGTTACAATTTTGTTTTGTCTTTTTAATATTATTTTTGAACATTTCAAATTAATTACTCAATAAATTAGAGGGAGTTTAAAATAAATATATATCCATATATTACTTGTTTACTTAGTCAGAAGATTTCGACCCTACCGTTACGCTTGTTTACACTGGAACGCCAACATGGTTAGATTAAGACACTGCGGAGCCGGCACAAGATACGGGTTTGAAAATGCACCTCAATGCAGGGATGGGATATGGCGCATTAGTACAAATGATTTACCTTTATCCAAACTGATACATTGAGAAGATAGCAGTATTTCAATTTTTCTGGAAAACTGCCCTTTTCGTCCTCATGCTAACTACAGCAGCCATTATGGAATGGCATGTTGCGTTGAACAACAAATGCGCTGATTGTCTGACACTGCCATTCCAAAATGGGTCCGGAACCCTGCGGAGTGATGTGACGTAAGGATTGTTTTTTTTTATTCCTTGATGTAGCGGGGGATTGAGTGTGTTCTAGGATGTTCTTAGGGCAACTGCACTATACACACACAGGCAGCAGCAGTAGTAGCAGGAAGCTAAGATAATCTTTCCATGTAGCAATGGCGTTTATTCATGAAAGTTAAGGGAAGGCAGGCATCCACAAATATTTGACAAAATAAAAATCTCTGTTTTTTCATAATGTTCTGTCAATTCGCAAGTGGCTGAATCTTATGCGAGGAAGTTAGGTTTGCAAGCATTTTAGCAAGGTAGCCAATGACAAGAAAATCTAAACGTGTGCTGTATGACGCGGCCATATACCGTTTTGCCAACATGAAAGAGAGGAGGATTGCATTGGCGTTCAATGTCAACATTTTCAGTTTTACTTGCACACGCACACACAAACAGAAATCACTACCATGGACAGACACATAATATTTAGCCATTTTGATTGGACAATTTTGATTTGCAGCTGAGCCGCGAAGTGGTAGGATACACAAGCTCACAGAACGGGACTGGCAAGCGCTGAAGCACGTATCAAGTAAAAATAGTTTGTCCTCGGTTGCAGCACTCCCTACCGATTTCCAAACTGCCTCTGGAAGCAATGTCAGCACATGAACTGGTCGTCGGGAGCTTCATGAAATGGGTTTCCATGGCTGAGCAGCCGGACACACACGACTAAGATCCCCATCATGCGCAATGCCAATCGTCGGCTGGAGTGGTGTAAAGCTTGCCGCCATTGGAGCAGCGGAAACGCGTTCTCTGGAGTGATGATTCACACTTCACCATCTGGCACTCTGAGGGACAAATCTGGGTTTGGCTGATAGTGCCGAATGCATAGTGCCATCTGTAAAGTTTGGTGGAGGAGGAATAATGGTCTGGGGCTGTTTTTCATGGTTCTGGCTAGGCCCCTTAGTTCCAGTGAAGGGAAATCTTAACGCGACAGCATACAATTACATTCTAGACGATTATGTTCAACGTGGTGGAAACAGTTTGGAGAAGGCCCTTTCCTGTTTCAGCATGGCAATTCCCCTGTGCACAAAGCGAGGTCCATACAGCAAGGGTTTATTGAGATCGGTGTGGAAGAACTTGACTGGCCATCACAGAACCCTGACCTCAACCCCATCAAACACTTGTGGGATAAATTGGAACGCTGACTGCGAGCCAGGCCTAATCGCCCAACATCAGTGTCCAACCTCACTAATGCAGTAATGCTTGACGAGCAGGTGTCCACATACTTTTGGTTATGTAGTGTAGATTAGCAAAGAAATCCCTTCATTCAGTCTAGTTCAATAGGTCTTCAAGTCTTATAAAATAAATCAGCTTCTCACCAAAACGACATTCTAAACCTTAAGCCTGCATGTACTGTATATTAGTTTACGCTTTTGCCGTTGTCATATCTGGCAAGGAAATGTAGGGTTGGCTAACACAGAAAAAAGCAGGTACACAAGACTAGTACTAAACTTCACCTCAGCCTTAACCTAATATCCCCTGTTTCCTGACAGCTTTGGCACAAACAAAATACAGCTCTTCTAGAGTAGTTGATATGAATGTAAGTTAGGCTGTTTAGTTAAAGTATGCTGGGTATGATGTAATTGTTTAGTGGGGGCCTCCCGAGTGGCGCAGCGGTCTGTGTGGCTTGGCAGGGTCGTGTTTCGGAGGACGCATGGCTCTTGACCTTGCAGTGATGGGACAAAACTGTCTGTGCAAAAGCTGGAGAAAGGGGGGAGGTGGAGCTAATGTAGCTATTAATGCAAGTATCATTAAGAGGAATGTGAGTTAAGGTTAAAACCCTGGACAGAGGATGGAAGGAGGAGAAGGAGGAGGGGGGGGGATAAAAGGGAACAAGGTAGACAGAAAGGAGAGAGACCAACAGAAGGGGTTGGTGGAAGAGACAGAGGAGGAGAAAGGAGGAGGAAACACATCATAGGGATGGAGAGATGGGTTGTTAGAGGCCGTGGGAGCTGAGATATCGATGCTCTACCTGGTCTTCTTGTCCTCAGTAGGAGAGTAGGGGGCAGGTTTGTCCTGGAGAAGAGGAGAAAAACATTCAGTATGTTTACATACACCCCCGTCCTTATTTATTTGGACAGTGAAGCTAAAACTTTGACAGGAGTATTTAATCACGATTGCTGCTGACAGACATGATAGGCTACATTGATTGACAGACCACATAAAATTGGCAAGCTAGCTCTAATAACAGGCTTGGACTTCTAAAAGCGCATGCGTTCCCACACACGTATACCCATTCTCTGGTGGAAACTTACCAGTTTTGGCAAAAGCTGCCTAAATAGTAGACACACACACATACTTCAATAGTATTGCTTTCACCTGACAAGGTTGTTGAGATCTGAACGGGAAGGAAGCTTTCCTGAAGTCTGTTGGGATAAAAAGAAAGAGAAGGGAGATCGCATGTGCACACACATACGCACAAACACACACACATACAACACACACTTGCGTGTGTGCATGCGTGTGATCCACCCAGCTCCATGGCAAACAGCAGCATTGATCCATCACTTTTGCTTTAATTATCTCACAATCAATCCAGGATGCCTCTTCTTACAGCTGAGCTAACCCTCCTGATACCACCACTACTTCTCTGTCTGTGTGTTTTATCTCAACACATTTAAAGACCTGTAATGAAAAGATAGTAATGGGGGAGAAAGAGACAGAGAGTCAGAGGGAGAGAGAGAGAGAGAGACGGAGCAAAAGAGAAGGGCTGGAGAAAAAGACACAGAGAGAGAGAAAGGTAGAGGGACAGAGAGGGGTTGGAGAATGAGATGCTGACAGAGAGTGTAATGGGTGCGTGTTGGTGGCATGGAAGTGAGGTGCAGGAGAACGAACGTGGTAAAAACGGAGTTGTTTAATAAATGCTGATAAAACTCCAAAAACCAAAATGTACAAAATAACAAAAGTGGGTACAAAACCTGTCGCACACCAACATAATACATGCACATCACATACAATCAAACAATCTCCGACAAGGACGTGAGGGGAAACAGAGGGTTAAATACACAACATGTAATTGCTGACGTCGAACAAGGAGAGGGACCGACGTGACAGAGAGAGAGAAAGAGAGACATAGAGGGAGAGAACATGTAACGGTTTTCTTGATGAGAAGGAGAGTCGGACCAAAATGCGGCGTGTCTATTGCAATCCATGTTTAATGAAGTAACACACTAAACACAAACACTATCAAAACAATAAACTTAACGAAAACCGAAACAGCCTATACTTGTGTAACCTAACACAGAACAATGACATCAGGACACTAAGGACAATCACCCACGACAAACTCAAAGAATATGGCTGCCTAAATATGGTTCCCAATCAGAGACAACGATAAACACCTGCCTCTGATTGAGAACCACTTCAGACAGCCATAGACTTAGCTAGAACACCCCACTAGCTACAATCCCCATACATACACACCACATACAAAAACCCATGCCACACCCTGGCCTGACCAAATAAATAAAGATAAACACAAAATACTTCGACCAGGGTGTGACAGAACCCCCCCCCTAAGGTGCGGACTCCCGAACGCACCTCAAAACAATAGGGAGGGTCCGGGTGGGCGTCTGTCCATGGTGGCGGCTCCGGCGCGGGACGTGGACTCCACTCAATCAATGTCTTAGTCCCCTCTCCTCGCGTCCCTGGATAGTCCACCCTCGCCGCCAACCATGGCCTAGTAGTCCTCACCCAGAACCCCACTGGACTGAGGAGCAGCTCGGGACTGAGGGGCAGCTCGGGACTGAGGGGAAGCTCAGGAGTGAGAGGAAGCTCAGGAGTGAGAGGAAGCTCAGGCAGGTTGATGAATTTACCAGATCCTGGCTGGCTGGCAGATCTGGAAGAGTCTGGTCGACTGGCAGATCTGGAAGAGTCTGGTCGACTGGCAGATCTGGAAGAGTCTGGTCGACTGGCAGATCTGGAAGAGTCTGGTCGACTGGCAGATCTGGAAGAGTCTGGTCGACTGGCAGATCTGGAAGAGTCTGGTCGACTGGCAGATCTGGAAGAGTCTGGTCGACTGGCAGATCTGGAAGAGTCTGGTCGACTGGCAGATCTGGAAGAGTCTGGTCGACTGGCAGATCTGGGAGAGTCTGGTCGACTGGCAGCTCTGGCTGCTCCATGCTGACTGGCTGCTCCATGATGACTGGCAGCTCTGGCTGCTCCATGCTGACTGGCTGCTCCATGCTGACTGGCAGCTCTGGCTGCTCCATGCTGACTGGCTGCTCCATGCTGACTGGCAGCTCTGGCTGCTCCATGCTGACTGGCTGCTCTGGCTGCTCCATGCTGACTGGCTGCTCCATGCTGACTGGCTGCTCCATGCTGACTGGCGGCCCTGGCTGCTCCATGCTGACTGGCGGCCCTGGCTGCTCCATGCTGACTGGCGGCCCTGGCTGCTCCATGCTGACTGGCGGCCCTGGCTGCTCCATACTAACTGGCAGCTCTGGCGGCTCCTTGCAGACTGGCAGCGCTGGCGGCTCCTTGCAGACTGGCAGCTTTGGCAGCATCCTGCAGACAGGCAGCTCTGGCGGCTCCTTGCAGACTAGCAACTCCTTGCAGACTGGCAGCTCCATGCAGACTGGCAGCTCCTTGCAGACTGGCAGCTCCTTGCAGACTGGCAGCTCCTTGCAGACTGGCAGCTCCTTGCAGACTGGCAGCTCCATGCAAACTGGCAGCTCTATGCAAACTGGCAGCTCCTTGCAAACTGGCAGCTCCTTGCAAACTGGCAGCTCCTTGCAAACTGGCAGTTCTGAACAGGCGGGAGACTCCGGCAGCGCTGTAGAGAAGGAAGGCTCTAACAGCGCTAAACAGGCGGGAGACTCCGACAGCGCTGGAGAGGAGGAGGGCTCCGACAGCGCTGGACAGGCGAGGCGCACTGTAGGCCTGATGCGTGGTGCTGGCACTGGTGGTACTGGGCCGAGGACACGCACAGGAAGCCTGGTGCGGGGAGCTGCTACCGGAGGGCTGGGGTGTGGAGGTGGCACAGGATGGGTTAGACCGTGAAGGCGTACTGGAGATCTTGAGAGCGGTGCTGGCACAGGACGTGCAAGGCTAGGGAGGTGCACAGGAGGCCTGGTACGTGAGACTGGCACCATCTTCACCAGCCGACTAACACGCACCTCAGGACGAGTATGGAGCGCTGACCCAGGTGCCATCAAATCCCCGACACGCTCCGTCGGGCGAATTCCATGTTTAAAACACCAACACAGCAACTCCCTCATTTCTCTCTCCTCCAATTTCCCCATTAACTCCTTCACAGTCTCTGTTTCGCTCACCTCCAACACCGGCTCTGGTTCTGGTCTCCTCCTTGGCTCCTCACGATAAACAGGGAGAGTTGGCTCAGGTCTGGCTCCTGACTCTGCCACACTCTCCCTGAGCCCCCCCCCCCAAGAAATTTTTGGGGCTGACTCTGGGGCCTCCGTCCGCGCCGCCTTGCTTGCTTCGCAAACTCCATTCTCCTATATCCTTCCGCGCACTGCTCCATCGAATCCCAGGCGGGCTCCGGCACTCTCCCTGGGTCGACCGCCCACCTGTCTATCTCCTCCCAAGAAGTATAGTCCATACTGTACTCCACTTTGGGCTGTTCCTGCCTGTTGACACGCTGCTTGGTCCCTTTGTGGTGGGTGATTCTGTAACGGTTTTCTTGATGAGAAGGAGAGTCGGACCAAAATGCAGCGTGTCTATTGCAATCCATGTTTAATGAAGTAACACACTAAACACAAACACTATCAAAACAATAAACTTAACGAAAAACGCACATGCTGAGGGCTGCAGCGCTATCTGGCCCTGCCAAAAGGAGTGAGCATTATGGGGAGTGAAAAAAAAAGCCTCAGTCAGATGTTCAGGGACCATTTAATGATATTACATTAATAAGACTGTAATAAGGCTACGCCATGTAGGGAGTTAGGGTACAGCGGAACAGCTGTCGCACAAACTCCAAATGGTGTGTGTGTGTGTCGGCACGCGCGCGCGCGCGTGTGTGTGTACCTGAGTCTTGTGGGACCCAAATGTCCAGATGTGGTTTGAAGTGTTGGAGAATTCAATCACTTTGTGGAGTGCAGTGCCATCAAACCTTTATCCTTGGCACCAGGATGGGGATTCAGTGTGGGTACCAAAACAATTACGTTCAGCACCAGGCAAAAGTTTGGACACACCAACTCATTCCAGGGTTTTTCTTTATTTTTTACTATTTTCTAGAATAATAGTGAAGACATCAAACTATGAAATAACACACATGGAATCATGTAGTAAACAAAAAAGTGTTAAACAAATCAAAATATATTTTATATTTGAGATTCTTCAAAGTAGTCACCCTTTGCCTTGACAGCTTTGCACACTCTTGGCATTCTCTCAACCAGCTTCATGAGGTAGTCACCTGGAATGCATTTTGATTAACAGGTGTGCCTTGTTAAAAGATCATTTTTGGAATTCCTTTCCTTCTTAATGTGTTTGAGCCAATCAGTTGTGTTGTGACAAGGTAAGGATGGCATACAGAAGATAGCCTAATTTGGTAAAAGACCAAGTCCATATTATGACAAGAACAGCTCAAATAAGCAAAGGGAAATGACAGTCCATCATTACTTTAAGACATGAAGGTCAGTCAATCCGGAAAATGTCAAAAACATTGAAAGTTTCTTCAAGTGCAGTCGCAAAAACCATTAAGCGCTATGATGAAAATGTCTCTCATGAGGACCGCCACAGGAAAGAAAGTCCCAGAGTTACCACTGCTGCAGAGGATAAGTTCAGTTGAGTTACCAGCCTCAGAAATTGAAGCCCAAATAAATGCTTCACAGAGTTCAAGTAACAGACACATCTCAACATCAACTGTTCAGAGGAGACTGCGTGAATCAGGCTTTCATGGTTGAATTGCTGCAAAGAAACCAATACAAAAGGACACCAATAAGATGAAGACTTGCTTGGACCAAGAAACACGAGCAATGGACATTAGACCGGTGGAAATCCGGCCTGTGGTCTGATGAATACAAATTTTAGATTTTTGGTTCCAACCGCCGTGTCTTTGTGAGATGCAGAGTAGGTGAACGGATGATCTCTGCATGTGTGGTTCCCACCGTGAAGCATGGAGGAGGAGGTCTGATGGTGTGGGGGTACTTTGCTGGTGACACTGTCAGTGATTTATTTAGAATTCAAAGCACACTTAACCAGCATGGCTACCACAGCCTTCTGCAGAGACACACCATCCCATCTGGTTTGCACTTACTGGGATTATAATTTGTTTTTCAACAGGACAATGAGCCAAAACACCTCCAGGCTGTGTTAGAGCTATTTGACCAAGAAGGAGAGTGATGGAGTGCTGCATCAGATGACCTGTCCTGCACAATCACCCAACCTCAACCCAATTGAGATGGTTTGGGATGAGTTAGATCTCAGAGTGAAGGAAAAGCAGCCAACAAGTGCTCAGCATATGTAGGAACTCCTTCAAGACTGTTGAAAAAGCATCCCAGGTGAAGCTGGTTGATAGAATGTCAAGAGTGTGCAAAGCTGTCATCAAGGCAAAGGGTTGCTACTTTGAAGACTCTCAAATATAAAATATATTTTGATATGTAAAATATATTTGTTTAACAGTTTTTTGTTTACTGCATGATCCCATGTGTCATTTTATAGTTTTGATGTCTTCACTATTATTTTACAGAAAATAGTAAAAATAAAGAAAAACCCTTGAATGAGTAGGTGTTTACAAACTTTTGACTGGTACTGTACATTTGGTTATATTCCTTGAAATTGTACAATGGAACCAATCGAATAGTCCCAAAAGTGCCGTATCTAGAAATGTATCATACTCATGTTCAACTTTTAGCAATTTACACTTTTACTATAATAACACACATCAATCAATGGAAAGATGACATATTTAACTCTCTCCCTCTCTCGCTCTCTCTTTCTGAAGTCCTACTTTTTCAGCATGGTAGTTGTTTCTAACATAGTAATGATCAATGGAGATGAGTTGGATAACCTACTTCCTCTTCACATGATCTACATCTTTCCTGATCATCCAACCCTTTTTAATGGTAACACACTGAATACGCAACGGATTGCTTATGTTGCTTACCATGATACCTTTGCATGACATACACAATGATCAATGAAATATAAAATGTTAAGCTTTGAGTTATGTATTGTATAGTCATACACAATGATCAATAAAAAAAGGTGTTAGAATCTAGATCTACTATGTATTCGGTATGCGTCTAGTCTCCTGTCTGTCAATCTGTTTTATCTAGCAAACCAGTCCCTCCAAGAGATAGCTTCGATTTTATTGTGGTGTTTGTGGGTAGAAATGCTTGATTTTGCTGTCGCAATCCTGGCATTTTGCAAAAGCAATATGTGATGATTTTGTCCAATTTGTGACGAAATGTGCTGACAAGGGAAAAAATGTGTTGACGTGTGGCTTGATTGAGCCAAATTATGCTGTAAATGTGTGTTGATTGGTTGAAATTGCGAGCCCACTTTTTGTACTGCCGTGATGTCAGTTTTATGCAGTAAAATTGCTATGATTTTACTGTTTTGTGCAGAATAGTGCAGTTATTGGTCAAATTTGCAAGCCCTCGCATAATATGCAGGAAATTGATGATTTTGCAAAAAAATGTACTAGGGGGACAACAGAGGAGCTGGAGAGAGAAGTAGGACGTCATGATGACCCTAGAGTGGGTTCAGTTTGGGTAAACTTGTGTGGATGTGTCTCAAACAAAAACACTAAGGCCTAGATTCAATCCGATTGCGGGTAATGCGGCTGTTAAAGGCAATGTTCCCACATTCATGGAGATCCCATTCACTGTAAACACTGCATATGTTGGTTCAATTGGAAATTGTCTTTAAAAAGCCGCAATGCCTATAATCGGTCAGATTGAATCCCGGCCTAAAATAATGGCATTGTTCGCAGAATGTTTGTCATTAGAAATGGGGACAATTTAGAAAATGGGGATAATGTGGACATAAAAAAGATCCAAGACAACACCCCCTGCTGATTGAAAAGAACTAACCTTCCATTATATGTGAACTGATGGACATTTTGAGTGTATTGTTTAAAACGGTGTACAGCAAATTGGCCAGTGTTACCTAGTGTTGATTTTTCTGTGTAACATTTCTAGTGTTGATTCAGGTTTAAGTGTTAAATTAACACATATTGGTGTAAAAGCACCCCAGTGTTGGTGTTAATAACTCAAGTAATTTTGTGGGTCGAAATGTCGGGGGGAAAAACAGTGTTTGGAAGGTAGCTGGGAATCAGGGAAACATTTGTGCTCAATATTTGTTGTTTTATTTTGTTACTTTACTATTTTTGTTTTACAATTAGTGCAATGAAACACATAAGACAAGGAGCTCCTATGTTAGGTATAAAAGAAAAATGGAGATGATAGATTCATGGGTTTGAAGGGCATCTCCTACGATGTGAAACGTATCCATTGGCCAATTAAAACTAAAACAATTATCCTTCAACTGAAGAACTTAATAGCTTTTTTACAAGAAGCGCACCTGCCAGATAGTGAGCACTTCAAGTTCAATAAAACCTGGGATAATGAGGTGCTTTTCTCATCACGTAGTTCTGAGAGGAGAAGGGGAGCTGCTATTCTAACACACAGATCCACCCAGTTTGTTTTGCATAAAGAAGTACAAGATACAGGGAGATGCATATTATTGAACGGGACCATTGAAGGAGTGAAAGTCGCAATGTTTAATGTACTTGTACAGTATATGCACCTAATGAAGATATACCTGAGTTCATGAAAAATATTTTCGATTTGATTTCTGATAAAGTAAAGGGGTTGTTTTAACTGCATTTTATGTGCTACTGAAGATAAGGCTCCCCTCTAGACCAGCCATATCCAGAATGATCCGTGCTTTATGAAATGGCTCCGTAGAACTGGTTCTAGTAGATGTGTGGGAGACATTTGAACACTAAAAGAAGAGGTTTTACTCCCAGCCCCAGACACCAAAAACAGAAACATATAGAATTATAGAATGCAAGATCTTGAGCATTACTCTTTCTGATCATGGGCCGGTGTCAGCTGAATGGGATATGGAGTGACATTCACACTCCACATTGTGGAGGGTTGTGAATTGTGAACGCTTCGCTGCTTGAAGCTGAATTTAGACAGTTTATTAATTCAGAATTTGAACGGTACCTAGAGTTTAACCAAACACCTGATGTTTCGCCTGCTGTTCTGTGGGAAGGTGCAAAGGCTGATTTGAGAGGGTGTACTGTTTCATATGCATCAGCAAGGGGGGAAAAAGTTAGTGAAATTACGCATAAAATTGGAAGATGACATTGAGAGATTGGAAATCATGCATAAACAACAACAATCCCCCTCAATCCTCATCCAATTAAAAGAGGCCCGGTGAGGGAAATCTGAGATTTCTAAAGCAATGCTATTATGAGAATGGGAACAGAGAAAGTCATTTACTTTCTTTCCGGTTAAGGAAACAACCTCTAGGATTATCCAAAAGGTTCAATCAAATGATGTTGATGCACCCTTTGTTACAAGACCCCAGGATATATCAGAAACCTTTGCAGAGTTTTATAAGAATTTATATTCAGATTCAGAAAAAGTCCTGAGCCTGATAAACTGCAAGGTTGCATCGAACTTCCTCAGTTGACGAGCTCTAGCAGTGACGGAACCAGATAGACCTGTATCAGAAGCAGATATAGATGAATATAGACCTATCCCTCTGCTCCAAGGTGATTACAAACTGCTTACTTCCATTTTGGCAAAGAGACGAGGAAAGGTGATAACACATACTATTTCTTAAAAGTCGAAGCCGTCGCGGGGGTTCTAAGCTGACATATGGAAATGTTTTAAGATGGTCATACTATGGATCATTTGGCAATTTGATTTGACATTTTAGGGGACGACCCCTTTAGATTTAAAACAATTATATTAAATAATTATTTGATAAAATATTTCTTTTGACCTTACCTGCTATAGCCCAAAGAAACTTCCATTCATTTTTTAAGACCGGTACCGGTTACCTTCAGACGAGTCCCATGACACTTGTGGTGGTCCTAGAGCAAAATGGAGAACACCATCTTTTTTTTGTGATCATCTCCCCTTTCCACAGTGAGGTCACAAACGGTTTGGACGCTACAAACAGAAGTTGGCACATCAACAGTACCGACTTCAGACGAGTTGGTGAGAGTCTCCGTTCAGATGCTACATATGATTTTGTGATAAGACCGATGTCGCGTGGTCCGACAAACACTGCTCTAGCTCTGCCACTGTTTACAGCAGATGTGGAAGTGCGACATCGGCGGATGCGGTGGACTGAGACACATTCAATGCAAAAACTTAAACTGCCGGATTTTGATGGGGATTTTTCCATTATGTTACTTAGATTGTTAGATACTTAGATTGACGCACTGGATGTGTCAAAATCCCAAACATGCTCAATGGTTGACATGTCTGGTGAGTATACAGGTAATGGAAGAACTGGGATATTTTTAGCTTCCAGGAATTGTGTACAGATCCTTGAGACGTGGGGCCTTGCATTATGATGCTGAAACATGAGGTGATGGCGGCAGATGATTGGCACGACAATGGGCCTCAGAATTTTGTCATGGTGTGCATAAAAATGCCATTAATAAAATGCAATTGTGTTCGTTGTGCCTGCCTATACCATAACCCCACTGCCACTACGGGGCACTCTGTTCACAACGTTAACATCAGCAAACCGCTCACCCACATGACACCATACACGTGGTCTGCGGTTGTGAAGCCGGTTGGACTTACTGCCAAATTCTCTATACAGTCAGCATTCCAATCGTACTCTCCCTCAAAACTTGAGACATCTGTGGCATTTTGTTATGTGACAATACTGCACATTTTAGAGTGGCCTTTTATTGTCCCCAGCACAAGATGCACCTGTGTGCTGATCATGCTGTTTAATCAGCTTCTTGATATGCCACACCTGTCAGGTGCATGGATTATCTTGGCAAAGGAGAAACACTCTCTAACAGGGATGTAAACAAATGTGTTATTTTTGTGCAGATGTAACATTTCTTGGATCTTTTATTTCAGTTCATGAAACATAGGAACAATACTTAACATGTCTCATTTATATTCCGTGTATATGCACATTTTAAAAGACACTCTTATCCAAAGCAACTTGTGTACATACAATTTCATTAAACACAGATGCCCCTATGGGAATCAAACCCACACTCCTGGCATTACAAGTGTGATGCTTTACCAACTGAGCCACATGAGCGTGTACATCTAAACGAATCCAATCAGTTAGTTAGATTTATTGCACCCATTACTGAAACGGTTGTTCCATTTATATTATTTAGTTATTAAGGGTTTTAAGCGTGACAGACATTCTGAATGCAGTTTGCGACTGAAAGAAAATTCCAACTGTTGGATATCCTAACTCTGACTGGATTCCAATAGGAATTACACATCACATTCCAGTATAACGTAGCTTGCATATCTTGATGTGGCCTGTAAAACAATGAATTTCAGGTCACTGTATTAGGGTAGAACCACGCCTCAACATAAGGCCTTATGAGATATGCAATGTCAAAAAGAGTTTAATTTTGAAGATGAAATTCACCTAGAAATTAATTTGGTAAAGAATGTAGGACTAAACATTAACAAATTCAACAACCATGTCTCTGTCACTAACAAATACGCTCATGGGTGGTAACTCTAGAATTCAGTCGAAAAGGCAAGGCACACTGGGAAATTATATTGGAGGTATGAATTGGTTGGGGTGTAGCTTTATGTTAGCTATTTTTGGCAACCTGTGAGTGGAAGGGTTGTACAAGTTAAGTGGTCTATGGTTCTGTTAATTAATGTATGAGCATGTCTAAAATCTGTTTTTAACTCATTGTAAATGCTTATACAAAACCATATCACAACAAAGAGATGGAAATTATGTTGCAACTAGTGTTGGGAAACTGAGGCTTTCTGAACCCTTTGGGGCTTTTACTGAATTGTGTTGAAAAAGGTGAATTACTCTGAGCTTCAACACAAAACACTTAGTGACATCTGCTGGTCAGGTTAAATATCAGCATGTTTGATGTTTATACAGTGCATTCAGAAAGTATTCAGACTTCTTCAAAATGTTGTTCTAAATGACAAAGCGAAAACAGTTATATTGCAATAGTATTAAAAAGAAGAAAAAAAAAGAAATACCTTATTTACATAAGTATTCAGACCCTTTTCTATGAAACTTGAAATTTAGCTCAGGTGCATCCTGTTTCCATTGATCATCCTTGAGATGTCTCTACAACTTGATTGGTGTCCACATGTGGTAAATTCGATTGATTGGACATGATTAGGAAAGGCACACACCTGCCTATATAAGGTCCCACAGTTGACAGTGCATGTCAGAGCAAAAAACAAGCCATTAGGTTTTTTAATTTTTATTTACCTTTATTTAACTAGGCAAGTCAGTTAAGAACAAATTCTTATTTTCAATGACGGCCTAGGAACAGTGGGTTGACTGCCGGTTCAGGGGCAGAACGACAGATTTGCACCTTGTCAGATGGGGGTTTGAACTGTGGCCTCCATCATTATTATATGGAAGAACCACCAAGACTCTTCCTAGAGCTGGCTGCCCGGCCAAACTGAGCAATCGGGGGAGAAGGGCCTTGGTCAGGGAGGTGACCAAAAACCAGATGGTCACTCTGACAGAGCTCCATAGTTCCTCTGTGGAGAAGGAAGAACCTTCCAGGAGGACAACCATCTCTGCAGCACCCCACCAATCAGGCCTTTATGGTAGAGTGGCCAGACGGAAGCCACTCTTCAGTAAAAGGCACATGACAGCCCACTTATAGTTTTCCTAAAGCCACCTAAAGGACTCTCAGAACATGAGAAACAAGTTTCTCTAGTCTGATGAAACCAATAACTCTTTGGCCTGAATGCCAAGCATCACATCTGAAAGAAACCTGGCACCATCCCTAGGGTCAAGCATGGTGGTGGCAGCATAATGCTGTGGGGATGTTTTCCAGCAGCAGGGACTGGGAGACAAGTCAGGATCGAGGGAAGATGAACGGGGCAAAGTACAAAGAGATCCTTGATGAAAACCTAATTGAGAGCGTCTTTGAATGTCCTTGAGTGGTCCAGCCAGAGCCTGGACTTGAACCCGATCAAACATCTCTGGAGAGACCTGAAAATAGCTGTGCAGCGAAGCTCCCCGTCCAACCTGACAGAGATTGAGAGGATCGGCAGAGAAGAATTTGAGAAATTCCCCAAATACAGGTGTGTCGAAATTGTAGTATTATACCCAAGACTTGAGGTGTAATCGCTACTAAAGGTGCATCAACAAAGTACTGAGTAAAAGGCCTGAATACATATGTAATTGTGATATTTCCATTTCCAACATTTCTAAAAAGCTGTTTTTGCTTTGTCAAATGTTTTTATTTTTTTCTCAAATGGATAAGGCTGTAACGAAACTAAATGTGGAAAAAGTCAAGGGGTCGGAATTCTTTCAGAATGCACTGTATATACTGGTTTTCCAATTGCAGTCATCAAAACTTTTGTGGCGCAATGGATAGGTGTGAGCATTGGTAAACTACATTTTGTTAGAATGTGGGGTTAGCGTCCTACATCCTTACTTACCCTTTTTGCCTCCAAGTTCACAATTCTATCAACCATTGTGCATCCATGATACTATTTAGGATGCTGAAGACAAAAGATCATCATAGGCTAAGCTAAATAGAACAAATTAAAATCAAATAAAATGTTATTTGTCATGTGTCGAATACAACAGGTGTAGAACTTACCCTGAAATGCTTACTTACAAGCCCTTAACCAACAATGCAGTTCAAGAAATAGAGTTAAGAAAATATTTACTAAATAAACATTTCAAAAATCGAATCAAACCAAAAAAGTCACACAAGAAAAGTACATAACAATAGCGAGGCTATATACAAGGGGTACCGGTACTGAGTCAATGTGCTGGGGTACAGGTTAGTCAAGGTAATTTGTAAAGTGACTATGCATAGACAATAAACAGCGAGTAGCAGCAACGCAAAAACAGAGGGTGGGGAGGTCAACGTAAATAGTCCGGGTGGCCATTTGATTAATTTTTCAGCAGTCTTGTGGCTTGGGGGTAGAAGCTGTTAAGGAGCTTTTTAATCCTAGACTTGGTGCTCCGGTACCGCTTGCCATGGGTAGCAGTGAGAACAGTCTATGACTTGGGTGACTGGAGTCTTTGACCATTTTTGGGCCTTCCTCTGACACCACCTAGTATATAGGTCCTGGATATCAGGAAGCTGCCCCAGTGATGTATTGAGCCATACTCACTACACTCTGTAGCGCCTTTACGGTCAGATGCCGAGCAGTTGCCATACCAAGCAGTGATGTCAGGATGCTCTCAATGGTGCAGCTATAACTTATAGAGGATCTGGGGACCCATGACAAATCTTGTCAAAAAGTTATTGTCATGCCCTCTTCACGACTGTCTTGGTGTGTTTGAACCATGATAGTTCATTGGTGATGTGGACACCAAGGAACTTTAAACTCTCAACCCGCTCCACTACAGCCCCATCAATGCAACTCCTGTTTGGCCCTCGATCAGCTCCTTTGTCTTGCTCATGTTGAGGGAGAGGTTGTTGTCCTGGCACCCCACTGCCAGGTCTCTGACCTCCTCCCTATAGGCTGTCTCGTCATTGTCGGTGATCAGGCTACCACTGTTGTGTTGTCAGCAAACTTAATGATGGTGTTAGAGTCATGCTTGGCAACACAGTCATGGGTGAACAGGGAGTACAGGAGGGGACTACTTAAGCAGAAGATCAGCATAGCTATTGTGTTGTTACCTACCCTTACCACCTGGGGGCGGCCCGTCAGGATATCCAGGATCCAGTTGCAGAGGGAGGTGCTTAGTCCCAGGGTTCTTAGGTTAGTGATGAGCTTTGTGGGCACTAATGTGTTCAACGCTGAGCTGCAGTCAATGAACAGCATTCTCACATAGGTGATTCCAGGTAGGAAAGGGAAGTGTGGAGTGCAATTGAGACTGAGATTGTGTAATCTGTGGATCTGTTGGGGCGGTATGTGAATTGGAGTGGGTCTAGTGTTTCCGGCATGATGTTGTTGATGTGCGCCATGACCAGCCTTTCAAAGCTGATGTAGCCATTACTAAAAACAACTACTTGAGTTGTTTCATTTACAATCACTGTTTGAGAAAGAAAACAAATCAATAGTACTGTGCCAAAATTTCAGGATAGTCCTCTGCCTTGTGGCACTATGCCCTGAGCTATCTTTCCACATGCTAAGAAGTTGAAATATCTAGATAAAAACAAAAAGCTTTGAGAAGAGGTTGGCGTTCTCAGTTAGGAGTTCCGTCAGATGGTAGTGTGACGTCTGAACCGTGTAACATCATCATCACTTGGTATTGTTACTTTGATACAAGTATCATTATGTTGTGTCGAATCAGTAGTGCTTTGAAAACTGTGTCGGAACTTCGGTATTTGTCCCATCACTGATTGTAAAGCCCTTATTAACCATAGCCGCAGGAAGTAGTTTGGTAGTGAAGGTGCTAAGATTTTCTTTGCCGAAGTGGGGACCAGAGTGCCTTGTGGTGGTGGGGTTATGGTATGGGCAGGCATAAACTAGAGACAACGAAGACAATTGCATTGTATCTATGGCAATGTGAATGTACTGAGATACCGTGACAAAATTCTGAGGCCTATTGTCGTGCCATTCATCTGCCGGCATCACCTCATGTTTCAGCGTGATAATGCACGGCCCCATGTTGCAAGGATCTGTACACAATTCCTGGAAGCAGAAAATGTCCCAGTCCTTCCATGGCCTGCATACTTACCAGACATGTCACCCATTGAGCGTACGACTGCTTGTTCCAATCAACAACATGATCAACTCTATGCAAAGGAGATGTCACACTGCATGAGGCAAATGGTGGTCACACCAGATCCTGACTGGTTTTCTGATCCACACCCTTACTTTTTTGTATATCTGTATTCCCACTATATGAAATTCATAGATTAGGGCCTAATCCATGTATTTGAATGGACTGATTTCCTCATATGAACTGTAACTCTAAATTGTTGCATGTTGCGTTTTATATTTTTGTTCAGTATATGTACATGTCCTCGTGTTGAAAGAATAAATTGGGTGTTTTTGCATAACACTAAAAGTGTTAATTCCCTAACACTGACAAAGTGTAATAGTGTCAGCACGAAGCACACTGTTAATTTAACACTGAAAAATGTAAACCCATATACACACTGACCCAGTGTTAAATTGAACACTGTCAGTGTTGATTCAACACTGGAGAATGTGTTGTATGTGTGTAAGGTGAAAATCTGGAATTTAGTGTGGGAATATCTGTTCTGTCTACTCTATTTCCTTCTATGCTTCAATTGTTTTGACATTTTCTACCCATCCCACTGGGCACAGACATCAGTTCAACATCTACATTTGGTTGAGTTGGTTGAGTTGTCAACAGACGTGAATTCAACTTAAAATCAACCAACACTATCACCCTGTCATTAGATTTAGGTTAAAAGTTGATTGAAAATGATAAGAAATTCCCTTATGTTGATGACGTTTTGTAAATTGAATCCGTTTTCTACATTGATTCAACGTCATCACGTAAAATGTTTTGGTTGAAATGACGTGAAAACACTGCTGATTCAACCAGTTTTTGCCCAGTGGGATTGTATTTATATGCTGTATTCCCCTATGTTGTCTCCTCTGTTCACCTCCATTCTGTGTCAGTGTGTGTTCCTCTCTGATCCCAGGTCAGCAGACACACAGCAGGTTAAACACATCTAATGCTTTATTGAGATCCACTGTATCATCCAGTAAACCCTGATAACAGCCCTCATCTTCATAACAAACACACACACACACACACACACACACACACACACACACACACACACAAACTCTGATAAAAGCCCTCATCTTCATAACACACACACACACGCACAAACGCACACACAAACCCTGATAAAAGCCCTTATCTTCATAACACACACACACGCACACACACACACACACACACGCACCCTGATAAAAGCCCTCATCTTCATAACACACACACACACGCACACACACACACACACACACACACACAAACACACACACAAACCCTGATAACAGCACTCATCTTCATAACACACAGACATGCCGCGTTCACGTGCTAGTCAAAACTAGGAAACTCAGAAATGTTTGACTTGCTGACTTGTTGTAGAAAGATGATCCCGAGTTTCCCACTTGGAAAGTATAACAATCAACCAATAGGAAGCTCCACGCAAATAACTTACATTAATTTGAACTCTGAGGTTCCGAGTTTCCGATAGCACATGAACACGGCAACACACACACTCAGATAACAGCGATCACCTCTACATCAGCACAGTAATACACAGAGATAAAAGCTCTCAACTCTCAGAGAAACACCATTTTCTCATCTCCTCATCTCAGTTATAAAGCCCTGTTATATTCTGTGGTTTTAACACACATCAATGAAAATAGATGGTGGTTGTCTGAAAGAGATAAAGAATTAACACAGGAACTATATACACACTGGGGTACTTAAAGGAAGGAGAGAGGGCTGAACTGCAGGCCATCACTCTCGTTCCTTTCATTTCTTCCTACTCTCTTTCTCTCTCATTCTTTTTTTAATCTTACTGTCTTTCTCTCACTCTCATGCTTGTTCTCTCTTCTCTCACTCTCTCTCTCTGGCTCTCTCTCTCTCTGACTCTCTCTCTCTCTCTCCATGTCTCTTCCCTTCTCTCTCTCTCTCCATTTCTCTTTCCTTCTCTTTCCTTCTCTTTCACTTTCTCTCTCTCTCTCTCATTGTTCCTCTCTCTTGCTTTACATGTTTTATTATCCAACAGATGTTGTGGTCTCTCTATCCAATATGTTGTGGGAATGGCTTCGGACCACAGTTGGGTTATGAATCCTTACCTCCTGTGTCCTTTACTGCCCATGGCTGGTGGGAATGTATAGGCCATCTGCCCTCCATCCCTCCACATCCCATGTCATTTCTTTATTAAATCCTCTTTCTGTTCTCTTTTATTTCTCTCCAGCCACCCATCTATCCTCTCCTCCAAGGTTCGGCACCATTCAGACCTTCAGACAGTCAAATCCAATGTTACAGACAGACTGTGCTGGCAGCAGCCAGCAGCAATAACAGTCAATAGTAGTAGAAGCTGTATAGCTCCAGACTGTTTTCTTTCGGAAACCTTAATTCCAAGACATTACATTGAAGCACCACTGAGCTCTTGATACCAACCTTTTTGTTAAAAATCAATGCTCACAGGGGTCTTCGCATAAGCCACAAGAGTCTCTGAATGATGAGGGACGCAGCAAGCGAGACACAACCGCAATTAGTCCTTAACCCTGCTAAGCCGGATGCACACAGAGGATGAGAGGAATAGGGTTAGTAGAAGAGGAAGAGAAAATACAAATCCAGTCCAATACCTAAAGACATGATGCAAATATCTAGTGTCACTGGAATCTTTATGGTCAGGAGGTAGTTTGTGAGTACTGTTGACGTAATGTGTGTGTAAGCTACAGGACTGTTTTTGCTAACACAGACTGTAATATGTTCCGGAATTCCTCCAATGGCATTGAGGAGTACACCACATCTGTCACTGGCTTTATCAACAAGTGCCTCGATGACGTCGTCCCCACAGTGACCGTATGTACATACTGTACCCCAACCAGAAACTATGAATTACAGGCAGCATCCGCACTGAGCTAAAGGCTAGAGCTGCCGCTTTCAAGGAGCGGGACTCTAACCCGGAAGTATATAAGAAATCCCGCTATGCCCTCCGACGAACCATCAAACAGGCAAAGTGTCAATACAGGACTGAGATCGAGTCGTACTACACCGGCTCTGATGCTCGTTGGATGTGGCAGGACCTGCAAACCATTACAGACTACAAAGGGAAGCACAGCCGAGTGCTGCCCAGTGACAAGAGCCTACCGGATGAGCTAAACTACTTTTATGCTCGCTCGAGGCAAATAACACTGAAACATGCATGAGAGCATCAGCTGTACCGGAAGACTGTGTGATCACGCTCTCCGCAGTCGATGTGAGTAAGACCTTGAGATAGGTCAACATTCACAAGGCCGCAGTGTACTGCGAGCATGTGCTGACCAACTAGCAAGTGTCTGCAATGACATTTTCAACCTCTCCCTGTCCAAGTCTATTATACCAACATGTTTTATGCAGACCACCATAGTGGTAACCTGAACAAGAACACTAAGGTAACCTGCCTAAATGACTACAGACTTGTAGCACTCACATCTGTAGCCATGAAATGTTTTGAAAGGCTGGTCATGGCTCACATCAACACCATCATCCCAGTAGCCCTAGACCCACTCCAATTTGCATACCGCCCCAACAGATCCACAGATGATGCAGTCTCTATTGTACTCCACACTGCCCTTTCCCACCTGGACAAAAGGAACACCTATGTGAGAATGCTATTAATTGACTGCAGCTCAGCGTTCAACACCATAGTGCCCTCATCAATAAGCTAAGGATCCTGGGACTAAACACCTCCCTCTGCAACTGGATCCTGGACTTCCTGACGGGCCGCCCCCAGGTGGTAAGGGTAGGTAACAACACATCTGCCACGCTGATCCTCAACACAGGGGCCCCTCAGGGGTGAGTGCTCAGTCACCTCCTGTACTCCCTGTTCACTCATGACAGCACGGCCAGGCACAACTCCAACACCATCATTAAATTTGCCGATGACACAACAGTAGTAGGCCTGATCACCGAAAACAACGAGACAGCCTATAGGGAGGAGGTCGGAGACCTGGTTGTGTGGTGCCAGGACAACAACCTCTCCCTCAATGTGATCAAGACCAAGGAGACTTGTGGACTGCAGGAAAAGGAACTGAGCACGTCCCCATTCTCATCGACGGGGCTGCAGTGGGGCAGGATGAGAGCTTCAAGTTCCTTGGTGTCCACATCACAAACAAACTACAGTCATGAAGCTGGCACGACAGAACCTAGTCTCCTCAGGAGACTGAAAAGATTTGGCATGGGTCCTCAGATCCTCAAAAGGTTCTACAGTTGTACCATCGAGACCATCCTGACTGGTTGCATAACTGCTTGGTATAGCAACTGCTCGGCCTCTGACCGAAAGGCACTATGGAGGGTAATGCGAATGGCCCAGTACATCACTGGGGCCAAGCTTCCTGCCATCCAGGACCTCTATACCAGGCCGTGTCAGAGGAAGGCCCTGAAAATTGTCAAAGACGCCAGCCACCCTAGTCATAGACTGTTCTCTCTGCTACCGCACAGCAAGCGGTACCGGAGCACCAAGTCTAGGGCCAAGAGGCTTCTAAACAGCTTCTACCCCCAAGCCATAAGACTCCTGAACATCTAGTCAACTGGCTACCCAGACTATTCACATTGCCCTCCCCCCCTCTCCACACCACTGCCACGCTCTGTTGTCATCTATGCATAGACACTTTAATTAACTCTACCTACATGTCCATACTACCTCAACTAACCGGTGCACCCGCACATTGACTCTGTACCGGCACCCCCCTGTATATATTGTTATTTTTTACTTCTCCTCTTTAATTACTTGTTACTTTTATCTCTTATTCTCATCCATATTTTTTATACTGCTCTGTCGGTTAGGGGCTCGTAAGTAAGCCTTTCACTACACCTGTTGTATTCGGCGCATGTGAATAATAACATTTAATTTGATTTGATTTGTGTGTGTGTGTGTGTGCACGTGGGTGCATAACGTGTATGCATTTTTGTTTACACTTGTGTATTGTAAATGGCTACAATTCTCCTTGTACATAAAAAAATGTCCATGCATGATGATAATTTCCTTCTTTCTCTTCTTTTTCCTCTCTAGTTTTTCGTTAAATCCAATTAAGGCGAGGAAAGTGCTTTGTGGCTCCACTCCACCCTCATTATGCATGGGGCTCTTTAGGAGGAAAGGCTCAAGGATTCCTGTGAGTTGGTGTGAATAATTACAAACTGCTGGGAGGGAGGGAGCAGAGGAACAGAACACAGGCCAGATGTGCTGATCCATCTACAACACCAACAGCGTTGAGTGCTCTCATCTGCCGGATAGCTCAGCCAGGGATTCACCAGCCTCTCTTCTTATTGCTCCTGAGATCCTCTTTTCTATCTTTCCCCATTCTCTCTTCTTCTCCCCCTCTTCCTCCTCTTCTCTCCTTTCTCCTCTTCTTCTCTCCTCTTCTCACCTCCTCCACGGTAGAGTAAGGTAAATTAAACACCAGTCTTTAACCAGGCCTTATTAGCAGTAGCAGAGAATCCAAACTACAGTTAGGACTAAATCTCGACGGGATGCAAAACACACTGGAAGGGATGAAAACAATGTTCATCATTAGTGAAGAAGCTCAAGCTACATTACCGGTGCAGATATTCTGTGCCTGAACTATCAAATGGAAGTCTTGTTTTTCTATTGGAAAACAAAACTCCTGAATAATGCAATCCTCAAAACAGCAACGCTGCAAAAAAATATAGTTTAGCTAAATTAGTCAAATGTTCAGAAAACCCTTTGAATACAAAAATGAGGATAGATTATTATGTTATTAACACTTTTCAAGTGATAAACTGCCCAGACTAGAGCTAGGCTATAGTATAGTAGATGATGTTTTACCAGGCGTGTCGCTAGTTAGCTTGGCCACTATAGTAACCTCCTGATGCTAGTTATCTTCTTTTTTTAGGGAGTCAACACTGACCGAGGATCTCATTTCCTGGTGAGCCCTGTGTACACAATACACATTGAAATACAATATACATTCAACTACACATGCATATATACACGTTAAAATACATAATACACAAGCAAAAACACAATCACAAACAACCATTACATTTCTCAGCTACTAGGTCCTCAATCAACACCCTAAACTGCCTGAGCGGCACCAGAACATCCAATTTTAATGAGATCTACAAATTGTTCCAGCAGTGGGGAGCATTAAAACTAATAGAGGATTTATCTCATTTGGTGGAGACACGAGTAACCTCAAGAGTTAACCAACCCCCTGTGAACGTGTTTTGTAACTCATGGTTTTATAACTTGGCCACTATAGTAACCTCCTGTTGCTAATTAGCTTGGCCACTACAGTAACCTCCTGATCCTAGTTAGCTTGGCCACTATAAGAACTTCCTCACGCTAGTTTAAAAAAAAATTCTGGACCAATTGTGCGCCGCCCTATAGGACTCCCAATCACGGTCGGTTACAGCCTGGAATCAAACCAGGGTGTCTGTAGTGACGCCTCAAGCACCGAGATGCAGTGCCTTAGACCGCTGCGCCACTCGGTTAGCTTGGTCAGTATAGTAACTTCCTGATTGAAATTAGGCGAACTATTCAAATTTCTACAACCAGGAAAAAGTGATTTCTGCGTAGTGCATCTTTAACCAATAACTACCCAGCCTATCTGCGTTTATCCTTTTTGCACTAACTCTTTTGACTCATCACGTATCCTGCTGCTACTGTTTATTATCTATCTTGTTGCCTAGTCACTTCATCCCTACCTATATCTACATATCTTCCTCATTACCCCTGCTCATCGACTCGGTACTGGTATCTAGTGTTTATAGACAAGTTATCGTTACTCATTGTGTATTTATTCTTTGTGTTGTTATTTTCCTATTATATCTATTTTTTTCATTCTGCATTGTTGGGAAGGGCCCACAAGTAAGCAATTCGCTATTAGTGACAAAGCATGTGACAAATAGAATTTGATTACATTTTTCCTCAGTCTTCAATCCTCCATGACCGGGAAACCGAAAAGTGGTTGAGTGGTCTAGGAAATATCAATTTGTTCATGGGCAAACACAGGGCCGGTTCCAGGCATAAGCAACCGCTTAGGGCCGCTTGCCAATAGGAGCCACCCCCTCCAAAAAAAACAACTTTTTTGTATTTTTTTAAGGAACCTATGAAGGGTTTCAACTTAGTATTGAGAATAAGAATAGTAGAACACACCAGGTGCAATTTCGAAATTTGGTTATGCGTCGACATTTTTTCTCTTGTTATGCAAGTCACTAATTTAGCCATGTCAGCTAACATTTTTAAGATTGGTAGTTAGTCTAGCCAGCTATCTAAACTTGTAGCAAACATGGCCGAATACCGACTGGGGATGAAGGGCATGTGCCTAGGGGGCCCTGCCTTGCTAAATAGCATCCACCTGTCAAAACGTGTCCCCCCCGCACACGTCACAATGGGAATCAATAAGCTATTGGTATCCATTGCTTTTGTCAATGGTTGGATGACCTAATGCCTCAAATGTTTTAGATCATTACAGCCAAAATGACGTTCTTTTCATCCCCATTATGTACTAAACAAAGCTGATTTCTACAACAGTTTCGCTGCTTAAATACGTTTTGTTGAGCTAATAAGATGAAAACATTACATGTAACTACTTTTGGGTACCTTTTTAACATTTCAACAACATGAAATTCATGTCTTAAAAGTTGCTACATTTCGGAAAGAGCAAAGAAAACGTGTCATCTGCTGGACACGTGTGTTACTGACCTTACAGATCACAAAGTCAGCTAATTTCCACTCCGTTCACGTGAAAATCTGTTTGATTCGTACACTGGCTTGTCTGGCTGGCGTGTTTTTCTTTTTCTTGTCTACACTGAAATAATATTATTTGAGTAATCCTCTATAATGGTAAAAAAAATACTGTATATCTTGCATATCTCATTAGTACACTCTTGTGGTTGAATATATACAGTATCTACCTACTGTAGGTCCTAGGATACAACAATTAATAATGTTGAACTAACAAATGCCATCAAGGAATACATTACAATTTACAATGAACACCTTGTGAAACAGCAGTGAAAACCAATCACATGGCAATCATAAATGATGGTGTGTGGAATAGAGAGGAGGTGGGTGCTGTGTGGATGGGTGGTTCTGCCTGTCGCTTGTTCTCAGCCAGTCTCGGAAGGAGGACTTGAAGAGGGAGACTGCGAAAGTCCAGGCACTGCTGCTCTCTTTGTCCTGAGTGTTTGCAGTGCTAGTGTTTGCCCAGTATGACAACATGACAATAACAGTACCTGTAGATAATGTAATGACAAGTTGGAGGATGGTTGTTAATGGGGGACATCAGGTGGATCCACGAGTGGGTGGTAGGTAGAATCCCTACGTCCTGGAGAACAGGAGCAGAATTAAAGGGAACAGGTTAGGAGACAAAGACGTAAACAAGCAAACATACAGGTTACAGGTTGATCAGGTATGTGAAAATATAATTATTGATTGATTTAATTTAAATTAAATGTTCGATTAGACATGCAATAATGTTAATGACAGACATAGAAAAGAAAGAAAGAAAGAATGATTTTTTACAGCAAATATTTACATGCTTGAACACGTTACTTGCAATACAAGACAGTTAGATGTGTTATATATTAATATATTAACTATCAACTTTGACACAGCCAATGTCTTTATACAAATTAAAAACATTATTGTTACAACATGATTAAGGTTATTTACAATAACTAACGCCGGGTGAGTGAAATGAGTGAGGAGTTAGATGCAGAGAGCGAAATGAACAGGAAAACGCTTTAATGTCCTTCAAATCGTAACAGGTCCAAAACATGGGTGAATACTCAAAACACTGGCGCTAAACCAACCCAAAACCTAGACGCACACTGGACAGCGAAAAACCCAAAACCAAAACACGATACATCACCAAACATAACAACCAACAAGCCCGCACAAACACCAACAGGCAAAACAAACTTAAATAACACCCATCCCAAAACCCCAACAAGGAACAGGTGAAAACAATTAGACAAAAACAAACGAAAAGGAAAAAGGGATCGGTGGCAGCTAGTAGACCGGCGACAACGACCGCCGAGCTCCACCCGAGCAGGAAGGGGAGCCACCTTCGGTGGTATTCGTGACAATAACATACAATTTACAACAAGTAGTAGTAAAATACCTACCGTCTTGAGGTGGGGAGCCAGCCAAGCAGTGACAACAAGGGTGGGGAAAACAACATTGGACCAAAAAACTGATGATGGACGTAGGACACGACGGACAGACAAACTCACAACACGTTAACGTCATGAGACAAACAAGACATGAAAATACTTGCCGTATTTCCTGTATCGGGCCACCTCCTTACCTTTAATCACGTACTTCCATCAGCATCAGTGGACGCTGACCTCTGTTGTGTAGGGTGTGAACATCTTGGGAGGTCTGGACATTGGGACGCCTGGAGGTGGGACGCCTTGACCCAGGTGAACCAGCCTGAAATCAAGAAAAAATATGATTTCTCATGGAGTTCTGATGGTATCGTGTCATGGAGGGTTCCTCGCCTCTGCAGAGAGTAAGACTGTTTGCAATTGCAAACTGCCCACAATCTTTGCCCCCTTTCTGCTGCGGCAACTCCACAGTCACAGAGGTCCCTGGAAAAGATAAGAGAAGGGAGTTGTGAGAGAAACTCCCAGGTGGAGTCCACTGGAGTCATACACCTTAACAGTACCTACCTGGCAACGGAGGTTACTTATCGTGGCCTAGTGGTTAGCCTTGAGATTGACTATCTGAACAATCCTCTGGGCCAGTGTTGCCGCCCACCACGAGGAGGCACGAAGGTCCTTCATCCGGCCACAGATAGCAGCTGACCTTACCTGCCCCTGTTGGACACTAGTGATGAGAACCCTAAATGGTGTTTTCTAGTTCATTGACTGGACTTACCTGGTCATGTTCCTCCAGTCCGACACAAGCTACATGTGAGAAAATTTGATGGATTATTGCAGGATTATAAAGAGGAGATATGTACTTTTCAACAGTTTCGTACGGTATAGCCTACCTCAAGCTGGTCCCCCTCTGACTCAGAGCACAGAGAATTCGACTGATCTGAACTCACTGGCTCTGGTGGATGAAATTAAGAGAAAAATCTCAGAGTTATGGAGACTTAAACTAGCTTCAGGTTAATTTGTGTCCAAATGCAAATAGTTATTTGAGATGTTAATATTCACCTTAACGGATGGTGACCCCAGCCAGGAGCGAAAGAGCAGCGAGGATTCCTTGCCTTTCTTTCGTCCTTCTTCCAAACCAAACTTCTTGATTCTCCTCCTGTAGCTCTCTTCCTGCTTATCCTGCACCTTATTATTACAAAGACATCCCTTACAAATCTCTTGGAGGGCCAGAAGAAAAAAATGAACAGCAGATAATAATTTTTACCCGGTCAAAAGCCTCCAGGTCCTTCTCAGCACGTGCCTGAAGGTGGACCTCGGAGGCATTCTGATCTGGTTCAACAAGTTTCAGTGATCTCAAACAAGGCTTTGTTGGTCTAAAGAAAATCTGTAAATAGACTTGGCTATTTAAATAGTTGGTGACAGAATATAGCCTATCACCGTGGGTGTTGAAGATGTCCATCATCACCTTGGAGGTGGCCTCGCCAGTCTTGTCCATGATGGGTATCATACAAAACGAAAATCGATTTTTGGTTCCAAGACCCCAATTTTATGGGTTACAGAAGGGAATTTAGAGTTAAGTGCGTTCTCTTCCTTTACTGACCTTAATGGGTATTGCCTCCACCAACTTGGTGAAGTAATAGGTCGCCGTCAGACACCAGCGGTTGCCATTCCTGGATTTTCATGAAGGGTCTGATGAGGTCCACCCCTAACATTTGAAGTACCGGAGAGAAGATTACTTTATTCTTATTAGTATCTGTGTCATACAGTATGTCGATTTTCATATTTGTAAAGATATTAACACACACATTCTATAATATTTAACTCTGCTGTGGTAAAATAAAGAATCCGTTACAAAACAACTTATCAGTGCAATATTTTAATTGTGACATGGAAAACAACTTTGATGGGCTTCAACTCTGGCATGACAAATTGAAACATCTTGTGCTCTCTGATTTGACAATCGTTAAAATCACAACAATTTCAGATATAATAGAATGTGATTTATAAAAAGGTTATTTCACTTGCCCAGCTGCTTGGCAATCCCATGCAAATTTGATTTTGGCAATCTATGCATGGCCTCCTTCTCCTCTTTAGTGAAAATCAACCTCCTGTTTGACTGGCCATCCTCCCCCTGTAGGTACATGTGATTGCCTAACAAGTTGGAGGACTAGAGTTGTTTAAATACTCAAATGTAAACTCTTAGTGAATTTTCACTGCTGTCTTACTCTCCATCTCTATCTCTCTGTCTTTCACTCTCTTCTCACCTCTCTCTCTCTCGCTCACTTTCATCCTCTTTCACCACTTTCTTCCCCTCTTTCTCTCTCTCTCTCTGTGTATCTCTCTCTCTGTATGTGTTTGTTTCTCTCTGTTTCTCTCTCTGTATGTGTTTGTCTCTCTTTCTCTCTCTCTCTCTCTCTGTATGTGTTTGTCTCTGTCTCTCTGTCTCTCTGTCTCTCTCTCTCTCTCTCCGTCTCTCTCTCTCTCTGTATGTGTTTGTCTTCCGGTCTCTCTCTCTCTCTCCGTCTCTCTCTCTCTGTATGTGTTTGTCTCTCTGTCTCTCGGTGTCTCTGTCTCTCTGTCTCTCTCTCTCTCTCCGTCTCTCTCTCTCTCTCTGTATGTGTTTGTCTCTCTGTCTCTCGGTCTCTTTCTCTCTGTAGGTGTTTGTCTCTGTCTCTCTCTCTCTGTATGTGTTGTCTCTGTCTCTCTGTCTCTCTCTCTCTCTCCGTCTCTCTCTCTCTGTATGTGTTTGTCTCTCTGTCTCTCGGTCTCTTTCTCTCTGTAGGTGTTTGTCTCTGTCTCTCTCTCTGTGTGTGTCTCTCTCTCTCTGTATGTGTTTGTCTCTCTGTCTCTCTCTCTCGGTATGTGTTTGTCTCTCTCTGTCTCTCTGTCAATTCAATTCAAGGGGCTTTATTGGCATGGGAAACATGTGTTAACATTGCCAAAGCAAGTGAGGTAGATAATATGCAAAAGTAAAATAAACAATACAAATTTACAGTAAACATTACACATACAGAGGTTTCAAAAGAATAAAGACATTACAAATGTAATATTATGTATTTAAACAGTGTTGTAAGAATGTACAAATGGTTACTCTCTCTCTCTCTCTCTCTGTATGTGTTTGTCTCTTTTTGTCTCTCTGTCTCTCTCTCTGTCTCTCTTTCTCTCTATGTGTTTGTCTCTCTCTGTATGTGTTTGTCTCTCTCTCTCTCTCTCTCTCTCTCTCTGTCTAGCGAAGACACCTAGTTAAGGGCAGTTGGAGTTGCCATAATGAATTAAACTTATCCATGTGATTAGTCAGTGTTAACTTACAGCTAGATTCCTCAATATGACATAGACATATAACTAAATGTACAGCTAGCAACATGTAGATGACCAACTAGATGTCTAAGGGTTGAAAAATGGTTGTACAATAAATATTTCAATTGTTACCCTGAACTGTGAATTTCTCTGCCCTCCCTCCCTACCATCAGTGGTGCCTTTATGGTACTTCGCCTGGATGGAAAGATAAAATAATATCTTCTTGAAGGATGCCATTAAAGTGCAAGCTACATACAAACAGAAAGCTACAATAACAGTTAGCTAGCTAGCTAAATAAAACTGCCTGGATAGGTAGGTAGGTAGCTGACTAGGCAGGGTGAAGTAAATAAAATATACAAATATGTGGTCAACAAAATAATGTTCTCTTTTTGGTATTTTTGATCTTCTGACGCAGCAGGTAGTCAGCAGGTTGTCACTGGAGAGCAATTCTGAGGTAATAATTTTGCGCGGACTGAGCAGGGCGTTTATGAGGGGAACTAGAACTGCAGGCATTCTCCTTCCTTCGCTGCCGCTACAAGGTAAAATAGAGCCAAGCAACCAGCCTAGCAACGGACGCTTTGGTTCATTACGTAAACCAGTCAGAATGTTGAAAGTCCTAGCAACAGAAGTTAGAACTCATCGAATCCCATTGTGACGTAGAGGGGGACATTATTTGGCATGACAGGCCCCCTAAAGGCTAGCTCTGGCGCTGCTGCTGGGCAAACAGAAGAATGTCCTCCCCTCCTCATTTTTCCTCTCCTCGATAGCCACCTTTCATCGAGGATAGTCATATGTATCTTACCTGAGTCCTTCGCAGAAGAGTTTTGAAACATGCCTAACACCCTTTGATACAGATTTTGCTTTGTCGGAGGAGAAAAGCATGCACACGTTTAAAAACAAAATGCTACTTACTGTTTTATCTCTAAAATGTCTTGCACAACTAGCCTAATTTGTTTTCATCACTTCACACATTCATTTTGGGATCCATCCCGTGAACGTCAACATGCATATTTCCCAGTGTGCCTTGCCTTTCGAGTGAGTTGTAGTTACCACCATTGACTGATTTGTTAGCGACAGAGCTGTAGTGCTTATATTCAGTGGTGTTCAGTCCTAAAGCCTTTACCAACTTCTTTCAAATTAAACTCTTTATGACAACACATTACATCCATCATGAGGCCTTTTTTTAGGGCCTAGTTACACCCTACCACAGTGGTCTGAAGAGCCTGGTTTATAGACACACCAAGTCTGCAAGTCACATTATGCTGGCTTTAAAATTAATGTGTAATTCCTATTGAGTCAGAGTGAGAATATCCAACCATAGGTTGCTGAGTAAATACACCTTAACACATAAGTTCCACTCAAGTTATGTCACCGTTGTCACATAATGGTATGATATGTGAACAGTCTCACTGACACTGCTTATTGGGGTGTGAAAATGTATCTTGTCTGCCTGACAACACTGTCAGAGAGAGGTAGGTGGTGGCAGACCGGGATGTGCTGCTGTGGCTGAGCTTTATGGTCACATTTATGAATTCTTCCTCTCCCTGGTCTAAGGCAAATTATATTGCTCTATAGCTATGACCAAGACTCTCAGATTGGGGTATTGATTCTGAAACGGGGCCAGATTCTCTCTGAAAATAAACAGTTCACTTGTTAATAAGGGATGACTAACTTGGCCTACTAACTGACTAAATGTATGTTGCCTTGGTGAACAAACCCCCAGGGATACTATGGGAGAATTGATACGTTGTCATTGTCATCTTGATGACGTCTTAAAACAATCCTTGATATTTATTTTCCCCCTGCATCTCCTCTATAAAACCATCACACAGAAGCCGTACCCCAGCAGTCAGTACGATCAATCAATGTAATGGGATAAGTAAATGTAAATGGGCCCGGTTCCGGTTCCTATATGGCAGGGTTCTCCAACCCAGTTCCCTGGAGAGATACCATCCTTTAGGTTTCTGCTCCAACCTTAATCTAGCGCACCTGATTATAATAATTAGATGGTCGCTAAGCTTTATCAGGTTAGTTCCAACTGGGGTTGGATTGAAAACCTACACAACGGTAGCTCTCCGGGAACAGGGTTAGAGAGCCCTGCTATATAGTATCATGGGTCCCTCCCAATGTACCTGTCACGTCAAATTGAGCCAGGAAAGGAACAGTGGGTGATATATTAAATCATGGTAATGAAACGGTAAAGTTCTCCCTTTGGATGTGACTAGACGTTATGAGAGATGAGCTGGATGAGCTGGATCCTTATCTGCTTGTCTAAACACATCTAAATTACATGTCTATTACAGCCACAGGGAAAATAAATGGCTCTTGAAGTGATGGTTCAGATATGGAGTGTATGCAGTGAGAGAGCGAGACTGAGACTGATGAGAAAGTATGTGTGTTGGGAAAACACATCACATCCTGTTTGATTTAATGAGGCTGGGTGTGTTAAAAGCCTGGAAGACGTCCATTGTTGTCGACACGATAAAATAAGAGACTGGCGGGTAGAAAGCTTATTTGCACCGTAATGCAGCATGGCTGGCCATTTTGTAAGTATAATGCCATAATATAAAAGGTTACAGAAGATTATTTAGAATACACTGCTTTTCAGAGACAATAATACCTTTATTTAACCAGCTAGGCCAGTTGAGAACAAGTTCTCATTTACAACTGCGACCTGGCCAAGATAAATCAAAGCAGTGCGACAAAAAACAACACAGATTACACGTAGGATAAACAAAAGTACAGTCAATAACACAATAGAAAGATATATGTATATAAAGTGTGTGCAAATAGAGTAAGGAGGTAAGGCAATAAACACACCATAGCAGCGAAGTAATTACAATTTAGCAAATTAACACTGAAGTGATAGATGTGCAGATGATGATGTGCAAGTAGAAATACTGGTGTGCAAAAGAGAGAAAAAAGTAAGTAAAAACAATATGGGGGTGAGGTAGGTAGTTGGGTGGGCTATTTACAGATGGGCTATGTACTGCTGCAGCGATCGGTTAGCTGCTCAGATAGCTGATGTTTAAAGTTAGTGAGGGAGATATCAGTTTACAACTTCAGCGATTTTTGCAATTTGTTCCAGTCAATGGCAGCAGAGAACTGGAAGGAAAGGCGGCCAAAGTGGGAAGTCGGCTTTGGGGATGACCAGTGAAATATACCTTCTGGAGCGTGTGCTACGGGTGGGTGTTGTTATGGTGACCAGTGAGCTGAGATAAGGCAGAGTTTTACCTAGCAAAGACTTATAGATGACCTGGAGCCAGTGGGTCTGGCGACAAATATGTAGCGAGGGCCAGCCGACGAGAGCATACAGGTCGCAGTGGTAGGTGGTATACGGGGCTTTGGTAACAAAACAGATGGCATTGTGATAGACTGCATCCAGTTTGCTGAGTAGTGTTGGAGGCTATTTTGTAAATGACATCGCCGAAGTCAAGGATCGGTAGGATAGTCAGTTTTACAAGGGTATGTTTGGCAGCACGAGTGAAGGAGCTACAGGATGTAAATTTATGTTTGAAAAAGCTTGCCTTTGCTTTCCTAACTGATTGTATGTATTGGTTCCTGACTTCCCTGAAAAGTTAATTTGATGCTAGTGCAGTCCGCCACAGGATGTTTTTGTGCTGGTCAAGGGCAGTCAGGTCTGGAGTGATCCCAAGGGCTATATCTTTTCTTAGTTCAAATTTTTTTTCAAAGGGGCATGCTTATTTAAGATGGTGAGGAAATCACTTTTAAAGAACAACCAGGCATTCTCAACTGATGGGATGAGGTCAATATCCTTCCAGGATTCCCGGGCCAGGCTGATTAGAAAGGCCTGCTCGCAGATGTGTTTTTTAAGGAGCGTTTGACAGTGATGAGGGGTGGTTGTTTGACCGCGGACACATAACAAATGCAGGCAATTAGGCAGTGATCGCTGAGATCCTGATTGAAAACAGCAGAGGTGTATTTGGAGGGCAAGTTGGTCAGGATAATATCTATGAAGGTGCCCATGTTTATGGATTTAGGGTTGTACCTGGTGGGTTCCTTGATGATTTGTGTGAGATTGAGGGCATCTAGCTTAGATTGTAGGACAGCCGGGGTGTTATGCAGAACGAACTCTGAAGATAGATGGGGGGCAATCAATTCACATATGGTGTCCAGGGCACCGGTGGGAGCTGAGGGGGTTATTTCTGGAGAGATTCATTTTTTTAATTAGAAGCTCGAACTGTTTGGGCATAGACCTGGAAAGTATGATAGAACTCCGCAGGCTATTGCTGCAGTAGATTGAAACTCCTCCCCATTTTGGCAGTTCTATCTTGACGGAAAATGATGACGGGATTAAACTGTGTAATTCCAGAATTGTATCTCCTTTTCACATGATAGCGACCTGCGTTCCATGGCTTCTCTACAGACAATGGAATTCTCCGGTTGGAACGTTATTGAAGATTTATGATAAAAACATCCTAAAGATTGATTCTATAATTAGTTTGAAATGTTTCTACGACCTGTAATATAACGTTCTGAAGTTTTTGTCCGACGTTCGGCTGGACCTGCACGAGCGTTTGGATTTGTGTACTAAACACAAAAGTAGCAAAGTTACAAAAGTAGCTACTTGGACATAAATAATGGACATTATCGAAAAATCAAACATTTATTGTGGAACTAGGATTCCTGGGTGTGCATTCTGATGAAGATCATCAAAGGTAAGGGAATATTTATAATGTCATTTCTGATTCCTGTTGACTCCAACATGGCGGATAATTTAAAAAAATTCTGAGTGGTGTTCTCAGATTATTGCATGGTTTTCTTTTTCGGTAAAGTTTTTTTTAAATCTGACACAGCGGTTGCATTAAGGAGAGGTATATCTATATTTCCATGTCTAACACTTGTATTTTCATCGACATTTGTAATGAGTATTTCTGTAAAATGATGTGGCTCTCTGCAATATCACTGGATGTTTTTGGAATTAGTGAACGTAACCCGCCAATGTATACTGGGATTTTTTTATATGAACTTTATCAAACAAAACATACATGTATTGTGTAACATGAAGTCCTATGAGTGTCATCTGATGAAGATCATCAAAGGTTAGTGATTCATTTTATCTCTATTTGTGCTTTTTGTGAATCCTCTCTTTGGCTGGAAAAATGGCTGTGTTTTTCTGTGAGTTGTGGTGCTTTCGCTGTAAAGCCTATTTGAAATCGGACACTGTGGTGGGATTAACAACAAGATGACCTTTAAAACGGTATAAGATGTTTGAGGAGTTTTAATTATGAGAATTCTGTTGTTTTGAATTTGGTGCCCTGCACTTTCACTGGCTTTTGTCATATCGATCCCGTTAACGGGATTGCAGCCCTAAGAAGTTTAATAAACAAATTAGGCACATTTGGGCAGTCTTGATACAACATTTTTAACAGAAATACAATGGTTCATTTGATCAGTCTAAAACTTTAGGCATACACTGATGCCATCTAGTGTCCAAAATTGCACCTGGGCTGGAATATTACATTATGACCTTTCTCTTGCATTTTAAAGACCAAAAAAAATACAAAAGAACGGTTGTTTTTTTCTTTGTATTATCTTTTACCAGAACTATTGTGTTATATTCTACTACATTCCTTTCACATTTCCATAAGCTTCAAAGTGTTTCCTTTCAAATGGTACCAATAATATGCATATCCTTGCATCAGGGCCTGAGCTAGAGGCAGTTAGATTTAGGTATGTCCTTTTAGGTGAAAATTGAAAAAAGGGGCTAATCCTTAAGAGCTTCTTCTATGCCTACAATACCTGTCAAATATACTGCCAGGACACACCTATTCATTCAAGGGTTTTTATTTATTTGTACTATTTTCTACATTGTAGAATAACAGTGAAGACATCAAAAATATGAAATAAGACATATGGAATCATGTAGTAACCAAAAAAGTGTTAAACAAATCAAAATATATTTTATATTTGAGATTCTTCAAAGTAGCCACTCTTTGCCTTGATTCCAGCTTTGCACACTCTTGGTATTCTCTCAACCAGCTTCACCTGGAATGCTTTTCCAACCGTCTTGAAGAAGATCCCACATATGTTGAGCATTTGTTGGCTGCTTTTCCTTCACTCTGCGGTCCAACTCAATCCAAACCATCTCAATTGGGTTGAGGTTGGGTGATTGTGGAGGCCATGTCATCTGATGCAGCACTCCATCACTCTCCTTGGTCACATAGCCCTTACACAGCCTGGAGGTGTGTTGGGTCATTGTCCTGTTGAAAAACAAATGATAGTCTTACTAAGCACAAACAAGATGGGATGGCGTATCGCTGCAGAATGCTGTGGTAGCAATGCTGGTTAAGTGTGCCTTGAATTCTAAATAAATCACACACTGAGTCACCAGCAAAGCACCCACACACCATCACACCTCATTCTCCATGCAGAGATCATCCGTTCACCTACTCTGCATCTCACAAAGACACGGCGGTTAGAACCAAATATCTCAAATTTGGACTAATCTGACCAAAGGACAGATTTCCACTAATGTCCATTGCTCGTGTTTCTTGGCCCAAGCAAGTCTCTTCTTATTATTGGTGTCCTTTAGTAGTGGTTGCAGCAATTCGACCATGAAGGCCTGATTCACACAGTCTCCTCTGAACAGTTGATAGGGAAGAACATTCAACAAGCACGGCACTTAAACAGATGACTGATGATTGGCTGAGAGAAATTGATGACAAAAATATTGTGGGGGCTGTTATGTTTGACTTCAGTACGGCTTTTCACATTATCTATCATAGTCTGCTGCTGGAAAAATGTAGGTGTTATGGCTTTACACCCCCTGCTATATTGTGTATAAAGAGTTAACAGTCTAACAGAACACAGAGGGTGTTCTTCAATGGAATCCTCTCCAACATAATCCAGGTAGAATTAGGAATTTTCCAGGGCAGCTGTCTAGGCCCTTTACTTTTTTCAATCTTTACTAACAAAATATTACTGTTTTTGAGTAAAGCCAGTGTGTCTCTGTATGCAGATGACTCAACACTTTACACGTCAGCTACAATAGCGACTGAAATGACTGCAACACTTAACAAAGTGCTGCAGTTAGTTTCAGAATGGGTGGCAAGGAATAAATTAGTCCCAAATATTTCAAAAACTAAAAGCATTGTATTTGGGACAAATAATTCACTAAACCCTAAACCTCAACTAAATCTTGGAATGAATAATGTAGAAATTGAGCAAGTTGAGGTGATTTAAACTGCTTGGAGTAACCCTGGACTGTAAACTGTGATGGTCAAAACATGTTGATACAGTAGCTAAAATGGGGAGAAGTCTGTCCATAATAAAGCGCAACTCTGCCTTCTTAACAACACTATCAACAAGGCAGGTCCTACAGGCCCTAGTTTTGTTGCACCTGGACTACTGTTCAGTCGTGTGGTCAGGGGTGCCACAAAGAGGAACTTAGGAAAATTACAATTGGCTCAGAACAGGGCAGCACGGCTGGCCCATAAATGTACACAGAGAGCTAACATTGAAGATATGCGTGTCAATCTGTCATAGCTCAAAGTGAAGGAGAGATTGACTTCATCACTGCTTCTTTTTGTAAGAAGTGTTGACAAGCAGAATGCACCTAGCTGTCTGTTTAAACTGCTAGCACAGAGCTCGAACACACATGCATACCCCACAAGACATGCCATCAGAGGTCTCTTCACAATCCCCAAGTCCAGAACAGACTATGGGAAGCACACAGTACTACATAGAGCAATGACTACATAGAACTCTATTCCACATCTTGTAAGTGACACAAGCAGTAGAATCCGATTAAAAAACAGATAAAAACACACCTTATGGAACAGCAGGGACTGTGAAGAGATACACACACAGGTACAGACACACACATATGCACGCGGGCGCTAGCACATGTACTCTACACACACAAGCATTGTAATACTGTTGTATGGTGATATCCTAGATTTTGTGTTGTGGATATGTGATTGTTTTATGTGTAATGTAATGTCTTAATGTGTTTGGACCCCACAAAGAGTAATGGGGATCCCTCATAATATACAAATACCTCATCCACCACCATTGTGTTGCACTCAACGTCCAGTGTTTCCATTTTTCTATGAAATATGACCCATAATTAGTTTTCCTTCCAACATTTTTTAATTAAGTATGTTAAAAAGCAGCTTTTTTGTGTTTTAATGGTGTGGGCCTACCCAAACAACAGAATGTTGTGGGCGTATACAGGTCCTTAAAATTATCGGAGTGGCTGCACTTCCAGATTTTCTGGAAACCCGATTTGCAGTGCAGGATTTTTTTTCCTCATAGCAGCTGCCCACTCCTCTTCCTAACTAGCTGCTGCTCAGTGCTCTGCTGTTGCTCCCCCTTCCTTGATCGGCGATGAATGTGTTTTATATATATTTCTACACCATGAGTTTGGAATAACACTGTGAAATTATGAAAATGATGATAACGCCCTTTTAGTGTTTGAAAAGACCGCCTGAAATCTCAGCCTGTTCTGGTCAGTTTTGGCCTACCTAGTGACATCACCAGGCGGTAAAATAGTTAAAGGCCCAGTTCAGTCAAAATGTGTTTTAATGGTTGACATAGGAATTTTCAAAAGAACCGCCAGTCAAGGTGAGCTCACGCCCACCAGTTCCCCACCCATGCAGTCTGTCTTTTCTGACTTCCTGGTAGTTTGACACAAAATGTTAACCTTTTTATTGGGGAAAAAATATTATGGGTTATGTTTTAGTCACTCAAAAGTCTGTTTTACATGGGAATCAGAACGACTGTTCGGAGCCTTTAATTGTTACCCAGAAATGATTGATATTGAAATAAAAATGGTCAGATACCTGTGACCAACAGGTTGACAACAGGATTCATCCGTGAAGAGCACACTTCTCCAACGAAGGTGAGTATTTGCCCACTGAAGTTGGTTACGACGCCAAACTGCAGTCAGGTCTAGTGAGGACAACGAACATGCAGATTAACTTCCCTGAGACGGTGTCTGACAGTTTGTGCAGAAATTCTTCGGTTGTGCAAGCCCACAGCCACCTGGGTGGCTGATCTCAGGCAATCCCACAAGGGAAGAAGCCGGGTGTGGAGGTCCTGAGCTGGAGTGCTACAAATCAATGTGTAGGGACTGAGTCTGCAACTGCAATATCCATTACAACAGACAAAGAAGGTTGTGGCCTTCGTAACGACTGAATGTTCGACCAGGGTTTTTATATCAGCTGTTCAGAAATACATTGTTTTTATTTTTATTTGATTTCACCTTTATTTAACCAGGTAGGCCAGTTGAGAACAAGTTCTCATTTACAACTGCGACCTGGCCAAGATAAACGTAAAGCAGTGCGACACAAACAACACAGAGTTACACATGGAATAAACAAGCGTACAGTCAGTAACACAATAGAAAAAAAGAACATCTACAGTGCCTTGCGAAAGTATTCAGCCCCCTTGAACTTTGCGACCTTTTGCCACATTTCAGGCTTCAAACATAAAGATATAAAACTGTATGTTTTTGTGAAGAATCAACAACAAGTGGGACACAATCATGAAGTGGAACGACATTTATTGGATATTTCAAACTTTTTTAACAAATCAAAAACGGAAAAATTGGGCGTGCAAAATTATTCAGCAGGCCCAAACCATGATGCTGCCACCGCCATGTTTGACAGTGGGGATGGTCTGTTCAGCTGTGTTGCTTTTACGCCAAACATAACGTTTTGCATTGTTGCCAAAAAGTTCAATTTTGGTTTCATCTGACCAGAGCACCTTCTTCCACATGTTTGGTGTGTCTCCCAGGTGGCTTGTGGCAAACTTTAAACGACACTTTTTATGGATATCTTTGAGAAATGGCTTTCTTCTTGCCACTCTTCCATAAAGGCCAGATTTGTGCAATATACGACTGATTGTTGTCCTATGGACAGAGTCTCCCACCTCAGCTGTAGATCTCTGCAGTTCATCCAGAGTGATCATGGGCCTCTTGGCTGCATCTCTGATCAGTCTTCTCCTTGTATGAGCTGAAAGTTTAGAGGGACGGCCAGGTCTTGGTAGATTTGCAGTGGTCTGATACTCCTTCCATTTCAATATTATCGCTTGCACAGTGCTCCTTGGGATGTTTAAAGCTTGGGAAATCTTTTTGTATCCAAATCCGGCTTTAAACTTCTTCACAACAGTATCTCGGACCTGCCTGGTGTGTTCCTTGTTCTTCATGACGCTCTCTGCGCTTTTAACGGACCTCTGAGACTATCACAGTGCAGGTGCATTTATACGGAGACTTGATTACACACAGGTGGATTGTATTTATCATCATTAGTCATTTAGGTCAACATTGGATCATTCAGAGATCCTCACTGAACTTCTGGAGAGAGTTTGCTGCACTGAAAGTAAAGGGGCTGAACACTTTTTGGAGTTAGAGCTACAGGATGTAAATGTATGTTTGAAAAAGCTAGCCTTTGCTTTCCTGACTGACTGTGTGTATTGGTTCCTGACTTCCCTGAAAATTTGAATATCGCGGGGACTATTCGATGCTAGTGCAGTCCGCCACAGGATGTTTTTGTGCTGGTCGAGGCCAGTCAAAATGCTGTAGTTGGGGATGGAAATCTCAAAATTTTGGTGGCCTTCCTAAACCAGGATTCAGACACGGCAAGAACATCAGGGTTGGCGGAGTGTGCTAAAGCAGTGAGTAAAACAAACTTGGGGGGAGGCTTCTGATGTGCTTCTGATGTTACCATGCATGTTACCAAGGCTTTTTCGGTTACAGAAGTCAACAAATGAGAGCGACTGGGGACACGCAGGGCCAGGGTTAACCTCCACATCACCCGAGGAACAGAGAAGGAGTAGGATGAGGGTACGGCTAAAGGCTATCAAAAATGTGCTGGGGACAGAGAATAAAAGGAGCAGATTTAAGGACGTGGTAGGATAGGTTCAGGGCATAATGTACAGACAGGGGTATGATAGGGTGTGTGGGTACAGTGGAGGTAAACCCAGGCACTGAGTGACGATAAGAGAGGTTGCATCTCTGGATGCAGTTATGCTGGGTGAGGTCCCCGCATGTGTGGGAGGTGGGACAAAGGAGGTATCTGAGGCATGTTGAGTGGAACTAGGGGCTCTGCAGTAAACTAAAACAATGATAACTATCCTAAACAACAGAATACAAGGCATATTGACATTTGATAGAGACATAAAGCGAGGCTTAAAGCAATCACAGGTGTTGATTGTGGGAGGATCCATTGTCAACCAGTCACTAGGGTGTTTTTGTTTGACCCACGTGATGGTAACCAAATACATAACTGAAACAGGAACCAACTTTGCCGCTATTCATGTACCATATGTATGTATGTAATATTTGAGGCTGTCTCTCACAGATTGATTGTATAATGTACACACATACACTGAGTGTACAAAACATTATGAACATCTTCCAAATGTTGAGTTGCACCCCCCGCCCCACTTTTGATCTCAGAACAGCCTCAATTCGTCGTGGAATGGACTACAAGGTGTTCGAAAGCATTTCACAGGGATTGCTGGCCCATGTTGACTCCAATGCTTCCCACAGTTTGGTCAAGTTGGCTGGATGTCTGTTGGGTGGTGGACCATTCGTGATACACACAGGAAACTATTGAGCGTGAAACGCCCAGCAACATTGCAGTTCTTGATACAAACCAGTGCGTCACCTACTACCATACCCCGTTCAAAGACAAATATTTTGTCTTGCCTATTCACGCTTTGAATGGCACACATACACAATCCATGTCTCAATTGTCTCCTCCCCTTCATCTTTACCAATTGAAGTGGATTTAACAAGTGACGTCTTTAAGGGATCATACCTTTCACCTGGATTCACCTGGTCAGTCTGTCATGTACACTCAATATGTGATTTCAGTTTGTGAGTGTCTGATATGTGAGTTGGAGTCATGCTTATTTCAACATTATAAAATAAAATTAATAATACTGTCCAACTTTTGGCTGTCGCAAAAGCACCTCCCCTGACTTCAATCCTCAACTTGTTTTCTACAATCAGTTACTTTCTGCTTGCCACTCAAACATGCCCACAGGCTACATCATCATGGGTCAGAAGAAGGAGAGTAAAGAGAGAAATGTGAATGGAGGTGGAGTGTGAGCAGCAGCTATTTTTGCATAAAATAACACATGCGCAGAACGTTATTCGGATCCGTAGCTTTGAGAAAGAGGTTTCCAGGGGAACAGAGGCCCTGGCGTAAACATTGTATTCACAGCCACGGCCTAAACATATTCCTGCGAGTAGACCGCTGATTGGCCAGCTCCTCCTCAGGAGTATGACCTCGTTCTTTGTGAGAAAATAGCAAGAATCTTTGCAGTGGAGTTTTTTATTAAGTGTTTTCTCTCCAATGTATGCTTGTCCAGAAATTTGAGTATAGGATGAGTCAACAACATTATTTGGGTATGAGTAAGTATTCATTTTTTTAAGTGAGATTTTCACTGGACAGTTATCTCCAGTCAGAACTAACAGCCCATGTTTAAAAATAGAGATACAATGAATGTACTGACTGGTAACCACTCTCTGAACTTGATATTAAAAACATAATTTAGCCCCAGTTGTTACTGTTAAACATTGGCGTACCAATTAAGCTTACCTTTCATAAGGGCCCTTGCTATTTCAACCTCTACCTTCAATCCACTAAGTGAGGGCTCCCTGAGCTCACACCTTGATAATCTCCCTGCTCCACCTGAGCCGATAATCTCATCTAAATCCCATTGACGAGACTGAGGCCCATTAGGATATTACTGTCGAGGGAGATTGCCAGGTGCTTTAGCTTGTTCTATGGAAGTAGACTCTCATAGAGGTTCCCAAAATTGTATAGTTCCGTACCCCTTCAAACATTCAACCTCCAGCTGCGTACCCCCTCTAGCACCAGGGTCAGGGCACTCTCAAATGTTGTTTTTTGCCATCATTGTAAGCCTGCCACACACACACACTATACGATACATTTATTAAACATAAGAATATTTAACCATCTTACATATAAAACCTTATTTGTTCATCAAAAATGGTGAATAACTTACCACAGGTTAATTAGAAGGGTGTGCTTGAAAGGATGCTCATAACTCTGCAATGTTGGGTTGTATTGGAGAGAGTCTCAGTCTTAAATCATTTTCCACACACAGTCTGTGCCTGTATTTTGTTTTCATGCTAGTGAGGGCTGAGAATCCACTCTCACATAGGTACGTGGTTGCAAAGGGCATCAGTGTCTTAACAGCGCGATTTGCCAAGGCAGGATACTCCATGCTTTATGGTGGGAAATACACATGCAGAGATCATCCGTTCACCCACACCGCGTCTCACAAAGACATTGCGGTTGAAACCAAAAATCTCCTATTTGAACCAGACCAAAGGACAGATTTCCACCGGTCTAATGTCCATTGCTTGTGTTTCTTGGCCCAAGCAAGTCTCTTATTATTATTGGTGTCCTTTAGTAGTGGTTTCTTTGCAGTAATTTGACCATGAAGGCCTGATTCACACAGTCTCCTCTGAAGAGTTGATTTTGAGATGTGTCTGTTACTTGAACTCTGTGAAATATTCATTTGAGCTGCAATTTCTGAGGCTGGTAACTCTAATGAGCGTATCAGGCCTTCATGTCTTAAGGTAATGATGGACTGTAATTTCTCTTTGCTTATTTGAGCTGTTCTTGCCATAATATGGACTTGGTATTTTACCAAATAGAGCTATCTTCTGTACACCACCCCTACCTTGTCACAACACCACTGATTGGCTCAAATGCATTAAGAAGGAAATAAATTCCACAAATTAACTTTCAAGAAGGCACACCTGTTAATTGAAATGCATTCCAGGTGACTACCTCATGAAGCTGGTTGAGAGAATGCCAAGTGTTTGCAAAGCTGTCATCAAGGCAAGGTTGGCTATTTGAAGAATCTCAAATATAAAATATATTTTGATTTGTTTCACACTTTTTTAGTTACTACATGATTCTGTGTTATTTCGTAGTTTTGATGTCTTCACTATTATTCTACAATGTAGAAAATAGTAAAAATAAAAACCCTTGAATGAGTAGGTGCTCTAAAACTTTTGACCATTAGTGTAAGCGAACCCCAAATCAATGTAGTTGTCATCATATTGGTGCCTCTGATGGTCCAAGTCCTTGTCTGTTGTTCGGTGCTTTCCCGGGTAAGGGGGCAGTAGCTCTTCGGCTGCATCAGATTCACAACTGTCAGTGTCCCTGCTAGCTGGGCTAACAACAAATGTAGAGTTACTGATGCTTGCATTGGATGTGATCGTAGAAGCAGAACAACTTGTGTAGTTGACAGGTGCAGGTGTAGTACTGCTGGTAGTAGCAGTACTACCAGTAGAACTGGTATGTGTCTCTATGGACGCAGGCTTTACTTTTTAACCATGTATCCATTTGAGGAAACCGAATGAGCAGCAGCCACATATGGACTGCTCTCCGAGAGAGAGTAATGGTTAATGTGATTGAATGTTAATTATTTGACTAGGGTACCTGTATATGATATTGTGTTGTTATTTCCCTGAACACTAGATGGTTTAATTTTATTTTTGGCAGTGAAACGAGGCTACTCAGGCGAGAGAAAAAAACTCCCCCAAATATATAGCCCCATTGGAAAATATAAAGGGACTGTTTGAAAATGTGAAAAAAAGGTGTATATATATTATTACATTTATTTTTCATTTGAAATTAGATTTTTATTTGGCGTAACCCCGACGGCATTGCACGAACCCCAATACCTGGTTTAGACCCAACTCGACCGCAACGCCTGACACTAGTGAGCCAGGGTAAATAAAGTGAGAGGACTAGCAAACAGTGTAGGGAATGAAAGGAGTTTTTTTTTTTTTTGTCCTGCAAACATCATCAGTCACTTGAAGATGTTATTACTGCCAGTTTGTTCTTGTCACAGGAATCTATGACAGTACAAGTGAGAGGGTGGCATGTAAAACAGACATGCAGTTAGACTCTTTCTGCCCAGACTGTAAAAACATATACATGCAGATGTGTAAAGAGAGTCTTTTCTGTTGTCTCGTAACCACACCATGCTAAAGCAAACATGACATCGATTGACATACCGGTTTGCAATCTAAAATCTGTCAGATTGAGATAGAGGTAACTGTTCTGCATTGGACAGGTCTCAATCCACCACATCCGCCTATGTCATACTCCCGCATCTGCGGTGAAAGGCGGCAGAATTAGAGGCGTGTTTGTCAGACCATGAGACATCCCGAAAATCGAAAACGTCTGTAGCATCCGAAAGGTTTGACCTACAAACTCTCACAAACACAATGGTGGTCTCCATTTTGCTCTACGACCTTGTCTGAAGTTAACCGGTACCGTTTTTAAAAAATGAATGGAAGTAAGAAGATAGTTTTGTGCCTAACCTCCCCTTCAATGGTTCTTTGCAGTTCACTGATAATTAAAATGTAGGAGTGGCGGCTCATTCAAACATTTTGGGGCATAGTTTACTCCAGGCTCTTTTTATGCATTTCAGTGTATCTAATCTGTGGTGTTACGCTGGTACATTTTACATATGATTATCGCCAGTGGCGTTGTCTTGTGAAACTACTCAAGTCGTTCCAGAGCTGGCACACATGATTCAACTTCTCTATTAACACAATAACACTGGAATTTTAACAATATAATATGGCTAACCAGAATGGCTAACCAAAACCCTGTATGGTTCCTGAAAAGGATCTACAAAGAACATTTGAGATTGAGAAAAATGATTTATGGAACCATTCTCCGTAAAGGCTATAAATATGTTGTAAGCATAGCGGAATCTTTTTTTGGTGCTATTTAAAACCTTTTTTTAATGGCTCTTTATAGAACCTCAGCAGAGGGTTCTTTAAAATGCCATAAAGGTTCCATTTAGAACCTTTATATAGCACCAAAAAGGGATCCGCTATGGTTACAAGCCAAAGAACCCTTATTTGGCACTGTATAGAACCAATTGTTTTTATTGTCTAAAGGAAAAACCTTTGTGTAATTTCTCACGTGTATTTATAGAAGTTTGCACATTTAAAATGTGCCCTAAGGTTGCTGCTAACCAGGTTTTAATTAAGGGAAATGCACCAAAAATAATATAAACGACATTGAAACGGCTACTTCTTTGAAATTAAAATCAATTATCCTCCAACAGCCAATGCTATAGAGGTTTCTCTCCGTCTTCCCCCTTCTCTTTTGACTTAAGTGTTGTTCATTTCTGCATATGCAGAGTGATGTTTACATGTCTCGGGAAAGCTCATTAAAAGTTAGACCGTGGCTACGCTGGCCACAATAAAGCACTTAACACACGTGTCACATCCTGGAAAGATGAATCTGTGCCAAGCTCATAATACAAATATTTCTGAGGCAGGGTCCTACTGTCCCAGCTCTTCAAGGCCTCTATGACATGTGTATTTCCCCATATGGGCAGAATAAGACACACTGATAGAGAGATATCTCTCTCTCTCTCTCTCTCTCTCTCTCTCTCTCTCTCTCTCTCTCTCTCTCTCTCTCTCTCTCTCTCAAAAATACACTCACACAATGCAAACACACACACATGCCCACTTTAAACAAATGGTTCTATATATGGCTAAAAAATAATGGTTATTCTGCATTTTTTTTAAAGGTTCTATAAAGATCTATGCTCTTTAGGTTCTAAATGGAACTTGTAGGAGCGGTGGCTCATTCAAATATTTGAACTGTAGTTTGCTCCAGGCTCTTTTTGTGCATTCCAGTGTGTTCCAGTGTATCTAATCTGTGGTGTTATGCTATTACATGTAAAATATGATTATCGCCAGTGGCGTTGTCTTGTGAAACTACTCAAGTCGTTCCAGAGCTGGCACACAAGATTCAACTTCTCTATTAACACAATAACACAGATGGAATTTTAACAATATAATAGGGCTAACCAGAATACAAAACCCTGTATGGTTCCTGAAAAGGATCTACAAAGAACGTTTGAGATTGAGAAAAATGATTTATGGAACCAGTCTCCATCATGGCTATAATAAAAAAAAAACATATAAATGTTTTTGATAAAGCCCCAAAAAGGGTCGTAACCATAGTGGAATACCTTTTTTGGTGCTGTATAGAAACTTTTTATAGAACCTTTAAAGGGTTCTTTTAAAACACCATGAAGGTTCAATTTAGAACCAGTATGAGCAAATAACTTCACAGATCTTCATTGTAAAGGGTTTAAACACTGTTTCCCATGATTGTTCAATGAAACATAAACAATGAATGAACATGCACCTGTGGAACTGTCATTAAGACACTAACAGCTGACAGACGGTAGGCAGTTATGAAATTTAGGACACTAAAGAGGCCTTTCTACTAACTCTGAAAAATACCAAAAGAAAGATGCCCAGGGTCCCTGCTCATCTTCGTGAAGGTGCCTTAGGCATGCTGCAAGGAGGCATGAGGACTGCAGGGAGACTTTTATCTCCCTCACCAACTTTAAACATCTGCTATCTGAGCAGCTAACCGATCGCTTCAGCTGTACATAGTCCATCGGTAAATAGCCCACCCAATTTACCTACCTCATCCCCATACTGTTTTTATTTATTTACTTTTCTGCTCTTTTGCACACCAGTATCTCTACCTACACATGACCATCTGATCATTTATCACTCCAGTGTTAATCTGCAAAATTGTAATTATTCACCTACCTCCTCATGCCTTTTGCACACAATGTATTTAGACTCTTTTTTTTCTTTTTTTCTACTGTATTATTGGCTTGTTTATTGTTTACTCCATGTGTAACTCTGTGTTGTTGTCTGTTCACACTGCTATGCTTTATCTTGGCCAGGTCACAGTTGTAAACGAGAACTTGTTCTCAACTAGCCTACCTGGTTAAATAAAGGTGAAATTAAAAAAAAATGTGGCCAGGACAATAAATTGCAATGCCGTACTGTGAGACGCCTAAGACAGCACTACAGGGAGACAGGATGGACAGCTGATCGTCCTCGCAGTGGCAGACCACGTGTAACAACACCTGCACAGGATCGGGACATCCGAACATCACACCTGCGGGACAGGTACAGGATGGCAACAACAACTACCCGACTTACACCAGGAACGCACAATCCCTCCATCAGTGCTCAGACTGTCTGCATTAGGCTGAGAGAGGCTGGACTGAGGGCATGTAGGCCTGTTGTAAGGCAGGTCATCACCAGACATCACCGGCAACAACGTCACCTATGGGCCCAAATCCACCTTTGCTGGACCAGACAGGACTGGCAAAAAGTGCTCTTCACTGGCGAGTTGCGATTTTGCCTCACCAGGGGGGATGGTCGGATTCGCGTTTATCGTCGAAGGAATGAGTGTGACACCGAGGCCTGCACTCTGGAGCAGGAGCGATTTGGAGTTGGAGGGTCCATCATGGTCTGGCGCGGTGTGTCACAGCATCATCGGACTGAGCTTGTTGTCATTGCATGAAATCTCAACGCTGTGCATTACAGGGAAGACATCCTCCTCCCTCATGTGGTACCCTTCCTGCAGGCTCATCCTGACATGACCCTCCAGCATGACAATGCCATCAGCCATACTGCTCGTTCTATGCGTGATTTCTTGCAAGACAAGAATGTCAGTGTTCCTGCCATGGCCAGCAAAGATCCTGGATCTCTATCCCATTGAGCACGTCTGGGACCTGTTGGATCGGAGGATGAGGACTAAGGCCATTCCCCCCAGAAATGTCAGGGAACTTGCAGTTGCCTTAGTGGAAGAGTAGGGTAACAACTCACAGCAAGAACTGGCAAATCTGCTGCAGTCCATAAGGAGGAGATGCACTGCAGTACTTAATGCAGCTGGTGGCCACACCAGACACTGACTGTTACTTTTGATTTTGACCCCTCCAATTTGTTCAGGGACACATGATTCAATTTCTGATAGTCACATGTCTGTGGAAATTGTTCAGTTTATGTCTCAGTTGTTGAATCTTATGTTCATACAAATATTTACACGTTAAGTTAAGTTTGCTGAAAATAAACACAGTTGACAGGGAGAGAACGTTTCTTTTTTTGCTGAGTTTATATAACACCAAAAAGGGATCCGCTATGGTTACAAGCCAAAGAACCCTTATTAGGCTCTCTATAGAACCATTTGTTTTTAATGTCTAAAGGAAAAGCCTTTGCATAATTTCTCACATGTACTTGGAGAAGTTTGCATGTTTTTAAAATGGGCCCCAAGGTTGCTGCAAACTACATTTCAATTAAGGGATATCCCCCAAAAAGAATATCAAGGACAATTAAACGGCTTCTTCTTTGAAATTAAAATCAATTATCCCCCAAGAGCCAGTGCTGTAGAGTTTTATCTCTCTATCTTATACTCATTCTCTCACTCACTCTTTCTCTCTCTCTTCCCCCTTCTCTTTTGACTTCATCTGTGCCAAGCTCATAATATAATACCGACCTGTGTAAGGCATGATCAGGAGATTTCTGAGGCAAGGTCGTACTGTACTGTGTGTCCCAGTTCTTCAACGCTTCTATGTGTATTTCCCCATATGGGCAGAATTAGATGGTTGTACTGTACACTCTCTTTTTCTTTCTCTTTCTCTCCCTCTCTATCATACACAATCACAAATGCACTCACACAATGCAAACACACATGCACACTTCAAACAAAATGGTTCTATATATTGCTAAAAATACGGTTTTCTTCTGCTTTTTTTGAACGTTCTAGAAAGAACCCTGCTCTTAAGGTTCTAAATGCAACTTGTATGGTGCTGTAAAGAAGCATTAAAAAGGTTCAAAATAGCAACAAAAAAGGGTTCTGCTATGGTTACAACCCTTTTTGAGACTATATAGAACCCTTTTTATGGTTATAGAACCTTTATGGATGAAAGTTCTTTGTAGCACCAATCTCAAAAGGTTATTTTTAGATCATTTTGAAGAACCATACAGGTTTTTTTATTCAGGTTATCCATGTTATATTGTTAAGATTCCATGGGCGTTATTATTTGGTTCGTTGTGTTCAAGTTGAAACAGGTGTGCTAGCTCTGGCACCGCTGGGGGTCCCAGAGAATAGAATTGATAACCATTAATTTAGTCAACCGTATTGATGTTAGGTTTGATACCAGAGCCCTGAGGCATGTGTAAAAATCGCTAAGCAGCTAACTTCGAAGCAATGTGCCGATGCGGGTATCACTTTATCAGAAGTGCATCATCAATGTCGTCTGAAGCTTAATTTGATCACATTTGATAACCGTGTAAATCTATCTAGGATAATGTGATTTTTAGCAATATATTAAACTGTATTTTTATTTAAAATGGACAATTCTGTGAACTGTCTTGTACACGTTTTAATTTGTCACAACACCTGTTAGGGAAGATGTCAGCTAGAGATGACGTGCAGGAGCTTGCAGGGATTTGTAGTTTTGCATGACGTCTAATTTGATGCTAATTAGCATTTTAAAATCTGAGAGTAAATAGATCCGTATATATTGACAAAAGTCACTAGTGTACAACGGGTTGATCAAAGCCTTGAGTAATTGATCTACTTTCAACACAATTTACTGGAAATGCGCAATGCTTCAGGAAGCTTAATTTCCCCAGAAAAGGTCAAGTTTGCCTTTATAGAAAACCACCACAGAGACAGTCATTTATTACTTTGAGAAGGCAAAATGTACCACTACCATAGCCCACTTAAACTGGTACAACACTTCCATTTACGGGTGACCTAAAATAACTATCCAGACAACCACGCCTCCAATATAATTTCCCATTGTGCATTGCCTTTTTGAGTGAATTGTAGAGTTACCACCCATGACTGTATTTGTTAGTGACAGAGAGATGGTTTTTGATTTCCTCTATTTTCAGTCCAATGATCTTCACCAAGTGAGTTTCTAAGGGAATGGCATCATTAAAATAAACTTTAGATGACAATACATTGTTTATTGTATCCTAATAAAGTGGCCTGAAGCTCTTGGTTTACAGGCCACATTAGGCCTGTGAGTAAGGTAACAAAATTCTCAGATTGTCCACTGTTCCTGCTTATTCCCTTCTATTTCCAGGAATCTTCCGATCAGGACCTCTGGAAAATGTACTAGAATTCTGCAACCCTGTATGCAATTCACAATATGCTGTCTTGTAAAGTGATGTGTAATTCCTATCGGAATCGGAGTTTGGATATATATATATATATCTGTATATATCTGTGTTCAGACTGATTGTCAGGATTAGGAACATTTTAAAGAGACTACCTAAGCCTTTTAAAATGGAACAACCATTTCAGTAATGGGTGCAAAAAAACTAATTGTATTAGTAATGTATGTTATCTGTCTTCGTGTAGCATAAATTCATCAATCAGTTTATATGCAAATACACAGATATAAAAAAAAAAAAAATAATCAACCTGCAGTAGAGCATGTTGGGAAATATGATAATAATAATGATAATTGTACAAAGTGACAAAACCATTAGTTCCTTTTCATAATTGTACCTTATGGTGGATACAAATATGTACCTTTCTACAATACATTGCTTTTCTGCTAAGCACAGGTGCAGATCAGTACCATCAAGACTTAAGGGGAACACAAAATACGTTTGTACCCTGCACTGTAAAAACTGTAACTTGATTTTATGGTAACTTACTGACAGTTACTTGTAAGTTACTGTAAAAAATAAAAAGTACGGTAAGTGCCTTCTTTACAGTAATGTATTTTTACACCAAAGCTTCTTTGGTATTTACAGTAACATGCTGTACCTTTCTTTAAAGTAACTTACCGTAAAAACAAGTTACAGTTTTTACTGTCTGGGAAACCAAATGTACCTTCACCGTATGTTGAGAGTGTGATAACTGTACCTTTATATAAAAAATATTGGGTACTAATAAAGTACCATTATACTCTTTATCCACAGATGTGCCCTAAAAGGTACCGAACAGTACCATGTGAGATTGTGTATGCACCCCTGAAAGTACATTGTGTATTTTGATCTTCTTGTATCCCAGGGAACAATACAGTACCTGTATTTCTAAGATTGTAGGCTTTGCCAATCCTATAGTACTCAGCCTGCAAATGACCACACACAGACACACTATACCGCGCTATACACTTTGAGTCATGATGCTCCTTGATGTAGAAAGTGAGTTTAATAATGAAACAGTCCCTGTGTGGCAGCATCTCTCTGTGGATTTTTCCACTCTATTTAAACAGTAAGGGCTTGATTTAATCAGTTCTGCCTTATCCTGCGATAACCAACAACTTGGATAGCAGTTTCATTGTTTTTATTTAGGAGATGTCGGGGGTGTAACTGTGTTGGAGCTGTCAAAACAGCAAGCGGCTCCCAGTGTTATACCTAGTGATGTTACGTTTGATACTGGAGCTACGAGGCATGCGTTGAAATCGCTAAGCAGCTAACTTTGAAGCAGTGTGCCGATGCGTGTACCACTTTATCAGAAGCACGTCATCCATTACGTCCAACGCTTTGATCACGTGCTTTTTCACATTTCACGTGTTGCAAAATGCGAGATCCCACGGATTCCGCTGTGGTTCCGGTGCTTTCTTAGATTCCAAGCTGCTGGGCATCAGACATCTATTATTCATGTCTTATATTTTTTAAACAGGGACAACTCTGTTGCTTATGCAAGAGACACCATAGCCCATAGTGTGTGTGTGTGTGTGTGTGTGTGTGTGTGTGTGTGTGTGTGTGTGTGTGTGTCCGTTGAAGAAGGATGTAGGCCTAGATTCAATCAGATCAAGCGTTTTAAGCAGTGATCGCTGATATCCAAATACAGTGGCAAGAACCCTTTGGAAATACCTGGATTTCTGCATAAATTGGTCATAACATTTGATCTGATCTTCATCTAGGTCACAACAATAGACAAACACAGTCTGCTTAAACTAATAACACACAAACAATTATACATTTTCATGTCTTTATTGAACACACCGTGTAAACATTCACAGTGCAGGGTGGGAAAAGTATGTGAACCCTTGGATTTAATAACTGGTTGACCCTCCTTTGGCAGCAATAACCTCAACCACATGTTTTCTGTAGTTGCGGATCAGACTTGCAGTCAGGAGAAATTTTGGATCATTCCTCTTTGCAAAACGGTTTCAGTTCAGCAATATTCTTGGTATGTCTGGTGTGAACCGCTCTCGAGGTCATGCCACAGCATCTCAATCGGGTTGAGGTCAGGACTATGACTGGGCTACTACAGAAGGCAAATTTTCTTCTGTTGAAGCCATTCTGTTTTTGATTTACTTCTGTATTTTGGGTCATTGTCCTATTGCATCACGCAACTTCTGTTGAGCTTGGAAGACAGATAGCCTAACATTCTCCTGCAAAATATATTGACAAACTTGGGAATTAATTTATCCATCAATGATAGCAAGCTGTCCAGGTCCTGGGGCAGCAAAGCAGCCACAAACCATGATGCTCCCTCCACCATACTTTACCGTTGGGATGAGGTTATGATGTTGGTGTGCTTTGCCTTTTTTTCTCCACACATAGTGTTGTGTGTTCCTTCCAAACAATTCAACAATAATTTCATCTGTCCACAGAATATTTTGCCAGTAGCACTATGGATCATCCATGTGCACTTTTGATAACTTCAGACTTGCAGCAATGTTTTTTTTTGGATAGCAGTGGCTTCTTCCTTGGTGTCCTCCCATGAACACCATTCTTGTTTAGTGTTTTACGTTTCGTAGACTCGTAGACACCGGGAGCCGCTGGCATGTTCCAGAGACTTCTGCAAGTCTTTAGCTGACACTCTAGGATTCTTCTTAACCTCATTGAACATTCTGTGCTGTGCTCTTGCAGTCATCTTTGCAGGATGGCCACTCCTAGGGAGAGTAGCAACAATGCTGAACTTTATCAATTTATAGACAATTTTTCTTACCGTGGACTGATGAACATCAAGGCTTTTAGAGATACTTTTGTAACCCTTTCCAGCTTTATGAAAGTCAACAATTCTTAATCTTAGGTCTTCTGAGATCTCTTTTGTTCAAGGCATGGTTCACATCAGGCAATGCTTCTTGTGAATAGCAAACTCACATTTTGTGAGTGTTTTTTATAGGGCAAGGCAGCTCTAACTAACATCTCCAATCTCGTCTCATTGATTGGACTCCAGCTTAGCTATAAGTTTAATAAGCAGACTGTGTCTGTCTATTGTTGTGACCTAGACGAAGATCAGATCAAATTTGATGACCCATTTAGGCAAAAGTCCAGGTAATCGCAAAGTGTTCACATACTTTGTCTTGCCACTGTAGCTGGTGTTTTTGCGGTGTTGGTGTAACTGCATTAGAGCTGTCAAATCAGAGAGGCTGCTCATGTGGTCATTGTCATGAAGCCACACCCGTCCCACTTGCATTCGAAGTTCAGAAACAAAAAGTGTAGGCTATATTGAAAATCATTAGTCTAAATAATAAGGATTCATATAAACCTAATTGGGGTGTAGATTGTAACACACGTTCCAGTGTTTGAACTTGTAACAAGCCTTCATGGAATTATTATTAATGCTACTCGACGCATCCAATAGGTCCGCAATAAATATAATTAGTGGTGGGAAACCGAGGCTTTTTAAAGGCTTTCTAAAGGCCTTGTTGCTTTCACCAAATTGTGCCGAGAAAAACGGTTCATTACTCGGAGCTTCATTATCTGTTCACAATGCACATTAGTGACATCTTCTGGTCAGCAATAAATAGCAGAGTGTGATTATCAGACGTTTTTTCACTCCAATGTTTACATCAAAGCTGTGGCGCAGTGGTAAGTCATTGGCTTTGATAGCCTAGAATTATTTGGAATGCCAGGTTTGTATCTCACATCATGCATCCCTTTTTTGCTTTAAAGTTTGCTATTTTTCAAAAACAGAATCTATGGCGTTATTTAGGATGCTTAAGACAGAAACTTATACTGAGTTAAACAAATTATTTGGACAACAGTGCTGCAGAAAGTGTGGTTTCACATTTAAAAATGTGTCAGATGAACCAGTCAGGTGAACCTCATTGGTACAAAATCCTAACTATATTTGTAAGAACGGTCTCCAGTAGAGGTCAGTGTTTGAAAGCAGCTTGGAATCAAAGAAAGCACCGGAACCACAGCAAAATCAGTGGGATCTCACATTTTGCAACACACGGTTTGAAAAAGCATGTGATCAAATGAAGCTTTGAACGTCATTTACGATGTACTTCAGATAAAGGGATACACACATCAGCAAACTGCTTCGAAGTAAGCTGCTTAGCAATTTCGACACATGCCTTGGATCTCCAGTATCAAATGTAACATCACTAGGTATAACACCGGGAGCCGCTGGCTGATTTGACGCTCCGACGTCAGTTACACCTTTGACATCTACTAATTAAAAACAATGAAATGTTATTGGTTATTGCAGGGTAAGGTAGAAATGATTGAATTGAGCCCTTAATCTTTAAATAGAGTGTTAAACTCCACAGGGAGATGCTGCAACACAGAGGCTTGTGATTGATTAAACACCTAACATAACTCACAACTAGACCGGCTGATGCTATAGCTCAATGTAAATCCGATGTGTCAATGCAAACTACATTATACATGCTAATGTTCTCATTTGATTGTGATGAGAGGTGCTTATGGAGATACTAATGTCCCTTTTAACTCACTTTACATGCATTTATAGTTGAAGTCGGAAGTTTACATACACCTTAGCTAAATACATTTAAACTCAGTTTTTCATAATTCCTGACATTTAATCCTAGTAAAAATTCCCCTGTCTTAGGATCACCACTTTATTTTAAGAATGTGAAATGTGAGTAGAGAGTGATTTACTTCAGCTTTTATTTCTTTCATCACATTCCCAGTGGGTCAGAAGTTTACATCCACTCAATTAGTATTTGGTAGCATTGCCTTTAAATTGTTTAACTTGGGTCAAGCGTTTTGGTAGCCTTCCACAACCTTCCCACAATAAGTGCATTTTGGCACATTCCTCCTGACAGAGCTAGTGTAACTGGGTCAGGTTTGTAGGCCTCCTTACTCACACACACTTTTTTAGTTCTGCCAACAAATTTTCTATAGGATTGAGGTCAGGGCTTTGTGATGGCCACTCCAATACCTCGACTTTGTTTTCCTTAAGCCATTTTGCCACAACTTTGAAAGTATGCTTGGGGTCATTGTCCATTTGGAAGACCCATTTGCGACCAAGCTTTAACTTCCTGACTGATGTCTTGAGATGTTGCTTCAATATATCCACATAATTTTCCTGCCTCATGGTGCCATCTATTTTGTGAAGTGCACCAGTCCCTCCTGCAGCAAAGCACCCCAACAACATGATGCACCACCCCCACGCTTCACGGTTGGAATGGTGTTCTTCGGCTTGCAAGCCTCGTCCTTTTTCCTCCAAACATAACGATGGTCATTATGGCCAAACAGTTCTATTTTTGTTTCATCAGACCAGATGACATTTCTCCAAAAAGTACGATCTTTGTCCCCATGCGCAGTTGCAAACCGTAGTCTGGCTTTTTTATAGCGGTTTTGGAGCAGTGAGTTCTTCCTTGCTGAGCGGCCTTTCAGGTTATGTCGATATAGGACAAGGTCCTTGCTGTTGTTCTGGGATTGACTTTTCGTACCAAAGTACGTTAATCTCTAGCACACAGAACGCATCTCCTTCCTGAGCGGTATGATGGCTGTGTGGTCCCATGGTGTTTATACTTGCATGCTACTGTTTGTACAGATGAACGTGGTACCTTCAGGCGTTTGGAAATTGCTCCCAAGGATGAACCAGACTTGTGGAGGTCTACAATTTTTTTCTGATGTCTTGGCTGATTTCTTTTGATTTTCCCCTGATGTCAAGCAAAGAGGCACTGAATTTGAAGGTAGGCCTTGAAATACATCCACAGGTACACATCCAATTGACTCAAATGATGTCAGAAGCTTCTAAAGCCATAACATCATTTCCTGGAATTTTCCAAGCTGTTTGAAGGCACAGTCAACTTAGTGTATGTAAACTTCTGACCCACTGGAATTGTGATACAGTGAATTATAAGTTAAATAATGTCTGTAAACAATTGTTGGAAAAATGACTTGTGTCATGCACAAAGTAGATGTCCTAACCGACTTGCCAAATCTATAGTTTGTTAACAAGAAATGTGTGCAGTGGTTGAAAAACGAGCTTTAATGACTCCAACCTAAGTAAACTTCCGACTTCAACTGTGTAGTTGCGTCCGATGCACATCTCCACTCATGTGAAATGTGGCATGTCTATGTGAGCATTCCAGTTGTGTTTAATGGAGATTCCATCGACTTGAAGTGAGAGCATCTCCCAACTCTCTCCTCAGTACTTAGTTTGTCTGTCAATCAAAGAGAATAGACAAAATCCTCAGCTTCATTAATTGTCGCACCATAAATGTCATATACGTGCTCAACTGTATCTGCGGGGCTGCTTATATTGGTCAAACTTCGCATTGAAACTTTGCATTGCATAACATAAGGCTGTGATTCGAAATAAAAATACAGACTATGCTATTTCCCGCCACTGCACCGAAGCCATCTGTGACTCATCTTATTCCCTGAGCTTTGTAGCCTTATAACAAGTCTAAATTTCACCAAGAGGAGGTGATATTGTATGTGAACTAAAACAAAGAGGCATTCTGGCAGTACTCCTTAGACACTGTGGATCCAAAGGGGCTAAACGATCATTTGTCACTTCGTTTCTATAATGTTGTTGCCTTGAGTTTTTGGGTCTCTGTGTCTCCAGATTCACAGACACCCAAATATCACCTATGTATATTTTGACATGGCCTATTGATTAATGACACACTTTTTCTGTTTTTATTTTGTGCTATGATTTGCCATTTATCTTGAAACATATTATCATCATATCTTTTTTTATATTGTTGTGTCTCAATGAGCCACTAGGCTATAAAGAGGAGCTAACTGCAATGGTCAGGTCACTCTGAGGAAGACGTCGAAACGTCAGTCATCTGCCCGCGTCCTGTACAAGGGATTCAAGGGAGCAATACGAAATCAATCTCTGCCTTTATTGTTGAGTGCTCCAACTCCTTTTCACCTCGAATTAGTCCTTTTGGAAGTTTTTCTTGTAAAGCCATTCTCAGAATAAATAACACGTTGACAGACCTGTCACTACTGCAACAATAGCTGTTAATTAATTAGACATAATATCTTGACGCATCATTGAGGATTCCAAAATAGGTAAGTATAATACTTGAAAATATAATTTACAGAGACTCTACATGACTATAGTACACATGATGATTATGCTAAAGATGCATTGTGTGTGAATATGAATGCATAAACATAACTAAAAAAAACTATAAATAACCCACATTAACACATCAACGTGCATGCAATGGGAAATAGGAAGCCGGATGTTGAGTTTTGAGAACAGTCCAACCTTGTAGAAGCATCTTGCATTAGACTTCCCCATAAGGAAGGTGTTGTGGCCTGTTGGGATATAGGAGAGCAGCCGAATGGAGATGGTTCTTTTCTTGAATGTTTCAGACCCCCAGGGACACAGAGATAGAGAGATTTCTGTAACCTCTTCCGAAGAGAAGAGCTTTATGTTCCACAAAGGGAATTATTCAACCCCATTCACAATCTAGGAGAGGGAGAGAGAGAGAACGAGAAGGGGGGGGGGGGGGTAGAAAGAAAAGATAGTGGGGTGATGGAAAAAGAGCACAATGTAAGATGGGGAGGGAGATGGACAGGCAAGAAAAGTGAAGGCTGATGTAGAGGAGAATGGCCTGCATATCTGTCTCAATCCATGCTAATGTACAGTATCTCTCTTTCTCGCTCTTACTTTCTTTCTCTCGGTCTCTCTCTGTCCATTACTATTGTCATTCACAAAGTAAATCACCCCCCCTCTCCTCCTCTCTCAGTCCTTTCCACTATCACCATTTCCAGAGTCCCACTGAACAGCTCCAGCACAAGTAAATGTCCTTTCCATCCTGATGTTCATCACAAATATCTCCTTTTCACCAAAATGCCTTGTCAGTTCAGTGTAATTCCTCAGGAAGAAGAGAGATGGCCAGTAGCTGCTTTACTAAGAGAGACTGGAGAAAGAACACAGAGCAGACTAGGCGATGCTCCAGCAGCATTTTAAACAGGGCTGAATAACTGGCTACGGAGAATCCCTCACATTAAAAGTTCCCAGTCTCCAGTGGTCTCCCATGGGCACCGGCCTTGTTGCCTCGGCTGTTGTTGTTGTTGCTGTTATTTTCTGACAGAGAGCAAAGGGTCCTCCAAGGTAACGGAGCACTCAGTGGACCAAAATATCTTCCGGAGACGCAGTATACTTCTCACGCCATGGAGGTAGGCCTGGCAGATGCTGTGTGTGAGCGTGTGCACTCAGATAGTCACCACTCAACAGGGTATTCTTGAACATGCTTCCTTTGCAACCCTTCCAAACTTGGCCAACATATGTTCTCTTTCTCTCTCTCTCTCTCTCTCTCTCTCTCTCTCTCTCTCATATTGGCTCATTGCAGGGTTGGTATGTATTACATCCACCCCAACACACAATCATTTTCACACTGTTATACATTGTTGCTTTACTTCCATATATTCATAGACACATGAAATCAAATGTAAATGAACACAACAAACGCAGTGGAAAAAATATAAACCAGAAAGATTCAATTAAGACACAGCACCAGTACATCATCACATCATCAAACACATGTTGATCTGTATCAAAAATGTTGATCTGTACTCTCACAGTCCTACATGTTCTTCTTCTTCCATCTTACATAAAATATTGTTATTTTTCAAAACACAGTTGAAAAATATAAATATACAAATTGTATAATGGAAATGTTTGAAAATTATTTGAAAGATTGATCATATCACTGTGTCATACCTTAACCTGAGGGAGAGGAGGAGGAAGAGAAGGAGGAAGGACAGAGGGCTCTGGTTGCATTCTCTTGCTCTCCTTCCATTCCATCCAACCCCTCTCCTCTCTCCCCTAGAGGAATCATGTCCAGCCCTCATTATTATTATGAATATTATTATTCTCCTCCTCCTTCTCCTGAACGCGCTCTTTCCACTTGCTTCCTTTGGTACAGACGTATCAGTACACGGTTCACCTCTTGTTTACGGATGGTAAATACAACAGGGTTCGATGCACGGTGGCACCATGAGTAACACCAGCAATGTGACATCCTGAGTACTCCTTTGCTGAGCAAGGACTGAGTTGGTGCTTGTAGTTGCAAACAAGTTAGACAGTAGAACAATGTCACCAGATGCAGTATATACATACAGTAGAAGGCCACAGTTCTACAAGCACAGATGTTGTTTAGTTGGAGGGCCACAGCAGCCCCGTGTGCCTCATTGTACATAAGCCCATAACAGCTGCAAAAAAATGAAGATTGAAAGAGAATGTTGTGGAGGGCCTCGGAAAAGTACCTCTTGCACAGTACTAAAGCTCACAGATGCTGTCAGAATTCCAGGCCCACAGAGCAGCCCTGCAGTGGCTCTGTTAAATGCACCGTGTCCCATGTTGAGCTGGATCAAGTGATTACTACCAACAGTGGCATTCAGCACCCAGACTAGCCCCAAGGCCAGCTGCACAGACATGGAAGTCATTATGCTTAGGTCATGGATGCTGTGGCAATTTAACACATACAATTCTATTGCCATGAAAGCCAGAGTCATCAGAGAGCTTACAGGGATGGTAGCCATAACACTAAATGAAGTCACGCACCATCCACCAACAATCACAGTATGTTGGAGCAGCAGAGAGTGCAAGAGAGTAAATGCTACAATGAAAGTATGCAAAAGACCACAGATCAGCCAATTATTCGACAAAGTGTACAGCGGCTGCCAGAAGAGCTTCTTAAGTCTCACCGATCCAATGAGTAGCTGTTCATCACCAGGAAGAAGAGAAGAAAAAAAACATCAGAAATCAGAGGGGGGGGGGGGGGGGGGGAATCCCTTTTCACTGAAGCGATGTGCTGAGCAAAAGAACATTTCATGTCTCATTCCTCATGAGCGTTTGTCCAGTCGAGAAGGTGTGAGATGTGAAGAGAGCATTCAGTACTGTTGAGCGTTGTTAAATCCATGGTGCTGATCATGGGCAACAGTAGCAGTTCGTGGATATTGACAGCGCAGAGCCTCGGTGATGAATACAATATTATTACCATGTAAATGGGGGGTGCTGCTGCTCACTCACATGAAGAACGGACAGGAAAGACACTTGAAAAAGTTCCAACGTTTCCTTTGTTGTAATTACCATTTAAATGGTGGTTGTTGAATGTACCATATCAAATGCCTGGACGATTAACGCCCATTCAAGCTGGATAAATTCTATTACACAGCTTCTTAACTTCATTGGTGACCCTAGACCTTAACTTCAGTGGAGTAGGGAAAATGTATTGATACTTAAAATAAAATAGAGACCAGCGCTATAATAGGCCTGGTTGCTTTGGTGTTAGCATATCACATCGTGGAGTTGTTCACCTACCATATCAGTCATTAGCCTAATACATGTGAAGTGGGTTTCCAGATGCTCTTGGGTGAAATGTAAATAAAAAATATTAATTAGCATAGTATATGTGCAAGATGGTTCATTTGTTGTCTCGTGTTAGCTGTAAATACATTTACGTTATCATAGCTTGACATATCCACCGATTTAAAACCTCTACATGTTGTTTCCTCTATTCAAACCAGTGCAAGTATGTTTAGTAATACTGCTTATTGCCCCCCCCAAAAAATTGAAAGGCCCCTGGCGTTGTGTTCCTTTATTTTCTCTCATGTTATATTGTCTGTAGAAACCGTCTGGCTCAACCCAAAAAGTACCTGGTTGGCAATGATATTGTAATTTGAGTGTTGTGGTGTTATATATCGCCGTGCAAGGCAGTCAACAGGAAGAGGTAAACAGCTACAGTATGTATCTGCTTGTTAAGGTCACAGGGGTATTTTAGACTATCTACACTACCAGTAAAAAATATTTAAGATTCATTCCTAACGAGGTACAACTGCTTGTCAGTGGGGTGGTCCTTCGTTCTACTCCAAGTTCTAGGTACATACTTGTACCCCAGTTCATACCTCAGAAAATACTTCTCTCCACAAATATAAAACCAAGCCTTTTGTCTTTATATAGTACCACCACAGAGTCATAATAATTTATTATTTTGAGGTAGCAAAAGCTGTAGCATAGTACAGCATACTCACTCACGGTTGGCCAAAACTATCTTAAAGCCACTCCCCCACCAAGCCACATTTCCCAGTGTGCCACATTTCCCACCAAGCCACATTTCCCAGTGTGCCCACATTAATTTCCCAGTGTGCCTTATCTTTTTGAGTGAGTTACAACCCATGACAGTATTTATTAGACATCATCATTTAATTATCTTTCTTTTTTTTTCTTTCAGTGGCCTCCAACAAGTGAGACCCCTGGTGTATATTTGTTTGTATTTATTACAGGACATTTCATATTTTCGAAGGCCTTACTTTGAGGCCTAGTTTTGCTCTAATGGCCTGAAACTCAAGTTTAACAGGCATCATCATGCCTGCAAACTTCACCCAATTCTTCAGCTTTTCAAAAAAATCCTGGTTGAAGGAATTCCTGCTTATTCCCTCCTGTTTCTAGGACTCTTCCAACCAGGATTTCTAGAAAACCTGGGAAATGTGGGAAGATTACCACCTGAACCGTGCAACCCTACCTACAATTCACATCATGCTGGCTTGAAAAGTAACTTGTAATTCCTATTGGATTCCAGCCAGAGTTGGGCTAGACAACAGTTAGACTTTTTCATTCAACTGCATTCTTAATGACACTCATCATTAAGAATGCTGGTAGGAGACTAACTAACCCATTCCAAAAGGACAACCATTTCAGTAACGGCTGCAACAAAAATGGTGTTTTGAATAGTTAATCACTTTCCTACTGATTTACAAACAGAACCGTGTAAATAATGTCAGGATTGATTTAGTACGACCACAAAGATGAAAGTGTTTATATAACCCTGCTGCACAGTGCCCACAATCTTTCTCTGATGTGTGCTGACAGTCACATCCCTCCCTCAGTCTCTCTCTCTCTCTCTCTCTCAAGGTTACAGTGAGCGGTAGCTCTAAACAGTCATTGTGTTGTAATCATCATGGGAAATAAACAGGCACAGTGTGTTTATAGCAGGTTGCTGATAAATATACACTCTCTGAGCGCTAAGGTAATTGGTTTCATACTAAGGCATGAATTCATCATACCTGGGGGGGATGTTTCACTTGCCAAATATACCAACTATATCATGTGATTTTCACTTCAGTACTGTATATGAAGCTTATCCAAATGTGCAATGATCCTGCTGCTAAAATGCATTGGAATATACACAGCAGTTGAACAAATAAATATGACCCAGCTGGAGAAAAGCTTTGAACTCAGCACCAATGACTAGACTACCAACACCTACTGTATAGTAAACAGGTGGCATCACAGAGAATAGAGCATTTTGGGGAGGGGGAGCTTTTACAAAAAGCAAATAGAGTGATTTTTAGAGTCTTTGTCAGCTTTTATGAAAGAGGCAGACAATGGGCACACTGCCAAGACGCTGCAATACAAATATATTCTTGACTCACTTTTATTCTATTCTCACCTCTCTACAAAAAAATGTCCAAACATTGTTTGACATTTTCAGCTGAGTTTTAAAAGAGAATACACTTGTACAGGTATAACTGTTGTTTTGATCAGTCGCTATTGTCACGTTGGTATAAAGGGACCGGGAGACAGGCGCAGGAATGCGTAATCGTTTGTAAAAAAAATTATCCAAAGTACAGCGTGCCATGTAAAAGGCACGGGGACGAAGACCAAACAAACACGTATACAAAACACAGGGTTGAGACCCAAACGAAAGAGCGAGGAGTACCTCGAGTAAATGCACAAGCACACAATGATACCACACGGGAGGAGACCCATAATCATCTGCTCAATACACACAGCACGATAGCCAAAACAACACAGCATAGGTACTCACTCACACGACCAACGTACATTGGAACAATAATTGACAGCCCAATGGTGAAACAAATGGCACATTTATACAATTACATCAGTGGGAATGGGGACCAGGTGTGCGTAATGACACAGTTCCGGAGGGATCCGTGACAGCTATGGAGACTCATGAACAACAATTCGTAATAATTTATATGGACCTAAACAGAGAGTAAAGAGTAGCTAACATCTGCTAACAGGCTGCTATGTCAGCCTGGTATCAGTTTAAAATCATCCCATTATGATGCTTTTGCAACAAGATATGTATCACAGTTATTGATGCCTATGGCCTAGATTAAATCCGTAGCACCGAAGAGCTATAGCTGATTGAAATTGAAAGACAATGTTCCCGCATTTGCAGAGACTGCATTCACTGTAAATGGTCAATTGAATTTGTTGGCTCAATTGGAAATAGCCATTCAATTTCAATCGCGTTATAACACTGATCTTGCGCACTTCGGAATGAATCTAGCCCTAGACCTGATTCTGTGAGTCATACTAGATTGAATTAAAACAGATTGCGACATTCATTCAGCCAAACACAAACGTACAGTGTGATCACCACAAATGTCTGTGTGCAAACACACAGATGCACACACTTATGAATACACACAATACTGAGTGTTTCTTTTCCACCATAGTCAATTATAAAACTCATTAGACATTCATCAGCTACTGCAGATGCTGTACACGACACGCTAATGTACTTTGTTATCTCACATGAATCCATGCAAATGCATTACTTACTCAAGGTCAGCACGAAACAATAGGAGCTTTATATTTACACATTATAACAAGTCCTCCCTATTTTGTGAGAGTAATGTTGGAATGAATTGTTCTTTATTTATCCCTCCATAAAAAAATGCTACAGTTTACTATTGTCACGACTTCCGCCGAAGTTGGTCCCTCTCCTTGTTCGGGCGGCGGTCGACCTCACCGGCTTTCTAGCCACCATCGATCCATGTTTCATTTTTGTTTTGTTTTGTCTTCATTATACAAACCTGGTTTCAAATTCCATCATCAATGTTCCTTATTTAACCCTCTGGCTTCCCTTTCTGTTTTGTGAGTGATTGTCGTTGTCATGTGGTTTCGTAATTTTGTGCTCTGGATATTTGTGTTTTTCCTTGTTGGAACATTGCTTAGTGTTTGAGTAAATTCTCTGATTATTACTCATACCTGTGTCCTGCGCCTGACTCCGCCTTATCCATAGAGTACTATAGAGTACTGCAGCATGTACTATATAATTCTGTAGTAAACTCTAGAATACTGTGGATTCTACAGTATACTGCAGACCACAAAAACACTCCAGTAAATATCATAGTAATGCTCGAAAAACACCCCAGTCCGCAAAAGCACAGCAGTAAATACTACAGTAATGGCCACAAAAAGACTACAGTGATACTATAGTATATACTATATATACTACAGTATTTCATTTGCATATATTGTGCCACCCATAAGTCAGAAACCTACATGCCAAGTGTGTAAAAAGAATACAGTAAAAATATATTTGAACATGCATGGGAAAACTAATTCAACTCGCTCTTTGTTCTCACAGACATTTTATATAGACCCAGGATGGGTGTTTCACATGCCATTCGGATGAGTCAGGTACTTCGGCGTATCATTCGACAGCAACCCCAGAGGCATTCTCACACAAAGCAGATAAATCATACCAAGGACACGCGATTGAGAGCGCATGAGGGAACAGAGCAATCTTACAAAAACTAAGAGGTACAGGATGACCTGTCCCTTCTTCAGGCCATATAAGATAACAAATTAAATTGCCCTCTTCCACAATCCCCACTTTTATGCTATCTCAGCATAACTTGTCCTGGTACTGGAGCTCTGTTGGTGCCAGGGGTTTCAGGGGGATACCTAGTCAGTTGTACAACTGAATGCCTTCAACTGAACTGTGTCTTCCGCATTTAACCCAACCCCTCTGAATCAGAGAGGTGCGGCAGGCTGCCTTAATCCACATCCACGTCTTCGCCGCAGTTCAGTCATTACAATGTTCTGTCCCTCCTTTTCCAGAGGGGGAGCGGAGGGGACAGACAGGTAAACAGTACTGCTCACACTTTGGGTGAGAATCCCTTTGACACAAAAGCACATACAGCTAGTTACCAGTCCGTATACATCAGTGTGGACCATATATTGTGTTCCCTGCAGGTTATAAAAAAGAGCAGATCCTCAGTCCTACCTACGGGTTATGGAAAATCAGCTCTTTCAGTATTTTGCAGTGATTGGAAACCGAGGCTTTCTGAAGTCTTCGGCACAGTCATCAAATTGTGAAGAAGAACGGCTTTGTTATCGGTTCACGATGCACATTAGTGGCATCTGCTGGTGAGCAATAAAAATCAGCGTTTATTTTTTTCCCCCACTGTTTTCATCAACAATCTGTGGCGCAGCGTTAAATTGTTGTCTTTCGTAGCCTATAATTAGTTGGAATACATGGTTTACGTCATGCTTCTGTTTTTTGCATTCAAGTTTTATATTTAAAAACCATGGAATCTATGGCATTATTTAGGATGCTTCATACAGAAGCTTATACTATACTGAACAAAAATATAACTGCAACATTCAACCATTTCAACGATGTTACTAAGTTACAGTTAATATAAGGAAATCAGTGAATTCATTCATTAGGCCCTAATCTATGGATTTCACATGACTGGGCCGGGGTGCAGCCATCGGTGGGCCTGGGAGGGCATAGGCCCCACTTGAGAGCCAGGCCCACACACTGGGAAGCCAGGCCCAGCCAATCAGAATGAGTTTTTCCACACAAAAGGCTTTTTTACAGACATAAATACTCATCAGTTTCATCAGCTGTCCGGATGGCTGGTCTCAGATGATCCCACCGTTGAAGTAGCCAATTGTGGAGGTCCTGGGCTGGCGTGGTTACACGTGGTCTGCGGTTGTGAGGCCGGTTGGATGTACTGCCAAATTCTCTAAAATGTCATTGGAGGTTGCTTATGGTAGAGAAATTAACATTAACTTATTTGGCAACTATTCTGCTGGACATTCCTGCGGTCATCGTGCCAATTGCACGCTCCCTCAAAATTGAGACATCTGTGGCGTTGTGTTGTGTGACAAAACTGCACATTTTAGAGTGGCCTTTTATTGTCCCCAGCATAAGGTGCACCTGTATAATGATCATGCTGTTTAATCAGCTTCTTGATATGCCACCCTTGTAAGGTGGATGGATTTTCTTTGCAAAGGGGAAATGCTCACTAACAGGGATGTAAACAAATTTGAGATAAATAAGCTTTTTGTGCGTACAAAACATTTATTTTATTTCAGCCCATGAAATCTCGGATCAACACTTTACACATTCTGTTTATATTTTTGGTCAGTATAAATAAAACTAATGATTTGAACAACAGTGCTGCAGAAAGTGTGGTTTCACATAAAACAAATTTCAAAATAGTGTGCCTTGAACAGAATTCGAGCTCATGCCCTCACGTCACTGAATGTTCTATAGTTCCCTATTCCACCTGCTAAGCTACCAGTCAGGTGAAACTTTTTGTACAAAATCCTAACTATAATTGTAAATGCGGTGTCCAGTAGAGGTCAGTGTTTGAAAGCAGCTTGGAATCTAAGAAAGTACCGGAACCACAGTCAAATCAGCGGAATCTCACATTTTGGAACACATGTTTGTGATCAAATGAAGCTTCAGACCTCATTTTCAACGTACTTTCAAGTGATACACGCATCGGCACACTGCTTCGAAGTTAGCTGCTTAGCTATTTCGACGCATGCCTCGGAGCTCCGGTAAATCAAACATAATGACTTAACCAAATATACAGACATAACATTCCCCTAATACATCCACTCAATACAATTATACATACACTGCTCAAAAAAATAAAGGGAACACTTAAACAACACAATGTAACTCCAAGTCAATCACACTTCTGTGAAATCAAACTGTCCACTTAGGAAGCAACACTGATTGACAATACATTTCACATGCTGTTGTGCAAATGGAATAGACAACAGGTGGAAATTATAGGCAATTAGTAAAACACCCCCAATTAAGGAGTGGTTCTGCAGGTGGAGACCACAGACCACTTCTCAGTTCCTATGCTTCCTGGCTGATGTTTTGGTCACTTTTGAATGCTGGCGGTGCTTTCACTCTAGTGGTAGCATGAGACGGAGTCTACAACCCAAACAAGTGGCTCGGGTAGTGCAGCTCATCCAGGATGGCACATCAATGCGAGCTGTGCCGAGAAGGTTTGCTGTGTCGGTCAGCGTAGTGTCCAGAGCATGGAGGCGCTACCAGGAGACAGGCCAGTACATCAGGAGATGTGGAGGAGGCCGTAGGAGGGCAACAACCCAGCAGCAGGACTGCTACCTCCGCCTTTGTGCAAGGAGGAGCAGGAGGAGCACTTCCAGAGCCCTGCAAAATGACCTCCAGCCAGCCACAAATGTGCATGTGTCTGCTCAAACGGTCAGAAACAGACTCCATGAGGGTGGTATGAGGGCCCGACATCCACAGGTGGGGGTTGTGCTTACTACAGCCCAACACCGTGCAGGACATTTGGCATTTGCCAGAGAACACCAAGATTGGCAAATTCGCCACTGGCGCCCTGTGCTCTTCACAGATGAAAGCAGGTTCACACTGAGCACAACATGTGACAGACGTGACAGAGTCTGGAGACGCCGTGGAGAACGTTCTGCTGCCTGCAACATCCTCCAGCATGACCGGTTTGGCGGTGGGTCAGTCATGGTGTGGGGTGGCATTTCTTTGGGGGGCCGCACAGCCCTCCATGTGCTCGCCAGAGGTAGCCTGACTGCCATTAGGTACCGAGATGAGATCCTCAGACCCCTTGTGAGACCATATGCTGGTGCAGTTGGCCCTGGGTTCCTCCTAATGCAAGACAATGCTAGACCTCATGTGGCTGGTGTGTGTCAGCAGTTCCTGCAAGAGGAAGGCATTGATGCTATGGACTGGCCCGCCCGTTCCCCAGACCTGAATCCAATTGAGCACATCTGGGACATCATGTCTCGCGCCATCCACCAACGCCACGTTGCACCACAGGCTGTCCAGGAGTTGGCGGATGCTTTAGTCCAGGTCTGGGAGGAGATCCCTCAGGAGACCATCCGCCACCTCATCAGGAGCATGCCCAGGCATTGTAGTGAGGTCATAAAGGCACGTGAAGGCCACACACACTACTGAGCCTCATTTTGACTTGTTTTAAGGACATTACATCAAAGTTGGATCAGCCTGTAGTGTGGTTTTCCACTTTAATTTTGAATGTGACTCCAAATCCAGACCTCCATGGGTTGATACATTTGATTTCCATTGATAATTTTTGTGTGATTTTGTTGTCAGCACATTCAACCATGTAAAGAAAAAAGTATTTAATAAGAATATTTCATTCATTCAGATCTAGGATGTGTTATTTTAGTGTTCCCTTTATTTTTTGGAACAGTGTACATAAATATAATACATTTTTACAGTATCTCTGTCCCTCTTGGAGTCCAGGGGGTCCAATACCCTCATGGGTGAACTGGCTGAATATGCATTGTTAATGTAATCTGTATGCAAAAAGTTCAAGCAGTATTGTATTTTTAATATTCAACTATGTGCGATAGCTACAAACTCTTAATATTCATTGGGTAAAAAAACATGTTATTAAAAAGTTGTTTTGGGGCTGATTCCAATGAAGTCATGCAAATACATTTTTTTCATTTTGCTATTGACTTCAGTCTAACGGACTGATTGCAAAGCTTTCAGGGCTGAACAATGTATTCTAAATGCCTATGTCTCATTAAAATGTTCCATTAGAAAGCGGCACCCAGTGTGATCGCTACCTCACAAATTTGCTCATGAACCTGAAAATACTAGCAAGCCAACTAAGAGCGATTTAACCTTTCAATAACGCAGGGGGAAAATGTTGATTCTTCCCACAAAGTTGTTATGTGTTCACCATCGGGTGATGGTGATGGTAATAAAGGTGCTCAATTAGCTTCATTCCCCCTCTTCTACCAGTCAGAACATTATAGGAGAACGAGTGGTTTGAAAGACAGGAGAGAGAGATGACAGTTAAGTGTGTGACAGGCGTGTCCAGCAAGGCCTGTGATTGTCATAGATGGGAACAGAAAGGAATGAGGGGAACAGAAAGGCATCTCTATGTTCCAGAGAGTCTTAGCTTCCCGGAAGAGCTTATTACAGCTTATAGCCAAAATGGTTCAAACGCTAGAGACAAAATTCATAGGAAGAAGTAAATAAATCCAACATGGATTCAGAAACCGCCAGAAGCTTCCGTTTCCCACAGGTAGAGTTTGATGAACTTGAAATTAGAGTGTGTAGTCCGGTCGTCCGGCCCTGCGCCTAGTATACGTAACTTGAAAATATATATGATCAGTTTACACAGCACCAGTGGCACACATTAGCCCACAACATACAATAGTATTCTAGTAACACATTCATACTGAGTGAATGTTGGGCACACTCAACTTAACCTGTGCATACTGTGGAGGCATAACTACATGGAATCAGCCATGGGGAAGAATCTCTGCATTCTTCATAATACATCACTCCTACTCTACCATCGCCATCACGCTGACATACTGCTAGTTACAGTTGAGTAATGTAGTTTATGGAAGTTCATTCCAGGCTGGTCGGGACGGCTCGTCACTTTTATTCATCTAGTAAACTGGTGTAATTCACATTTTGTCATGGCTGTTGTAAGAACGGGACCAAGGCGAAGCGGATGTTGAGTTCCACGTATTTCATTCAAAGAGAAACTTAAACAAAACAAAATATATCAATAAACAAACTAAACGTGCACAAACAATATCCCACAAACACAGGTGGGAAAAATAGCTACTTAAATATGATCCCCAATTAGAGACAACGATTACCAGCTGCCTCTAATTGGGAATCATACAAAAGACCAACATAGAAAATATAAACTAGAAAACAACATAGAAATGATAAACTAGAATAACCCCTAGTCACGCCCTGACCTACTACACCATAGAGAAACAAGGGCTCTCTATGGTCAGGGCGTGACACATTGCTTCCCATCTTACTCATCAGCATAGCAGGTATGTATTTATGTGGTAGTGGCCATAATGATATCTCATCAGCATAGCAGGTATGTATTTATGTGGTAGTGGCCATAATGATACCTCATCAGCATAGCAGGTATGTATTTATGTGGTAGTGGCCATAATGATACCTCATCAGCATAGAAAGTATTTACAGTGCCTTGCGAAAGTATTCGGCCCCCTTGAACTTTGCGACCTTTTGCCATATTTCAGGCTTCAAACATAAAGATATAAAACTGTATTTTTTTGTGAAGAATCAACAACAAGTGGGACACAATCATGAAGTGGAACGACATTTATTGGATATTTCAAACTTTTTTAACAAATCAAAAACTGAAAAATTGGGCGTGCAAAATTATTCAGCCCCTTTACTTTCAGTGCAGCAAACTCTCTCCAGAAGTTCAGTGAGGATCTCTGAATGATCAAATGTTGACCTAAATGACTAATGATGATAAATACAATCCACCTGTGTGTAATCAAGTCTCCGTATAAATGCACCTGCACTGTGATAGTCTCAGAGGTCCGTTAAAAGCGCAGAGAGCATCATGAAGAACAAGGAACACACCAGGCAGGTCCGAGATACTGTTGTGAAGAAGTTTAAAGCCGGATTTGGATACAAAAATATTTCCCAAGCTTTAAACATCCCAAGGAGCACTGTGCAAGCGATAATATTGAAATGGAAGGAGTATCAGACCACTGCAAATCTACCAAGACCTGGCCGTCCCTCTAAACGTTCAGCTCATACAAGGAGAAGACTGATCAGAGATGCAGCCAAGAGGCCCATGATCACTCTGGATGAACTGCAGAGATCTACAGCTGAGGTGGGAGACTCTTTCCATAGGACAACAATCAGTCGTATATTGCACAAATCTGGCCTTTATGGAAGAGTGGCAAGAAGAAAGCCATTTCTTAAAGATATCCATAAAAAGTGTCGTTTAAAGTTTGCCACAAGCCACCTGGGAGACACACCAAACATGTGGAAGAAGGTGCTCTGGTCAGATGAAACCAAAATTGAACTTTTTGGCAACAATGCAAAACGTTATGTTTGGCGTAAAAGCAACACAGCTCATCACCCTGAACACACCATACCCACTGTCAAACATGGTGGTGGCAGCATCATGGTTTGGGCCTGCTTTTCTTCAGCAGGGACAGGGAAGATGGTTAAAATTGATGGGAAGATGGATGGAGCCAAATACAGGACCATTCTGGAAGAAAACCTGATGGAGTCTGCAAAAGACCTGAGACTGGGATGGAGATTTGTCTTCCAACAAGACAATGATCCAAAACATAAAGCAAAATCTACAATGGAATGGTTCAAAAATAAACATATCCAGGTGTTAGAATGGCCAAGTCAAAGTCCAGACCTGAATCCAATTGAGAATCTGTGGAAAGAACTGAAAACTGCTGTTCACAAATGCTCTCCATCCAACCTCACTGAGCTCGAGCTGTTTTGCAAGGAGTAATGGGAAAAATGTTCAGTCTCTCGATGTGCAAAACTGATAGAGACATACCCCTAGCGACTTACAGCTGTAATCGCAGCAAAAGGTGGCGCTACAAAGTATTAACTTAAGGGGGCTGAATAATTTTGCATGCCCGATTTTTCAGTTTTTGATTTGTTAAAAAATATCCAACAAATGTCGTTCCACTTCATGATTGTGTCCCACTTGTTGTTGATTCTTCACAAAAAAATACAGTTTTATATCTTTATGTTTGAAGCCTGAAATGTGGCAAAAGGTCGCAAAGTTCAAGGAGGCCGAATACTTTCGCAAGGCACTGTATATGGTAACGATTATAACACGACCTCATAACCATAAGCAGGTGTCTATGGTAATGGTTATAACTTTACCTCGTCAGCATAGCATCACGTCATTCCTCCTCCTTGAACACTAGCAAGCCTGTGGAATGTCATTCACCTATTAACTTCAGCCTATGAGCATGGCGCACTGAGGCAATTTGACGACGGTTGCCGATTTACCTATAGGCTCACTTGTGCAATGATCACTCACCTTTCTTTCAACCAATTGGAATGAATCTAGGGGAGTACTTATATGTCACCTGAAAACCTTGTGTCTCCCACTTGCTGCTTCGCAGCAACAGTCTTCCAACGACTTTCCACCTCGAAACCACCAACGACTGAAGGCCCGTCATCGGATCCCCGTTCTCCCAGAGGGTTTCGATGCCAGCTGCCCCAGCATAGGGCAACCTGTCATCGGCATCTGGCTCTGAGGAGCATTCCTCGGGGACAAGGCCATACCCCAAACTATTCAATACAATTCCATAATGTATTCGGCCTCTGTTGTCATTCAGTCAAGCCTCGATTGAACTCTAGCGGCTGTAGACGTACAGTACATGTATAGAAGAGATGGGAATCCCATCACATCACAGAGCGAAGACAGCGGTATACTCAGAAAACAAATGGTTTATACACTTGGTTACATATCAATGTTATTATCCATTTGCCCTTACCTAGGAATCCTATCACATCACTGACAGACAGAGGGGATGTAGCATGGGTAGAGACCCCTGGGAGGACACAGGCAGCTAATACCACTGTCAGTCTCAGCGATGCCTCTGTCACTCAGTGCCTGCGTGTTCCGGGGGAGTAACCGTCTCGCTGTTCAAACGGTGTCGTAGGAGATTAGCCATTAGAAAGAGAGAACGTAGTGCTGTGACAGTGTTCAGATGGAGGGGTGGTTGGAAAACGAGAGAGCGAGAGACTCACTCTGACCTTATGATAACTGGGTAGTGAGTACACTAATAACTGATACCTCTGCAAGGAAAATACTGTCAAAGTGGATGGGACTCATTGTGAACTCATGGTGAATTCTGTACTGGGGAGTATACAGTACCCAGCAAATGTTTTTATTTGTACTATTTTCTACATTGTAGAATAATCGTGACCACATCAAAACTATGAAATAACACATACGGGAATCATCTAGTAACCAAAAAAGTGTTAAACAAATCAAATATATTGGAGATGTGATATTCTTCAAAATAGCCACTCTTTGCCTTGATGACAGCTTTGCACACTCTTGGCATTCTCTAAATTTACTTCATGAGGTGGTCACCTGGAATTTATTTCAACTAACAGGTGTGCCTTCTTAATTAAAAGGTTCCCGAGTGGTGCTGTGGTCTAAGGCACTGCATCTCAGTGCAAGAGGTCCCTGGTTTGAATCCAGGCTGTGTCACATCTGGCTGTGATTGGGAGTCGCATTGGGCGGAGCACTGCTGGCCCAGTGTCGTCTGGGCCAATTGAAAAACCCTTGAACAAGTAGGTGTGTCCAGACATTTGATTGGTACTATATATGCTGATAACACCGCCGGGAGGGAAAGAGTGGCACAGTCTATAGGTTGGTGGCACCTCCATTGGGGAAGACAGGCTCGTGGTAATGGCTGGAGAGGAATCAGTGGAATGGTATCAAACACATGGTTTCCATGTGTTTAGATTCCATTAGCTCTGTTCTGACCATTATTATGAGCTCCTCCCCTCAGCAGCCTCCTGACTAACTGACCCTACAATGCTGATGGACTGATGTCCTTCCTTGGGAGGAGGGAATCTCTAGGTATCACCCTGGATATACAACCACTACAAACATCACGTGACACACATACAGGGAAGAACAGATTCACCCAGATAGATAGAACCCAGATATCTCTCTCCCACCTCAGTTGCATCCACTAAACCTCTAATTTCCCAGCCCAAGGTGACACAAGTTAAATGTGACCTTGGCATTTACATTAAGGTGACAGTGACACAGCTTAGTAAACACCCTGCTAATCTGGCCTTCATCGGTGAAAGGAGGCCTTATTGCCTGTTGGGCCGTTATGCCATTAAATAGACTGTCTGAGTGAGGATACAGAGAAAAGAAGGGATGGAGGGATGAAAGGAGGAAGAAAGAGAGGGAGGGAGGCATAGAAGTGCAATGGTCCCATCTCGTATGTAGCAGGATTAGACCAGGGAACAGGCTGGGGTATCTCTCTCTGCTAGACAGGTTCCTAATAGACGCTCTGAATGCAGACTCACACTGTGAAGCCGTGTTGGACGACTAATTGAAAAGTAATTACAACCCTCTCATCTCAATTACACACACACATCCAAATATATTTGTATATATATATATATATATGATGCTCCTGCAGTTAGCTGGAAGCCAGAGACAGGCTCATTTGATGCAGTTAGAAGTGAGGTGGATGTGCCGGCGTAGGGTTTGATTCCAGCCCTCCTCGCAGGTCTCACCCTCTCTGAGGTATTGTTAATTATAGGCTCAGACGTAACCGTGGGCTCTTCAGGCACAGCAAGGGGTCTTGCTCAAACATGGCTTCCCGACGCATGACATTTTCACCGCCGAGCTGATTTTTTTAGGGAGGGGAGGAGGAGGTATCAAAGATATCAGGTTTGTGTTAGGTTACTGTGCCCTGAGTGACTCTGCTCTTTCTCTCTCTCTGCCTTTTCTCTCTCTACCTTTTCTCTCTCTCTACCTTTTCTCTCTCTCTCTCTCTCTCTCTCTCTCTACCTTTTCTCTCTCTCTCTGCCTTTTCTCTCTCTCTCTCTCTCTCCCTTTTCTCTCTCTCCACCTTTTCTCTCTCTCTCCGCCTTTTCTCTCTCTCTCTCCGCCTTTTCTCTGTCTCTCTCCGCCCTTTCTCTCTCTGCCTTTTCTCTCTCTCTCTGTCTTTTCTCTCTCTCCGCCTTTTCTCTCTCTCTCCGCCTTTTCTCTCTCTCTCTCTGCCTTTTCTCTCTCTCTCTGCCTTTTCTCTCTCTCCGCCTTTTCTCTCTCTCTCCCTTTTCTCTCTCTCTCTGCCTTTTCTCTCTCTCTCTGCCTTTTCTCTCTCTCTCTGCCTTTTCTCTCTCTCTCCGCCTTTTCTCTCTCTCTCTCTCTGCCTTTTCTCTCTCTCTGCCTTTTCTCTCTCTCTGCCTTTTCTCTCTCTCTCCGCCTTTTCTCTCTCTCTCTCTGCCTTTTCTCTCTCTCTGCCTTTTCTCTCTCTCCGCCTTTTCTCTCTCTCTCTCTGCCTTTTCTCTCTCTCTCTCCGCCTTTTCTCTCTCTCTCTGCCTTTTTTCTCTCTCTCTCTCTCTGCCTTTTCTCTCACTCTCTCTCCGCCTTCTCTCTCTCTCTCTCTCTCCGCCTTTTCTCTCCCTCTCTCTGCCTTATCTCTCTCTCTCTCTCCGCCTTTTCTCTCTTTCTCTCTCCGCCTTTTCTCTCTCTCTCTCTCCGCCTTTTCTCTCTCTCTCTCTGCCTTTTCTCTCTCTCTCTCTGCCTTCTCTCTCTCTCTCTCTCCCTTTTCTCTCTCTCCACCTTTTCTCTCTCTCTCCGCCTTTTCTCTCTCTCTCCGCCTTTTCTCTGTCTCTCTCCGCCTTATCTCTCTCTGCCTTTTCTCTCTCTCTCTGTCTTTTCTCTCTCTCCGCCTTTTCTCTCTCTCTCCGCCTTTTCTCTCTCTCTCTCTGCCTTTTCTCTCTCTCTCTGCCTTTTCTCTCTCTCTCTGCCTTTTCTCTCTCTCCCTGCCTTTTCTCTCTCTCTCTCTGCCTTTTCTCTCTCTCTCTCTGCCTTTTCTCTCTCTCTCTCTGCCTTTTCTCTCTCTCTCTGTGCCTTTTCTCTCTCTCTCTCTCTCTGCCTTTTCTCTCTCTCTGCCTTTTCTCTCTCTCTCTCTGCCTTTTCTCTCTCTCTGCCTTTTCTCTCTCTCTCTGCCTTTTCTCTCTCTCTCTGCCTTTTCTCTCTCTCTCCGCCTTTTCTCTCTCTCTCTCTCTGCCTTTTCTCTCTCTCTGCCTTTTCTCTCTCTCTGCCTTTTCTCTCTCTCTCCGCCTTTTCTCTCTCTCTCTGCCTTTTCTCTCTCTCTGCCTTTTCTCTCTCTCCGCCTTTTCTCTCTCTCTCTCCGCCTTTTCTCTCTCTCTCTCTCCGCCTTTTCTCTCTCTCTCTGCCTTTTCTCTCTCTCTCTCTGCCTTTTCTCTCTCTCTCTCTGCCTTTTTTCTCTCTCTCTCTCTCTGCCTTTTCTCTCACTCTCTCTCCGCCTTCTCTCTCTCTCTCTCCGCCTTTTCTCTCTCTCTCTCTGCCTTATCTCTCTCTCTCTCTCTGCCTTTTCTCTCTCTCTCTCTCTGCCTTTTCTCTCTCTCTCTGCCTTTTCTCTCTCTCTCTCTCTGCCTTTTCTCTCTCTCTCTGCCTTTTCTCTCTCTCTCTCTCTCTCTCCCTTTTCTCTCTCTCCACCTTTTCTCTCTCTCTCCGCCTTTTCTCTCTCTCCGCCTTTTCTCTGTCTCTCTCCGCCTTATCTCTCTCTGCCTTTTCTCTCTCTCTCTCTGTCTTTTCTCTCTCTCCGCCTTTTCTCTCTCTCTCCGCCTTTTCTCTCTCTCTCTCTGCCTTTTCTCTCTCTCTCTGCCTTTTCTCTCTCTCCCTGCCTTTTCTCTCTCTCTCTCTGCCTTTTCTCTCTCTCTCTCTGCCTTTTCTCTCTCTCTCTGCCTTTTCTCTCTCTCTCTCTCTGCCTTTTCTCTCTCTCTGCCTTTTCTCTCTCTCTGCCTTTTCTCTCTCTCTCCGCCTTTTCTCTCTCTCTCTCTGCCTTTTCTCTCTTTCTGCCTTTTCTCTCTCTCCGCCTTTTCTCTCTCTCTCTCTGCCTTTTCTCTCTCTCTGCCTTTTCTCTCTCTCTGCCTTTTCTCTCTCTCTGCCTTTTCTCTCTCTCTGCCTTTTCTCTCTCTCTGCCTTTTCTCTCTCTCTCCGCCTTTTCTCTCTCTCTCTCTACCTTTTCTCTCTCTCTGCCTTTTCTCTCTCTCCGCCTTTTCTCTCTCTCTCTCTGCCTTTTCTCTCTCTCTCTCTCCGCCTTTTCTCTCTCTCTCTCTCCGCCTTTTCTCTCTCTCTCTGCCTTTTCTCTCTCTCTCTCTCTGCCTTTTCTCTCTCTCTCTCTCTGCCTTTTCTCTCTCTCTCTGCCTTTTCTCTCTCTCTCTCTGCCTTTTCTCTCTCTCTCTCTCTCTCCGCCTTTTCTCTCTCTCTCTCTGCCTTTTCTCTCTCTCTCTCCACCTTTTCTCTCTCTCTCTCTACCTTTTCTCTCTCTCTCTCTCCGCCTTTTCTTTCTCTCTCTCCGCCTTTTCTCTCTCTCTCTCTGCCTTTTCTCTCTCTCTCTCTGCCTTTTCTCTCTCTCTCTCTCTGCCTTTTCTCTCTCTCTCTCTCCGCCTTTTCTCTCTCTCTCTCTCCGCCTTTTCTCTCTCTCTCTACCTTTTCTCTCTCTCTCTCTGCCTTTTCTCTCTCTCTCTCCGCCTTTTCTCTCTTTCTCTCTCCGCCTTTTCTCTCTCTCTCTCTCCGCCTTTTCTCTCTCTCTCTCTGCCTTTTCTCTCTCTCTCTCTCTGCCTTTTCTCTCTCTCTCTCTGCCTTTTCTCTCTCTCTCTGCCTTTTCTCTCTCTCTCTCTCTCTCTCCCTTTTCTCTCTCTCCACCTTTTCTCTCTCTCTCCGCCTTTTCTCTCTCTCTCCGCCTTTTCTCTGTCTCTCTCCGCCTTATCTCTCTCTGCCTTTTCTCTCTCTCTCTCTGTCTTTTCTCTCTCTCCGCCTTTTCTCTCTCTCTCCGCCTTTTCTCTCTCTCTCTCTGCCTTTTCTCTCTCTCTCTGCCTTTTCTCTCTCTCCCTGCCTTTTCTCTTTCTCTCTCTGCCTTTTCTCTCTCTCTCTCTGCCTTTTCTCTCTCTCTCTGCCTTTAATCTCTCTCTCTGCCTTTTCTCTCTCTCTCTCTCTGCCTTTTCTCTCTCTCTCTCTGTCTTTTCTCTCTCTCCGCCTTTTCTCTCTCTCTCCGCCTTTTCTCTCTCTCTCTCTGCCTTTTCTCTCTCTCTCTGCCTTTTCTCTCTCTCCCTGCCTTTTCTCTTTCTCTCTCTGCCTTTTCTCTCTCTCTCTCTGCCTTTTCTCTCTCTCTCTGCCTTTTCTCTCTCTCTCTGTGCCTTTTCTCTCTCTCTCTCTCTGCCTTTTCTCTCTCTCTCTCTGCCTTTTCTCTCTCTCTGCCTTTTCTCTCTCTCTCTGCCTTTTCTCTCTCTCTCTCTGCCTTTTCTCTCTCTCTCCGCCTTTTCTCTCTCTCTCTCTCTGCCTTTTCTCTCTCTCTGCCTTTTCTCTCTCTCTGCCTTTTCTCTCTCTCTCTCTGCCTTTTCTCTCTCTCTGCCTTTTTTCTCTCTCTCTCTCTCTGCCTTTTCTCTCACTCTCTCTCCGCCTTCTCTCTCTCTCTCTCTCCGCCTTTTCTCTCTCTCTCTGCCTTATCTCTCTCTCTCTCTCCGCCTTTTCTCTCTTTCTCTCTCCGCCTTTTCTCTCTCTCTCTCTCTCTCCGTTTTCTCTCTCTCCACCTTTTCTCTCTCTCTCTCTCTCCGCCTTTTCTCTCTCTCTCTGCCTTTTCTCTCTCTCTCTGCCTTTTCTCTCTCTCTCTGCCTTTTCTCTCTCTCTCTCTCTCTCCCTTTTCTCTCTCTCCACCTTTTCTCTCTCTCTCCGCCTTTTCTCTCTCTCTCCGCCTTTTCTCTGTCTCTCTCCGCCTTATCTCTCTCTGCCTTTTCTCTCTCTCTCTCTGTCTTTTCTCTCTCTCCGCCTTTTCTCTCTCTCTCTCTGCCTTTTCTCTCTCTCTCTGCCTTTTCTCTCTCTCTCTGCCTTTTCTCTCTCTCTCTCTGCCTTTTCTCTCTCTCTCTGCCTTTTCTCTCTCTCTCTGCCTTTTCTCTCTCTCTCTGCCTTTTCTCTCTCTCTCTGCCTTTTCTCTCTCTCTCTGTGCCTTTTCTCTCTCTCTCTCTCTGCCTTTTCTCTCTCTCTGCCTTTTCTCTCTCTCTGCCTTTTCTCTCTCTCTCTCCGCCTTTTCTCTCTCTCTCTCTGCCTTTTCTCTCTTTCTGCCTTTTCTCTCTCTCCGCCTTTTCTCTCTCTCTCTCTGCCTTTTCTCTCTCTCTCTGTGCCTTTTCTCTCTCTCTCTCTCTGCCTTTTCTCTCTCTCTGCCTTTTCTCTCTCTCTGTCTTTTCTCTCTCTCTCTCCGCCTTTTCTCTCTCTCTCTCTCTGCCTTTTCTCTCTCTCTGCCTTTTCTCTCTCTCTGTCTTTTCTCTCTCTCTGCCTTTTCTCTCTCTCTCTGCCTTTTCTCTCTCTCTCTCTGCCTTTTCTCTCTCTCCGCCTTTTCTCTCTCTCTCTCTCTGCCTTTTCTCTCTCTCTCTCTCCGCCTTTTCTCTCTCTCTCTCTCTCCGCCTTTTCTCTCTCTCTCTGCCTTTTCTCTCTCTCTCTCTCTGCCTTTTCTCTCTCTCTCTCTCTGCCTTTTCTCTCTCTCTCTCTGCCTTTTCTCTCTCTCTCTCTCTGCCTTTTCTCTCTCTCTCTCTCTGCCTTTTCTCTCTCTCTCTCTGCCTTTTCTCTCTCTCTCTCTGCCTTTTCTCTCTCTCTCTCTCTCCGTCTTTTCTCTCTCTCTCTCTCTCTCTGCCTTTTCTCTCTCTCTCTCCACCTTTTCTCTCTCTCTCTCTCCGCCTTTTCTCTCTCTCTCTCTCCGCCTTTTTATCTCTCTCTCTCTGCCTTTTCTCTCTCTCTCTCTGCCTTTTCTCTCTCTCTCTCTCTCTGCCTTTTCTCTCTCTCTCTCTACGCCTTTTCTCTCTCTCTCTCTCCGCCTTTTCTCTCTCTCTCTCTACCTTTTCTCTCTCTCTCTCTGCCTTTTCTCTCTCTCTCTCTCCGCCTTTTCTCTCTCTCTGCCTTTTCTCTCTCTCTGCCTTTTCTCTCTCTCTCTTCTCCTTTTCTCTCTCTCTCTCTGCCTTTTCTCTCTCTCTCTCCGCCTTTTCTCTCTCGCTCTCTCTCCGCCTTTTCTCTCTCTCTCTCTGCCTTTTCTCTCGCTCTGCCTTTTCTCTCTATCCGCCTTTTCTCTCTCTCTCTGCCTTTTCTCTCTCTCTCTCTGCCTTTTCTCTCTCTCTCTCTGCCTTTTCTCTCTCTCTCCGCCTTTTCTCTCTCGCTCTCTCTCACCCTTTTCTGTCTCTCTCTCTGCCTTTTCTCTCTCTCTGCCTTTTCTCTCTCTCCACCTTTTCTCTCTCTCTCTCTGCCTTTTCTCTCTCTCTCTCTCCGCCTTTTCTCTCTCTCTCTGCCTTTTCTCTCTCTCTGTCTTTTCTCTCTCTCTGCCTTTTCTCTTTCTCTCTCTGCCTTTTCTCTCTTCCTCTCTGCCTTTTCACTCTCTCTCTCTCCGCCTTTTCTCTCTCTATCTCCGCCTTTTCTCTCTCTCTCTGCCTTTTCTCTCTCTCTGCCTTTTCTCTCTCTCCGCCTTTTCTCTCTCTCTCTCTGCCTTTTCTCTCTCTCTCTCTGCCTTTTCTCTCTCTCTCTCTCTCTCTCTCTGCCTTTTCTCTCTCTCTCTCTCTCTCTGCCTTTTCTCTCTCTCTCTCTGCCTTTTCTCTCTCTCTCTGCCTTTTCTCTCTCTCTCTCTCTGCCTTTTCTCTCTCTCTCTCTGCCTTTTCTCTCTCTCTCTCTGCATTTTCTCTCTCTCTCTCTCTCTGCATTTTCTCTCTCTCTTTCTGCATTTTCTCTCTCTCTCTCTGCATTTTCTCTCTCTCTCTCTGCATTTTCTCTCTCTCTCTGCCTTTTCTATCTCTCTCTCTGCCTTTTCTATCTCTCTCTCTGCCTTTTCTATCTCTCTCTGCCTTTTCTCTCTCTCTCTCTGCCTTTTCTCTCTCTCTCTCTCTCTGCCTTTTCTCTCTCTCTCTATCTGCCTTTTCTCTCTCTCTCTCTCTCTGCCTTTTCTATCTCTCTCTCTGCCTTTTCTCTCTCTCTCTGCCTTTTCTCTCTCTCTCTGCCTTTTCTCTCTCTCTCTCTCTCTCTGCCTTCTCTCTCTCTCTCTCTCTGCCTTTTCTCTCTCTCTCTCTCTGCCTTTTCTCTCTCTCTCTCTGCCTTTTCTGTCTCCCTCTGCCTTTTCTCTCTCTCTCTCTCTCTCTCTCTCTGCCTTTTCTCTCTCTCTCTCTGCTTTTTCTGTCTCTCTCTGCCTTTTCTCTCTCTGCCTTTTCTCTCTCTCTCTCTGCCTTTTCTCTCTCTCTCTCTCTCTGCCTTTTCTCTCTCTGCCTTTTCTCTCTCTCTCTCTCTGCCTTTTCTCTCTCTCTCTCTCTGCCTTTTCTCTCTCTCTCTCCGCCTTTTCTCTCTCTCTCTCTCTCCGCCTTTTCTCTCTCTCTCTCTCCGCCTTTTCTCTCTCTCTCTCTCCGCCTTTTCTCTCTCTCTCTCCGCCTTTTTATCTCTCTCTCTCCGCCTTTTCTCTCTCTCTCCGCCTTTTCTCTCTCTCTCTCCGCCTTTTCTCTCTCTCTCTCTCTGCCTTTTCTCTCTCTCTCTCTCTGCCTTTTCTCTCTCTCTCTCTCTGCCTTTTCTCTCTCTCTCTCTGCCTTTTCTCTCTCTCTCTCTCTACGCCTTTTCTCTCTCTCTCTCTCCGCCTTTTCTCTCTCTCTCTCTGCCTTTTCTCTCTCTCTGCCTTTTCTCTCTCTCTCCGCCTTTTCTCTCTCTCTCTACCTTCTCTCGCTCTCTCCGCCTTTTCTCTCTCACTCTCTCTCCGCCTTTTCTCTCTCTCTCTCTGCCTTTTCTCTCGCTCTGCCTTTTCTCTCTCTCCACCTTTTCTCTCTCTCTCTCTCTGCCTTTTCTCTCTCTCTCTCACCGCCTTTTCTCTCTCTCTCTCTGCCTTTTCTCTTTCTCTCTCTCTGCCTTTTCTCTCTCTCTCTCTCTGCCTTTTCTATCTCTCTCTCTGCCTTTTCTATCTCTCTCTGCCTTTTCTCTCTCTCTCTCTGCCTTTTCTCTCTCTCTCTCTGCCTTTTCTCTCTCTCTCTCTCTCTCTCTCTGCCTTTTCTCTCTCTCTATCTGCCTTTTCTCTCTCTCTATCTGCCTTTTCTCTCTCTCTCTCTCTCTCTGCCTTTTCTCTCTCTCTCTCTCTCTGCCTTTTCTCTCTCTCTCTCTGCCATTTCTCTCTCTCTCTGCCTTTTCTCCTCTCTCTGCCTTTTCTCTCTCTCTCTCTCTCTCTGCCTTTTCTCTCTCTCTCTCTCTGCCTTTTCTCTCTCTCTCTCTCTGCCTTTTCTCTCTCTCTCTCTGCCTTTTCTGTCTCTCTCTGCCTTTTCTCTCTCTCAAATTCAAATTCAAATTCAAGCTGCTTTATTGGCATGAAAAACATTGTGTCAATATTGCCAAAGCAACAATGTATACAATATACATTGTAACAAAATTGTAAATGATAACAAATAATAATATAAAATGGTAGTAAATAATGATACAAAAATAAATACAATAAAATGGTAACAGTCTACAGTAAACATTAATAATTATAGTAATAACAATAATAGTAATAATAAGTAAGTTACTGTTTACTATGCAGATGTTATTATTCAGTGTCCCTCAGGCTATGGCAGGAAAATACATATTTGGCTGCAAGAGGAGCCATTGCTCCTTCGCCCATGAGTATTCTTAGTTTTTCCTCTGGGTTCAATTTGTAAAAATGTGGAATATATGTAGTCATTTCTGTGAATAATGAATCTCTTTGTGAGGAATATTTATCACAGTAAAGGAGAAAGTGCATCTCTGTCTCTACCTCCCCTGTCATGCAGTGACCACATACACGCTCCTCTTTGGGTAGCCATGTCTTTTTATGTCTGCCGGTTTCTATTGCCAATCGGTGGTCACTCAGCCTGTACTTGGTAAGGATCTGTCTCTGCTTTGTATCTCTGACAGAGTAGAGATAATCAGCCAATTCATATTCTCTGTTTAGGGTCAGATAGCAATTTAGTCGGCTTTGGGATTTTGTTTCGTTTTTCCAGTATTGTAAGTATGATTCCTTTGATTGGTTCATGATTTTGTTTATTGGAATTCTTTCTTTTGAAGCAGTGCTGGTGTCAGCTTGGTTGGTGAGGTCCAACACCAGCTGACTGAGAGGGCTCGTTTCTGGGCTCAGCTCTTGGGCTTGAAGTGCTTTAAATTGCAGACTCGAATTTGGACTTGAATTTAGATGTAGCCAAAATTTTAATGATCTTTTCTGTATTTTCATTATTACTGGAAAACGGCCCAATTCTGCCCTACATGCATTAGTTGGTGTATTTCTCTGGACTTGTAGAATTTTCCGACAGAATTCTGCATGTAGGGTTTCAATTGGATGTTTGTCCCACATTTTAAAATCCAGTTTATTGAGTGGCCCCCAAACCTCACTTCCATAAAGTGCTATTGGTAGGATTACACTGTCAAATATTTTAGTCCAAATTCTAATTGGGATGTTGATTTTGAATAATTTCATTTTTATTGCATACATTGCTCTGCGGGCTTTTTCTTTGAGTGCCTTCACTGCCATATTAAAGTTTCCCGATGCAGATATGGTCAGACCAAGGTAGGTGTAATTTTTTGTGTGTTCAATTAAGGTGTTGTTCAGGGTGAATTTACATTTTTGTTTCTGACATCTGGGGTTTTTTTGGAAAATCATGATTTTAGTTTTTTGGAAATTTACTGCCAGGGCCCAATTATGGCAATATTGCTCCATAATATTAATGTTTTGTTGAAGACCTTCTTTGGTTGGTGATAGAAGTACCAAGTCATCAGCATATAGCAGGTATTTCACCTCTGTGTCAAATAGTGTGAGTCCTGGGGCTGGAGATTGGTCCAACATGTCTGCTAATTCATTGATATAAATGTTGAAAAGATTTGGACTCAAATTGCAGCCTTGTCTCACACCTCGACATTGTGAAAAAAATTCTGTTCTTTGGTTTTTGATTTTTATTGCACACTTATTTTCTGTGTACATACATTTTATTAAGTCATACACCTTACCACCAAGCCCACTTTGTAGAATTTTGTAGAATAGCCCTTCGTGCAAAATCGAATCAAATGCTTTTTTAAAGTCAATAAAGCAAGCAAAGATTTTGCCCTCTTTTTTTTGGTGGACGTGTTTATTAATTAGTGTGTGTAAGGTGTATATATGGTCAGTAGTGCGATGGTTAGGGAGAAAGCCAATTTGACATTTACTTATTACATTTTTTTCTTGAAGAAAGGTTTGAATTCTTGAATTCAAAATGCTACAGAAAATCTTTCCCAAGTTACTGTTGACGCAAATTCCCCTGTAATTATTGGGGTCTGATTTGTCTCCACTTTTGTGGATAGGGGAGATGAGCCCCTGGTTCCAGACATCAGGGAAGCAGCCAGAAGTTAAAACCATGTTGAACAATTTAAGCACAGCATTTTGCAACTCAGGTGTGCTGTTTTTCAGCATTTCATTTCTGATGTTGTCTACACCACAAGCCTTTTTTAATTTAATAGATTTTAGCTTTTCATTTAGTTCTTGTTGGGTTATTGGGTAATCTAATGGATTTTGGTTGTTTTTAATGACTGATTCCAGGATGTTCAATTTTTCTTTAATTTCTAATTGGTTCTGGTTTAAGTCTTTTTGTGGGATGTTTTTGTATAGATTATCAAAGTAAGTTTTCCAAATTCCTACATCTTGTATGGCTAATTCTTGTGGCTTTGATGTGCTTAAATTGTTCCACATGTCCCAGAACTGATTTTGGTCAATTGCGTTTTCAATTTCATCAAGTGTCTTGTTGGTATAATTCAATTTCTTGCATTTCAGTGTTTGTTTATACTGTTTCAGAGTTTTAAAGTATTCATATCGTAGCTCTGGGTTGTTTTGCTGCTTATGTTTTTTGTTTGACATTTGTCTTAGGTGTTTTCTAATTGTTTTACATTCATTATCAAACCATTTGTCAGAAACATTTTGATTTTTGCTTCTGATGTTGCATTGCTTTGGTTTTCTCAAATTTGCTTTCGATGCTGCTTTTTGGAATATGCAGTTGATGTTTTGGGTAGCTGAATTGACACCATCTTTATTGTTTTGGTACTGTGAGTTATTGAAAAACTGTATAGAGTTCATCATTTCATTTGAGTTCAATGTTTCAATGAATGCCTCTGCACTGTTTGGAGCCCATCTGAACGATTGGTTTATGTTGTAAAGTTTATTGGGCTGTTTTTTTGAATGAATATTGCCGGTTAATTTCTTCAGAAACACGTTGATCTGACTGTGATCTGACAATGGTGTCTGTGGTCTGACAGTGAATGCACTAATGGAGGAGGGGTCAATGTCAGTGATGGCATAATCGACTACACTTGTCCCAAGAGCTGAGCAGTAAGTAAACTGACCTAAAGAGTCCCCTCTGATTCTACCATTAAGCATGTACAGGCCTAAGGCTCGACAGAGATGTACTAACTCTTTTCCATTTTTGTTCAGTATTTGGTCAGGACTGTTTCTATTATTTATAATAGGGCTACTGTACAAGGAGGGGTGTCCAAATATGTGGTGGTTACCTCCCGCATCAGTGTAGTCAGGCTCAGAACCTGTTCTTGCATTGAAATCTCCACAAAGAAGCACTTTACCCTGCGCCTGAAATGTAATAATTTCTGTCTGGAGATTGTCAAAAAACTGATCATCATAATATGATGAATCTGAAGGAGGAGCATAAGCTGCACATATGTATACATCATTGTCACAATAGATTGTACCTTTGTTAAGTTTTAGCCAAATGTGAGTGGTACCTTTTTTCATTTCATTCAGTGCTAAGTCCTGCTTATGCCAAATGATGATTCCACCTGAGTCTCGGCCCCGTTTAACATTTTTATGTTTGATTGATGGTAGTAAACTTTCTCTATAGCCTGAGGGACACTGAGTATCTATGTCTCCACGACACCATGTTTCCAGTAGGATTATGATGTCCTGTCCCTTGATGTTTTTAATCAATTCTGGATTAGTTGTTTTATAACCAAAATGTGAAGAGTATAGGCCCTGGATATTCCAAGAGCTGATAGTTAATGATCTCATTTATAATAAGTGATATTCACTGGTTTGAGTAAAGTACATCGAAAAAAACAAAAAAAATAAAATACTATATATATATATATATATATATATACACATATATATACATATACATACACATATACATACATACATACACATATATATATACACACACACACACACACATACATACACACACACACACATACATACATATATGTATATATATATATATATATACATACACATACACATATATATATATATACACATATACATGCACATACACATATACACACACATACATACATACATACACACACACACGCACACACACACACACACACACACACACCATTACATATAATAATTATTATAATACCGGTGTCAATACATTTAGGAATATTTGTAAACAAATTAATAAGAATGGAATAAGATTGCACTGTACTTATTTTATGTGCAATCTGCAACCCTGTGTGTTTGTGTGTGTGTGTGTGTGTGCGTGTGCGTGCCCGTGTGTGAATTAAAGGGACTGTCTAGCTCAGTAGTCTGCATATTAGTTGCAGTAGTTGGCGCACCTCTCCTATCTCTGATTGTTCTAGGGGTCTTCTGCCAGAGGTTACCTCAGCATATGTAGGCTGACGATCTAATTGATACATGGTGTGGACTGCATCATGTGGTCTACTTCCCTGAAGGGCAGTGTTCTGACCGACCCTGGAGTAGTGGTCAGAGCTGTGTTGTGATGGGCTGGGTCTAGTAGAGCTGTGTTGTGATGGGACAGGTCTAGTAGAGCTGTGTTGTGATGGGCCGGGTCTAAGTAGAGCTGTGTTGTGATGGGCCGGGTCTAGTAGAGCTGTGTTGTGATGGGCCGGGTCTAGTAGAGCTGTGTTGTGATGGGCCGGGTCTAGTAGAGCTTTGTTGTGATGGGCCAGGTCTAGTAGAGCTGTGTTGTGATGGGCCAGGTCTAGTAGAGCTGTGTTGTGATGGGCCAGGTCTAGTAGAGCTGTGTTGGGATGGGCCGGGTCTAGTAGAGCTGTGTTGTGATGGGCCAGGTCTAGTAGAGCTGTGTTGTGATGGGCCAGGTCTAGTAGAGCTGTGTTGTGATGGGCCAGGTCTAGTAGAGCTGTGCTGTGTTGGGCCTGGTCTAGTAGAGCTGTGCTGTAATAAGCCATGTCTGGCTCTTTTCTCCTCGGGATGGTGGAGGTACTGTTGTTTCAGAAGGTGGGGCGGGGGACCTTTGTTGCTGGGGTGATGGGTGTGTGGGTCCCTGCCAAGTGTTGCATCTTTTAGGTCCTTGGCAAAGGTTCTGATACTGTCCTGATCAAGATGTATATTATCATATAAGTGTTGACATGTCAGAGTGGGGTGGTGAGCCGTTCTGACGTTGAGCAGTGAGGCACAGTCCACAGTGATCTGTTGATTTATTTTGTCGATCAACTTTTCTGGGAAGTCTTTTCTTGGTAGGAGGGTGGACACAACTATATTGGTTGTTGGGAACATAGCCTGTGCCCGTTCTGCCACTCTTCTCACTGCCCCAGATACATTTTCACCTTTGGCATGAAGGTCGTTTGTGCCAGTGTGGATGATGATGTTGTCAGGGGTGTCAATCCTGGTCTGACTGAGTAGCTGCATTGCACTCTCAGTTGTAGGACACCAGAACTTATACACCTGGTGTCTAGGGAATAATCTTTCCTGGACTAAGAACTTCCCATTTGAATCAATTAGAATTGCAGTTGTGGGTGATTGTCTGGGTGGAGCAGACTGGGAGGCTGGTATTCTGACCTGGGCTGGAGCAGACTGGGAGGCTGGTAGGTTAACCTGGGCTGGAGCAGACTGGGAGGCTGGTATTCTGACCTGGGCTGGAGCAGACTGGGAGGCTGGTAGGTTGACCTGGGCTGGAGCAGACTGGGAGGCTGGTAGGTTAATCTGGGCTGGAGCAGACTGGGAGGCTGGTATTCTGACCTGGGCTGGAGCAGACTGGGAGGCTGGTAGGTTGACCTGGGCTGGAGCAGACTGAGAGGCTGGTAGGTTGACCTGGGCTGGAGCAGACTGGTAGGCTGGTGCAGTGTCATCCGGCTGTGTAGTGGAGGCCATGCTGGTCTCAGGTTCTGCTTGTGTTGTACCAAGCTGGTGGACATGTTCTCTAGATGCAGAGGACACAATGACTCTCTGCCGGTTGGGGGTGTCAATGTACCTCTCTTTTTGTTCGAGCTCCTTTCTTGTTGTGCTCAGATGGTCTCTGAGGTCATCATTTGTCTGACTCAGCTTGTCCATTCTGCTTTCTAATTTAGCTATGGATGCTCTGCTCTCCTCCCTGAACTGTTTCATCTCTTCTTTGAGTTTCTGGACAGTGTCCTCCTCTTGAAGCTTGTTCTCTCTGAGTTCTATGACCTCTGCTTCGACTAGAGAGAGGGTGTTGTGGAAACGTTGCATAGCAGGTGTTCTTATTGAAATTGTCATGTCTCTCTCTCTCTGCCTTTTCTCTCTCTCTCTCTGCCTTTTCTCACTCTCTGCCTTTTCTCTCTCTCTGCCTTTTCTATCTCTCTCTGCCTTTTCTCTCTCTGCCTTTTCTCTCTCTCTCTCTGCCTTTTCTCTCTCTCTCTCTCTCTGCCTTTTCTCTCTCTGCCTTTTCTCTCTCACTCTCTCTGCCTTTTCTCTCTCTCTCTCTCTGCCTTTTCTCTCTCTCTCTTCCTTTTCTCTCTCTCTCTCTCTCCGCCTTTTCTCTCGCTCTCTCTCTCCACCTTTTCTCTCTCTCTCTCTCCGCCTTTTCTCTCTCTCTCTCTCTGCCTTTTCTCTCTCTCTCTCTCTGCCTTTTCTCTCTCTCTCTCTCTACGCCTTTTCTCTCTCTCTCTCTATGCCTTTTCTCTCTCTCTCTCTCCGCCTTTTCTCTCTCTCTCTCTCCGCCTTTTCTCTCTCTCTATCTACCTTTTCTCTCTCTCTCTCTGCCTTTTCTCTCTCTCTCTCTCTCTCCGCCTTTTCTCTCTCTGCCTTTTCTCTCTCTCTGCCTTTTCTCTCTCTCTGCCTTTTCTCTCTCTCTCCGCCTTTTCTCTCTCTCTCTCTACCTTCTCTCTCTCTCTCCGCCTTTTCTCTCTCGCTCTCTCTCCGCCTTTTCTCTCTCTCTCTCTGCCTTTTCTCTCGCTCTGCCTTTTCTCTCTCTCCACCTTTTCTCTCTCTCTCTCTGCCTTTTCTCTCTCTCTCTCTCTCCGCCTTTTCTCTCTCTCTCTGCCTTTTCTCTTTCTCTCTCTCTGCCTTTTCTCTCTCTCTCTCTCTGCCTTTTCTATCTCTCTCTGTCTTTTCTCTCTCTCTCTCTGCCTTTTCTCTCTCTCTCTCTGCCTTTTCTCTCTCTCTCTCTCTCTCTGCCTTTTCTCTCTCTCTATCTGCCTTTTCTCTCTCTCTGCCTTTTCTCTCTCTCTCTCTCTGCCTTTTCTCTCTCTCTCTCTGCCTTTTCTCTCTCTCTCTGCCTTTTCTCCTCTCTCTCTGCCTTTTCTCTCTCTCTCTCTCTCTCTGCCTTTTCTCTCTCTCTCTCTGCCTTCTCTCTCTCTCTCTCTCTGCCTTTTCTCTCTCTCTCTCTGCCTTTTCTGTCTCTCTCTGCCTTTTCTCTCTCTCTCTCTCTCTCTCTCTCTCTGCCTTTTCTCTCTCTCTCTCTGCCTTTTCTCACTCTCTGCCTTTTCTCTCTCTCTGCCTTTTCTCTCTCTCTCTGCCTTTTCTCTCTCTGCCTTTTCTCTCTCTCTCTCTGCCTTTTCTCTCTCTGCCTTTTCTCTCTCTCTCTCTGCCTTTTCTCTCTCTCTCTCTCTGCCTTTTCTCTCTCTCTCTCTGCCTTTTCTCTCTCTCTTCCTTTTCTCTCTCTCTCTCCGCCTTTTCTCTCGCTCTCTCTGCCTTTTCTCTCTCTCTCTCTCCACCATTTCTCTCTCTCTCTCTCCGCCTTTTTATCTCTCTCTCTCTGCCTTCTCTCTCTCTCTCTCTGCCTTTTCTCTCTCTCTCTCTGCCTTTTCTCTCTCTCTCTCTCTGCCTTTTCTCTCTCTCTCTGCCTTTTCTCTCTCTCTCTCTCTACGTCTTTTCTCTCTCTCTCTCTCCGCCTTTTCTCTCTCTCTCTCTACCTTTTCTCTCTCTCTCTCTGCCTTTTCTCTCTCTCTCTCTCCGCCTTTTCTCTCTCTGCCTTTTCTCTCCCTCTGCCTTTTCTCTCTCTCTGCCTTTTCTCTCTCTCTCTCTACCTTCTCTCTCTCTCTCCGCCTTTTCTCTCTCGCTCTCTCTCCGCCTTTTCTCTCTCTCTCTCTCTGCCTTTTCTCTCGCTCTGCCTTTTCTCTCTCTCCACCTTCTCTCTCTCTCTCTCCGCCTTTTCTCTCTCTCTCTGCCTTTTCTCTCTCTCTCTGCCTTTTCTCTCTCTCTCTGTCTTTTCTCTCTCTCCGCCTTTTCTCTTTCTCTCTCTCTGCCTTTTCTCTCTCTCTCTGCCTTTTCTCTCTCTCTCTCTGCCTTTTCACTCTCTCTCTCTTCGCCTTTTATCTCTCTCTCTCTCCGCCTTTTCTCTCTCTTTCTCTCTGCCTTTTCTCTCTCTCTGCCTTTTCTCTCTCTCTGCCTTTTCTCTCTCTCCGCCTTTTCTCTCTCTCCGCCTTTTCTCTCTCTCTCTCTGCCTTTTCTCTCTCTCTCTCTCTGCCTTTTCTCTCTCTCTCTGCCTTTTCTCTCTCTCTGTCTGCCTTCTCTCTCTCTCTGTGTGCCTTTTCTCTCTCTCTCTCTCTCTCTCTCTCTGCCTTTTCTCTCTCTCTCTCTGCCTTTTCTCTCTCTCTCTCTCTCTGCATTTTCTCTCTCTCTCTGCATTTTCTCTCTCTCTCTGCCTTTTCTCTCTCTCTCTCTGCCTTTTCTCTCTCTCTCTCTGCCTTTTCTCTCTCTCTCTCTGCCTTTTCTCTCTCTCTCTCTCTGCCTTTTCTCTCTCTCTCTCTCTGCCTTTTCTCTCTCTGCCTTTTCTCTCTCTCTCTCTGCCTTTTCTCTCTCTCTCTCTCTGCCTTTTCTCTCTCTCTCTCTGCCTTTTCTCTCTCTCTTCCTTTTCTCTCTCTCTCTCCGCCTTTTCTCTCGCTCTCTCTGCCTTTTCTCTCTCTCTCTCTCCACCATTTCTCTCTCTCTCTCTCCGCCTTTTCTCTCTCTCTCTCCGCCTTTTTATCTCTCTCTCTCTGCCTTCTCTCTCTCTCTCTCTGCCTTTTCTCTCTCTCTCTCTGCCTTTTCTCTCTCTCTCTCTCTGCCTTTTCTCTCTCTCTCTGCCTTTTCTCTCTCTCTCTCTCTACGTCTTTTCTCTCTCTCTCTCTCCGCCTTTTCTCTCTCTCTCTCTACCTTTTCTCTCTCTCTCTCTGCCTTTTCTCTCTCTCTCTCTCCGCCTTTTCTCTCTCTGCCTTTTCTCTCCCTCTGCCTTTTCTCTCTCTCTGCCTTTTCTCTCTCTCTCTCTACCTTCTCTCTCTCTCTCCGCCTTTTCTCTCTCGCTCTCTCTCCGCCTTTTCTCTCTCTCTCTCTCTGCCTTTTCTCTCGCTCTGCCTTTTCTCTCTCTCCACCTTCTCTCTCTCTCTCTCCGCCTTTTCTCTCTCTCTCTGCCTTTTCTCTCTCTCTCTGCCTTTTCTCTCTCTCTCTGTCTTTTCTCTCTCTCCGCCTTTTCTCTTTCTCTCTCTCTGCCTTTTCTCTCTCTCTCTGCCTTTTCTCTCTCTCTCTCTGCCTTTTCACTCTCTCTCTCTTCGCCTTTTATCTCTCTCTCTCTCTCCGCCTTTTCTCTCTCTTTCTCTCTGCCTTTTCTCTCTCTCTGCCTTTTCTCTCTCTCTGCCTTTTCTCTCTCTCCGCCTTTTCTCTCTCTCCGCCTTTTCTCTCTCTCTCTCTGCCTTTTCTCTCTCTCTCTCTCTGCCTTTTCTCTCTCTCTCTGTGTGCCTTTTCTCTCTCTCTCTCTCTCTCTCTCTCTGCCTTTTCTCTCTCTCTCTCTGCCTTTTCTCTCTCTCTCTCTCTCTGCATTTTCTCTCTCTCTCTGCATTTTCTCTCTCTCTCTGCCTTTTCTCTCTCTCTCTCTGCCTTTTCTCTCTCTCTCTCTGCCTTTTCTCTCTCTCTCTCTGCCTTTTCTCTCTCTCTCTCTGCCTTTTCTCTCTCTCTCTCTCTGCCTTTTCTCTCTCTCTCTCTCTCTGCCTTTTCTCTCTCTCTCTCTGCCTTTTCTGTCTCTCTCTGCCTTTTCTCTCTCTCTCTCTCTCTCTCTCTCTGCCTTTTCTCTCTCTATCTCTGCCTTTTCTCTCGCTCTGCCTTTTCTCTCTATCCGCCTTTTCTCTCTCTCTCTCTGCCTTTTCTCTCTCTCTCTCTCTGGCTTTTCTCTCTCTCTCTCTGCCTTTTCTCTCTCTCTCCGCCTTTTCTCTCTCGCTCTCTCTCACCCTTTTCTGTCTCTCTCTCTGCCTTTTCTCTCTCTCTGCCTTTTTTCTCTCTCTCCGCCTTTTCTCTCTCTCTCTCTGCCTTTTCTCTCTCTCTCTGCCTTTTCTCTCTCTCTGTCTTTTCTCTCTCTCCGCCTTTTCTCTTTCTCTCTCTGCCTTTTCTCTCTCTCTCTCTGCCTTTTCTCTCTCTCTCTGCCTTTTATTTTATTTTTATTTTTTTATTTCACCTTTATTTAACCAGGTAGGCTAGTTGAGAACAAGTTCTCATTTGCAACTGCGACCTGGCCAAGATAAGGCATAGCAGTGTGAACAGACAACACAGAGTTACACATGGAGTAAACAATTAACAAGTCAATAACACAGTAGAAAAAAGGGGAGTCTATATATACATTGTGTGCAAAAGGCATGAGAAGGTAGGCAAATAATTACAATTATGCAGATTAACACTGGAGTGATAAATGATCAGATGGTTATGTAAAGGTAGAGATAGAGATATTGGTGTGCAAAAGAGCAGAAAAATAAATAAATAAAAACAGTATGGGGATGAGGTAGGTGAAAATGGGTGGGCTATTTACCAATAGACTATGTACAGCTGCAGCGATCGGTTAGCTGCTCAGATAGCAGATGTTTGAAGTTGGTGAGGGAGATAAAAGTCTCCAACTTCAGCGATTTTTGCAATTCGTTCCAATCACAGGCAGCAGAGAACTGGAACGAAAGGCGGCCAAATGAGGTGTTGGCTTTAGGGATGATCAGTGAGATACACCTGCTGGAGCGCGTGCTACGGATGGGTGTTGCCATCGTAACCAGTGAACTGAGATAAGGCGGAGCTTTACCTAGCATGGACTTGTAGATGACCTGGAGCCAGTGGGTCTGGCGACGAATATGTAGCGAGGGCCAGCCGACTAGAGCATACAAGTCGCAGTGGTGGGTGGTATAAGGTGCTTTAGTGACAAAACGGATGGCACTGTGATAAACTGCATCCAGTTTGCTGAGTAGAGTGTTGGAAGCAATTTTGTAGATGACATCGCCGAAGTCGAGGATCGGTAGGATAGTCAGTTTTACTAGGGTAAGTTTGGCGGCGTGAGTGAAGGAGGCTTTGTTGCGGAATAGAAAGCCGACTCTTGATTTGATTTTCGATTGGAGATGTTTGATATGGGTCTGGAAGGAGAGTTTAGAGTCTAGCCAGACACCTAGGTACTTATAGATGTCCACATATTCAAGGTCGGAACCATCCAGGGTGGTGATGCTGGTCAGGCGTGCGGGTGCAGGCAGCGAACGGTTGAAAAGCATGCATTTGGTTTTACTAGCGTTTAAGAGCAGTTGGAGGCCACGGAAGGAGTGCTGTATGGCATTGAAGCTCGTTTGGAGGTTAGATAGCACAGTGTCCAAGGACGGGCCGGAAGTATATAGAATGGTGTCGTCTGCGTAGAGGTGGATCAGGGAATCGCCCGCAGCATGAGAAACATCATTGATATATACAGAGAAAAGAGTCGGCCCGAGAATTGAACCCTGTGGCACCCCCATAGAGACTGCCAGAGGACCGGACAGCATGCCCTCCGATTTGACACACTGAACTCTGTCTGCAAAGTAATTGGTGAACCAGGCAAGGCAGTCATCCGAAAAACCGAGGCTACTGAGTCTGCCGATAAGAATACGGTGATTGACAGAGTCGAAAGCCTTGGCAAGGTCTATGAAGACGGCTGCACAGTACTGTCTTTTATCGATGGCGGTTATGATATCGTTTAGTACCTTGAGCGTGGCTGAGGTACACCCGTGACCGGCTCGGAAACCAGATTGCACAGCGGAGAAGGTACGGTGGGATTCAAGATGGTCAGTGATCTGTTTGTTGACTTGGCTTTCGAAGACCTTAGATAGGCAGGGCAGGATGGATATTGGTCTGTAACAGTTTGGGTCCAGGGTGTCGCCCCCTTTGAAGAGGGGGATGACTGCGGCAGCTTTCCAATCCTTGGGGATCTCAGACGATATGAAAGAGAGGTTGAACAGGCTGGTAATAGGGGTTGCGACAATGGCGGCGGATAGTTTCAGGAATAGAGGGTCCAGATTGTCAAGCCCAGCTGATTTGTACGGGTCCAGGTTTTGCAGCTCTTTCAGAACATCTGCTATCTGGATTTGGGTAAAGGAGAACCTGGAGAGGCTTGGGCGAGTAGCTGCGGGGGGGGGGGAGCTGTTGGACGAGGTTGGAGTAGCCAGGCGGAAGGCATGGCCAGCCGTTGAGAAATGCTTGTTGAAGTTTTCGATAATCATGGATTTATCGGTGGTGACCGTGTTACCTAGCCTCAGTGCAGTGGGCAGCTGGGAGGAGGTGCTCTTGTTCTCCATGGACTTCACAGTGTCCCAGAATTTTTTGGAGTTGGAGCTACAAGATGCAAACTTCTGCCTGAAGAAGTTGGCTTTAGCTTTCCTGACTGACTGTGTGTATTGGTTCCTGACTTCCCTGAACAGTTGCATATCGCGGGGACTGTTCGATGTTAGTGCAGTCCGCCACAGGATGTTTTTGTGCTGGTCGAGGGCAGTCAGGTCTGGAGTGAACCAGGGGCTATATCTGTTCTTAGTTCTGCATTTTTTGAACGGAGCATGCTTATCTAAAATGGTGAGGAAGTTACTTTTAAAGAAAGACCAGGCATCCTCAACTGACGGGATGAGGTCAATGTCCTTCCAGGATACCCGGGCCAGGTCGATTAGAAAGGCCTGCTCACAGAAGTGTTTTAGGGAGCGTTTGACAGTGATGAGGGGTGGTCGTTTGACTGCGGCTCCATAGCGGATACAGGCAATGAGGCAGTGATCGCTGAGATCCTGGTTGAAGACAGCGGAGGTGTATTTGGAGGGCCAGTTGGTCAGGATGACGTCAATGAGGGTGCCCTTGTTTACAGAGTTAGGGTTGTACCTGGTGGGTTCCTTGATGATTTGAGTGAGATTGAGGGCATCTAGATTAGATTGTAGGACTGCCGGGGTGTTATCTCTCTCTCTCTCTGCCTTTTCTCTCTCTCTCTCTGCCTTTTCTCTCTCTCTCTCTCTCTGCATTTTCTCTCTCTCTCTGCATTTTCTATCTCTCTCTCTGCCTTTTCTATCTCTCTGCCTTTTCTCTCTCTCTCTCTCTCTCTCTGCCTTTTCTCTCTCTCTCTCTGCCTTTTCTCTCTCTCTCTCTGCCTTTTCTCTCTCTCTCTGCCTTTTCTCTCTCTCTCTGCCTTTTCTCTCTATGCCTTTTCTCTCTCTCTCTCTGCCTTTTCTCTCTCTCTCTGCCTTTTCTCTCTCTGCCTTTTCTCTCTCTCTCTCTCTGCCTTTTCTCTCTCTCTCTCTGCCTTTTCTCTCTCTCTCTCTGCCTTTTCTCTCTCTCTCTCTGCCTTTTCTCTCTCTCTCTCTCTCCGCCTTTTCTCTCGCTCTCTCTGCCTTTTCTCTCTCTCTCTCTCCACCTTTTCTCTCTCTCTCTCTCTCCGCCTTTTCTCTCTCTCTCTCCGCCTTTTTATCTCTCTCTCTCCGCCTTTTCTCTCTCTCTCTCCGCCTTTTCTCTCTCTCTCTCTCTGCCTTTTCTCTCTCTCTCTCTCTGCCTTTTCTCTCTCTGCCTTTTCTCTCTCTCTCTCTCTCTGCCTTTTCTCTCTCTCTCTCTCTACGCCTTTTCTCTCTCTCTCTCTCCGCCTTTTCTCTCTCTCTCTCTACCTTTTCTCTCTCTCTCTGCCTTTTCTCTCTCTCTCTCTCCGCCTTTTCTCTCTCTCTCTGCCTTTTCTCTCTCTCTGCCTTTTCTCTCTCTCTCTGCCTTTTCTCTCTCTCTCTCTACCTTCTCTCTCTCTCTCCGCCTTTTCTCTCTCGCTCTCTCTCCGCCTTTTCTCTCTCTCTCTGCCTTTTCTCTCGCTCTGCCTTCTCTCTCTCTCCACCTTTTCTCTCTCTCTCTCTGCCTTTTCTCTCTCTCTCTCTCTCCGCCTTTTCTCTCTCTCTCTCTCTGCCTTTTCTCTCTCTCTCTCTGCCTTTTCTCTCTCTCTCTCTCGCTGCATTTTCTCTCTCTCTCTCTGCATTTTCTCTCTCTCTCTGCCTTTTCTATCTCTCTCTCTGCCTTTTCTATCTCTCTCTCTGCCTTTTCTCTCTCTCTCTCTGCCTTTTCTCTCTCTCTCTCTGCATTTTCTCTCTCTCTCTCTCTGCATTTTCTCTCTCTCTCTGCATTTTCTCTCTCTCTCTGCCTTTTCTATCTCTCTCTCTGCCTTTTCTATCTCTCTCTGCCTTTTCTCTCTCTCTCTCTCTCTCTGCCTTTTATCTCTCTCTCTCTGCCTTTTCTCACTCTCTGCCTTTTCTCTCTCTCTGCCTTTTCTCTCTCTCTGCCTTTTCTCTCTCTCTCTGCCTTTTCTCTCTCTCTCTCTGCCTTTTCTCTCTCTCTCTCTCTGCCTTTTCTCTCTCTGCCTTTTCTCTCTCTCTCTCTCTGCCTTTTCTCTCTCTCTCTCTGCCTTTTCTCTCTCTCTCTCTGCCTTTTCTCTCTCTCTCTCTCCGCCTTTTCTCTCGCTCTCTCTGCCTTTTCTCTCTCTCTCTCTCCACCTTTTCTCTCTCTCTCTCCGCCTTTTCTCTCTCTCTCTCTCCGCCTTTTTATCTCTCTCTCTCCACCTTTTCTCTCTCTCTCTCTGCCTTTTCTCTCCCTCTCTCTCTCTGCCTTTTCTCTCTCTCTCTCTCTGCCTTTTCTCTCTCTCTCTCTCTACGCCTTTTCTCTCTCTCTCTCTCCGCCTTTTCTCTCTCTCTTTCTGCCTTTTCTCTCTCTCTCTCTGCCTTTTCTCTCTCTCTCTCCGCCTTTTCTCTCTCTGCCTTTTCTCTCTCTCTGCCTTTTCTCTCTCTCTGCCTTTTCTCTCTCTCTCTCTACCTTCTCTCTCTCTCTCCGCCTTTTCTCTCTCGCTCTCTCTCCGCCTTTTCTCTCTCTCTCTCTGCCTTTTCTCTCGCTCTGCCTTTTCTCTCTCTCCACCTTCTCTCTCTCTCTCTGCCTTTTCTCTCTCTCTCTCTCTCTCCGCCTTTTCTCTCTCTCTCTCTGCCTTTTCTCTCTCTCTGTCTTTTCTCTCTCTCCGCCTTTTCTCTTTCTCTCTCTCTGCCTTTTCTCTCTCTCTCTGCCTTTTCTCTCTCTCTCTCTGCCTTTTCACTCTCTCTCTCTCTTCGCCTTTTCACTCTCTCTCTCTGCCTTTTCTCTCTCTCTCTCTGCCTTTTCTCTCTCTCCGCCTTTTCTCTCTCTCTCTCTGCCTTTTCTCTCTCTCTCTCTGCCTTTTCTCTCTCTCTCTCTCTCTCTGCCTTTTCTCTCTCTCTCTCTGCCTTTTCTCTCTCTCTCTCTCTGCCTTTTCTCTCTCTCTCTCTGCCTTTTCTCTCTCTCTCTCTGCCTTTTCTCTCTCTCTCTCTCTGCCTTTTCTCTCTCTCCGCCTTTTCTCTCTCTCTCTGCCTTTTCTCTCTCTCTCTCTGCCTTTTCTCTCTCTCTCTCTGCCTTTTCTCTCTCTCTCTCTGCCTTTTCTCTCTCTCTGCCTTTTCTCTCTCTCTCTCTGCCTTTTCTCTCTCTCTGTCTGCCTTTTCTCTCTCTCTGTGTGTGCCTTTTCTCTCTCTCTCTCTCTCTCTCTGCCTTTTCTCTCTCTCTCTCTGCCTTTTCTCTCTCTCTCTCTCTGTATTTTCTCTCTCTCTCTGCCTTTTCTCTCTCTCTCTGCCTTTTCTCTCTCTCTCTCTGCCTTTTCTCTCTCTCTCTCTGCCTTTTCTCTCTCTCTCTCTGCCTTTTCTCTCTCTCTCTCTGCCTTTTCTCTCTCTCTCTGCCTTTTCTCTCTCTCTCTGCCTTTTCTCTCTCTCTGCCTTTTCTCTCTCTCTCTCTGCCTTTTCTCTCTCTCTCTCTCTCTCTCTGCCTTTTCTCTCTCTCTATCTGCCTTTTCTCTCTCTCTGCCTTTTCTCTCTCTCTCTCTCTGCCTTTTCTCTCTCTCTCTCTCTCTGCCTTTTCTCTCTCTCTCTCTGCCTTTTCTCTCTCTCTCTCTGCCTTTTCTCTCTCTCTATCTCTCTGCCTTTTCTCTCTCTCTCTCTCTCTGCCTTTTCTCTCTCTCTCTCTCTACCTTCTCTCTCTCTGCCTTTT